>NW_027555958.1:346584129-347784129 GCF_003287225.1 Phascolarctos cinereus
TTCAAGAGTCTTCAGGAGACATAAGAGAAAAAAAACATGTTCAGTGACCCTCTAATTATAAATATCATGTAAAGCATAAAGCAAGTATAGATATATGCTTGCCAAAAGTATTTGCAACTGTGAACTGTGATGGAGGAGATCCGGGAAAGCAAAAGTCAAAGTCAAAGCGAAGGATCCTTTAAGGATAGTGATACAAAGATGAAAGTAAAATACTTTCTGTCCTTGAGGACTTTGCAGTCTAGCCAGAGAAGGCAACAAGTATACATACAAAATAGATATAAGGTGATGTGGAAAGGAAGGTACTAGCAGCTAGGGCATCAGCAAAGACTTCATGTAGAAGGTGGCACCTGAATGGATGGATTGTCATTTGTGTAGAATGAAAAGAAGGACAATTTGGTTGAATCACAGTATGCATGAAGAAGAATAATACATACTAAGACTGAAAGGTAATTAAAGTCCAGATTATAAAGGGCTTTATGTGCCAAGCAGAGGAATTCATCGTTTATTTTAGATATCATAGATAGTCTTTGGAGTTTACTAAGTAGAGAAGTGACATAGTCTGACCTTCCTTTTATTGGATTGGAGTAGGGAAAGGCTTAAGGCAAAAAAAAAAAATCCAATTGGGAGGTGATTACAACATTCCGGGAAAGAGGTGATAAGGTCCTGAAAGAGGACAGTGTCTTTGTGAATGGAGAGAAAGGATCAGAAACAGAAGATGTTGTAAAGGTAGAAACAATAAGATAGTAACAGGGTAGACATGGGGAGCTGTGTGTTAATGACACTGAGGGATTGTAGATGACATCAAGCTGGTAACCTAGGCAACTAGACAAATCGTGGTGGTGCCATCAATAAAATGAAATAAATTCAGAAGAGACATAAGTTTGGGGAAGGGATGAAATAAGGAGTTCTGTTTTGAACATGATAAGTTTGAGATATCTCTGGACATTCAGTGTGAAATGGCCAATAGGTAGTTGGTGAGGTTGGTGATGCAGATCAGAAGAAACAATAGAGCTGGACATAGATATAAAAGTCATCAGCATAGACATAATTCAACCCATGGGATTTGATGAAGTCATTGAGAGAGAATATAGAGGGAAAAAAAGAGAGAAGAGGGACCATGATCAAGCCTTGGAATTTAACCATATTAAGGGGCATGATATGGATGAAAATCCAGCAAAATTCCTTGAGTTTGGGAAGGAATGGTCACGCTGGTAGGAAGAGAACCAAGAAAGGGCAAGCAGAATTGCAAAACTCAAGAGAGGAAAGAACTCCCAAGAAGAGAATGTGGTGAATAGTATCCAATGTTGCAATGATGTCAAGAAAGATGAAGAGTGATATAGGCCATGAGGTTTGGCAAGTAAGAGATCTGGAGATTAAGCAATTAAGTCATTACTATAAAGGTCATATAAAACAAGGCCCAGAACTGAGCCTTGTTGCATGCCTTCAACTTGATACTGATTAGTTTATCTTGTTTTGAGATCCCAGGATGAACCACTAAAACCAGCCATACACATCTGTCACTCATTAGACATTGCCTTCCTTTGTATCCCAGTGATTAACACAGTGCCAGGAACATAGAAAGCACTGAATAAAGACTTTTTGACTTGACTTTTGGAACTGATCAAAAGGTCTGGATGTGGACAAATTGCAAGCAGCTTAGTATAAGCCATTTCTTCTATGGGGAAAAGAACTCAAAGTGAATGATTTATTGAAACTGAATCAGGAACACCTTATACAAAAGACATCAAAAGTGCCTCATGCGTGGTCTGTTCCATCAGTTACTTCTGCTACGTAAAGGGCACTTCCTGGGCACAGTGTGATTATTAACAAAGCAACTCTTTCAGTCAAAAGAAAACTACAATTTAAGTCAGGGAAACATAAATGCCCTACATATCCACATGGATGCCTAGAAAGAACCATATATTTCAAAGAAGATTGGAAACTCCCTGTTGTGTGAGAATTTTTCAGGAGGTGTAAGGTACATGCCTTATAGTAACAGTAGTTTTGAAATGTCAAAGAAAGATACAGGCAAAAAGCAAGGCCAGGCTATCAAGATAGGCCACAAAAGGCAAAAAAGTTGTATTACTAAGGCACGTGGTGGTAGCTTGTGAAGCCACTGCCAAGACTGGAGGGAGAGGAAGATATCAAATCAGTGCCAAAGCAAAGGGATAGAATAAGCAAGGCAGTCTGAGTAGGTGACATGTAAGTGAGGAGAGGAAATAAGCATTTATATCATACCTACTATGTATTAGGCTCTGTGCTAAACACTTTGCAAATGTTATTTCATTTGATCCTCAAAACAACTCTGCAAGATAAGTGCTGTAGTTTATCTTCCTCATTTTACAGTTGAAGAAACTGAAATACAGTGAGAACAAGTGACTTGCCCAGGGTCACAAAGCTAGGAAGGGTCTGGGGCTTGAGCTTGGATTTTCCTTACTCCAAGCCCAGCATTTTATCCATTGAGCCACTAGCTGCCCCGTGAAGTCAAAGCAAGCTATGGTTGAAAGTCAAAGGGACGTTAGAGATGAGGTCGCTGATTCCAGAGTCAATGTTCTCTCTACAGTACCATAGAAATCTCCCACATGGAACAAACTGGTAATAGGTAAGTACAGGATCAAGGAGTTAGATAGGTCATGGAATCCAGTAGCCAGGCAGAAAACTAAGTATGAAATCTGAAAGCATGAGGAGAGCAGAACAGGAACTAACTGGAAACAGACTGGACTATAGACTTGAAGTACTCAGAATAAGTGGCTGTCCAAGAAAGGGTCAGAACAGCCAGGCAAAGATGCTGGATGACAAAGGGTTAGGCCCCATGAGGAAGCATGAATTCAGAAACCCGGAGAGTAGAGGAAACCAGCAACAAGAAAAGAGCTTGTTAATGAATCAAGCTTGTACTTCATCCTGGAAGCTTCTGTATGTTTTCAGGGAAGGTAATAACCAATCTCCAGTGGTAACTAATCTCCAGGGCATGCAGGTATAGCTAGCAGGAGTGGAGAGTAAAGGGAGTAGGAAAGCAGCTAGGTCCCAATGTGATCTGACAAAGGGAGAAACAGACTCATTACATCAAAGGATGGAACACTGTAATTTTCACCCAAATAGTTGCATGACTTACTTCCTTGTTTATGTTTGGTCTCTCTGACACTGTCTCTCCACTGCCCGTTTAGTGGGTTTCCACTGCCATTGTTCTTGGCATTGGGCCTCATCAGCACGTCACTGCTTTGGTTTCATTCTTTGCACATAAATTGTAAGATACAATATTTCACTATATATTCTATATATTCACTATTGTCGGTGATCAGATCCTGACACTTTATTTCTCAGTAAACGTTTTTGCTTTTTCTTTATATTGGCCATGCTCATTACAGTGCCTAGCACAGAATGTGCTTAGTTAATGTCAATTGATTGAAAATCAGTCATGGCAAGAAAGTCTGGAAATGGTTACTTAAAGCCCTTGATGTCTCACTCTACCCCATACACTCTTGTTATTTTTTTTCTTCCAAATTGCTGTTTCTATCACAATTGAGTTCCTCTCATTGATATTCATTAATTCAGTGGAGGTCATGTGGGTAAAAAATGGCAGAGTCAGGATTTTAATCCAGTTTTTCTGAGTCCAAATCCTACTGTACCATGAGGAGGCAGGATATCATTTTAATGGGGGATAAGGAAGGGTAGAATTTCAACTAGTAGATATCAGCAAATGAAATTCTTCTGGTCTAATCAGAATAAGTGAGAAATTCTTGATTCATCACTGATAGTTTCACAATAGCTAAAACTGCATTAGGTGATGCAAAAGTAGGTAGGTGACATTGGACATGGAGTCAGGAAGACCTGAATATAAATTCAGTCTCTGCCAACTGCTAGCTGTGTGACACTGGGCAAGTCATTTTACCTCTGTCTGCCTCAATTCCTTCATCCGTAAAACAGGAATAATAACACCCACCTCCCAAAGTTATTATGAAGATCAAATGAGATATTTGTAAAGCACTTTCTACACCTTAAAACACCCTATAAATGACTACTATCAATAGTGCTTTAAGGTTTACAAAGTATGTATGTTAGGAAGGAAGGAAGGAAAGAAGGAAGGGAAAATAGGCTAAAATTGATAAAGAGGGATTTCTTTCTGGTTATGTTCAGGGCAAAAAGAAGATCAAGTATTTTTATAAGTACTTACTATGTGCATAGCATTATACTAGGTCCTAGAAATATGTAGATAAAATTTTAGAATCTTTGCCCTGAATGAACCCATGTTCTACAGGGGTGGGAATACAACATGTATACAGATAAATGTGTATGTATATATATATAGATATAGATATAGATGGATATAGATATAGATATATGGGGGAGGAGGGGCGGAGATGGAATTCCATGCACAGGAAATAGCAAGAAAGATAGTTTCACCAGATCATTGAGGGGGTTGAGAGTACTTCAGATAATTAACCTGAAGATAGGCTGGAGACAGATCGTGAAATGCTTTAAATGACAAACAAAATAGTTTGTATTTTTATCCTATAGGCAATGGGGATCCACTAAAGATCCTTGAGTAGGTTAGTGATGTGATCAGTCTTATGCTTCAGGAACATGAATTTGGCAGCTGTATGGAAGAGAGATTGGAGAGGGAGAGGTCAGGGGAAATCCTTGATGTAGGGAAAACAATTAGGATTCTACAGCAATACTCTGGGCAAGTATTAATAAGGGCCTGGACCAGGGTGGTTGTGGTGTGCATGGAGAGGAGGGACAGACCCAGATGTCAAGGAAGTGAAATCACCAAGACTTGACAACTCATTGGATTATGAAGGGGACAGTGGAGGCAAGGCAGGGTAAGCAAGAGTGAAGAGTTGAAAACTACTCTTAGGTTAAGAACTTGGATGATCAAACAAGTCGTGGTATATGAATGTAATGGAATACTATTGTTCTATAAGAAATGGTAAGCAAGTGGACTTCAGAAAAACCTGGAAAGATTTAATATGAACTGATGCTGAGTGAAGTAAGCAGAACCAGGAGAACATTGTACACAGTAACAGCAATATTGTGTGATGACTAACTTTGATAGATTTAGCTCTTCTCAGCAATGCAAGGATCTAAGACAACTCTAAAAGACTCATGATGGAAAATGTCATCCACATCCAGAAAAAGGGCTATGGAGTCTGAATGCTGATCGAAGCATACTATTTGCTCTCTCTCTTTGTTCTGATTGTTTCTTCTTTCTCATGATTCCTCCCATTGGTTCTAATTCTTCTTTATAATGTGACTAATGTGAAAATATGTTTAATATGAATGTATAGATTGAGCCTATATCAGATTGCATGCCAATGGGAGGGGGGGGAAGGGAAAGAGGGGGAGAAATTTAGAACTCAAAATCTTACAAAAGTGAATATTGAAAACTAAAAATCAATTAATTTTTAAAAAAGAACTTAGATGACCAGAAGAATGGAGGGGCCATTACTAAACATGGAAATTCAGAAAAGATTTTGGGGAATGGTAATGAGTTCATTTTTAGACATATTGAGTTTGAGGTGTCTACAGGATATGATAGATGGAGATGCCCAGGAGGCAGCCAGAAATTTGAGACTAGAGCTGAGGAGAGAAAGGCAGGTGGATATATTGACTAAGGAGTATTCTACAGAGAGGTGGTGGTTGAATCCATGGGAGCTGATAATACTAACAAAAAAGAACATAGAAAAGAAAGAACCTAAAAAAGAGCCCTGGAATATACTCACATATAGGAAATTAATAATTATGATAACCACTAGCATTTACATAGTACCTAAAACGTGTCAGGCAATATGCTAAGTGCTTTACATATATTATCTCATTTGATCCTCATAACAACCCATATTCCACCTTAGGTGCTATTATTATCTCCCTTTCATAGTTGAGGAAACTGAAGCAAACAGAGATTAAGTAACTTGCTTAAGGTCACAAAGCTATGAAGGGTATTGAGGTCAGATTTGAGCTCAAGTCTTCCTGCCTCCAGCTCCAGCACTCTATTCATTACACTGCCTAAAGGTGGTGTGTTGATGGTGATCCTGCAAAGGAGACAGGGAAGGATCCGTCTTTTTGGTGTGGTGGGAAGAAGCCTGAATGAACTACTGAATTCTACTTGTCTTTATTTGCTCTACAAAAGAGAATGGTGTTTGGACTGAGAAGGATAGAACAGAAATTATTAACATGTCATTAAAATGCCAGTTAAGTAAAGAAATGGGAAAAGAATACCCAGCTGCTCTCAATAAATTTGTCACCAAGCTCAGATAAACTAGGAAGCAGCATGAAAGAACCCTGAATTTGAAGTTAAACAACCTGGCTTTGATTTCCAGCTCTGTAGTTTACTCCCTTAAGTATTTACCTCTCAGAGCCCTGGTTTCTTTTCTTTAAAATGAGAATGTTGGAAGAAGTGGCCTTCAAATTTCCTTTTGATTCACTTCCTATGATCTGATAATCTACAAGGGTGCCTACTATGAGGTAGACCCCGGGAGTACAAAGACCAAACTGACAGCGCCTGCTATCAAAGAGTTTATATTCTAAGCGCCTTAAAGCACTGATATTCATGATTTGTTAACTACATTTACAAATACTGGGAGACAAAAATACAACTTTATGGATGGGATTGCAGAACCATTGTCAATAATCTTTTAGCTACTGCAGAGAGTTGATATATTTTAACAACAGAAATGCACAAATATTTTGATTTTTCAAAAAGGGAAAAGATGTGGCTGCTTCAAACTATAGGCCAGGGAGCTCAATGTCAATTTCTGATAAAATGGCAGAATGGATGACTGAAAGGATTGTTTATGAATACTTTGAAATAGAGAAAGTGATCACTAAGAGGCAGCATGAAATCATTAGGAACAAGTCACACTAGATTAACGTCAATTTTTTTTAAAAGAAAGGTTACCAGAACAAATCAGCAAACTGCTTGACAAATTCTTTCTATGCTCTTGTAGATGAGATTAATTCATGTCATGAATGATTGCATATCATGGTGGAGTCAACTTAAAAGAAGAGTTCTTATTGGGACAGCTAGACAGTACAATGGATAGAGTGCTGGAGTTGGAGTCAGGAAGACCTGGGTTCAAATTCATCCTCACATGTTGCTAGCTTTGTGACCCTGAATAAGTCATTTCACTATTGTTTTCCTCAATTTCATCTGTGAAATGGAGATAATAGCACCTACCTCTCTGGGCTATTGAGGAAAAAATGAAATACTATTTGTAAAGCACTTTGTAAACTTTAAAATGCTATTATTTTTATTATTAATGAAGTATTCTAGGGCTATCTTTGACCCAGTTCTTTTTAACTTTTTAATCATTGCCTGGTAAAAGAATATATGCCATGCTTTCTAAATTTGTGAATAAATAATTAATGCATTGAATGATCAAATAGAAATCTAAAAAGTTCTCAACAGGTCATGACAGTGGGATGAATCTTAAAAGCTAAATGAATAGGGATTAAAGTCCTGAATTTGGATTTTTTTTTAAATCAGCTGCACAAATATGGAACTGGGAAGCCATTGCTAGAAGGCATTTCATATGAAAAAGACTTCATGGACAGTAAGCTCAGTATGTTAGCTTTATCAAAAAGTTATCACAATCCAAGGCTACAATAACAGAAGTTCTGTGTCCAGATTAAGATGATAGGTCCATTACACTTTGCTTTTTAGGATCAGAACATATTTGGAGTCATGAATCCAGTTCTGGTCACCACCATTTTATTGGAGACATGGACAAGCTGAAGCATGATAAGGGGTCTAAAGACCATTCTAAACAGATAAAATGATCTGTTGAAAGAACTAGGGTACCTAACCTGAAGAAGAGAGGATTTAGAAGGGATATGAAAGAAGTCTTCACATTTTTGAAGGGTAGGTGTGTGGAAGAGAGATTAGACTGGTTCTGCTTGTACCCTCTGTACAGAATTGGGATCAATGAGTGAAAGTTATAGGAAGGTAGATTTAAGCTCATTGTGGCTTGGAACTATCTGCAAAAAGAATGGACTGCTTCAATGGGTAGTGAGCTCCCTGTCATTAGAGGTATTCAGGCAAAAGTTGAATGACCACTTAACTGGAATTGCTTTATATAGTATTCATAAGTTCATTAGATGTTGGACTAGATGACCTCTGATAACCCTTCACCCAAAATTTACAATTCTATTGTATTCTGCCCTGCTTAAGATCCAGGTAAATTCTTCCTTTAGTTCATTCAAAGAGTCAACAAGCCTTTATTAAGTGTTTACCATGTGCCAGGCACTGTATTAAGTACTGGGGATTCAAAGAAGGAAAAGATAATCCTTACTCTCAAGAAACATATTCTAATGGAGGGGACAACATGTGTATAAGTAGGTACGTACAAGATATATTCAAAGCAGATGAAAAGAAAACTAAAGAGATAGTTCTAGATTGAAGCTGGGGAGATTGAGAAAGACATATTACAGAAGATGGGATTAAAGCTGAGTCTTGATGGAAACCAAGGATTCCATGAGGCAGAATCAAGGAAGAAGAGGATTCTAGGCATAGAGGACAACTGATACAAAGACATAGCTATGAAAAATAAGGAAGTAGTTGATTGAACAGTGGATAGAGCTCTGTGCCTGGAGTAAAGAAGACCTGAGTTCAAATCCAGCATCAGACACCTCCTAGTTGTGTGACCCTGGAGAAGTCATTTCACCTTTGTTTGCCTCAGTATTCTCAACTATAAAATGGGGATAATAACAGCACCTACTTCACAGAGTTATTGAAAGGATCAAACGTGATATTTATTAAAAGCACTTAAGAAAAAAATTTTAGAGCACTTAGCACAGTGACTGACACATAGTAGATATTATATAAAGGTTTATGGATAGCTAGGTGGTGTAGTGGATAGAATGTCAGGCCTCCAGTCATCTTCCTGAGTTCAAATCTGGCCTCACACACTCCTAGATATGTGACCCTGGGCAAATCACTTAATTCTATTTGCCTCAGTTTCCTCATCTGTAAAAATGAGCTGGAGAAGGAAATGGCAAACCACTCCAGTATCTTTGCCAAGAAAATCCCAAAGTCAGACAGGACTGAAAAACAGCTGAAACAAAACAACCACAAACATTTATTCCCTTGTGTACAAGGAAAAGTAAGAAAGTCAGTTTGGCTAACTAATAGAGCAATGAAATACAAAGGATATGGAAAAACTACAAAGAAAGAATATAATTGAGAAACAACAGGGTGTAGTGGCAGGACAACTGAACTAGCTAAGAGTCGGGACTCCTGGGATCTAGCTTTGGGTCTACCATTAATTAGCTGTGTGATCTTAGGCAAATCACTTCATTTCTTTCTCAGGCAAATCAATTTTGTCTGAGCTCTGGATTCCTCATATGAGTCAATTGGAATAAGTAATCTTCATTACCCCTTCCAAATCTCAGTTGTGTTACTCAATAATCTGCATTTCTAAGAGTTCTAAATTTCATTGCCCACGTTATATAGCTATGACCAAAGGCCAGGAACACTTTGAATATTCAGTCATTAATGTTCCAGATGGACTGGCCCAGACAGAGCCTGTTCTTGTCTGCCCAGAGATTGCCTTTGCAGTCTCTAATCATAATTAAAAATCAGTGCAGAATCAAAATAGAACATTTTAAAAATGGGAGGCACAATTTGTATTTTTTTTAATTTAACAGATGCTTTTCTAACCTTTTTTCTATGCAGATATGATAATAATTGAGGGAAAATCTGACTTTTGTGCAATGTCACAGTGGATAGAAAGTCTGGTAAGACCATTCAGATGCTCTTACCCACTAAATTTGAGGCCTCTTCTGAATCTGAAGCTCAGGCTAAATGGCTTCCCTGGCCTCAACTCAGATCCATTCTGTATATTAGCATGAGGAAGGAACATCCTCTCCTTGGCCCTAGGCTTGGTACCTGAGTGTTAATAATGCCATCATCCACATACTCTTTTAATAGGAAAGACAGCAGTATATCTCACATGAGATCCAAATATATAAAGGACGATTTATGTCTTTTTCTTGGTTATAAATAGCATAGCACATCTCAGTACGTGACTCCGTTAAAGGCAATTCATTTGTGCCTTCCAACAGCTTTTCCTTCTCCTACAACCAAGCAAGAACAGCACAAAAAAATCCCAATTCCAGTAGCCCCTCTGGTTCAAAGGGCTGTGACCCATTGGAGGTTTCTATATCCCTCAAGAGAGGATGAGGAAAAATTAGAATTAAAATGATGAAAGGCTGAGAAAAAAAGACCCTATTCCCTTGAGTTTTTTCTGCTCTTCACACATAGGAGATGAGGGGGTGGAGAGAAACTCAGACTTCTCAAATGAAAAAAAAAGTTCTTAAAGAAAGGTGTGAAATCTTTTCCCCCAGATATTTTATTAATAATGATAGTAATGGTTGCAAAGTGGCAAAAAAAAAATGGAGAAGAACTACTACAAATCACATGGTTCTTAGGTTATCTACAGCCTGCTTTAACCATTAATGATTTTAATTCCAAAAGCAATAATTTGACACCAACAGTACCAGAGAACCGTGTCACACTCATATTAACATTCTTATTGTTTATAAAACCAGAAAACATAAAAGAAATTACAGAAGATGTCTCACGTAAGTTGGGTTTTTATCATGTGACCAAAGGGAGTAAGAAATACCATTGTATAGGACAACACAGGAAGAATGAGATGTTTCATAGGATCACAGACATAGAGCTGGAAGGGAATTCAGAGGCCTTGTAGTCCAACTCCCATCTTTTTTAGATGAGGAACTGAGGTCCAGAGACTTAGTCGCTTAAGTGACTTGTCCAAGGTCACACAGCTGATAAATGTCTGAGGTGGGATTTGGACCATAGTCTTTCTGACTCCAACTCCAACACTCTACCACCTATTCCATGATGCCTCTACAAAGGGATACAATGTAAGCAGGTACATATGGGTTGCTCAGTTGTAGCAAATTTAGAGAAAATCAGAGGAAGGCAGGGCTGGCAACAAAGGACCGGTGAGTGTCATAAAACAATCACAAAATGCTGAGCATAGCAAATTGATGTAGCTAATTATGTAATATGCCCATTTAAAAAAAATCTGTGTCAAATCCATGAAATCTAACCCCAGAACATGTCTCTTTGCTTGCTTCCCTTAGGTTCTGTTTTGAATCCTAGTTATTGCTATCACCTCCACTACAGACATTACTTTCGTTTTCTGGCCCCTGTTCCAATTAGTCCAAGTCATAGTTACCAGCTCTGGCTTATCACACACCTTTTCAGCTATAGACCTTCCTGGTATCTCAGGCAGAGAGGATTCAAGCTGGCAAAACAGAACCTGCTCAGGCTCAGAGCAGAGCAGATCCTGTGCTCAGCCCCACTCTTGGCTACAGCTTCACTATTTTCACAGCAAACGCCTCTGTCTCAGCTCCCGCAGACTGGGAGCAGTGATGGGCACCCTCCAATGTCTATCCAGATAATCTGAAATTTAGGCTGAGAATCTCATACTGCAACCAGAGTGAGCCAAGCAATAGCTATCAGAATAGCTATACCCCTCCAAGGGGCCCGCTGTCTTGTTAGTCCAGAGAGGACCAGGACATTTCCCACCTTTACAATCCCTAATCACATCTGGAAATATGTATGAAAACACATAAATAACATGAGCCAGTTAAGTGGCACAATGGATAGAGTGCCAGGCCTACAGCCAGGAGGACATCTTCCTAAGTTCAAATCTGACCTCAGACACTTAATAGCCATGTGACCCTGGGCAAGTCATTTAACCCTGTTTGCCTCAGTTTTCTCATCTGTAAAATGAGCTGGAGAAGAAAAAGGCAAACCACTCTAGTATCCTTTGCCAAGAAAACCCCAGATGGAGTCATGAAGCATCAGACATGACTGAAACATCTGAACAACAGATAAAAACAAAACAGAACATTTTTTAAAAGTGAGGCACAATCTGTTTTGTTTTATTTTGTTTTTTTTAATCAAATTCTCTTATTCAAGCACATAAACTACTTGATTATAGGCCTAAATGAACTCTTTCCCCAACCCCTGAGGAAAACTAGCAGTTAAATGCCCCTCCCAAGAAGTTTTCTTGTTTGATTATGATTTTGCCAGGTTTGTCACTCAAATGAAGCTATTTCTAGGTCTCTGTAGCATGGCAAAGTAGATAGGGCCCTGGACTTGGAGTAGAAGACCTGAATTCAAATCTAGTCTCAGACACTACTAGCTTTATGACCTTGGCCAATCACTTTTTTTTTTGTGCCTCAGTTTCATCTATAAAATGATGGGGTTGGACAATGGCCTCAAAGGTCCCTTCCAGCCCTGAATCTATGATTCTATATTCCTCTGAAGGAGGAAAATAAGTATTTATTAAGGACCTACTGTGTGCCAGGTGCTTAACAAATATCTCATTTTATCCTCTGTATATATGATTATAATAAGTAAAATTGATTGATATTGATAAATAACATTACAATAGAATAATATAATTATATCCTCAATACAACTATCCTGGGAGGTAGGTGCTATTATTATTCCCACTTTGAAGATGAGGAAACTGAGGCAGAGGTTAAGTGACTTGACCAAAGTCATCACACAGCTAGTGAAGCATCTGAGGCCAGATTTTAAGTCAGGTCTTCCTGACTCCAGGCCCAGTCCTCTATCCACTGAGCCACCTACCTACCTCTGAAAGAGGTATCAAAGGACAGGATCAAATTCTAAGCCTGCCACAGGTTCAAGTTACTTTACCTGGACAAGTAACAACACAAATGACCATTTACAAGTCCCTTTACCTCACCAGGCCCAAGTTTCTTCAGCTGAATAAACAAGGTCAAGCTGCATAGTATCCACCTCTAATTCCCTATGAACTAGGATATGAGTTCCTCTCCAAGCATGAGAAAGTCACCAACAGATAAGATAGATGGCCGCTGAGCCACAGCCTACTTAAGGGATGAGCGCTCCCTGAAAGCTGACTTTAGGAGTTCCTACAGGAACTCTGAGATGTTTCCCATAATGTACTTTGCAGCACCTGCCAACCGTCAGATCCACCTTCTACAAAGGGGAGGGCTGTGTGAGAAAGGCTGACCGAGGACCTCCATTAAAAGAAGCCAGTACTGACAGACCAACGTGAGGAGAATTTGGTGGGCCACAAATGAACTGATGAGAATAAAAGCCTCCATAGGGGCACATCTCAAATTTCAATCAGGTTTTCTATAACCTGTGAGCTACATCCATCCTATAACACATATCAAATCATTCCCATGATGCTAGATATAGAGAGAGACCTGGCCCAAACCAACACTGTCACAGGCTGTATGTGCTTAAACATTACCAAAGATAGGAGTCTGTACCACAGAGCACTCAAGAGCAATTGATGAGGGGGTCATAAAGGAGGAAGGGGGCTTCTTCTAGAAACACATCCTATCACACCAAACCACTATTCCATCTGCTCCTGCCTCTCTACCTAGAAATGCTAGCAGAACACATACTCCAAGGACCAGCTTTCATGGACTCAGCCAACTTTGGGGATGTTGTTCATCCTTCATTCTCGAAGAGGACCAATGGCACCAGGAGGGTGATGCCTTGGCTTGCAAGTGAATTAGAATATAAGCATTATTATTAGAATTATAGAATTATTAGAATTAATATTAGAATTACATATGAGTGAGGCAGATCCATGCAAAGTCTATCAACCTCACTCTCTCCTCCAGACAACTTTTAGGATACAGAGCTGGACTAGTATGAGCAGACATCACTATAGTCCTTGATGACCTAGAGGCAGTCAGTCAGTTAACAAGAACTCTTTAAGTTCTTATCATGTGCCAGGCACAATGCCAACTGCCAGGGACATTAAAACAAAAATAGTCTCTGCCCTCAAGGAGTTTATAGTCTAGTGGGGGAGACAACACATAAATAACTAGGTATCTATAAGACATATACACTGCAGATGAAGATAATTCAAAGGGGGAAGGCATGTATCTGTTGGGGAGACTGGGAAGGACCTCTTACAGAAAGTGGGATTTGAGCTGAGTCTTGAAGGAAGCCAAGCAAATTGAGAGGTAGAAGTGAGGGGACAGAGCATTCTAGGTGGGGGGATATCCAGGGCAAAGGCAGAGATGGGAGATGGAATATTGTGTTTGAAGAACTACAACTTTGACGGTGCAGCATATAATAGAGTATGCAGAGGGCAGTTGCGGTAGTGGTAGCTAGTGCGTATAATCAGGACCAGTGACTAAAAATACTAAATAATTGGGGGCCCAGGTAGAAGAAAACATGGGGTCCTTGGTCCACCAAATTTCTTATCTTCTTGCTGATTAGATGAGTGACTCAGCATAAGCCAGACATTTCTTGAGTCTCAAGGTCACCCTGTTCCACTCTTCACACAATTGTCAGAATCTCAGGGCAGGTAGTTAGGGGGCAGCAGGAAAATCTGACACCAAGGGTTCCCTTTCCCCTTTGTCTTGATCCCTCCATCTAGTAACAAAAACATCCAAGATGACCGGGCAGAGTGAAGACCTGTCACTATCAGGGACAACCTTACCCCTTGCAGCTTGACTACTATCACGGCTTGGATGAGATGGGAGACAAAAACTCCATTCCTTTCAGAGACATGGAGTATCACTAGCCTCTACCATCTGCCTTCTCATTGACGCCTAAGGTCCTTAAGGCTTTACCATCTGTCCTGTCTCTGTGCCCTGCACTGTCATCTAACCTAGTTATACAACTCCTGGGCCTTATTATCCAACCTGATGCTGCACATTTAGGAATTTGGGGCCTTTACATCTGCCCTGGAACTGAGCATTCTGTTATGCATTAGCTCCCCCAGTTAGTGTGAACTCATTGAGAGCAGGGACTGTCTCAGTTTTTCTGTTTGCAAGCCCAACATTGAACACAGTACTTGGCACATAGTAAGTGATTAATAAATGCTTTTTCATTCATTCATTTATTCATTCATTCATTTGTACATGCCAGGCTGACACTAGAATAATTCATCACACCTTAGTACTGGGATAGATTAAGCACCATCAATGTATAAGACATGAGCAAAGCATTGGATACAGTCTCTCAAGCTATACTTTTCAAAAAGATGACAAGATGTGAGCTAGACAACAATATAGTTCAGTGGGTTAAGAACCAGTTGAAAGAGTACAGTATTCACTGATGATTGCATATCACCTTGGAAGGAGGTCTCTAGTAGAGTACCAAAGGGATCTAGGCTTTGCCCTGTACAGCTTAACATTTTTATCAATGACTTGGTTAAAGGCATATATGACATGCTCAAAAAATGTGCAGGTAACACACATCTAGGAGGGATATGTAACACTTTAGATGACAGCCAAGATACAAAAATATCTTAGTAAGCTAGTAAGCTAGGCCAAATCTAGTAATGTAAATTTTAATATGGATGGATGAGTGATTTAAAAAGCACTTATTAAGTGCCTACTATGTGCCAGGCATTATTCTCAAGGAGCTTACATTCAATCCAGCCAAATTAACCTCCTTGTTCTTCCTCACACCCAATGCCCCACCTTCTGCCTCTATGTCCTTGACTTGCAGTTGCCCTATTCCTGGAATATACCCTCTCTTCACTTCTACCTCTTAGAATCTCCACCTCTTATTTCCTTTAGGACTCAGCTTAAGCACTATCTTCTCTATGAAACTTTTCCTGATCTATCCCAGCCCTCCCCCTAAGAACAAAATAAGAAAAGAAAAGAAATCTTGGATTTTTTTGTATATACTTATATATGAATTTATTTTGAATTTATTTATATATACTAATTTATGAACACTTTGTCATCCCCCCCCAATAAGTTCCTTATAGGCAGGGACTTTTAATTTTGCCTTTTTCTCCCCAGCAACTCAAATAGTAGCTGGCATTTAGTAAGTGCTTAATAAATAAATGTGCATTGACTGATTGACAAGGGAAGGGAATGAGTACAGGAAGAGGAATGGTGTCTAGGAAAGGGAGTTTCAGACTGCAGAGTTACATAGATTGTAAAAGGAGCCCCGGGGCATCCTTTCTAGCAGCAGTAGTGGAATTGATTTGACTACTGATCCCAGAGAAAAAAGTTGAAGGGGACATCAGGGGGTCAAGGGGCACATAGAAGGACAGATGGTAAAATGCTCTGGTAGGCTCTACTTCCCTGTGGCTAAATGCTATGTGAAGCATGGTCTGGGGACAGCTAGAAATTATGGGTAGAGGGAGTTCAGGCTCATTCACTCACCCATTAGAACAGCTCAGCCCCAGGGCACAGTTCCGAGGCAGAGTGAATTAACTACCACAGGGAGGTAGGGCATGGTATCTGGAGGTCAAGTCAGGAGAATAGATGGTCCATATGGAAAGAAAGGGGACAGTTACAGGGCAGATAGCAATACTCCTGGATAAATACTAGTTTTCTGAGGCTAGACTAGATGGAAAGCATGGTTGAGGATTGTCTAGGTATAGTAAGATAAACATAGTCAGAAGATCATATATTTAGAGTGGAAGGGAACCTTAATTATCATCTCATTCAAATCCCTTCATATCATAGGTGAGGAAATTGAGTACCTTTCCCAAGGTCACACAGCTAGCTGTCACAGAGTCAAGACTGTACATCAAACACTTTGAGCTAAATCCAACATTTCCTATTGTACCACACTGCCTTCTCAAGTCTTAGCCTTAAGGAAGGTTAAAATCAATTTTCAAAAGTATGAGATGGGGAAAATATGGTTAGAGAGAGGTTCCTCTGAAAAACATTTAGGAGTTTTCATGTATTATGATCCCAATATAAATCAAAAGTGTGATATGTCAACCTGACAAGTTAATGTGATCTTGGGCTTCACTGAGAGGCAGAATTTCAGGAATTAGAATGGTAATAGCCCTGTTGTACTCTGCCCTGATCAGACCACAACTGGACCATTATGTTCAGTCTGGTCTTCCCATTTTAAGAAGGATGCTGATAAGCTGTAGAGAGTATAAGGGAGTTCTACCCAGATGGTCAAAGGCCTTGACTTCAAACCAAATGAACTTAGAAACTTAGAGAAGAGCTGTCTCTTAAGAGAGAGCTATATTCCAGTATTTGAAGGGTAGTCATGGGGAAAAAAACAATTCAAATTGTTCTGTCTCAGAGGGAAATACTATAAGCAGTGGATATAAGTTACCAAGAAGTAAATTTAGCCTTGATATCAAGAAAAGCTTCCTAACAATTTGTTGTTGTTGTTTTTCAGTCTTGTCTGACTCTTCACGACCCCATTTGGGGTTTTCTTGGCTAAGGTACTAGAGTGGTTTGACATTTCCTTCTCTGGCTCATTTTACAGATGAGGAAACTGAGTCAAATAGGGTTAAATGACTTGCCCAGGGTCCCACAGCTAGTAAGTATCTGAGGCCAGCTTTAAACTCAGGAAAAGGAGTCTTCCTGACTCCAGGCCCGATACTCTATCCACTGCACTACCTACCTGCCCTCCTAACAATTAGCACTGTTGAAAAGTGGAATGGGTTGTTTCAAGGTGTCTTGGGCTCCCCCACATTGGAGGCCTTCAGGTAGAGACTAGATGAACACTCATTAGGGTATGAGGTAGGGGAGATCCTTGACTAGGCATCAGCTGGATTATGGTACCTACGAGGTTCTTTCTTCTGAGTTCCATCCTACCATGAGGTTTTGGGATTCCAAGAAGTATTGTCTCCGTACAGACCCTAGGACTTCAAAATTACTCCGATTCTTAGTGTCTCCATCCTCTAAGTCACATTTATTCTGTGATCAGACTGAGAAGGAGATGCAGGAGGAAAATGTGCACAGGGGGCATATCTGTTCTCTCTCCTCTTCTGCCAAGACCTCCATGTTGTTCACAAAAGAAAAAAAAATAGGACCGGAGCCAAGCCTTCCACACTATCCTATTGGAGATCAGTACCCTCAGCACTTGAGTGCAGAATTGCTATATTCTAGGTGGACACAGCTAGGAGGCTCAGTAGAGAGAGTGCTGGGCCTGGAGTTAGGAAGACCTGAGTTCAAATTTCACCTCAGTCACTTTCTAGCTGTGTGACCCAGGGCAAGTCACTTAACTTCTGTTTCCCTTAATCCACTGGAGAAAGAAATGGCAAACCACTTTGGAGTCTTTGCCAAGAAAACCCCATGGAAAGTATTGTTATGCTATGGTCCATAGGGTCACAAAGAGTTGGACACAATTCAACAACAGGTATATCAAGAAGAAACTACATCTGTGTAAGAAGGGTCATACTCTTATTCACATTTGAGAGGAAGGGATGAATGGAAGGTGACATTTCTGACTAATGAGAGACAATTCAAATATAGAGTTCTGTAATTTGGACAAAATGCAATTCTCTTGCACTTTCCCAGTGATTTATGAATTCAATGATTGGAGGACATAGCTCAGCAGCATTTCCATTTCCTCACTGGACTTGATCAGCAAGGTACCTTGGTAATAATTTAGGTCCAGACCTGTGATTTCATCAGGATGGGGAACTCCCATTATGGAAACTCATTCCATCTCTGCACAGTATAACTCATGAGTGATTTATAGCCTCAGAGAGTTGTGGCTCACCCAAGGTCACACACACACATACATATCTCAGAAACTGAATCTGAACCAGGTCTTCCTGTCTCTATTCACTTCCAGGCCTCTATTCACTAGAGGCCTCTTTCTACTAATAATTATTGTAACTGACATTTATATAGCATTTTAAGGTTTGCAAAGCACTTTACATACATTGTCTCATTTGAGCCTTGCAACAATCCCAGGAAGTAAGTGCTACAGCTGTTATTAGCTCTATTTTTTAGGAGAAGCAGCTGAGGAACAGAGAAATTAAGTGGCTTGTCTTTGGTCACATAGTTTGTAAGTGTCAGAGACAATATTCAAACCTAGGCCTTTCCTGACTATAAGTATGGTGCCTTTTCATTACCCCAAATCACTTAGAAAAATAGTTATCTAATACTTTTCATAGAAGCAAAACACTGGGTTGGAGGGATGGGGGGGAAGTATTAGACACCCATAGATTAGGGAATAGCTGAACAAATTGTAGTACTTGAAGATAATGAAATATTACTGTGCCACATAACATGGAATATGAAAACTACAATAAAGCAGAAGAAGGGATGGATGGAAGGTGGCATTTCTGACTAATGAGGGAAGGTTCCTCATCAGTGTCCCCATCCCTATATGAACACTTGCAAAGTGAGCAGAACCAGGAAAACACTGCACAACTACAATAATGTCAATGAAAAAAATTTAATTAATTGATTTATTTTTAGTTTTCAATATTCACTTCCATAAGATTTTGAATTTTAACTTTTACCCCCTTCTCCTCAAGACATGCAAATATGCCATCTGATATAGGCTCTACTTATACATTCACATTAAACATGTTTTCACATTAGTTGTGATGTAAAGAAGAATTAGAACTAATGGAAGGAGCCATAAGAGAAAAGAAACAAAACAACAACAAAAAGAGAGTAAATAGTGTGCTTTGATCTGCATTCAAACTCCACAGTTTTTTCTCTGGATGTGGACAGTATTTTCCATCATGAGTCTTTTGGAGTTGTCTTAGATCCTTGCATAGCTGAGAAGAGGTAAATCTTTCAAAGTCAGTCATCACAAAATGTGACTGTTACTGTGTACAATGTTCTCCTGGTTCTGCTCCCTTCACTCAGCATCAGTTCAAATAAGTCTTTCTAGGTTTCTCTAACGTCTACCTGCTCATTCAATAAAAAATTTTTAAAATGACTAGCTAAGCCCTAAAAAAGAAATGAGAATATAGTTCCCTCTCTTCTTTGCAGAGGTGGGGGATTTTTGGTGTGGAAGACTGCATATATTGTCAGACTTGACCAACACATTGGCTAGGTTTTGTTTCCTCTTTCTTTTTTATTCTTTATTCTATTTGTGAGTAGAAGAGGAGAAAGAGATACGTTGAAGCATAAAGGTGATGTTAAGAGTAAAAAGATAGTAATAAAAAGATTTAAAGCTCTCCAAAAAGTAATTTATTTTTCAAGAAAAATAGCTATTGAGAAATGGGGATTTGAATGGGAAGCACCGTAATTTCTAGAACATGAGAGATTTCAGGATGCATGAACCTGAAAAGATCAAGGCAGCATCCCAATGTAGAGCACCTACGACAACCAGGGACCCACAGTTAATTGAAAGATTTGCTATTTATTCTATGTCTTTTCAGCCCTGACGATGGTTCTTAGGATCTTCTTAAGCTCCCAAAGGCTCTTCCTCCCACCCTACCTCCCTACCTCCCTTCCTTCTCTCTTGGAGATCCCCTGCATCTACTCTTTCAAAAACTGTCATTAGGGGGCTCTTAGGTACTTCATCACAGCCCCAGTACTAACACAATGAAAACTGAGGAAATCATTGTGGAGGAGACAAAAGCCTTCAATACAGCAGAATATGTAATACTGTACTATACCAGCACCTCCCCCATGTACTCTGGCCGTGCTTAAATTTTTCACAGGCACTATCAGTCACAGAAAAGAATTATCTAAAAATGGGGGGGGGGAAGAACTGCTAGCAATCAAGGCAATGTTTGAGGCTTACAGTAAGTCAACTAGCATTTAGGAAAAGCACTGTGCTAAGCACCAGAGATGAGAAAACTGGGGCCCAGAAAGTCTGAATTATTTTCCCCAAGGTCATAAGCAGGATGATTCAAATCCAGATCCTCTGTTTTTAAATTCCATCCATTTCTTATTATTCTACACATCCCCAAAAATTAAGCCAGCTGTGCTACATAAGAAGAAAGTACTTTTAGGGGGAGGAGAGGTTTACTTATTTGTGTTTGTTTGAGCCTGTCTGGGTCTCCCTGTTTCTCCCAAGCTAGTTGCAACAACCACTAACAAGCCCATTCACAATATTGATCAACATAGAAGCTTTGATTAGCTTCTCCATTTTCTGATTGAGTCACATCAACTTTTGTGATATAACCTATTCAGCCAAAGTCCATGGAAAGTCTGGAAGGAATAGACTAGTACCATATGTTCACCACATGTTAATTCTAACTTTTTTCTCAAAAAGCCTTTTCATATCTATAATCCAATTTGAGCATCATAATCCATTAAAGTGATTAGAGTAGTTATTATCTCCATATTTAGGTAAGGAAACTGAGGCCAGAGATATTAAGTGATCTGCTTAAAGTCACGTGTCTAGATGATAGAAAAATCTGAGAATGAAATCTAGATTTCAAAATATCTATCCTATATTAGGATAAATTAGTCTGGTTTTGTGACAATAGAACACTGAAATACTATTCTGATGTCCCCCGAGCTTTCACTGACCTTAGCTCTGCTACATACAGGTTCAAACTCCTTCAAATTGCCCCCTCCTTCCTGTTGTAGTTAATAACTCAGTCAATAAACATTTATTAAGTACTTACTAGGGGGGCAGTTCAGCGGATAGAGCACTAGGCCAGAGTTAGGAAGACCCGAGTTCAAAACCAGCCTCAGACTTTACTAGCTGTGTGACCCTAGGCAAGTCATTTAAACCTCTTTGCCTCAATTTCCTCTTCTGTAAAATAAGCTGGAGAAGGAAATGGCAAACTACTCCAGTATCTTTGCCAAGGAAACCCCAAATAAGGTCATAAAGGATCAGACACTTCTGAAACGCCTGAACAACAACAGTAACAAAAGTTCTTACTATGTACCAGGCACTATGCTAAGTGTTGGGGATACAAAGAAAAAACTGTAATCCCTTCCCTCCAAAGGCTGTCATTCTTAAGGGGGAAGTAATCCTAGAGGGAAGGCACTTGTTGGAGGAGGAAGGTATGGGGAACCAGGAAAAGTCTTCCATAGAAGATGGGATTGGAGTATTGAATGAAGCCAAGGAAGCTAGGAGTCAGAGGTGAGAGGGTAGAGTATTTCAGGCATGGGAGACAACTGAATAGATGCACAAAGTTGGGAGCGAAGAAAAACAGGTGTGGCAGATCATAAAATCTAGATCATAGAGTACTTGACAGGGAGACAAGTCTAAGATGACTAGAATGGTTGGAAGTGATCCAATGTAAAGGATTTAAATACCAAACAAAAGATTTATAGTTGATTTTGGAGGTATTATGGAGCCACTGGAATTTATTGAGTACTAGGTGATGTGGTTAGATTTGTGCTTTAGGACAATCACTTTGGTAGCTGAGTGAAGGATGGATTGGCACAGGGCAAGATGTGAGGTGAAGAGATGTATTGAAGTTGTTATAGTGACACAGGTGAGGGAAGATTGTTGTGTGAGTGGCTAGAAAGGGACATATCAGATATGGTGAGGTAGAAATGGCAATGTCTGACAATAGACTGGATGTGTGGGGTAAGTTTGAGTAAAAAATCAAAGATGACAATGAGGTTATAAGACTGGGTGACTAGAAGGATGTGTCCTCAATAGTAATAGGAAATGTGAGAAGAGGAGTGATTCTAGGGGAAAAGATAATGAGTTCTATTTTGGACATTGAGTTTGAGATCAACTCAAGATTTCCATTAGGCTGTTGGTGATCTAGGATTGGAGCTCAGAAGAGATATTAAAGCTGAATATACAGATCAAGGAATCATCTATAGTAGCAAAGATCTGGAAACAAAGGAAATACCCATCAGTTGAGGAACAGTTCAATAAATTGTGGTATACGAATGTAGTGAAAGATTACAGTGAAGTGGCATGTTGAATAGAGTGCTGAACTTGGAGTAAGTTCAGCCTCAAACACTTACAAGCTAAGTGACCGCGGGCAGTCATTTAACCTCTCTAATTCTCAGTTTCCTCATTTGTAAAATGGGGATAATAATAGGACCCAACAGGGCAGTGAGGTGATGCAGTAGATAGAGTACTGGCTCTGGAGTCAGGAGGACCTGAGTTCAAATCAGGCTTTAGACACTTATTAGCTGTATGACCCTGGGCAAGTCACTTAATTCCAACTGACAAAAAAAGAAAATAATAGCACCCACCTCACAGAGTTGTTGTAAGGAACAAATGAGATAACATGTATACTGTACCTGGCAAACCTTAAAGAAGTATAAAATATTAGCTACTTTATTTTTGACTATTATTATAATTTATGATAAATATAGAGAGAAGCATGGGAAAACTGAAAGGAACTGATACAAAATGAAGTAAGCAGAGCCAGGAATACAGAAAACATAATGGCTGCCACCATGTAAAAAGAAAGAACAAAAAATAGCAAAACTGAACATCATATGATTAAAATGGCCAAGCTTTCTCCTAAAGAAAAGATGAGAAAACATACCTCCCAAACTTCTTTTCAGAGGTAGGGGACTTTATCTGAGGAACTCTGCATGGTGGCACAGTGGATAGAGTACTGGGCCTGAAGTAAGGAATACCCAAGTTCAAATCTAGCCTCGGATACTTACTCACTGTGTGACCCCAGGCAAATCACTTCAACTCTGTTAGCCTCAGTTTCCTCATTTGTTAAAATGAGGATAATAATAGCACCTGCCTCACAGAGTTATTGTGAAGATTGAATGAGGTAATATTTGTAAAGTGCTTAGCACAGTGCTTTAAAGTATCTGGCACACAGTAAGAGTTATAGAAATGTTAGCAATGATAATGATGATGATGTCAGACTTTAATGATTCTCCATCTAGTTTTGTTGAGATGTTTTTTCTTCCCCTTCTTTCTTATTCTTTCTTAAAGGTGATGGCTTTCTATGCAGGGTAAAGGGGGGGAATAGAGAGAGAGAAATGAAAGTAACATAAAAACAAAAGGTAACAATCATATTTTTTTAAAAAAATCATTGACCCCTTATGTGAGAATATTTTCAGTAGAGTGGTGGAGGTGGAAGTCAGATTGCAAGGGGTTAAAGAGCCAGGCATGAGGAAGCAAAGGCAGCCAATGTAGACTAAGACTACCCTTATCTAGAAATGAAGTGGTGAAAGGGAAGAGAGATAGAAGATAATAGGCTGAGGGAACGGCAGTGTTAAGTGAAGGCTCTTTGAGGATAAGGGAGAAGAGCATATTTGGAGGCATCTGAGGAAGTAAGAAGATAGGAAGAAATTAATGCTGGCAGAGCTGGGAATGGTTGGCAGGCCAAGTCTCCATAGGGTACAGAAAGTGAGGGGATCGAGGACATGAAAAAGGGGTTATCCTTGACAAAGAGGTTATCCTCATTCCCTTAAATTAGGGCAAAAGAGGATAGGTTAGGTAAAGGTTTTGAGAGGCTGTGAGGAGTAGAAGAGGGAAAATAAAGATGCTTCTGTTGGATGGCCTTAGTGTAGTACTATTGGGGACCTGAACTTCATTTAGAGATGCAAGGGAAAGTTTATTTTTTATAAAAAAGGAACCTCAAAGGTTTATTTCACCTCCAAGGTGATTCTCTCTCCCAGGCTGCAACATTGTGACCTTTTATTCGTTGGGCATCTACAGCATCCCTACCTTATAAGAACCTGTCCTTAAAGGTGGCCGGGAAGTGTGTGTGTGTGTGTGTGTGTGTGTGTGTGTGTGTGCACGCGCACGCGCGTGCATATATGTGTTTATATGTGTGTGTGTATATATGTATATGTGTATATATATATCTGCATATATATACATATATACATATGTGTGTGTGTGTGCAACAAAATATAACAATACCCATAGCCATCTCATTGTTTAAGGTTCTTTGGGTTTGTGTGCCTGGACAACTGATATAAATACACAGGGAGGAGCTCTAGATGTCATTTGGCCCCACTGAATCTCATACACTAGTGTCCACTCATTAATAGCATTTTTATGAAAGGAAAACACCCTGCTTGTACTTTCATTCAATACTCCCATGGTGCCCATCTCTCCTTCTGGGCAGCAGAGCATTACTGAGGTATCCTGTTCTTAAATTACTCTACTTCAGCACTGGTCTTAAATGATTATCTCTGCACTTTACGTCCACTGTAAGCTGAAGACTTGCTTCCAGACTTAGAGTCCTGGCAGGCTGCCCAAGCATGACTCCTTCCCCCCAACCCTATTCCTTGTTTTGAAAAAAAAAAAAGGCTCCACATTGATTGTATAGATGCAGTTTCTGGGAGTCTGACAGATAATTAAATCTGCACAATGATTCTTTCTTCAGTGTGAGCTCAACAGAGAGCCTCAGCATCTGTGCCAAAGTGCACGCAGTGACTTTTAAAAGGTTCACTGCCATTTCGAATGTTCCATCTGTCTTGCACCAGACTATCAATGAATGTAGATTAGGGCCATCATAAGAAGAAGGAGGATGACGATTAGTGTTCCTTTCCTCCAGTCTTGGAACATTTTAGAATTTATAATTAACACTAGATAGCTCCGACACTGTGATAACCAGCAAAAATGACTGGAGGGTTTAAAGTGAGCTTCTTTAAGATGGCCCTCCAAGTAAAGCATTCAAGCTGATGATCCTGAGGGTCTAACCTGAAAAATTTGCCAGGAGTTATTTCTACATTGTTGCTTGAGCTGAAGTGTTATTTCTTTTATCCTCCTTAACAAAGAGTCCCCAGAGACTCTTCTACCAGAGCTCATCTACCTTGAATAATGTCTCTATTCATTTCAAAGCAGATCATTGGACTAAACCATTATGGAAGGGTAGGAATTGCCAGTTTGTTTTGCACAGAATTCAGTCTCCTGCAAGCCAGGCAGCTAATCTGCTTTCCTTTGTTTCTCCCCTCCCTGCTATATGTCTTTCTTTCACGTGCCAAAGACCCACTTACCAGAAGATGCCCAGATGAGTAAAATGGATTTTATATTGACCATCCCATAAACTGATGATGTTAAATCTTTCTAATATGGAGGAAATAGGATAGACCCACCAGAAGCAGAGCTGGTCACTTTCCATTGTTCTTTTATTCATAGTGATGGATCTGTATCATTCTATCCCCATTTTCTCACATTTGCCTTGTGACCCATCATTCAATAGATAAGCACTTATAAAATGTCTACCATGTGCCAAGCGCTAGAGAATAGCCTGCGTTTACATAGAACTTTACACAAATCACCTCATTTTATTCTCACAAGAGCCCTCACAAGAATAGCACATGGGGCAGGTGATATTATCTTCATTTTACAATAGAGGAAACTGAGGTTTAACTAACTGCTCCAAGTTCACATAGCAAGTAAATGTGAGAAAGGATTTAAATCTAAGTCTACGTGACTCCAATGCTCCATTTATTACACTGTGTTGCCTCTCTAGGACCAACAAATTTTCAAGAGACAATTGGGCGGGAGTGCAATTTATAACCATGAAACAGAGAAAACCTAACTGGCACTCATGGGGATTGAAACCCTAACCTCATGAGTACGTGGATGTAAGTTAGGGAGCTAAACCAGTCACAGAGCTCTGTGATACAATGTAATGTATCCAGTTACATGTAAAAACCACTTTTAACATTCATTTTTTAAATTTTGAGTTCCAAATTCTCTCTCTTCCTCCCTGCCCACCCATGCCACTTCATTGAGAAGACAATTTTATGTAGGTTATACATGTACAGTCATGCAAAACATATTTCCTTGTTAGTTATATTGTGAAAGAAAATGTAGACTAAAGAAAAACCCAACAACAATAAGAAAAATGGAGTAAAAAAAGGTGGTATGCTTTAATGGGTACTCAGTCTCTATCAGTTCTTTATCTGGAAGTGGAGAGCATTTTTCATCATAAGTCCTTTGGAATCATCTTGGATCATTGTATTGCTAAAAATAGCTAAGTCATTCACACTTGATCATCATACAATGTTGCTGTTACTGTGTACAATGTTCTCCTGGTTCTTCTCATTTCACTTTGCATCAGTTCATGTAAGCCTTTTGAGGCTTTTCTAAAAGCATCCTGCTCATCATTTCTTAGCACAATAGTATTCCCTCACAATCATATACAACAACTTGTTCAGCCATTCTCCAATTGATAGGCATCCCCCTTAATGTCCAACTCTTTGCCACCCAAAAAAGGGATGCCATAAATATTTTTCTTTTTTTTTTTTGATCTGATACACTTTCTTTAGGAACATATTAAAGGATAGGTACAGGGTCAAGGGCTGATGGCAGGATTTCAAAGAAAGATCCATGGGATCCTTTTCTGGATCACTCGTTTCGTAGCCTGGAAGGGTAGAAGCCACAAGTTCAAACTGATATTTCAGGATAAATCTTTTCCCCAAAGAATTTTATTCCATCAGCAAACATTTATTAAGGACCTACTATATGCAAGATAGATAGCCTAGTATAGCAAATAGACAGTTGGCCTCAAAGCCAAGATGACCTGGGCTCCAATTCTACCTCTGTCACCTAATAGGTGATAGCTGGCAAGTCACTTGACCATTTAATAGTCTAGGCAACTCTCTAAGACTCTAACTTGCAGAGAAAATGTTGGCCTGTATTGGTAAAGTGAGTTCCTTTCCAGAGCATTCTCTCTATTATCACATATATCTTATCCCTATGTGCAAGGCATACAAATGGCTATCGGAAATATAAAGATATACAGAGAAAGCCCTAATCTTGGAAATCCTGCAATCTAACACAAGAAGAACAAGTAAACAAATGGTAATTCAATGAGAGGGAGGAAGAAGGCAAAGATTCCAGGCTAAGTACTCTAAGAGATCTCAGGGAGACATCACCATCTCCTGGGCCTCGTAGTGATGAGAATGTATTTCTCTGTCCTCAGTCTCTCACCACATTTCACTCACGATCAGATTCCCATGGGGATAGTCAGCAAAAACTTCATCAAGGACATAGCAGCTAAAGCGGGCACTGAAGGAAAAGTCCGTTCTACAATTATGACATGAACATAAGCTTTGCACTGGGAGAGGACAGAACAAAAATTCAAGAATGGGGGAAGAGGGGCACAGAGTAGTTGAGTTTGGCTGGAATCCAAAGTTTGCGATGGGAAGTAGTAAAAGCCCAGGCCAAGTGGAGAAGTTGGAGCCAGATTGTAGAATATCTTTAATGCCAGAGGCAGGAGCTTATACATAATTTAACCACCAAGGTCCTTGACCCTGTCAAATGGTTCAATGCAGAAATCTGGGAGGCACTTTGCTAAGTGCTTTTTAGAAATATTATCTCATTTGATCCTCCCTTTGAACTGGATGCTATTATTATTCCCTGTTTTACAGTTGAGGAAACTGAGGCAGTCAGGGGTTAAGTGACTTGCCCAGGGTCACACAGAAAAGTAAGTTTCAGAAACTAAAGTAGAAGTAAGATCTGCCTGGCTCCAGGCCTAGCTCTCTATCTGCTACTCATCCAGTTGCCTTGTATTGTGTGTTGTACCACCTGTTGTCTTACTTTTCTATTTACTAAGTGTTCAATAAATGCTTTATTCATTCATTCACTCAGTTGGCAATGGGGAGTCACTGAAGGGCCCCCAGAAAATTCACATACCAACCAGGGCTTAGCCATCTTAAAGTACAATGGCTAGTAATGGCTAGTAAGAGCATGCTAGCACAGTAACTAATCAAACGGAAATCCAAACTCCCAGATTTCTGCATTTTCCAGTAACAGTTGTTTTCTTTTTTTTTTCCTTCTGCAAACCTTGCTTTTCATCTTAAATGCCCACTTCTCAAAAATCCCATGTTTTTATTCCTATTGCTTTCCAGGACAGGGGAAAGGAAATGCAGTTAAGTTGAATGCAGTTAGGATGCAGAGACATTAATGACAGAAAGGAAGAAAGCTCACACATACCCCCACCTGAGGTTCCAAAGCATTGGCCTCTCTGATGTAATTTCTCAGAGTCTTTGTGAGCCTTTCAGATGGTGTATTTAAACCTGCAGCTTTAGAGGCAAGTGAATGCTGCAATTGCGGAGCAGCGGGACAAGTTCATTACGGTCCTGCACCTGTTTTTATTACTGTCGTGCCCTCTCCGCTGAGACGAAAAGAGCTAGCAAGTTCCTAATATATATGCTGATTTCTTAGCATGAATTTTAACAGAGCTTCAGATCATGCAAAGATTATTGCTGATTTCCATCCCAAGCAAATGAGAAATTTCCCCCATTGGTCTGTGGCGGAACCTTGAGATGCCTCTCATCAATGGCCACAAGCTGATTCTGATTCCCAAAGATCTGACCTCTCTTTCTTCTCCAGCCCCAGGGGACTGAAATGACATGCATCACCTTTGGAAATTGCTAGTTACTTTTTTGAATTGAAGCAATGGGACTGTTTTATCTGCCATTGTACCTGCCTCTCTTTGCCTAAGGCATTGTGACAGTGGGGGTGCAGATGTCCTCATGGAAGGCCCCTTCAGCCTACAAAACCAGAGTGAAGCAGCTAACAATGCTGAAAGAAAATGACACTTCCATTGAGCACTGAGCAAAGATCCCACACAAACTTCCCAGAGGCATAAGAAGAAAGCTTGTGAATACAGTAAGGTGAAATACAAAGTCTTTTTTTTAAAGCTCATGATCCACTAATATTTTCGTCTAAAGGATATTGGATTTAGATTCAAGTCCCAACTCAACCATTTTCTATGTGACCTGGAGCAACATCTTTATCTTCTCTAAGCCTCAGTTTCCCCATCTATAAAATATAGGTAAGGCTGATTCTACCTACCTCACAGATAGGAGAGAGTTATTTGGGCTGCTATTGTTCAGTTGTTTCAGTTGTGTCTGACCCTTTGTGACCCCATTTGGGATTTTCTTGGCAAACACTGGAGTGGTTCGCCATTTCCTTCTCAAGCTCATTTTACAGATGAGGAACTGAGGCAAAGAATGTTAAGTGACTTGCCCAGGGTCACAAAGCTACAAAGTATCTGAGGCTTCTGGACTCCAGGAAGATGAGTCTTCTGGACTCCAGGCCTGGCAATCTATCTATTGTGCCACCTAGCTGCCCCCAATTATTTGGGCATATACCTATAAAGTTTACTTATACATTCCTACTCTTTGAAGAAGTGAGAAAAGAGGAGTGCTGAATTTCCATTCCTGAAAAATTTCCCCTGTTGGCCTGACATCATGGGAATTCAGAAAAGCTCTGTGGAAATTGTCTATGCTATCCTATATTTTGGTAACCCCAAAGAGACAACAACAAAATAGCCCAGTTGTATGGGCCATCAAAGCATTGTGCACCAGGCAAACCCTATACTCAGGGGAGGTAATATGTTCTTAAGTACACTCCTAAGATATGTCTTCACATAAAAGCCCACTTCTGAGATAGCAAATGCCTCTTTTGGAATGCAGGGGTAGAACGAAGCATCACCCAGCGTGAGAGAGAAATAGACCCAGGACAGTGTCTTCTAGTGACCAATAATTATGAGCTGGCCTTTGGCCATATGGAATATGGAACCTTCCCAAAGTTCCATTCTATAATATGGGGCCAGATAGAAGGACTTGGGCAAAGAGTTGATAAGGTAGCTTTTCCTTTAAGCCAGCTGCTTAATCCTGAGGCAGAGGTGCCAAAGATTGCAATATACTTTTCATCACAGACAATTATGGGCCATGCAAGTGCCCACATCTCAGCCAACAAGGATCATAGGATTTAGGATGAGAACTGATCTTAGAGTTCATCTATTCTAGTCCACTTGTTTTCCTAATTATAAAATTAAAGCCCAGAGACGTTGTGACTTACCCAGAATCACATAGCTACCAGCAGTAGAGTCGGTTTGAACTCACATCCCCTAATTTCAAAAACAGTGCTATTTCCACTATGACAGCATCATTACTGTCCAAAACTATTTATAAAGCACAATTATGATCAGAGTTGAGATCGCATATCTCCATTGGGGAATGATAGCTACCTGTGACCTAGGGAGAGAAATATGAAGAGAAATCCAGTCACCTAGACCCATGAGTTCAAGCACTGGTAGAAAAAAGTAATGTTCTCTATCATGAAATGACCTGGAGAGAAAGGGGCAGTTTTGGGAGTATGGTATTCAATTTGAGCATATGGAATCAAGAAGTTATACAGTACCTTAGAACACCATATGGGACAGAAGTCAGCAAAGTATCACAGACATGCTTCCCTACTAGGCTAAACTCTGAAAGGACAGGTCTCATGTCTTACTTAAATTGTGTAACTACCTCAACACCTAGCACAATGTAGGTTCTTCACAATAATGATGAATACACATAATAAACAGTTAATAAATATCTGTTATTTTCCTCTAGAATAACTCTAGGACATTTGGAACAGATCTTTTCTATTTTATTTTATTATTTATTTTTAAAATGTATTTTATTTTCAATTTATGGAATAAAAAACAAGCACTTCCATAATGTAGTATAAAAAAAGATAATTGCACATGAAACTTCAAATCTATTATATACAACTTGCTATTCCTTTTCAATATACAATAAAGTTACCATGTCAATTTATTTTTCTTTCTTTTTCCTTTTTTTCCCCTCTGCCTCCACATCAGCCTCACCCTAGAGATGGCTACCATCTGTCTCTAGACCATTCAGGGGGGACTATACTCTGAGCTGCTCTGCAGACAAGGTAAAGGGAATACAACATTGAGCTGTCTGGCCACTAAGGGACCCTAAGGACTCAAAATAAATTGCTGCTGGGACTATCCAAGAGTCTCTATCCATAGGAGCCATCGCTTAGAAGTGCCATTACTTATGGGAGCAGCTGCTGAGACCACTTCCAAGAGCTTTTACCAATGTAATTTAGGATGAGGAATATCTCAAGGGAGCAACCACAGAGCAGAGCAGGCATTTGGAAAAGGAGCCATAAGGGCAATTGCAGAAAAACACCAGCCAGACAGAAATAAGGCTGCACATTTATCAAAATGCTAATCGTTCAGGCCCTGTGCAAAGTGCAAATAAATACTAGGTCTCCATGCCAAGAACTTGTAGAGTTCACCCTCATGGGACCCTGAAGAAACAGGAAGAGAAAGGTAAAGATGCTAAATTCTTTTCACATCTCCAGGGCAGTATGATCCAGTGGAAGGAGGACTAGACTAGGATTCAGGATGGTGGATTTATTCTGTTAATATTTTAGGAACTTACCAGCTTGGTCATGATATCATGGGCTGCCATGACAAGGAAATTGAGGGAGGTATAAAGTATGAAGTACCCCGAATTTACCTCACATCAGCCAGGAAAATAAGTCCCAAGAAGAAGAGGTCCCCAAAATAATCCCAATTTGAGTACAAGTGGGATTTCTCTTTAGCCGTATTTCATGGCACACAGCAGGCACATAATAAATGTTTATTGATTAATTCATAAGATGCCTTTGATGTGAACTGAATTGAACAATAATAATAACTAATATATTCTAATATATATAATATTGTAAAGTTTGCAAAGCACATTCCATATGCCAACTCATTTGTACTTCACAACAGTAATATAACGTAGGTACCAGGTAAGGAAAATGAGTCTCAGAGAGATAGAGTGACTTAATCTGTGATCACACAGCAATTACTTTTGGAGACAGGATTATAACCCAATCTTCCTGTCTTCAAGTACAGATAAAATACTCTTCCTCTACCTACCTCCCCGAGATAAGAGCTGAGGAACAGTCTTAGATCCTAGCAAGAAGAAACATGACTACAACCATGTGACCTGAGTTGACCAGCAGAAGATTCAAGACCTCATTCCAGGTCTTGACCTTTTTCTCTTTCTTTTCAATTGAGCAGAGAATCATAGCTTTGCCTTTCCCTGTCCTGGCTCTCTTGCTGTTGGGCAAACTGAGTCTTCAACTTCTCTACAGAGAGAAGATAGAAAGCTTTCTTCTGGCAGATAGTGAAGCAGCAAAGTCTCTTTTTTCCTACTAAGAATCCACACAGTCTCATGTCAAGGTAGGATTAACTGAGCCCAGGAGAGGGTAATCCATTGCCATCCTCTTTTCAAGACAAGTTGTGTGTCATATTTTTTAAATTATGGCTAGAGATTCTATTTTCATTATGCAGAAGTCCTTTTTTAATAGATCTGCATAGTAGTACTGGGCTAGAGGTTTCCCTCGGTGTTCGATTTACTTCATACATCTCAGAGGAATTAAAGTCTCTCTTGGAGAAGAGAGGAGAGAAAAGAGGCTAGAGATGTTTATTTTGCTTCCCCTCGAGCCACACAATGACACTCTCATGCTATATGTAGGGGACAGCGCCTCATCACGTGAGGATCAGTGGAGGAACTTAGGTTTTTTTCACCTGAAAAAGAGAAGATTTTGAGTGGGGTGGAAGTTTACACATCTGGTAGTTTTCTTCAATATTTGATTATCTGTAGAACACTCAGTTAACAAGCATTTATTAAGCACCTACTATGTACCAGGCACTGTGCTAAGATTTGTTCTTAGCCCCAGGGGCAGAACTAGAAATAATGATTAGAAGTTACAAAGAGGAAAAAATTAGCTTGTTTTAAAGAAACCCTTTCTAAAAATTAGAACTATGCATAAGTGGGACAGGCTATCTTGGGGGGGGGGCATTCCCCCTCACTGACAATATTAAATCAATTGCTTAATGACCAATTGTTGGTGATAATGTAGAAGAGGTTGCACTAGCTAACTCCCTTGAAGCTCTGAGATTCTATGATTTGGTGAATTCTAGTGAACAACCTGTCAATTATGAGTAATGGGCTACTATTGGATCCCCTCCTACATCACTGCCTTGTCATGGCACAGGGACTTGCAGAACCCAATGAAACTATGAGCTTTGCCATTAGTGGAGAGTTCTGACAAAAGGTGATCCACTAGAGAAGGAAATGGCAAACTTGTCCAGTATCTTTGCCAAGAAAACCCAGTGGACAATATTAAAATGCTAAAAGCTATGACATCAGAAGATAAGCTCCTCAGGTTGGAAGGTGTCCAACACTTTACTGGGGAAGAGTGGAGGACAACTACAGGTAGCTCCAGGAACAGTGAAGCAGCTGGGCAAAAACCAAAAGGAAGCTCAGCTGTGGATGTGTTGGTGACAAAAGGAAAGTCTAATGCTATAAAGATCAATGAAGGGCCTGGTGTTCTATGGTCCACAGGGTCACAAAGAGTTGGGCATGACTGAACAAGAAATGGATCCTGCCCTGGCATTGTGGTAGGAGTGAAAGCATCTGATCTCTAAGCCCGAAAGGTTTGATTCCCCATTCCTCCTACTAGACTCAGACTTACTAGGGGTTTCTGCTTATAATACAATGAAAAACAGGAAGCTCTCTCTGCTAGAGATGACGAAGTAAACAGGGTGTTTTGCATCATTTTGCCACTTAGGGCTCCACAACTCAACATCTGGCCTTTTTGTTTCATTATAAATGACACGCCATGTCAGGTAAGAAGAAATCATTTTGAGATTACCAGATGAGAGAGGAAGTACAAAGCATGATTATAGTGTTATCATCATCACTATTATCACCAATTATCACATCATTCAAAGTGACAGCTGCTAGGAGCTCTGTTTTTGAAAGCCATAATCTCCAGTGCAGATACAGTTAACACCCTATGCTTCCCAAGGGATCACTGAAGACCATGGGGCAGCATTCAACTCCCACAGTGCCCTGAGGATACTGGAGGCAGATGCCATCATAGTGACTTAGCAAAATAGGAAGGGAAAAAAAAAAAGGTGGGGAAGGAGGGGACACTAAAAGAAGTGAATGTTGTCAATTCAGTTTAGTTTTTTAATTAATCAATTCAGTGGAATAAATCCATTTATTCAGCTATTCTGGTGTCATCAAGCAGGGCAGCTGGGGCCAAAGAAAGGAGACAGATAAAGAGAGTATCATTCATGGTCTATAAAGCCATGTTTTAACCTAGAAATTTCAATGATTTGCAAGGTCTTCCTTGTCTCTGTCTTCAGAATATAGGGGAAATAATTCTGAACTGACAGCCAGAAAATCTAGGTTTTGGTCTTAGTTCTGCAAAAAGGTGAAGTGTGTGATCTGAAAGCAATCACTGCACATCTCTAGGATATGGACTGCACATGTATGTGTGTGTGTGTACACACACACACACACACACACACATATATATATATATATACACACACACACCTGTAATATATGTATGTATGTATGCGCATATGTATACACACATATGTATGTGTGTGTGTATACGTGGTCTGAAACTGTGCTTTAATTTCATTCACCTCAGAGACCTAGTTATGTGCTTTTTTGCCCCATCCCCACCTCTGCTATCCCATAGTATAATATTGTCCTCCAGGCCAGAGACCAGGCTTCCCTCCATGGATGATTTAACAACCTGGAAATCAGCTTTGGAAGTGACCTTGACTGATAAATAAGTAGATAGAAACATCTCATTGACTATATCTAGCTGGTCCCTGATCATGTTCTTGATCCATCTACCCCAGACATTTTAGGACATCTCGCAATCCAGCCTACTCCCTAGAGTAATCAAATCTATATTACTATATGACGACTGACTGTTTCATGACTCTGTGCTCATAGGATTCTATGCTTCATGCTCACCATTCCTGCAATTGCCCATAGGAAAGCTCTCTTCCTTGGCTACCATTTTCTAGATGTATTGTCTCCCCTCATGAGAATGTAAGGTGTTTGAAGTCTGGGACTGTATCACTTTTTAGATCTGCATATCTATTGCTTGGCACATAGCAGGTATCAAATGTTTCTTCATTCATTTATTCGTAGGCCTCAGTTTCTTCATCTGTGAGGGGAAGAGATAAGAAGAGATAAGCTATAAGGTCACTCTTAGCTCTAAAAATCCATGGTTCTTTGATGTGGTATTTGCAATTTAGCTGCTACCGTCACTAGAATAGCTTCTGGAATAAGGGCCAGGTCTCCTCTTCTCTCTGGGGCAGCATCTAACTCTAACATGGACTCTCTTGCCCTTAAGCCACTGGATATGGAAATCTTAATGATCTCTTAATTACCAAATCTAATCACTTCTCAAGCCTTATCCTTCTTGAACTCTTGACACTGTTGACCATCTTTTCCTTCTGACTATTCTCTCCTCTGTGTTTTCATAACTGCTCTCTTTATTTTCCTCCTACCTGTTAACCATTTCATCTCAGTCTCTTGTGCTAGATTTTCATCCCATCATAGACTAATTTTAGGTGTTTCCCAGGCTCTGCCCTAGGCCCTCTTCTCTTTTCTCTCCTTATTCTCTCACTCAATGATCTTATCATCTCCCATGGATTCAATTATCATTTCTATGTAAGTGACTCCCAGATCTAAAATCTAGCATTGCTAGCTCTCTCCTGAGCTCCACCAACCGCCTTTTAGACACCTCAAGTTGGATGTCCTATAGGCATCCAGCTAAATGTGTCCAAACAGACTCTTTGTCTTTTCTCCAAAACCCTTTCCTCTTCCCAACTTTTCCATTTTTCTCAAGGAAACCACCATCTTTCCAATCACCCAGGTTCGTAAACTTGGTGTTACCCTCATCTCTTCTCTCTTGTTCACCTCATATATCCAATCAATTGCCAAATCTTGTAATTTCTTTTTTCTACATCTCTCACATTGGTGCCTTTTTTCTTTACTCCATAACACAACCTTAGCTCAGGTTCTCAATCATCTCTCACCTGAACTATTACAACAGCTTTTAAAGGGCTCTCCCTGTCTCATCCCTCCTTACTCCAATCCATTTTCCACTCAACTGCCAAAGGGATTTCTACCTAGAGCATAGATCTGACAATGTCATCTCCTACTCAATAAACTCTAGTAGTTCCTTGTCACCTCCAGGATGAAATTTTAATTATTTGTTTGGCATTTAAAGCTCTTTACAACTTGGTCCCTTCCTACCTTTCCAATCTACTTACATTCTATTTCTCTCTACACAGTCTATGATCCAGCCGTAGCAGCCTATTTGCTGTTGTCCCTAAAGGGCACTATCTCCTATCTCCATATCTTTGTATTGGCTATTTTCTAATTTTCTATTAATAAGGCTATTTTCTTTGCCTAAAATGCTCTTCTTCCCAGTCTCTGACTCATAATCCATGGCTCCCTTTTAGACTCAACTCAAAATCCACTGCCCCAAAGACCTTTCACACTCCCTCCCCTACTCCATTTCCCAACTCCCCAACTACTCATATTCCCTTTAAAGTTACCTTCCATATATTCTATATTTATCTTGTATGTTCTGATATGCATATATGTACATATGTGTGTGGATATGTATACATGCATATACACATATATGTGTATACATACATATATAATACATCTATTATATATACTATATAAGTGTGTATGTATAGATAAATATACACATACATATACATATACGTATATATATACGTATACATATACGTATACATATACGTATACATATACGTATACATATACGTATACATATACATCTCCCTGACTAGAATGCAAAGTCCTTGAGGGTAAGAATTGTTTTTGCTTTTTCTTTGTATCCCCAGGGCTTAGCAGAGTGCACTTAGTAAGTACTTAATAAATGCTCATTGACTGATGCCCATGTGCATTGTAGAATTCACTAGAAATTCCTTTAAAACAATGAAACCGGACACTAATATTCCTGGGACTCCTGGGCTCAGAATCCACAAGAGTCTAAGGAAAATTAGTATTTAAGGTGCTTTGACCTATCTGGCACATGCCATATCTGTCCCTGAGGGTGTGCTCTGAATCTAAACAACATCTTTCTTTCATGGTAGAAGAAATGTCTGCAGAATAAACTAAGCTGAATACTCTAGAAGTAAAATTTCATTAGATGCCTGTGAGATACTGTCCAGTATTTTATATAACTTTTCCTTCCATCTAGAATTGGGTAATTAAAAAACCCACTCTAATGTGTGGGTATATGTATATACACACATACATACATACATACATACATACATACATACGTACATACATATATATAAATATACACATACACACATATACATATATACATAATATGTGTATGTATGTATACTTTCTCCCACTGCCCATCTAAGATTAAGCTGAGTAATATACCTTACATTTATTTCTATAGCATCCTATAGTTTTTTAAAGTGTCCTTTAATCTTCACAGCAATCCTATGAGATAAACATGGCAGATATCATTATCCCTGTTTTAGAGAAACTGAGACTCAGTGAGTGTAAGTAACTTGGGTAAGTTCACTACACCACTACTACCACCGTACTACTAAATGGTACAGCCAGGAGAGAATCTAATTCCCCTATAGTTTAAGCCCAGCTTTGCACTGGAAAATAAATAAAAAGAAACCTCATTAGGTAAAACATTTAATCAAGGGGAAAAATAAGGAGGGTCTGATTCCCAAAACAATTCTGCTGCAATAAAAATTTGATTAATGCTCTCTGAACTCATTTTGAATAAAGAGTGATAAATATATCCAGTTGTGTTAATTACTGAGCATGGTCAGGTAATAGAACACCATCAACAAAGCTGGCTGGTCTCATGAATAGGCAGAGTCTGCCTGCTGGTTTGATTTCTAGGAATTGAGAAGGAAACCCTACCTCACCTCCATAACCATTTCCCTCCTACTTAGAACTCTATAACCACAGATAATAATAACTACTAAGATTTATCTGCTTTAGTGTTTGTAAAGTATTCTCCTCACAATAAGTATGTAGGGCAATTATCATTATCCCTTTTACACAGATAAGGAGACTGAAGAGATGAGAGCTTTATACATAAATTTAGGGTCATATGCATTGAGATGATAGTTAAACCCACAGATGCTGATGATGTTTGCTTAGAGTGAAGAAAGAGAAGAAGGTTTGGGCAGAACTTTAGGGAATAACACAGGGGACCTAATAAAGAAGCTGAAAAGTAACTAGACAGATCATATAAGAGAAGAATTAGGAGAAATTAGTGTTACAAAAAACTAGAGAGGATAGAGAATACAGAAGGGGAGATGGTCAACAGTGTCCAAAGCAACTGATGGAGAGGGAAGATGACTGAGGAAAAAACATGTCAATTAAGAGATCATTGGAGGGAATACTTTCAGTTGAGCAACAAAGTCAGAAGCCAGACTGAAAAAAAAAAAACAGGAGTAAATGAGAGGAAAAGAAGTAAATGTAGTGAGTAGAGATAGACCTTTCTAGATGTTTGACTGGAAAAAGGGAAGAATGATCTAGGATGATGACTTGAGGAGATGGTCGGATTTAATGAAGTTTTTTAGGGATAAAGGAGAATTGGACAAGACTGAAGGCAGTAGGGAAGGAACCAGTAGCTAGGGAGAGGACAAAGATTTGGGGGAGGGGAGTGATTGCCATTAAAATCTTCTGGAGGTGATGTATGGATACGCTCAAGCACACATGTAGAGGGATTAACCTTGGCAAAGAAAAGGCCAATCTCACTGTCAGAGACTGGGGAAAATGAGACAAGAATGGAGGGTGATGTTAAGGGGTTTTGAGATGAAGAGAATGGGAGAAGGAGCTCATTGAATTATCTCAATTTTCTCAATAACATAAAAGGCAATGTCAGCAGAAAGAGGGAGGTGGAAGTATGGAAGTTTAAAGGGGGAAGAAGTTTGGAATAGCTTTTGTAGGGAATGAGATAGGGAATCAATTGGGAACAAATAAAAAAGCTGCCTTGCTTCAGTGAGGGTCTAGTTGAAGTTGGATAATATTAATTTGAAGTTTATAATAATCAGCATGGTTGGGTGTCTTCCTCCAGCTCCATTCAGCAACTTTAAGCAGGAACAGCATACGAAGTTGAAGTCTGGCAAGAGATGAGGGGCAAATAGAACAAGGGGGCAAGGAAGTTGAGAGTAGAGAACATGTAAAGTTGGAATGACTAACTGTAGAGTCAAGATTACAAAAGGGAAAATTAAATCAGAGCATGATCAGTGGCTTGAGAAAGTACTGAGAATAAAAGAGATTAAAGGTCTAGATAAGAGAGAAGGATAGTTTTAGGAGGTATGAGGCATAGAAAGAAATGGAATGCTTGAGATATTACGGTCAGACAGAAGAGTGCCAGATTTTCTCATAAAGAACACAAAACACTTGTGGTTTGTGGTGAGATCCAGGTTCTTATCATCCCTGTGTGTGACTGAGGTGTAGTGAAAGTCATGAGATACTTCAAGGTTAAGAAGTTTGAAGAAGCATCACTGTTGATGCTAAAGTTCCCGAGTACGTGGGAAAGAGTTGGAATAAAAATAAGCTGGTGAGCCAGGTTCTGAACTCTCTGATTAAAAAAAAAAAAGGAAGAATGACCTAGGGGCCAGTATGTGAAAGCCACCATGATGTTGATTGTGTAGAAAATGTTGGTTGAATAAACTTCAAAAATACTTACATGAAATGATGCAAAGTGAAATGAGCAGAACCAGAACATTGTATATGGTAACAACAATATTGTATGATGAACTATGAAACTTAGCTATTTTCAGCAATACAATGATCCAAGACAATCCCAAAGGACTCATGGTAAAGCATGCTATCTGCTTCCAGAGAAAGAATTCACATTGATTGCCTTAATACAGACTGAAGCTTGCTTTTTCACTTTCTTTTTCTTTCATTCTCTTTTTGTGAGTCTTCTTGTACAAAATGACTAACATGGAAATGTTTTATATGATTGCACATGTATAACCCATATCGGATTGCTTGCCATCTCAGGAAGGGGGGAGGGGAAGAAGGAAGAGATAGAATTTGGGACTCAAAACTTTTAAAAATGTTTTTAAATTATTTTTATATGTATTTGGGAATTTTTAAAAAATAGACTTCAAAAAAGAAATTGCTGAGTGTTGGTGATACAGAGTCTCAAAGTGTCAATGGGGAACAAGGAGTAGTATACCAATTCCCTTCTAGTACCAATGAATTGTGAGGTGTGGGGAAATGTTGTTCATCCTTTGTTCTCAAGAGGACCAATGACATCACAAGGGTGATGTCTTGACTTTCAAGTGATTTGGACTTAAGTAGAGCTGCACAAAGTCATCTTCACAATAACTCTGGAAGGAGTATTACTATCCCTATTTTAAGATAAGGAAACTGAGGTTAAGTGACTTACCCAGGGTCACACATACAGTAAGTGTCTGAGGCTAGATTTAGCCTCAAGTCTTCCTGACTCCAGGTCCAGTGCTCTCTTTCTTACCTCCAATCATGCCCCTTTGCCTCTAGTCTTCCAACAACCCTGGTTGACATTTTGCTAAGTCTAACTATGTCCTAATTGCACCATTCTCTGTTTTTCCAAGAGGGTTTCTATCTCAGGTCTTATTGATTACTCTTAATCACTCATCAGTTTTCTCAGCTGGGTATTCTCCAATGCTACAAGCAGAAATTTTAAGGCTCTTGACTCTGCTCATCTTGAACTGATCATGGTGGGGACAATAATCAATAATCTCTTGGATTATAGATATATAGGTCTAGAGCTAGAAGCAACCTCAACGGCCATCTGGTCCAGCTACCTTATTTTATAGATTAGGACACTGAGATTGAGAGAAGTTGAGTGACTTTTCCAATGTCACACAGGCAGAACCAGGATTTGAATTCAGGTGGTTTTGATTCCAAATCGAGTATTCTTCCCTCTATATTAAAATGAGACAGGGTCAGTCCTAGTCCCAAGAAAAACTACAATATTTTTCTTTGGCACCACCTCCCTTTCTATACTCCCTTCAAAATACATTCATTCTCACCTGAGTCAATTAATTCCCTCTGTTTTTATCCCCACCCTCACCCCACCCCACAAAAAAAAAACACTACCAGCTGATCCTTCTTTCTTGCTGAGGTTTAAGTAACTGAAAGTGTTACTTCTCCCAGAAACAATTACGTTTTATGGATTGGTCCCATAAAATACAAAGAAGACAATTCTGATTACTGGAGATTTCAGATTCTGGTCAATGGGTTGCAAAAGGGTTTTAGAAGGCGATTGGAGCTCTTCTACTTAAGCTTATCACATCAGCCTTAAGGATTTTTTTCCCCATTCTCCTACCATGCTCCAGGAGGGAGCTCAGCCCCATTATAAGTTCATGTGTTTTCTTTGGGAATGTGGCTCTGCCTCATTGGGTCTGGGACCAACAGATGGCACAGCATTGCAACCTTAGGGGCTGGCACATGGTGAGCTCTCTCTTCAGGGTCTCTGAGGAGAAGACAGCTGCATTCACAGAAACTTTGTGATCTATGGGTTGTTTGTTGAGGAAGAAGAGGAAAACATATTTCTAGAAAAATCACTCTCAGTTATTGAAGTTCCTGGATATGAACTTAGCCGAGTAAGAGCCATATTAACTTTGATGGTAGTTTTGAACATTAAGATCATTCTTTTTTTTTTCAGCCTCTTTTAGTCACAAATAAGCAATTATATGGTACTTTAGATTGGTCAAGTGCCTTATAGTCATATTGATTAATGGGGGTTATTCCCATTGTGTTCGTTGGATTTGTGGACAAAAAAACTAAGAGAAACAAATAGTATAGTTACTGTCTACTCAGCCAATCAGTTATAAATATGAAAAATGAATGGATATGATGGATAGCTCGGTACATCATCATCTTGTAACATTTAGCAACAATTTGACATGAACAGATTTGGAACTATCAGATTCTCTATAAGCCTACCTTTTGTACCACTGCCCATGACACTGTTATTTCACAATCTCCTTGCTAATACCAGTGCTATAACCAGTTAATTTTGCATCTGAAGCAAGAATATAAAATTGCTCTCTCATGTACTTGGGATAGTACATGTACATTTCATACATTTTTCTATGACTCCCAGCTTTGAATTTGCTTCACCATTGTTATGAGTCTGGTTATTAATAATGATGATGATGGTGGTGGTAGTGATGATAACTAGCATTTATATACTACTTTAGGGTTTACAAAGCATTATTATCTCATTTGATCCTCACAACAAGCCTGGGAGATGAGTACTATTATTATCCTCATTTTACCGAAGAAGAAACTGAGGCAGACAGAGGTTAAGTGACATGCATAGGGTCACACACAACCGGTAAGTGTCTAAGGTGAGATTTAACTCAGGTATTGCTAACTACAGGTCCCCTGCTCTGTCTACTGTGCCACATAGCAGCAAGCTGTGTGGGATAGCCAATAGAGTGCCCTGTGTGAAGAACAGAGAGAAGGCCAGTTTGGAAGAGAATTGTCTTGGCTGTTTCTGGGTGTAGATGTGAGTCCTCTGTATTTACTTCTGGGCAGGATAAAGTTTGGCCTATAATCTGAGACTTGTTATCCTGAATGTTTGCACAAAAGCTGAGGGCCCTTTATCTTTTCTATAGGGACCTAAACACAAGCCATAACTTGATATTCCCAGAAGAAGACTTGGGTAAGGGGAAAATAAACCAAATAAATACTGCTCTTTCCTAAGGCAAATCTAGGTCGTGACAAGAACAGAAGAGAGTGATTTATCAAAAATTCCCTCTATTGAACTCCACATAAACCCAGAGCTACAATTCTGAGATAGAGCTTTTACGGTATTACAGACATTGGTAAAAATGATGTAATAAAAAGATCACTGAAATCAGAGATCTTGGATTTTAATTTTTGGCCCTGCACGTTACTAACTACATGGCCTTAGGTAAATCCTTAACCTTTATTGTCAGGTTCCTTATCCTTCTAATGAAGGAGTTGGACTAGATGACACTTAAGGTCATTTCTGGCTCTGATCCTAAGGTCATGAGTCTAAAGTGTACCTATTGATGCATTGGGGCAGCTAGGTGTCTCAGTACATAGAGTACGCGGTCCAGAATCAAGAAGACTAATCTTCCACAGTTCAAATCTGGCCTCAGACACTTACTAGTTTTAAGTTACTGGGCAAGTCACTTAGCCCTGTTTGCCTCAGTTTCCTCAACTATAAAATGAGCTAGAGAAGGAAATGACAAATCCATTCCAGGATATTTGCCAAGAAAGCCCCAAATGGGGTCACAAAGAGTTGGACACAACTGATATGACTAACAACAACATAGATGCATTAGACATTTAACATTATTTTAGACTATATAGTTGAATGACCTAGTGCTGTCCTCTTAAATATCTAATTGGCTTAAGGATTCCTATTGAGGAATCAATTCTAGAACGTTACCTATTCTTACTCTCAGAAACACATTCTTCTTTTGTTCTGTTTCTATCTTTATAATCCTATATCTGGTATTTATTGGATTTATACTCCTATAATTTGGTTTTATTGGATTATAATGGCATCCTTGAAAGCACTGCCAAAGGGACCGAAAACTCAGACAAATCCTACTAAGATCAAAGGACTTTGAGATTTTACTGGCTTGGCAACAAACTAAAATCTGTTCTCTTAGGACCAACTGTAAAAAATAAAGAGGTTGCATTAGATAAGCTCGAAGGTAAACAAAGTGGGATGGGGGGGCAGTGGAAAGTATTGTCTATTAGGAATAATAGTCATCTAAGGAAACCAAGGGTCTGGGGAACGAGGAGATGGGGGAACCATCTTGAAGACCATCAGGGTAAAGATCAGTGGAAATGAATGAGAATCTAAGAAACAAATCACAAACCTAGCATGAGGATATGATATAGTTGTGATTGAGGACTTCAATTGTCTGTAGCTCTTTCTGTCTAAAGGACAGTGGCTAAAAATTTCTCAATTTGCCTTAAAGATGATTTCTTCCTTCAAGAGATATATGAACCTCTGAAGGGGACCCTCACTAATGTGAGGAAACTAGTTGTTGGGATGGAAATGATGAGAACCTTGTGGGTAAAGGGACCCTTCCAACTTAGAATTCCTGATAAAAAATATTTCAAAAGGTCCAGGAAAAATTCCAGGAGTCTATTAAAGTCCCTTTCGTCTCAAAAGGAATGGAAAACTCTCGAGAATGAAATTTTGAAAACCCAAAGAGAAGTAATTCCAATGAAGTAGAAAAACAGGTTCCTCACCAGGTGTCAAATTTTATTTGGCCATACCATCTCATGAAGAAATAAATCAAAGGTTTTTTCTAGGACCAAATGAATCAAGTTCTTCTCCTCCTCCCCCACAGTGACACATATCACATATTCTCAAACACAATCATCACCCTTTGTAGTAGGGTGTAGTAGTTTGTTCCAATCTAGTTAGGCTGGTAAAAAAATTCATTACAAAAAATCTAAGTTCCTTCTTTGTTATTTCCATTATAATCATTGAAATAATACACACTAACTTTGATAGATTTAGCCCTTCTCAGCAATGCAAGGATCTAGGACATCTCCAAAAGTCTCATGATGAAAAATGCTATCCACATCCAGAGAAAGAACTATGGAGTTGTAATACAGATCGAAGCATACTATTTGCTCTTTTTTTTCCTTCTGTTTTGTTTTGTTTCCTCTTTCTTGTGGTTCCTCCTGTTGGTTCTAATTCTTCTTTACAACCTGACTAATGTGAAAATATCTTTAATAGGAATTTATATGTAGAGCCTATATCAGATTGCACACTGTTTTGGAAAGGGGGGTGGGGAAGAAGAGGGAGAAAATTTAAAACTCAAAAGCTTATGGAAATGAATGTTAAAAACTAAAAATAAATTAATAAAAAAATTAAAAAGAAAAAAAGAAAATAATATACTCTGGGTTTCCCCTATTCCCTTAAAAGCCCTGATTAGTTTTTGACACCTCTCTATATGCATATATTTTGTGTTTACTTATCTATGCACATATTGTAAGTTCCTGAAAGACAAGGATTATCTCACTTTTTGATTTGTAGTGCCAGCACCTGGCATAGTGCTGAGCACACAGTAGGTACTTAACAAACACTTATTGAATGACAACAGAGGTTGTCTACAGACACAGATGTGGATGTCCCCAGGAACTCCTGGATTTTCAAAAGACATGTACAGAAGATGAAAGTAAAGGCAATTAGCAGAAGAGGAATAGAAAATCATGACATTGTCCTGCAAGCATGTTCAGAATGAGCTGAGGCTCTTGTTTCTGATAAAATTCTAGAATGCATTATTAAAGTTATGCAAACATCTAGAAAAGAAAGCAATAAATACAAAGAACCAGCTCGGAGCCATTAAAAACCAGTCATGACAAACTTCTCATTTCCTTTTCTGACAGAGTTAACAGACTATTGGCATGGAATGGAATAAGCATTTATTAAACTGCTAGATAGGGGCAGCTAGGTGGTGCAGTGGATAGAGGACCGGCCCTGGATTCAGGAGGACCTGAGTTCAAATCTGGACTCAGACACATAACACTTACTAGCTGTGTGACTCTGGGCAAGTCACTTAACCCCATTGCCTAGCCAAAAGAAAAAAAAAAACAAAAACAAAATAAACTACTATATGCTAGGTGCTGTGCTAAGCACTTTGCAAATATTATCTCATTTGGTCCTCACAACAAACCTGTGAGTTAGGTGCTATTATCATCCCCATCTTAGAGATGGGGAAACTGAGACAGAGCTGTCTAACATCCATTAACCAGTAAGTGTCCATGGCCAGATTTGAGCTCAGGTCTTCCTGACTCCAGGTCCAACCCTCTACTCACTGTACCACCAGCTGCCTCGTATTGTATGTTGTGTCCCCCATTAGAATGGGAACTTCTTGGCAATGTTCCTCCCAGGACCTATGCTGCATGCATGATCCTCTTCTCTTGCCAATAATTGCACTGAATTCTCCTTCTCCTAATAGGTGTTCAGTCATTCAGTCACCCCATGGGGTCGGGTTTTATTGGCAAAAATATGGGAGTACTTTGCCATTTCCTTCAGTGGATTAGGGCAAACAGAGGTTAAGTGACTTGCCCAGGGCCATACAGCTAGTAAGTTTCTGAGGCTGGATTTGAACTCAAGACTTCCTGACTCTAGGCCTGGAGGTCTATCCACTATGCCATCTAGCTGGCTTAGTGAGGGTAGAACTGGAAGTAAGTGTCTGAGGCAGGATTTGAACTCAGGACTTCCTGACTCCAAATCTAGAACTCTATCCATTATCTATTACTCTACCTAGCTGCCTCACTCTCAGCTTTAAAATTTGGCATCACCTTTGAGGATGGCTTTATACAAGAAATCTCCTTTATATTGCTAGAAGATTAGATTCTAGGATCCCGCTGCCCAGCAAATTTCCTCTCTTCTAAGAATCTAGGGTTCAGGAAAGACATTGTTTAGAAAGATGACCCCTTGAGCCATGTGAAGGAGCATGTGTGGGCTTTCCTCATGTGCTTCTGCCACAAGAGAGCAGTCAGCAATGGCTCTTGGTGGCATTTGATAGAAGGGGGAGGAACACACATACACACACACACACACACACACACCTCTACCACCACCACAGCTAATGGGCTCTCAGAATCTTTCCAGAAGAAAGACAGAAAAGGGCAAAGGGCCCTTTTTAGACCAGCCCAAAGAGGATGCTCCTCATCCCAGAGTCAGAGCCAACCAGTTCATCATGGAGGCAGCCTGGTCACCAGGGCCTTCTCAGAAGAAGACTTTAAACCTCTCAATAACATGCCAATGGTCATGGACACACCCATCATACACACATCTGTTTTTGACAATAAGATATATTCTCATCCAGCTGAGCAGCCCTTCATCAATTTCCTAAGCCTGTAATAAGAAGGGATTAGACTGAGTTCAAACCCAGCCTCAGATATTTGCTAGCTGTGTGACTATGGGTAAGTCACTTACCCTGTATTTGCCTCAGTTTCCTTGTCTGTGAAATGGGGCTAATAGCACCTTTTTCCAAGGGTTGCTATGAGGATCAAATGAGATATTGGTAAGTGCTTAGCATAACCTGGCACATACTAAGCACTATATAAATGTTACTTATTATCATTATTAGTGAATCTTTAAAGATTAACTTATGTTTTGTTTTACTTTATTTTTGTTGTGGACTTAACACCAGATAGAATAGACATTCACGTTCATATGATAATAGACCAAAATATGACGTCTAGGTGGTGTAATGGATCAACCTTTCATTGGTCTTGGACTCAGAAAAACATCAATTCAAATCTAGCCTCAGACATTTTCTAGACACAGATCTAGCTCTAGATTTTCATGCAGTCACTTAACCTTTTTTGGTCTCAGTTTCCTCATCTGTAAAAATAGAGATAACAATAATACTTGCCTCACATGGTTTTTATGAGGATATATATATATATATGTAAATAGCTGTAACAATCTTAAAGGACTAGATAATGTTAGATATTGGTGAACCTACAAATCTCTATGATGTGTAGCTCTCTTTTCTTTTTAAATATATGTAACAAGGTAAATCTGTTTCAATTCCATAATATTTTGGACCTCTGAGGCTGTTGGTGCCCTCCCCACCCTGGTGGAAGGCAGCTTAGAATCAATCACAACTCCTACTAACTCTCATTGTTAGTATCTTGGAGATCCTAATATGTAACTTTTCAGGGAAGACAAGCTTCCAGCGTAAGTGTTTAATAAATGCAATAGGATTTATAGAGCCGAAGAAAATGTAAACTGCAATGAAAAGAAAAATGGCCTGATAGTGCCCTTACCTTTGTGTAAAACTTGTGTTGCTGTGAGATTGAAATTTTCTTGGGGACTGACCGCCAAAAGATAGTGAAGGTGAGAATTAGGCAGGCAGCACCTCCAACCAAATAGTTTCCACCCAAGAGAGAGCCCTTGGTTCTACAATATTGCCATTTTCCTCTTATTCTCTAATTATAATTGGAGCATTTACCTAGTTCCTGCCAATGCAAGGAATCCAGAGATGTCCATTTCAAATACCCTTTCTAGTGAGAGGAAGAGAAATAGGTCAGTCCTGTGTTAAATTCCAGAATTCAGCTTTGGGAGCTGAGTAATAAATTAGTGGCAGGCAGCCATCTGAGAGGCACAGTGTGAGCTCCATCCTTCAGATACCCTAATACTCCACCGTGCTGTTGTCACTGGAGTCATCACCATAACCCTGATGCTTGACTTCCTGAAAGATTAACACCCAGAGCTGGCCTCATGTTGTAAATGGCCCTACTTGTTTTATTTCCCCTAATATCAAAGCAGTTATGGGAGACAGTAAGCTCAGTTGGATGGATGAAATGAGTGGGGTTTTATTTAGCTTTCCAGAATAAAAAACAGCCTGGTATGCTGATCCCACATAAAAGCGGAGCTGCCCAGGATGATTTAAATCATACGGGCCCATTTGGATCTATATGTGTATGCCTGTATGTGTCTTTGGGGACCAGGTGGTAGAAGGAAAGAAAGGGAGGAATAAAAATATCAGGGCCAGAGTTTCCCATAGAGCAGAGACTGCTCTGTAAAACATACTGGTGCCACCTTTAGCTCAAAGTGCAGAACAGCCCAAGATAACTTTCTTGATGATTCTCTTCTCTTGCTTTGCATTACATTTTATGAAACTCCGAATACTTAAATGAATGAATGAGCAAAGTGTTTATTAAGCTTTTATTGTGTACAAAGCACTGTGCTAAGTGCTGGGAATACAAACAGGAAAGTAAGACAGTGTCTGATCTCAAAAAACTCATATGCTAATGGGAGAGACAACATACAGGGAAGGTTTCAGATGTTAAGTCTTTGGGAAAGTTCCCATGGTCCTTAGGGTACAGCAGCATATCATATAGTAATTCCTTTTTCATATCTTTTCCACTGATAAAATAATATCAGTTTTTGGTATTAAATCATTTGATACTAGGCTGGAATGGCTATTCCAAAGACTCTTGGGTTCAGGTTCCTGGACTGTCTCCATCAGGGTCTTGAGGAATATGGTAGTCAAAATGGTGGTGGTTTGACCTGTGCCTTGTTGCTTCACCTTGGCTAGCCTGCTTGCCCTGTAAGTAGCATTTGGTGGGGATGGTTGGTCTCTTTGTCCACAGGAATTGGCTCCCCAGAAAATAGCTGTGAGGCTGGGCTAGAAGCAGGATGGGTAGTCTGGGCTATGTGTGTGCGGGAGAGGACTATCACCCTCAGGGTTCCTGAACTTTCCTCTCTTTACCCCAATTTTGGCAGCAACTATCATCTCCACACTGGGTCCTGGTATCCCATCCCCTATAATGTTCCTCTCTGCTTTCATGCCTCTTTTTATGTGTTTTCTCCCCCTATTAGATTGTAAGCTTCTTGAGGGTATGGACTATTTTTCTTTTTGTTAATTATATCCCCAGCACTTAGCACAGAGCCTGGCACATAGTAGATACTTAATAAACAACTATTGGATTGGAGTGGATTGGTATGGTGAGGAAGGTGGGTTCCTTCTCTACAATAATTCCTCCCTTCTATTTCTCCTAAGGCCACCACCATCTTTCCAGGCACCAAGGTTCTCAATCTCACTCACCCTCAACTCCTCTTTCTCTCAACCTACTCCCATATCCAATCAGTTGTCAAACTTTGTTGATATCCATGATATCCCTTGCATCTGTCCCTTTCTCTCTATTTGTCACCTTTCTCCTGCACTACTTTAATAGCTTTCTAATTCTTCTGGTGTCTCCCCTTTCCAGTCTATCCTCCATACAGAAAATGACAAAATCATTTTCCTAAAGTGCAAGTCTGACTGTACCACTCCCCTACTCAATAAACTCCAATGGCTCCCTATTGCCACTTGGATTACAGTATCACAGATTTAGAGCTGGAAGGAACTCTAGAGACCAACTCTTTCATGCTACATATGAGGAAATTAAGGCACAGAGAGTTTAAGTGATTTGCCCAGGGTCACACAGCTACTAAGTATCTGAGGTAGGATTCAAATTCAGGTCTGCCTGAGTCTGAGTCTAACACTCCATATACTGTATCATCAACTCCTTGGAAATTCCTTTGCTTGCCATGTAAATGCCCCCACAACTTGGCCTCCACCTACCTTTTCAACCTTATTATATGGTTTTTAAGTACTCTACGATCCAACCAAACTGGCCTTCTTACTGTTCTTCACACAATCTCCTATCTCCATGCCTTTGAACTGGCCTCAACCCATGCCTATAATGTACTCCCGTTTAACCTCCACCTCTTAGAATCCTTTGTTTCCTTAAAAACTTGTCTTGATAGTAATGATCAAGACAATGTGGTACAGGTTGAGAAAAAAGAGTGGTAGATAAATGAATAGCTTGGGTGCATAATGCACAGTAGTAAAAAAAAAAACACAATAATCTGATAAACCCAAAGATCTGAGCTTTGGGGACAAGAACTCATTATTTCACAAAAATTACTGGGAAAATGGAAAGGAGTTTGACAGAAATTAGGCATAGGCCAACATCTCACACCATATACCAAGATAAGGTCAAAATGGATACATGATTTAGACATAAAGGGTGATATCATAAGCAAATTAGGGAAGCACAGAATAAGCTACCTGTCAGATCTATAGAGAAGAGAAGAATTTAGGACCAAATAAGAGTTAGAGAGCACTATGTGATATAAAATGGTTTGTTTTGATTACATTAAATTAAAAGGGATTTGCACAAACAAAGCTAATGCAGCCAATATTAGGAGGAAGGCAGAAAACTGTGTTGGAGGTAGGGGCTATAGTAAATTTCTCTGATAAAGGCCTTATATCTCAAATATATAGAGAACTGAGTCAAATTTATAAGAATATAAGTCATTCCTCAATTGATAAATGGTCAAAGAATATGAATAGTTTTCAGATAAAGACATTAAAGCTATCAATAGTTATAAAAATAATGTTCTAAACCATTATTGATTTGAGAAATGCAAATCAAAACAATCTAAGGGTACCACCTCACATCTTTCAGATTGGCTAATATGACAGAAAAGGAAAATTACAAATGTTGGAGGTGGTACAGAAAAATTGGAACACTGATGCACTATTGATGGAGTTGTGAACTGATCCAACCATTCTGGAAAGCAATTTAGAACTATGCCTAAAGAGCCACAAAACTGTGTATACCCTTTGGTCCAGCAATGCCACTTCTAGGTCTGTATCCCAAAGAAATAATAAAAGAGGAAAACAGCCTATATGTATAAAAATATTTATAGCAGCTCTTTTTGTGGTGGGAAGGAATTGGAAATTGAAAGGATGCTTATCATTTGGGAATGGCTGAACAAATTGTGGGATATGATTGTGAAGAAATACTATTGTGCTATAAGAAATGATTAGCAGGACGATTTCAGAAAAATCTGGGACGAATTATGTGAACTGATACAAAGTAAAATGAGCAGAACCAGGAGAACCATGTACACAGTAACAGCAATATTGTATGATGATCAGTTGTGAATGACTTAGCTATTCCCAGCAATGCAAAGATCCAAGACAATTCTGAAGGACCTATGATGAAAAATGCTATTCACCTCTAGAGAATGAACTGATGGAAATTAAATGCAGATCAAAGCAAACTATTGTTTTATTTATTTTTTCTTGGGTTTTTTCTTTGTTTTCTTTCACAACAGGACTGATATGGAAATATGTTTTACATGACTGCACATGTATTGCCTCAAATTGTTTGCCTTCTTAATGATGGGGGAGAGGAAGGAGGATGGGAGAGAATTTTGGAATTCAAAGCTGTAAAAAATTGTAAAAAAAAAAGGTTAAAAATTGTTTTACATATAATTGGGAAAAATAAAATATCAAAATCTAAAAAAAAAAAACTTGGCTTAAGCACAGACATTTTACACAAAGCCTCTCCTTATTTACCCAGCTGTTGGTATTCTCCCCCTAAAATTACCTTATATTTATTCTGTACACACTTACACAAATGCATGTTGTGTCCCTAATAAAATGTAAGTTCTTTGAGGACAAATATTACTTCATTTTTGTCACTGTACCCCCCCAACCTTAACACAGTGATTAGCACATAGATGCTTAAGAGTTTTGATTGATTGATCAATCAATGTCATAGGTTAATCACAATACAACCTAACCAATTATATCTATTCCCATTTTACCTCATGAATCTCCCAGACTAGGCAGTAAGTGGAGTTATACTGCAACCATATCTGTCTGTACATACAGGCATTCTAAGGGGAGGGTTATTAGAGAAAACAATCATTTGCATTTAGCCGGAAAGATAGATATGAACCAATCATTTTGAAAGTAACCAGCCATATAAATTCAATCAGGTTTTTGTTGTATGTTGTGGGGGGAGCAGGAAGAGGAGGTTGCCCAAATCATTAGAACTTGAACTGCTGGGACCAAAGCTGATTTTTCCAGCAAAGTCCCTAGACATGAGACACCCAAACTATGACCCATAACCCAGAGACCTTTGGTGACTTCCAAATGTGCCTGATCTTGCCTTTAACCCAGTAATGGGTCTTCACTAGAAACAAAATAGTTATCTATTATTTGAGGCAATGGCTTGACAAATTGCATTACATGCATGTAATGTAATATTTCTGGGAAGAAACAATGGATAGGAAGAATTTAGTGAAGCATGAGAAGATTAATATGAATTGAAGGAGATTTTAAAAAACATGGAAGCAATATATAAAATAAGTATAATGATAGAAGCAAAAAAAAATTTTAACTGAACATTATATAATTATAATAATTAAGCTTGGCCCTGGGTAAGAGTTTGGAAATTGTGCCTTCCTCCCAGATCTGAGGGACCACTGGTGTGGAATATTGCATATACTGTCAGGTACAGCAGATGTATTGGATGATTTTACTGAACTTTCTTTTTCTCTTTTTGTCTTAAATCTTTATCACAAAGGAAATATACATAGGTGATAAGAGAGGGCAAGGAAGATATCGTGTGTATGTGTGTGTGTGTGTGTGATTTTTTTTTATTAATTTATTTTTAGTTTCGGCCATCACCTCCATAAGCTTTTGAGTTTTAAATTTTCTCTCCCTCCCTCCCCAAGATGACTCACAATCTGATATAGGCTACACATATACATTCCTATTAAACATATTTTCACATTAGTCATGTTGTAAGGAAGAATTAGAACCAATAGAAGAAATCACCAGAAAGAGGAAACAAAGCAAAACAGAAGAGAAAAAAAGAGCAAATAGTGTGCTTTGATCTGCATTCTAACTCCACAGTTCTTTCTCTGGATATGGATAATATTTTCCATCATGAGACTTTTGGAGATGTCTTAGGTCCTTGCATTGCTGAGAAGGGTTAAGTCTATCAAAGTTAATCATTGCACAATGTGGCTATTACTGTGTATAACTTTCTCCTGGTTCTGCTCACTTCACTCAGTATTAGTCCACACAAGTCTTTCCAGATTTTTCTGAAGTTGGCCTGCTCATCATTTCTTATAGCACAATACTATTCCATTACATTCATATACCACAACTTGTTCAGCCATTCCCCAATTGATGGGCATCCCCTCAATTTCCAATTCTTTGCCACTACAGAAAGAGCTGCTATAAATATTTTTGTATATGTGAGTCCATTTCCCATTTTTATGATCCCTTTGGGATATAGCTACAAGGAAGATATCTAAGAAAGAATGTACACAATCCAACAAGGTAGGTGCTATTATTATCCTAGTTTTACAGTTAAGGAAACTGAGGCAAAGAGAGGTAAAGTGACTTGCCCAGGGTCACACAGTAAGTGTCTATGACTTTATTTGAACTTTGATCTCCCTGACCCTGGGTCCAGCACGCTATCCACTCTGCTACCTAGATGCTTCTATTATTTTATATTATTAAATTATTATTTTAAAAGTATTCTTTTATTACTATATATTGATAATATATCATGTCATTGTATTAATAAAATTGTTTTACTATTTATTATTAATATTTCATTATTTTATCTTACAGGCAATAGGAAGCCACTAAAGCTTAGGAGTTAAAACAGAGGAGAGACAGGGTCAAATATGTGGATTAGGAATATTATCTCAGCAGTTATATAAAGGGTAATTAAAAAGGGGAAAGACTGTAGGCAAGGAGATTAGTTAGGAGGTTATTATAGTATTAAATATCAGAAATGATAAATGCCTAAATCAGGATAATGGCTGTATAAGTGGGAAGGAGAGGAAGGATATGTGAGATATCGTGAATACAGAACTCCAGTCATTTTTGGATGTGGCCTAAGGAGGAGAGGGAAGGCTGAAAGAGGAGAGGATCACAGGATTCAGAGACAAATGGAACCTTAGAGATCAGCTAACCCAACACCTTGGTTTTACAAATGAAGCGTTAATGCTTTCAACCTCATGACAGAGGGTGGCCGTGCCACCCCAAAATAAATAAATAAATAACAAAGTTGGGAGAAGGAGGTGTTGGGGTGGGGGGAAACTGAGAGCTCATTTTGTGTATGGTGACACTCTGGGCCAACTAATCCAGGGCAAGTCTAGCTATTTCTCCTCAGGATTCCAAAGGTACCCCTGATTCCTCACAGGAGTCTTTCTGTACTGCTGTTGGTTTAAGCTCCCATTCTGGTGTTCTCTCCCCACAGATAACTACCAGTGATTAGTGGCCCAGTGTTATTAAACCAATAAATATCAATTAAGTTTTATAAAGGGATATTTGCTGAAAATGCAGCGAGAAAATGAACACAAACATTCCTTCTAAACACCCGGAGTGACACCCTACCCTACAGAGGTAGCTAGGTGGTGAAATGCATAAAGCACTGGGCCTGGAGCCAGGAACATCTGAGTTCAAATCCAGCCTTAGTTACCTGCTAGTTGTATAGCCCTGCACAAATCACTGTATGCCTATGCCTCTATTTCCTCAACTATAAAATGTGGGTTAATAATAGCACCTACTTCCCAGGGGTGTTGCGAGAATCAGCTGAGATAATGTTTGTAAAGCACTCAGCATAGCACCTGGCACGTTAGGTCCTTAATATATGTTGTCTCCTTCCTTCTTTCCTATACCACTTCAGTCTCTGCGAAAAGTAGGGTCAAACTTACAGCAGTTTCTACATAGCACCTACCCACCAGGCTTACTCCCAAATGTGGCATAGCCAATAAATTAGTCATTACTGTATCACCCATGCTTAGTAAATCCTGATATGGACTATACCCCTCTAACTTCTTGTCATAGCCTAACCTTTTGAAATTCTCAAGATTGTAGTAACCTCTAATTCTCCTTCACATAAAATCATAAAGAGATTAAATGGATAAAATCATTGAGAGCCCGTGGCCTTGCTGCGGTTTCTATCTCTATAGACAGCCATGGGCTCTCAATTTCATGCTAGCTCCAGTGCGGAGGGGGCCCAAGACCCCTTCCTGGTCCAGTGGTTCACTGCAGCTCATCTTCCTTTCTTAAATGCCAATTAGGCATGAAAAGAAGGAGAGCAGGTCTCACTCTGGACAGTTAGTGGCTTTTGAATGCACCCCAATTCTGACCCAGCAGCTAACCAACAGTCTGTCTCATTACACCACATGGTTAGCAGTTAGAACCAGCTACAGAATGTCTGCACATGCTCCCAACGGGGGATCAAGGCCCTTCCATTACATGACATCACACCTTTCCAAAAGCAAGCTCCCTTGGACTCTCCCACATTGGCTGGCAGCAAACAGAATATGTGCTCTGAGCATGGAGCTCTCATTGGCTAGACCTCTGTTACATGTATCAGAGACAGCATGATGTAGCAGATAGAAAACCATCCTTAGAGCCAAGAAGATCTGAGTTCAAATGCTGCCATTGACAGGTACCTGCTGTGGAATCACAACTTCTCAGTGCACTAGACTAGACAACTCTCAAAGACTGTAAATGGCAGAGAAGGAGGTGACCTGCATTGGTAGAGAATTTCCTCATCTAGGAATTCCCTATACCAATGAAATCACAGGATTGGCCTTAGTCCTCTGCCCTTATATTTGAGCTGCTGGTGGTACATTCTGGTGGCTATGTGGGACAGCCATTCAGAAATGCAAAAACAGAACTTATGGTAAAGGCTATGACCAGATAGATATAGATTTGTTGGGTTTTCTTCAGGGGGAGGGGAGGCGATTGGGGTTAAGTGCCTTGCCCAGTGTCACATAGCTAGTAAGTGTCTGAGGCCAGATTTGAGCTCAGATTCTCCTGCCTCCAGGGCTGGTGCTCTATCCACTGCACCACCTAGCTGCCCCTAGATATAGATTTGTGAATCATCTGCATAAAAGCTATTAAATTAGGACCCTAAGAGGTTATATGGGTGACCTTGGAGAAAGCAGATTCAAGAGAGTGATGAGCCTGGAAATCAGATTACGAGGGTCTGAGGAGTGAGTGAGGAGTACAGAAATGAAGTGAGAGTATTACAGACAACTCTTTCTGGGAGTTCAGTTGTAAAAGGGAGAGAAGATGTTGGAGAGGCTTAAAAGGAATAATGTTGGTGTTATTCTGGCATCATTTCAGTCATGTCTGACTCTTTATGACCCCATTTGGGGTTTTCTTGGCAAAGATACTGGAGAGGTTTACCATTTCCTTCTCCAGCTCATTTTTACAGATGAGAGACTGAGGCAAAGAGGGTTAAATGACTTGTCCAGCATCATACAGCTAGTATGTGTCTGAGGCTGGATTTGAACTCAAATTTTCCCATCTCCAGGCCTGGCACTCTATGCATGGCACCATCTATCTGCCGGAAAGGTTGTTTTGTCTTGCTCTAGGACAGAGAAAACATGAGGATGTTTGTAGGTGTGAAAAAAGAGAGGGATGGGCAGATTATTATTCAAGTAATGTCTGAAACGATAGGCAATTAGACCAAGAGAACAAGCCGGGAGGAGGGTACTACTCTTAAACAATCATTTACTAAGCAGTTACTGTATGTCAGACACTGTGCTAGGCACTTAAGACTCAAAGAGAGTATGATTCTGGGCTCTCTCAGTGAGTCTAGCTACATCATCCCTGAGGGGCTGTCTTCTCTAATGCTATTAAATTAAGTCCCCATTCCAGTGTGATTTTCGCCATGTCACAGTTCCATTTAACCAACTGGCAAGTTGCTTTTAAAATACTTCAAAGATATAGCAAGAAAAGATGGAAAAATGCCCTTCTAGGAGATACACCCTCCACTGTAGCACCTGGGATCTCTCAGGGGAGAGGAGGTTCACACTTAAAGTAGTTTCTACACAGTATGCAGTCCACCAAGTTCATTTCCAAATACAGCACTGCCAACAGATGAAGGAATTCACGGCTCTGCTATTGTGGATTGAATTGACAGGTTGCTTGGTATTCCATCCTTACCTTTTGGCTTCTGGCAAATCCTGGCACGGATCCAGCTCTCAGTCTTCTAATATTTCCAGGTTCACAAAGTAATAGCCATCTCTCCTCTCTTTCACCTAAAAGCAGGGGAACAGACAAGCAGGACCGAGACAGAAGCAAACTGACAGGCTCCTTGAGCCTAGTAGGGAGATAAAGACCTGAGGCCTCTCTCCCCATTGAGTATTTTGGGCTTGCCCCGTCCCTTCAAAAGAGCCAGGCAGGAATGAGGGCCAGTTCACTTTTGCTGATGAGTATCTTTTGAATGTACCCCAGTTTCAGCTCTATAATCAATCAAAAAAGCTCCTCTTCATCATCACGTGGTTAGCAGACTGAAACCAATTACAGAACGTCTGTACATATTCCAAATCAGAGAGCACACCCATTCATTCTGGAAGCAGGATGTCCAGTTTCTTTCTTTGGGGATTCCATCAGCTTAGCAGGTCACACCTGTTCCTGAGTTCCTCCATTAATCAAAGGTGAAAACAGTCTCTGCTGCCCAGGAGCATACATTCTAATGGAGGAAGCATGTAAATAATTAGGTATATGCAAGGTGTATACAGAGTAAATGGAAGATAATAGTGAAGGGGAAGGGACAAACAGCTAAGGGGATGAGGAACCACCTAATCCTCTGACACTACGGAGAAGTAAGAGTGTATCAGTGAAGATATAAAGATATTTTGAGATGTGGAGGAGGTACATTTGAGGGAGCTCAGGATTGATGGTCTCAGTTATCTCAGTAAAAAGAGATGGGGGGGGATGTGTTGGAAGAGGAGTTTAGGAAGGGCAAAAATAGGAGATTTAAAGTAGCCACTGTGGGGAGCATGATAGGAAGTCAATCAGAGAAGAATAAAAGGACACTTGTGAACTTACAGTGGATCCAATCAGCACAGTTTCATGCTTACCCAGTCAGCTCAGCCTTGATTACCTAAAAGACTGTTGGATTGATCTGAACATGAAGGAAAATCTCTAGTGGACTGTTTGGGCCTGTTGAAGTCAATATTTTTAGCAAAGACTTGGATGAAGACATAGAAGGCAAGCTGATTAAATTTGCAGATGACACAAAGCCGTGAGAGATATTTAGTATGATGGATTATAGAAACTACATTCAAAATTATCTTGACTAGCTAGAATGACGGGCTGAAACCAACAAGATGCAATTTTACAGGGATAATTGCACAGTCCTGCATTTTGGTTTTTCAAAAAAAATCAATTGTACTAGGGCCAGGATGGAAGAAAAATACCTGGGCTTTTTAGCTTACCACATAGTCAATATGAGTCAACAGTATGACACAGATGCTCTAAAAAAAAAAGCTAATGAAAGCTTAGGCTACATTAACATCAAAGATGTTAATAGTAAGACTCTATATTGATGGGCAGAGCTCATCTAGAATAGTGTTTTTAGTTCACAGGCTCATAGATGGAGAGCTGGAAGTTACTTCAGAGTGAGATATTTTACAGGTCAGAGATTGAGGGTCAAGGAAAATCAGTGACTCCCCAAGGTCACATGGGTCAATGCGGTTGCTAAGGTGGCTTTTGGAACCCAGGTTCTCTGACACCTGAGCCAAGGTTCTTACCATTATACAAAAACTGACCCCAAAAAATGTGTTCAGAAAAAAACACACTGGGACATGAAAACCACTGGGGATAAGTGGAGAGGGGGTGTGGACAGTTTAAAGGGGCATGTCATAACTTTCTTCAAATATCTGAACAACTATCATATAGAAAGAGGAGTAGTCTTAGTGGGAAGATAATTTGACTAGAAATCAAGTAATCTAAGCACTAGACTTCATTCTATCGTTAATTAATTATGTAATCTTAGGAACGTTAAGTTTTCTGGGTTTCAATTTCCATATCTTTAAAATGAGGGAGGTGGCCTAATGCACCATTGATGGAGTTGGTCCTGTCATTCTGGAAAGCAATTTGGAACTGTGTCCAAAATGTTATTAAACTTTTCATCCATCATTATACTATAAGCTCCTTGAGGGCAGGGATTGTCTTTTGCCTCTCTTTATATCCCTAGAACTTAGCATAGTGCCTGGCACATAGTAGGTGCTTAATAAATGTTTATTGATTGATTAACTCAGCAATACTACTACTAGGCCTATAACCAAAAGAAACCAAAGAAAAATAAGAAAAAATTTATACATATAAAAATATTTATAGCAGCTCTTCTTGTAGTAGCAAGGAACTTAAAACTACTGGGGTACCCATCAGTTGGGGAATAGCTGAATGAATTATAGTATATTAATATAAGGAATTACTACATTGCCTCAAGAAATGATGAAAGGGAAGGTTTCAGATGTGGAAGCATATTAAAAACCTCCTTTTTCATTTTTCTAGAAATACTAAGAAATAATATTTTTCTGCTCTAGAAAGCTCTTTCCAAACTCCTAGAAGAGCTCCTGAGAAAGGTGGGTCAAGGACAAAAGAGCCTTTCTTAGGGAAATGGCTAAAGGAAATACCTAACATTTTGGCAAAGAATAATTGTTTTCTTGTTTCAATCGGTGCCTCCCTATCCCTGATATGATTGGGTTATTGACTCTTAAGGGCAATCTTCTCTTACCCATCCACCTGAAGTGATTAAAAAGATGACTCATCCTGCTCCACTGAGAAAAGATGCTGCGATATCAAAGGGAAGAAGTCAGGAATGTAATACTAACTTGATTACTCAACAAATTCTGAAATTTTAGTACAAGATATTTTTACATATTGTGATTTTCTTCTTAAGTAATGTAAATGTTGCCTGAAATCATTTTGGAGCAGAATCACATCACAGGGGTTAGGGAATTATGCCAGTTAGGACATCTGTCTTTCTAAGCTAGAAATGGTTTGGGTATTGGACTAATGTTAAATGAAATAAAATTGCTTCTAGAAGATAACCTAAAAAAGGAGAGTACAGTATTACATTTGTGTGTGTGTGTGTGTGTGTGTGTGTGTGTGTGTGTGTGTGTGTGTGTGTATCAGGGACATTGGAATATACTTTGTTCCCTATTACCTTTTTTGGGCTATCCCCATCACTTGGTATAACCTCTTCTCCTTAGATGTTCATACAATACACATTGATCACACAATTAAGAGTGTGGGGGCTACTGTCTACTACCCTCTAGGACTCTCTCCTTCCTTCCTTCCTTAATGATTTCAGTACTTAGTTTGCAATCTTTCTGTCCTCCCCAACTCCTGCCTTCATACTAGGGGACTTTAATATAAATATTGATATTCTCCCTTACCTCCCAATTTTTTAATTTATTTATTTCCCATGACTTACTTCTCCACCCCACCTCAGCTGTACACAGAGATGGTCACAGCCTTGATCTTGCCATCACCCACAAATGTTCCATTTTCGTGTTCATGAACCATGAAATTCCTTTATCTGTCATAATCTGTTGTTGTCCTGCCTCTCTGCTTTGTATGCTCTCACCCTGTTATTCATCCACAATGATCTCCAACCTCACCACTTCTTAATTTTTACCAGACCACCACCCCTGCACTAGCTACTTTTTCTTTCCTTCCCCGTCTTGAGCTACTGGTGAACCACATTATCATCTTATCTTGAGTTCCTCAACCCCTTATCATTTTGAAGATCTTAACCTAACAAGCCTTAGCCTGGGATCACTCCCGTCATCCCTTGCGTTTGCTCCTATATGTGTTCCTGAATGAATCTCCTAAAAATCCACTACAAATTTGTGTTACATAATCCTAACTGAGTCTATGCTGTGGCACAGCAATACTTTTATATCTCCCTAATCAATATGCTATCTCCATCACCACAGTGGCTTTTCCAAATTTCATTCCTCCTTAACCTTCCTTGGCTCCCTCTTTTCCCCATCTTGTCAGCTAAGAACCTTGTCTCATATTTTACTGAGGCAGCTGATGACACTCTGTGTACAATGCAGAACTGGGGTTCCAGAAGACTTGAATTTATATTGGCATCAGACACTTAGTAGCTATGTGACCCTGGGCAAATCACTTGACCTCTATTTGCCTCAGTTTCCTCAACTATAAAATGAGGATAATAACAGCAACTACCTCCAAGGTTTTTGTGAGGATCAAATTAGATAACATTTGTAAAGTGATTAATACAGTATCTGTCACACTAAGTGCTTATTCCCTTCCCTTACCTCATTATAGTAAGGTGGTGGTAGAAATAAGTATCTCTGCTCTATAAATCAAATGTCTCTTGAAGGTATTAAGTATATAGAAGAGAGACATTGATTGGTTCTAAAGTATCTTAAAGAACTGCTAATAAAAACTTGAATTTATATAATGCTCTATAATTACAAAGTTCTGTATAATACCTTCTTGGTTATTCTTTGCCATGCCTATGTATTTTTCCCAACCTAAAGGTGCCAAAAGGAGAAAATATCTGTGGTTTGTGCAGCCTTGGGGATTAACATAAAGAGGATATAGCTACCAACATCTCTATCAACTACTTGGTAAAACCAAGAGACTGCACACTTTATGGTGATCACAGTAGAAAAGCTGACCAGAGAGAGACTATACAGACAGGGCAGCTTGCCAGGCAGGGGTTGTGCTGCCCTTCAGTTAGGAAAATCCCCCATTCTCTGTCAGTCTCTCCTACTCTGAGCGTTTGCAGTTTGCAACGGGTAGCCTGAAAACTGCCAGCAAGAGCCACTTTACCTTAGACATAGAATGGAGTTTATGATGTCCCACGCCACAGGGCAGTATCAGATATAGGCCAGATAGTGACGGTTGCCTTTTCCAGTGCAGTGTCATAAAATGTACCACTTTGTGACAGTGATATTGGGAAGAAAGGAATGATCCCTCCCTTCCACCCACATCCAGGGAATACTTGAGCTCTTGACAAATGTCAAGTTGTGAACTGAGTTGGGAGTTTAGACCTGCTTAAGATTGTCAAGCTACTAGCTTCTGGGTAAGTTTTTATGTTGTATCTTTTAAATTCTGGTTTCATGTGATAAATAAAATTGGTTTCTTTTGTAATCATATGTATTTTATTTTATGCATTTAAAAACATTATTTGAAGGCATTGATAGGCTTCAGCAGACTACCAAAGGAGTTTATTTCACAAAATGGTTAAAAAACCCTGAACTGCACATTTGATTGATTTTTAGAAACTTTAGTTTCTTTAGAGGGTCAGCTATGACTTTGTTTTTTGTATGCTTTGGATTCTATCATGGAAGGAGATACGAAAGATTGAAGTAAACAGTAGCTTAAGTATATCTTTTTTAAAACGAAAACAACTTGAAGAGGCAGTAGACTAAAGAAGAAGGATGGCAACAGAGCACTCACACACACACATGTGCGTGTGCATATACACACGTATGTGTGCACACATGTGCACATACACACACACAAGGAAAGCACAAGCAATCCAAATAATGGGACAGGAAAACAAAAGGCAAATTAGGACAAGTGGTGGCCTTTAAATACTCAACAAGGAATTTTTAAAACACACTATTAATCAATTATATTTGGCAGTGAAGGAGAACAGCACTCTGCCCTGCCACCTCCCCCAAGCAATCATCGCTTAAAATGTCTGTTCAACTAAAACCCAGGAGACATGATCAGCTACAAAATGGTGACCTGGCTGCTGAGCTAGGAGTAAAACCTCCCAGTTTGGGACGAAAGAGCAATTCATGTTCATTTTTTCGTTAGCTCCCATTGGATTTCAACACAATTGTTTTCCAACTCCTCCAATTACTTCCTTCTGGGAGTTTCTCACATATTCCCATCTCCTGGTAAAAACTAGTTGTCCATCTTACATCTATGACTTCTGGTGGGTCGCTTACGTCCTAAGACCCTGATGGAAGAGGAATTTCAGGACTGGACATTTTCAGACATTTGCTTGATGGCTTATTCACGATTTGCTGAAGTCACTTTAGCCTGAAATGTGTCTTATAATCATATTTTGTTTTTTCTCTGTTCAAAACCGTCATCCATCCACTCAGCACAAAATCTTACCCTTTGGAGAGCTCCAGCTCATTTTTCACTTCTACACTCTCACATGACCATTCCAGCTACACTTAGGGTTTGATCTCCCAGGGAGCAAGCCTTTCAGAAGATACTCCTTAGTTATTTAGTACCTTGGATTTCACCCCCAAATGTTGAGCATTCGTTTTTAGGTTAATCAACCTCACACTTTTATATCCACCTGTATTTTCTTAAAATGCATCTCCTGGTTGGATTTCACCTTCATATTGTCATGCTCAGCATTTCCTCAGTTTATCTCTAGTTGTGCAAGGTTAGTATTTCTGCAGAGTTCATAGGGATTGAAATACCTTTTAATTTTTTTTAAATTTTCCCTTTTTATTCATCTGATATTTTTAGTCTTGAAATTCTTTTCCTTAAAGAATGAATCTGAGGTACCAGCAGAAAACATATAGGAAAGCAGTTCTATTATAATCCCATTGTTCTAGTCAAACTGGACCAAATTTCATTTTAACCACAATGATATCCAGACAGGAAGGAGACTTTTTGATTTACAGTCTTTTACAATTACGTCCATCTGCAGAATTCCAACCTTATGTGAATAAAAACAAGAAAGGCCAGGAATACTGAAAAGCTAAGAAATGAAGACTAATGTTTTCCTGGTTTTGACATGCATTTATTAAACACCTACTATGTGCTAGGTGCTAGAGATACAGAGCCATTAGAGAGTGTTAAATTTGGAAGTTACCTTAGAGATCACCAAGCGAGAACCCTTCATTTTACAGATGAATGAATGAATGAATGTTGTTTGTCCTGCATTTTTGAAGAGGACCAATGTCTTATGTTCTCTGGGGGATGTCTTGACTTATGAATTTAAGTGAGGCAGAGCTGCACAAAGTCCTCAGCCTCACTCTCTCTTCCAGAATTATCAAAGTTCAGTGGCAAGACGAAAGCCAAGACAACTGGTGATGGCCCAGGAGGCAGTGGCCTTTTTTGATGTCTGACCAAGCTCTAAGCACCCTACAGCCTGAAGATGGCCGAAACAGGCTTCACTTCTTTTTTTTTTTTTTTTTTTTTTTTTTTTTAGGCAATTAGGGTTAAGTGACCTGCCCAGGGTCACACAGCTAGTAAGTGTCAAGTGTTTGGTCTGAGGCCGGATTTTAAACTCAGGTCCTCCTGACTTCAGCGCCGGTGCACTATCCACTGCACCACCTAGCTGCCCCCAGGCTTCACTCCTTGGAACTGCAGGTGAGAGTTGAATGCCAGATAGACACCATAGGTGGATAAAGAGCCCTGAAAAGGACTTGGCAAGTCCTCACGCCAGAGGTGCCAGTCCTCCTTGAATACCCCGTATTTCTGAATGAATGAAAAGTACTGATTAAACAAGCAATGTGCTAAGCAAAGGGGAGAGAGGTGTTGGCAGAAAGATCTCAGTGAAAAGGAGTAGGGAGTAATGAGGAAATTGAAGCCCAGAGAGGTAGAGACTTTCCAAAGTTCACACACTAAAGAGGAGCCTAGGACCCAGATACCTTGACAACCAAAACAGCACTCTTTTTACTGTATCACTTTTTGAAAAATAAACTTCCATTGCAATTTTCCTCCCAACGTCATGATAATTTTTAATGGCCTTTTTATAGTACTTCAAGGTTTGCAAGGTTTTTTACTTAATACATTGTGTCATTTGATTCTTTCAACATCCATAAGAAATAAGTGCTATAATTATTTTACAGGTGAGGAAACTGAGGCTCAGAGACCTTAAATGGTTTGTCTAGAATCACATAGGTAGCATCTGAGGTGGGATTCTATTATGTACTTTATAGACAATAAGCTAGATTTTCCACCGCATCTCAGTCCCAAGGAATAAGACAGGTACTAAAGAGATTGGCATTCACTTTTCAGAGCACCAAGGTTCTACTCCTATATAGTTTAGTTCTGCAGCACTGATCAAGGCAGGCAACCTTGTCTTTAATACACCCACTCAACAGAATTAGAATGCCAATTCAATTTGCATAGATGGATAGCTCATACACACTGTATATCCATTTTTGATGGAGCCAAAACAAGCTTTAAGATAATTGAGGAAATTTAATGAACTTCAAAATCATCCATCCTATTTTCCTCCCCCTTCTCCCCCATAATCAGCATCTAAAAGTTTATCTAAGCAGTTCTAGTAGTTATTTGGACAATTTATGGATATGCTCTTTGGAATGAGGATTCAAAGGATGTCTCAGCATGGGCCCATTTTTCCATGGTACTTTTTTTCCCCCTTTTATTGTGTGCATTTGAGAAAACTGAGTGTGCAGGATGCTACCAGGAAGTCCTGTTCGAAAAAATAAATGAACAAAAGCAATTCACAAAAGCAATTCTTCTAAATTGTGAAATCTGGTAAATATCTTGCAATCAACAACACTGGTGCTTAAATGTTCAATGGCCATAAGAGTGAAATAACCAACTAAATTGGAAATAAATGCATGCTATTTTTCAGTTTGTGTGGTTTTAACATATAGAGGTGACATTGCATAGTAGATAGAAAACTGGTCTTTCAACCAGAAGACCAAGTCTGATACAGATAAGCTTATGTGATCCCAGGCAAATAGCTTAGCCTCTCAGTCCTCTAAATTACTCTCTGATTATGGAGAAAGTGCCAGCCTGCAGTGGGAAAGGAAGTTTTTTCATCCAGCGGTTCCTTATACTAATGAAATCATAGGTCTAGTCCTCATCCCCATCCCTCTAATTTTTTTAATAAGTGTGCAAAGACCTTTTAGATTCACTATCTTCTGGATTTGTTCTTCTCTGAAGAATCATATAAGAAAACTTAATATATACAGGCAGCCTAGAAACAATGAATATAAGGATTTTTAGAGTAATTTTTATTATCTCTTACAAACTTTTTTTCTCATCAGATTATACTTCTGAGGTTATAATGGATGTCAGACCTTGGGCCAAGATGGCTGCCTGAATGTAGGCTCCCATATACCTACCTACTCCAGCAAAAGCCTACAAATCACCACATAAAATAACAACTATTAGTTCCAATGAGAAACTAGAGGAAATTACTTCTTCCATACAAAAACTACATAAAAAGGCAGCTAGAAACCAGTGGGAAATAGGGAAGAAGGCCCATATAATAGCCAGTAGACCATGGGAAAATAAACTGACAGCTTCCAGCACTATCAAAGATTGGTCAGTGACTGCTCAGCTCTGTATCTGGAAGAAAAAGCAAGGAACTCTCACAAGAAGGCCCCATTTAGTCAGAAAACTATAGCACGGACCTTAGAAGCCAATAGGAGTAGCAATATCTAGTCAAAATGTGACATTGTTCAGACCAGGATATCCCAAGCTCTTGGCCTTTGAGGTCCCCAGCACTATGTTATAAGTACCATAGAAGGCTGTGAAAATCCAGCACTTTCAACCTCAAAGATGTGGGGGCTGAGAAGAGGATAACTTTGAGAGGCAGAAGTCTGCTCAAGAGTCAATGTGACCTGAGTCAATAACAAGGAGGGCTAACCATTCCACCTAAAAGCAGAGGGGACAGACCCGAACCTTGACACAAAGCCACAATTCAAGAACTAAGGCAAGGAGGGATAAATAAACTAAAGATGACAGTGACTACTATAAAGAATTATTGTAAATTCCGAGATGGCCAAAAATCTAACCTAGAAGGAAACTATAACACAATAACAAGCAATTGAGAGACTCAAGTAAAAATTAGATTTTTCACAAGCACTACATGAATACACAGAAGAAATGAAGTAAGAAATAAAAAATAAAATAAAAGCTCTGAAAGAAAGAATTAGAAGGAGAATAAATAACTTAGACCAGAAGTGCCAAAGGACTGTCTGAAAACTGGAATAGACCAAACAGAAATTAATGGCTCAATGAGACAGCAAGAAATATTTGGAAAAAAACTAAAACATTGAAAAAATATAAGATATCTGTTACCAAAAACAACTTATCTGGAAAATAAGTCAAGGAGAGATCATTTAAAACTCATTAGACTCCCAGAAAACCATGATTTCAAAAAAAAAAATCTTGGACACTATATTTCAAGAAATCACAATTGAAAACTGCCCAGATCTATTAGAATCAGAAGTCAAAATGATAATAGAAGAATCCACTGGTCACTTCCTAAAAGAAACTCCAAAGGCAAAATCCAGAGGTTCCAAATCAATGAAAAAATAATGTAAGCATCCAGAAAGCAGGAGTTCAAGTACCAAGGAGCCACAGTCAGGCTCACTCAAGACCTGGTAGTTTCTACCATAAATAAGAGGAAATCTTGAAATAGATTATTTTAAAAGGCAAAAGATATGTACTTAAAATCAAGATTAACTTTCTCTGTAAAGCTGAGTATAATCCTAAAGGGAGGACCTTTCATGGTCCTTTAATGAAATAGAGGACTTTCAAGTATTTCTGATGAAAAGATCAGAGTTGAGGAGGAAACTGGAATACAAGCATGAGAGTAAAGAGATACCTGCAAAGGGAAATTAATTTGAGCAGTTAGAAGGAGTTATATGTTGATACAGAGTTAAAGTTCTAATGGAGGGAGATGAAACCAATGTCTTTTAGACTTCAATGTCTTCAAAGGTGTTGAATCAGAAAAACAAAGCTCCTAGAGGTGGATTGGTTCTGCTCTGAGGATGAGGAAAGGAGAGGAGAGATGATATCTATTAATTGTGGAATAGCTGAACAAACTATATGTAAATGTAAGGAAACATTATTGTACTATAAGAAATGACAAAAGAGACAACTTTAGAGAATCCAGAAGTATGAACTGACCTAGAGTGAAGTGAGCAGAGTCAGCAGAATAATTCACACAAGGACAGCAACATTGTTTTTAAAAAATTTGAAAAACTTAACTCTCATAAATCAGTCAGTCAAAAAGCATTTATTAAGCACCCACAATATGAGAGATACTGTGCTAAGCACCAAGAATACAAAAACAAAGTAATTAGTCCCTGCTCTCAAAGAGCTCACCATATGATGAGGGAGACAACATGCAAACAACCATGTATAAACAATATATATATATACAGGATCTAGGATCCACCACGTTACCCAACTACTTACAGGGAGGTCATGAGCTCAAAGTGTAGAGGTATACATGTCTAGACATATGTTTTACTTGACTTTATTTGTTATATGTATGTATACACACACACACACACACATACACACATATATTTGTTAGGTTTTGTTTTAACTAGGGCAGGGGAAGTTGGGGGAAACAGGGCAATAAGGCAATAATCATGTCTCTCAAAAAAGAAGACCATTGAAACATTTTAAATGAATAGAACAGAAGAAAGTTCAGAAGGAAGCACAAGCAAGCAGGATAGTTTTGAAAGTAACTTGCTGAATTTATCGTATGCTTCTTTAAAAAGCAAGTTGTATGAAATGGAGATTCATGGTTTTATATACAGTCCTCTTTTTATATTCTGTGCATATGGAAATGTTGAAGGGGGTTTGGGTTTTTAAATTCAGAATTTGAAAACAAAAATTACAACGGATATCAGTGGGAAGTTATAATTCCAAATGTTTGTTTTATCCACAGATTTTCATGCAAGTATTTAATTTCTAATGTGAGTCTGAGATGTAGTATATACAAGGTTACCCCAATACTCTTAAGGCATAAAAGCACTTCTAAGTACCTAAACCGGGGTGGGAGGGGGGAACCTGCACCTTGAGTCCACGTTTGGCTTTCTAGGGCCTCAAGTGCAGTCCTTTGACTTCAACTAAACTCCACAGAACAAATTTTATATTCTATGAAGTTTGAATGCATTCAGGGACCTAGAGGGCTAGAGACATGTGGCCTCAAGGCTGCAGGTTCCCCACCCCTGACCTAAACCAAAAGTGCCTTGGGTATTAGAGAGAATGTAGCTCCTTGACTTTTTAGGGCCCATTCTGAATTTTTGATGTAGTCTGGTGCAAAGCCTTTCTAATAAGAGGCAAACAGCCATAATGGTCTCAAGTGATATGTCCAAGGTCACACAGCAGGCTGATAACAAAACTAGAAATGCCTGTTTCCTCACATCTTGTCCAATTCTATAAGATTCAGAGGACGGTGTCATCAACATGGTCTGTGGCTTTGATTGGTTTTGCTCTTGGTTTGGTTTTATGAGACAGCAGGAAGAAGGTTGGGCTTAGAGTGTAGGAAAGATCTGGGTTTGAATCCCAGTTAACCTTTGGAAACTTGCTTTATGTCTCTGGCACCCAGTTTCTTCATCTATAAAATCAGGATGATAATATGTGTAATAACTACCTCACAGCCTTGTGATAAGGAAAGCATTTTATGTTAACCTTAGAGTGCTATGGAACTGTGAATTGTTCTTAGTTTGCTGCTAACTGGCAACAATGTACAAATTTAGCAATATTATAATTTAGTAGTGCTGAGTACCATTATTTCCCCTATTCTCATAAATTCTGTTGAGCACCTCAATGAATTTTTTATTTGAACATTATTGAAAGATGATTTTTCTTTTATTATGGCTCATTCGGATTAGCTAGCTCTTTAATTTAAAAGTACTGACATTTTATTTCTTAATTTCTGACATTCTTATTTCTTAGTTCATGAAAAGAGAGGAAATATATGTACCAAGTGCAATTTCTAGAAAGGAATGGGAAAATTGGAACTAAAATATGCTTGAGACATCCACAATTTCTGGCAGTGTGAGCACGAGCATCTGTATGCCCATGACCAGATTTAATTCAAAAGCATCACAATATGAATCACACCATCTTGCTATTAATATTACACTTTAAATTTGCAAACTAGACACAGAAATGCAAGCAGGGTTTGGTTAGTTGTTCATTCAACCATTGTATTGGAATTGGGCGTTCAGCATGAAAGCAAGACATCTTCACTATCTGTTGACTGGGGCCAAAGTGACACAAACCCCTCTGTGCTCTCCAGCATAGATACTATTTAGTGCCCTTTTGTTGTTCAGTCATGTCCAACTCAATGTGGCCCCATCTGGGTTTTTTTTGACAAAGATCCTGGAGTGGTTTGTCATTTCCTTCTCCATCTCATTTTACACATAAGGAAACTAAGGCAAACAGGGTAGAGTGACTTGCCCAGAGTCACACAGCTAGTAAGTGTCTGAGGTCAAATTTGAACTCAGGAAGGTGGGTCTTTCTGTCTCCAGGCTTGGAACTCTATCTGTCCCTCCAAGTGGCCTTGCACACATCCAACTAGTCACAGCTGCCCTCGAAATGTAAAGAATCTGTGATTCATTGACTCAATCATCTCTCACTGAACTCCTGTTCTAATGTCTCATTGTGGCACGTGGGGATGACCCTGGGTTTTCAAATGTTGTACTATCAGAGTCCGAATGCTGGCCAGTCTTATCTAGCCACAAAGCTTTGATTATGGGCTCTATGTTTATTGTCCTCAAGGACAAGTATCATTAAGTATCAGAATGCTCATCAAGTGGCAAATATTTTTGGTCACAGACAACTATGAAGATGATTTACTAATTCATTGAGGTGTCAGAAAAGGAGTGTCAACCCAGATGAAATAACCAGGTTGGTGGAGATACTCAAAGTCATGCCATGTTTGAATCAAGTGAAGGAACTGGAGATGTCAAAAAGAAATGAAGGCACATATTACACTGACTATTTGGCCTCTTGCTGCCTGAAAGTCAAGTATCTTATACCTCACAATCTCTTCCAGGGTTCTCCAGTACCCTTAAACGGGCTAGGGGCCTCTAGGCTCTCTGCAAATAGCTCAGCCTCCAGTAATGTGTTTCCCCCAATTGTAATGGGGTGGTTCCCTGCACCCCAGTTCCACTTAGCCACTAATAATTGGATTAGTTTTTACAAAGAAATATTTACTTCAAAGGGATAAGTACGAATGGGGCAGCTTGGTGATACAGTGGATAGATCACAGGACCTGGAATCAGGAAGACCTGAATTCAAATCTGACCTCAGACACTAGCTATATGACCCTGGGCAAGTCACTTAACCCTGTTTGCCTCAATTTCCTCAAATGTAAAATGAGCTGGAGAAGGAAATGGCAAACAACTCCAGTATTTTTGCCCAAAAAAAAAAAAACCCAAAAGGGGTCACAGAGTTAGACACAACTGAACAATAACAACAATAATCACAAATACATGAACTCACTCCCCCAACACGTGCTGCTTAATCATCCTCCTCCATCCTCTCACCATTGTACCACCTCAGTATCTGAGGAGGGGAGGAGGATTAGGTTCGTAGTTTAGCTCAGTGCTTATAGAGCATAATTGCAGTTAGATGTCCAAAGTCCTCCTTGGGCTTGAGTCCTAGGTACCTTAGCTTCTTCACACTTCCAAGATAGGCTGGCCTCCTGCAACATCCCCTCGGGGAACCCTGCTTCCAAGGTCAACACGGCTGGAAGTCCCAGGTTCCATGAGGAATCACTGCCAGCACTTAAAACTGAAAAGGATAAACAACACAGAACAGAGACCCTATCCTGCTTCCTGGTTCTGTCCATGGCACCTGCAATTTGTTTGAACTGGAACCTTCACCCTATGGACTCAACAGGAAAGTGCTGATTAAAAATGTAAAAAATAAAAATAAAAAGACCACCCAAGAAAAAAGAGAGACCGTCTCAGTCTGGTCAGTTTTAAAGATGCAACGTTTTTCTGGCAATGTAGCCAATCAGTTAAGGCCACTCACACCTATGTGAGGATATGGGCACTCAGGGAAACAGAGTCCATCCATGTTAGGAGATCTGGGTAGGGGTAAGCGAGCCCTCTTACATGTATTATAGCTTTTTCTTTCCAAGTATTTACAGGCATGCAATGCGGAAAGATATATTTGATTTCTGCTTGACCCCAGAAGACAAAACTAGAAACAATGGGCAAAAGTAGCAGAGAGGTGGGGCAGCTAGGTGGCGCACTCCAGCACCAGCTGGGGCAGCTAGGTGGCGCACTCCAGCACCAGCCCTGTATTTAGGAGGACCTGAGTTCAAATCCGGCCTCAGACACATAATACTTACTAGCTGTGTGACCCTGAGCAAGTCACTTAACCCCATTGCCTAGCCAAAAAAAAAAAAAAGGAGCAGAGAGGTAGATTTGCGCCTAATATAAGGAACAATTTCCTAACAGTCAGAGAAATCAGTAATGGATATACTTCCTGGAGAGATAATAAGATTCCTCTTATTAGCGGTCTTCAAGCAAAGATCGAGTGGCCATTTCTCATGTATGTTGTAGAAGAAATGATCATTTAATTATTTGTTGGATTAATGGTCTCTGAGGCCCCTTCCAGCTCTGAGATTAGGACTTATCCTGTATAAAGTCTGAAGACTCAAGTTCAAATTATGCCTTTGCCACTTTCTGTCCTTTGTGACTTTTGGCCCAAGTCACTCATCCTCTCTGAGCCTGTTTCCTCATCTGTATAATGACTGGGTTAGACCAGATGGCTGACAAGATCTCTTCTAGCTCTAAATCTGTGATCCTAGATCTAAACAATCTAATCTAATTTAATCTAAATCATCTAAATAAATTCGGTCCAATCAATCAACAAGTAAGTACTGACAAGTTTCCAAGCACTCTGCCATGTGCTAGGTCTAGGATAGAGAGATAGGAACTAGGAACTAGACTTTCATTATCATAGAGAGCTCACGGGTAAAGAAACTCCTTCCACCTATTCAGGTTGCATTTCTAGTCGGAGAGAACTGTGCACTGAGACACTGAGTAACTTCTCAAGGGTCATACCGTTACTATGCGTCAGAGGTAAGATATGAATCAAGGTCTTCTCCGCTCTGAGTCCCCTCCCTATCTAGTATCCGCAACTGCCTTCTCAGTTGTTGTGACCACAAAGGCAAAACTGAAACAATCCCTGCCCTCAAGGAGCTTATATTCTAACTTGGGTGAAGCAAGGTCCCTCATGGTTCTCCATTCCACAGGCCAGGCAAAAACAAAGTGATGGACTTGTAAATATGACACTCAAGGTGGTTTTTATATTTAAAGGAAATGTCAGTAGCCCAAACGGCACACTTTGGATGTAACCTAGGCTTCTCCTAAACAATTCCTTCAGCTTCATTATCTTTCCAGGCAATTATTCAATGTGCACTTTCTCCAAGGTACTCAGTATCATGAGGACAAAGGACTTTATAATCAAACAGACCTCACGCCATTAGGAAAATTGGCCCTCTAGCCAGCCAGACTCAAGCAAGTTCTCTTAAGGGCATTAGCACACAGCAGAAGATTTAACCTGTTAACATTATTGCTAAGTTAATGTTGCAAGACAGATTGGCCATCATACTCTACTTGGTTAATCAGATTCTTCTCACACTCTCTGCTGCTCCAGGCTTATTAAGGATTCTCTGGGACTTTCTCATTTACCAATTATTGAGTAAACCTGAAGTTTACTTTGATATATATGAAGTCCCCTGCAGTCTTGATATTCTGAACATTCAGGTAACTCTGAAGGCTGTGTCCTTTCCCTGATCTTAATTCAAGTTTATTATCTCATCCCCACACATACATTCTTTCTGAACCTCAGACACCACCGGCAGCCCATCGGAGCCTCTATCTAACTTTTTTCTGTGCTCAAACTCACAACAGCCTGTCAAATAGCACAGTGGGACTATGCTGTTTCCTTCTCTTTGCTTTGACAGCCAGTCTAAAATATTTTCTCATATCTTGATTCTGAAGACAGTACGTGAATTCTTCCCCTCTGTGTGCTAAAATTGCTTACACTCCAATCAATATCAAGAATTTAAAAAAATTACGCACCCATACAGCCCAGAGAACACTGATTTATGTTTCGAAAGATCTTACTTCTCAACTAGGGTCAGCCTCTAACTAGCTGTATGAACTTGGACAAGTTGTAAACCTCTCTTGGCCTCAGTTTCTTCATCTAAAATAATAATACTTTGCATTTATAAGGCATTTTACAAGTTACAAAGTGCTTTCTTCCCCACAACCACAACAAGATGGTGGTTGTTGTTGTTCAGTCATTTCAGTGACTCATCATGACCCCATTTAGTCTTGGCAAACATACTGGAGTGCTTTGCCATTCTCTAGCTTATTTTCCAGATGAGGAAACTGAGGCAAACACAGTTAAGTGACTTGCTCAGGGTCACACAGCTAGAAAGTGTCTGAGGCTAGATTTGAACTCAGGAAGATGAGTCTTTTTGACTACAGGCCCAGTACTCTATCCACACTACCATGTAGCTGCCTTATGAGTTAGACAGAACAAGTATTATTATCAATAATTGCTCTACAAATGAAGCTAAAATTAGGGAACTGGCCCAAATTCACATGACTAGGAAATGATATAGTTAGGACTCCAATCCTATGCTCTTTTCACTATGTCACAATGTCCTCTGTAATGAAGTAGCTGACCTGTATGATCCTGTAAGTTCTTTCCAGTTCTGACATTCTATGCTCCCATTGGAGTGAATGTGTGAAGTTGGCCCTGTGGTCCACACCCAGAGTCAGATGACCTTCACAAAGCAAGTCAGTCAATAAGCATTTATTAAGTGCTTAGCGTGCTTAGCTCTGGGAATACAAAGAAAGGCAAAAGAGAAGACAATGTCCAAACAACTACATCCTATGCAGGATAAATAGAAGATAATCAATACAGGAAAGGCATTAGCATTCAGGGGTGTTGGGAAAGGCCTTAACTCTGGTAGTTTATGTTATGTTATCCCCATTTTACAAATTAGGAAACTGAAGTTCTGGTGGGCTGACTAACCCAAGGTCATACATATAATAAGTAGTTAATCTAGAAAATGAACCGAGATCTTTGGATTCTAATTCCAATGTTCTTTTCACTGCATTATTGCTAGTTAAGAAGTAGAAGGCTGCAAGATGGCATCAGAAGGGATAATTTTGGCTCCTTCAAATCAGTAAGAAAGGCATTCGACAATGTGCTAAAAAGAGTAACAACAATAAAAGCTGAGAAATGAAATGCTGCCACAAGTTAATTCCTAGAGAATAACAGAAGACAGATCCCCTTCCTAGCTCACTGCTTCTAGCATTCCCCACTGACAGCCCTACCACACTGGCCTAGGGCAGGAAGCTACCTACTGTAATTTTAGATACTTTATAAAGGAGAAATCAAATACCTCCGAGGAAGGTGAAACTATTACAATACTAAAAATGGAGCAACTCCAAGAACTTTCAGAGTGGTTCAAAAGAGACAGCATGACCAAGTATAAAGCATGAAGGATTTGGAGGACCAGGTTTGGAATCCTACTTGTTCCGCTTGCTACCTGTGGGGCCTTAGGCAAACGATTTAATCTCTGGATCTCAACTGCCTCATGTGTACAAATGGAGGAGGAGGAGAAGACTGGGTTAGATTCAGTTCAATTCGATAAATATTTATTAAGTGCTTACTGTGTGCCAGGAGGATACATATAAGGAAAACAGAGATAGTTCCTGCCCTCAAGAATCTTACAATTTAATGGAGGAAGACAACACACAAGAAGAAGCTAGAAGCAGGGGAGGAATATGCTGGGGGAAACAACCTTGTTCAGTGGAGTTGAATGGAGTGAGCTGCAAAGTCCAGGTTCTGCCTTCTGTGAAAGAAGGCTTCGGGTGGAGGTTAGTGCTCACTCTGTAGCCCTCCAATCAGAAGGGAGGGAGAAGAGGGAAGGAAGGTGGGAAAGTGTTGACTATATCCAAGGCTGAGCTAAACAGCAAGATGAGGAGATTTCTGATGATTGTCATATTCTAGGAGGGACATCTTGTTCCAGAGAGTTGAGATCAAGCATAGATGCAGTTGCAAAGTAGAGTCCAGAGTTCCAGATCTCTAAGGTCTCTTCTAGATCCACATCTATGCTCTTAAGATTCCAAAAACAATGCAAGAATTAAAACAAGGTAGAAAAGAGAGAAGAATTTGGACTGAAGAAAATAATAAAACCAACAAGAGAGTAGAGAATTTAGAACAAATGACGCAAACACTCTCTGAAAAAGTAGATTATCTGAAAAAGAAAATGACATAATTGGAAAAAAAAATTCAGAGGCAGAAGGAAAATTAGTTGAATAAAATTAAGACAAGCTTTGAGGAACACTTGCCAACTCTGCAAACCAAGGATATTGAACTCAAAGAGAGTATCCAGAACATAATTGAAGTATAAGATTTCCAGTAAACCATGAAAAAAAACTGAATAGTATGAATCATACAGGGCAATTGTCTAAAAGTATTGAGGGGAAAATAGCAAAATACATTTTCAGAGACTCACAGACCACCAGCAAAGAGAAATTTACAAAGAAATGTCATGATCGAGCCATACTGTGCTTTTATGGAAAAAGATATACTATAAATTTCATGTTTTGGACCTAAAAGCTCATGAATTTATCCAACAGAAATTCTAAACAAGGCATATATACCCACATAAGATTAAGGTGTTATGTTCATTGAAATGTGCCTGGAAATCTGACAAAAGAATGGGACCTCAGCTGTGGAGCTGCTTTGTAAGTATAAGGAAGTATGGTTGGGGGAAGGTGGGGGAGGAAAATGACGTGTGGTGGGGTGTAATTTTTGCTTAGCCCAGATAGGTGTTTGTTTACATGTGGATGACAGGGAGGACAAGAGTAGATATTTCTAGAGTCTCTTTCCTCCATTCTTCTCCAAGAGATACTTTGATTCCTACCAGGAAGGGAAGCAGGAGGTTAGAGCCAGGGGTTGGCTCCTCTGATCTCCTCAGAAAGAGGGGCTACCAGTCTAGAATTATATCTATTTGCTCCCTTAAATAATTTAGTCTAGGAGAATCATTCATCCTCTCTCTTGAAGTTCAAAGCCAGAAGGAAGACAAGATCTCCTCTCTAGCCTTCACCAATCCTGCCCCTCACAGAGGCGTAGGGCACTGAGTAACCAATCTCCACCCATGAAGAAATAGTTCCATACCAATGGGCTTTGAGACTCGGGTTACATAAGTCTTGATTGTCAGGCCAAAATTAGCATATTCAGCCAAGAATCGATCCATATTCTGTTGCATTTTGACCTCACAAGCTGCCTTGACTGCATAATCATCTGCAAACAAAAAATTAGTGCACCAATTCCCCTTGGTCCTGGCTTGTAACCTTCTCAAATTAAACAGTTTACCATCAATGCAGAAGCTGATCTTGATGTTTTTGTCTTCCTTGAAGGTGTCTGACAACATCACAGAAAACATCATGTTGAAGAGCATGAGAGCAAGCACACAACCCTGCTTCACTCCATTGGTGACTAAGGAAGCATGAGAGCACCTCCCTTCATCCAGAACCTGTTGTGAGCATGCCATCATGAAACTGGCATACACTGTTTCACCAGGATCTTCCACAGGCCCTGACGACTGGCAGTATCAAAAGCCTTGGTCAGGCTGACAAATGTATACAGACCTCTGTTCTGCTCCTGACATTTCTGCTGGAGTTGTTTGGCAGCAAACACCATCTTGGCTGTTCCATAGCCCTTTCTAAAACCACACTGATTTTTGAGCAGGTGACTATCTTCCAGATCATTAACCAGCCAATTAAGGAAGACTTTGGCAAGGGTCTTACCAGCAGTGATCAGGAGAGAGATTTCCCTATGGTCTTCACAGGACAATCTACTTCCTTTTTCTTTACAGAGATGGATGATAGAGGCATCCTTAAGCTCATAGAGGATAATTTCCTCTTGCCATATAATCTGGAAGATTTCAGCCAGCTTCTATATGAGCAATGGACACCCTGCCTTGTAGACCTCTGCTGGGACGGTGCTTTGCCGCTGGAGAGGATCTTGATGGCCTTCAGTACCTCTTCTACAGTTAGAGGTTTGGCTAGAGATGAACTTATCTGAGGCATACAATCAGTGGCTTCAGCGTTGGTTGATGATTGTCTGTTAAGAACACTAGGGAAGTGCTCAGCCCATCTCTCCAGGATCATGTCCTTTTCACTGATCAGTGTGGCTCCATCAGCACTGAATAGGTGAAATGCACCAGAGGTCTTTGGCCCATAAATTGTCTTCAGGGCATCATAGAAACGCTTGTGATTATCGCCATCAGTGTGCAATTGAATCTTATCTGCCTTCTTGCTGAGCCAAGAATGTTGCATCTCTCTAAGCTTCACTTGCACTTTGCTTTTGATGGAGTTAAACACTGCTTTTTTGGAGATGGACAAGCTATCCTGCTGATAAACCCTATGGAGTTCTCATTTCTTATTTAGCAGCTACTGAATTTCACCATCATTTTTACCGAACCAGTCTTGATGTTTATAGGTGTTCTGGCTCAGATTAGCAAATGCAGGACTGTACACCAAGTCTCTGAAAGCTACCCACTCCTCTTCTGCTCCACTATTGCTGGCTGTGCTAATTTTGGCCTGACAATAAACACCAAGAAAACAGCAGTCCTCTACCAGCCAGAACCACACCGTCCAAACATGGAACCATTGGTCACCGAAAATGGAGAAATTTTGAATGCTGTGGATATGTTCACTTACCTTGGTAGTACCCTCTCCAGGCAGACCACATAGATGATGAGGTTGATGCATGCATTGCCAGATCTAGCTCAGCATTTGGGAGGCTCCAAAAGAAAGTATGGGAGAGAAGAGGTATCAGGTTGCACACTAAATTGAAGGTCTGCAGAGCTGTCATGCTGACTACAGTTATATGCCTTTGAAACCATCGAATAGTCTATCAGTGCCATGCCAGAAAACTGAACCACTTCCACTTGAATTGTCTCAGGGAGATCCTGGAGATCACCTGGCAAGATAAGGAACCAGACATGGAGGTCCTCTCTGAAGCTGAACTGCCAAGCATTCAAACTCTATTGCAGAGAGGGCAACTGTGATAAGCTGGCCACATAGTTCAAATGCCAAACACACACTTATCTAAATACTGTTTTACAGAGAACTCACACAAGGTGATTGCTCACATGGCAGTCAGAAGAAGCAGTATTAGGACACTTTCAAGGTAACTCTGAAGAACTTTAGTGTTGACTGATACACGGGAAACACTGGCACAGGACTGTCCGGCATGGCATATCCATAGCAAAGAAGGTGCTGTACTCCATGAGCAAAGCAGAATCATAGAAGCACAATGGAAATAGGAGCTGCACAAATCCAGACACTTCTACTCTAAATGTTCTAACAGACCCCTTGTGCCTGATCTATGGTAGTGTCTTCTGAACTTCTATTGGTCTGATCAGCCACAGCCAAATATACCATACCCTGACTCCAACATCATGATATCATTGGTCTTCTTTGAAAACAAAGGACAAATAACAACATAGGAAAGGGGGACATCTTTGAGATGATAGTTGAAATTATGTTTGCAAACTCATGTAATATAAAAAGTAAAGGTAGAAAAGAGAAGCCAGGAAAATGAGTTGGATAAAGTCTACTCAGCATAAAGATCAGGTTGGCCTAATGATACAGTTTGGAACATTCATATAGAACTTTAAGACTAACGTCTAAACAATATACTCTTGACTGTCTAAGAAGATTAAAAAAAACATTGGGAAGTATAAGGAAAGGAATAGAATTTATTAAGTACTCGATATCTTTACAACAACCACAGAAGATAGATGCTATTAAGCTCCTTGAGGGGAGAGACTGCATTTTGCCTTTTTTTTTTTGTAAACCTAGTACTTAGCACAGTGCTTGGCACATTGTGGACACTTAATAAATGTTTATTGATTGAAAGAGAAGGTAAGTGACTTGCCCACAGTCACACAACTAAGCGAGTATCTAAGGCCAGATTTTAACCTGAGCTCTATCCACTGTACCACATGGCTGTCCTGTAAGATACTACAAGATCCCTTTTAGTCAGTGAAAAAACAGGGTAAGGGGAAGTCAAGGCCAATGAAAATCCCTTATTTCCTTCATCCTGTAGTTGCCACCTCTCTGTTGTTGCTGTTCAGTGGTATCCAACTCGTCATGATCCCATAGACCATAAGACCCTTCCATCTTCCACTGTCTCTCAAAGTCTGTCCAAGTTCATGTTTGTTGTTTCCATGGCACTATCTATCTATCTCATTCTCTGCTGTCTCTTTTTCCTTTTGCCTTCAATCTTTCCCAACATCAGGGTCTTTTCCAATGAGTCCTTTTTTCTCATTATGTAGCCAAAGTATTTAAGCTTCAGTTTTAGTAGTTGACCTTCCAGTGAATACCTGAATTAATTTCTTAAAGTATTGATTGATTTGACCTCCTTACTCTCCAAGGGACCCTCAGAAGTCTTCTCTAGCACTGCAATTCAAAAGCACCAATTTTGTGGCACTCAGCTTTCCTCATAGTCTACTGGAAAAACTGTAGATTTGACTATACAGACCTTTGTCAACAAGGTGATGTCACTGCTTTTTAGTATGCTTTCTAGATTTGACTAAGATTTCCTTCCAGGGAACAAGCATCTTTTAATTTAATGTCTACAGTTGTTGTCTGTAATGATCTTTGAATCCAAGAATATAAAATCTGACACTGCTTCCATTTCTCTCTCTCTGTTTGCCAGGATGTGATAGGACCAGTTGCCAAGATCTTCAGGGTTTTTTTTTTATGTTAAGCTTCAAGTCAGCTTTTTCACTTTCTTCTTTCACCCTCATCAAAAGGCTTCTTAATTCCTTTTCACTTTTCTGTCATCATAGTGGTATCATCTACATATCTGATATTGTTGGGATTTCTCCTGGCAGCTTTAATTCTGACTTTTGATTCATTCAGCCTGGTATTTTGTATGATGAATTCTGCATATAAGTTAAATAAATAAGGTAACAATATACAGCCTTGCCATACTCCTTTTCCAATCTTAAACCAATCAGTTGTTCCATTTTTGGTTCCGTTGCTTCTTGGCCCACATACAGGTTTCTCAGGAGACAAGTAAGATTATCAGATACTCCCATCTCTCTGAGGACTTGCCACATTTTGTTGTGATCCACAGAGTCAAAGGCTTTAAAGTAGTCAATGAAGCAGAAATAGAAGTTTTTTCTGGAACTCCCTTGCTTTCTCCATAATCCAGTGAATCTTGGCAATTTGGTCTCTAGTTCCTCTGCCTCTTTAAAAACCAGCCTGGCTCTTCTGGTAATTCTCAATTCACATATTGCTGAAGTATAGCGTGCAGAATCTTGCTGACAAGTGAAATGAGTGCAGTTGTTCACTGATTTGAATATTCATTGGCATTGATTGCCCTTCTTTAGGGCTGAGATGTAAACTCATGTTTTCCAAACCAGTGGCTACTACTGAGTTTTCCAATTTGTGGGAATATTGAGTGTAGCACATTAACAGCATCACCTTTAATGGTTTTAAATAGCTCGGCCGGAATTCCATCACCTCCACTAGCCTTGCTGTTAGCAGTGCTTCCTAGCTTACTTGACTTCATTCTTCAGGATGTCTAGTTCTGGATCAGTAACCACACCATCATGGTTGTTAGTGATCTTAAGATCTTTCCTGTATGGTGCTTTTGTGTATTCTTGTCACCTCTCTGGCTTTTCCTTCTTCAGTTCCTTTCTATTATCAGCCCTACTCCCTGGTTATCTTTCACAATTCTTTCACCACAAATGCACTCAAGCTGCTGCCTTTCTTCTAAATTGGGGGGGGGATAGGAAGAAGCAATTACAAAACACTTTGCTGCTAGAACCTTGAGAAGCAATTGGTGCATTGAATCTACTCCCAATTACTGAAGAAGAGACTGTGACTAGGGTGGAGGTAGGGGGAGGGTAGTAATAAGACTGACATTAACATAGCTGTAAGTTTTACAAAGTGCTTTACATAAAATCAATCAACATCAATTAAATATCTATTACAAAATGGATGGTAAGTAGTGGAGCCAATATCTAAACCTTTATTTTGTTGTCACTCTCTCTCCTCTATACCCTAGTGGTACCACTGCATTTCGATGCTCCAGGTTTTCCCTGTGCCTACATTTATTTATAAGGCAACTATAAGCGGCATGCCCAAATGCATGGTATGGTGACTTACTTTACTTCATTTAGAAACCCCTCCAGAACACTGCAGTATGTTTATAAATGCAGAAAGTCAGCTTTTCAGAAAATCTGTGGTGATTGGGATAGAAAAACAATCTAAAATGCCAAAGAATTATGGCATTTCTGGGAAACTTTACCTTTTGGAGAAGGGACTCTATTCACCAAATTCTTCATCAAAGAAAAGATCTAAAAAATAAAGTAAGGACTGAAATAGAATTAGGTAGTTAATGATGAAGTAGATTTGCAAATAAATTCTTCCTGCCATCACAGATTATTCTCCAGTCTTTCTCTACTTCATTCTGGGTGCAGAATAAAAAGAGCTCAATGGTAAAAGAAAAAAAAACAACAAAATGAGAAGAACAGATTTATCTCTCCTGGTAACAATCCAAAGACCATTTTCCCAGGACCACCTCCCTTTTCTCAGGAACCAAAGATCCTATGAGATTATACCAGGAATCCCTCTGAGGCATGATAAAAATGAAATAATGGTTTTGAGCAATCCCTCCAGCCAGAGATCCTAAGATCCTCCTGGAAAGTAATTCCTCCCACCTGGAGGTCAATAAATCAAGAGGCAAGGCTAGACAATGAAAGTTTAAGTAGCATCAGCTTGTTGGGCCTTTGGCAATCATAACTCCAAAGTACAAAGGGAGAGGCACAACATTTCAGGAGGCAAAAAGAATCTCTTAGGTGAAGTGGCTTAGCCACTTTATTTGGGAGCTCAAGTAATAGGAACCAGATATCAAGTAATTGAGTGAGGTGGGGAAGAATTGTCTTAACCTTGGGGATGTAATTTGTACAGAATATCCAGGTGGGGCAGGAGGTTTTCATAATTGACTCAATGAGCTTATCCTGTTATTGAATAAAATACAGACTGAGAGTCTGTCTATTTGTTGTTGTTCAGTTCTGTCTGACTCTCCCTGGCAAAGATACTGAAGTTTGACATTTCCTTCTGTTGCTCATTTTATGGATGACGAAATTGAGGTAAACAGGGTTAAGTGACTTGCCCAGGCTAGGAAATGTTTGAGGCCAATTTTGAACTCAGGAAGAGGAGTCTCTCTAAAATCAGGCCCTGGCACTCTAGCCACTGTGACACCTACCTATCTGTCTATTTACCCAACCCTTTAGCTCCCTTTCTTTCTGTCGTGGAGACCTCCTTCCAGATAGAATCAATAGACTCATCCTGTCATTGAATAAAATACAGACTGAGGGTCTAGTTACACAACCCTCTAGCTCCCTTTCTTTCACCTCTAATGTTGCTTTTTCTAGAGAGATCTTTCCTCCCAGGTTTTATGCATTTCCTCTACAACAGAAGTATATGAAGCCCATCTTCCCCACTCACTCCCGTAAAAACACTCAATCCAGGTGGTATGGCACTGACCCTGCTCACACAAGGTCCCCTTCTGCTCTGAAGAAGTGGTTGTGAGTCCATAAGGTGCTATTTGTTAAAACAAGTGAAGTTTTTTGGACCAAAAGTGAACTTTAATAATCAGTTAGCCAACAAACATTTGATAAACTCTTATTATTTCCACACATTGTGTGAAGTGTGTGTGGAGTTGGAGGAAGATGGGAAAGAAAGGCAAAAACGTAGTCCCTGCTCTCAGAAAACTCACAGTCTAATGAGGGAGACAGCATGCAAACAACTCTGCACATATAAGATATATACGGAGGAAATAGGAGATAATCTCAGAAGGTAGTTTGGTGTGTAAACCAAAGTTCTTGCAGGATATAAAAAAAAAAAAAGCTGGACTAATCCCAAAGGTTAGCACCTCAATCCCAGTGGGAGTTTGCCAAAATTTCAAAAGAGAGAATCTTGAGCAGAGTATATTGAGCCCAGTTTATGGACAGACACTATGTCACGTGGGCATAGCTATCCAGTACACCAGTTAAAATGAGCTTGTCTTAATATAATGTTTCAAGGTATGCAGACCCCTTAAAATAGGATCACAGGGTTATAAATACAGAGCTGAAGGGGCCCTCAGTGGCCATTTACTCCAACTTCCTCATTTTACAGATGAGAAAACTGAGAGATGTGCCCAAGGTCACCGAGGGTAGTAGGTAGCAAAGGGAGGAGTTGAACCCAGCTCCTCTGACTCCAGACTCAGCCAAAATTCCCCGCTGTACCATGATGTATTACTTCATTTGACCCTAGCCACAACACTATGAGGAAGGGACCATTATTAACCCCATTTCATAGATGAGGAGACTGAGGCTTAGAAAAGTCAAATGACTTGCCCTGGGACACATAGCCAGTAAGAATCAGAGTCTGAGGCAGAATTCAAACTCAGGGCTTCCTGATTCCTATCCAGTGTTCTAACCACCTCCACCGTGTTGCCTTTCAATACTACTGATGGCATTCTAAATAATTCCCTTTTCATCTCCCTAATCCCAAACCAGAATCAACCTCTATAACTTCCTAGAAACTCTCCCAAAACCCCCAGAAGAAAGAACTAATAATCCCAACCTTAAAAAAGACTAGATTCTATAAAGTTCAATACCTGTTTCCTCTCCCTACTTCCAAAGGGTTCTAGAACTCTCTTTTCCTGACCTTCATCTCTATAAGTGCTCCCTGCACTTTACGGACTTTACCTAATTATCTTCATAATGTCCCTCTTTGAAATAATTAAGCAAAATATCTGTGACTGTGTCTTTTTCAGGAGGATCAAGTTAATAACTCCAGTGATGGTTCCTCTCAAGGTAGAATGTACCCAAGCCATCAATCAGGAAGTTCAAAGACAGTACCTTTGTAAATTCAGTTTTGTTTTGGCGGGGTTTTTTGGTGAGGCAATTGGGGTCAAATGACTTGCCCAAGGTCACACAGCTAGTAAGTGTCAAGTGTCTGAGGCCACATTTGAACTCAGGTCCTCCTGACTCCTAAGCCAGAGCTCTATCCACTGCACCACCTAGCAGCCCCTCAAAGACAGTATCTTTAGTTGAATTATATTGGACACCTGTGTGCAAGATATGCATTGCAGTTCTTTGTCTGCTGACATAATTACATTTGTTCAGAACAGACTAATGGCTTCTCAGGACCAGGCAACAGTTTAAAAAAAAAAAAAGGAGGGGGTAGGGGTAAGGAGTGGAGAACCTCTTCTTTGTTGCTAACTGAAGATTAATGAAGTTTTTACAGCCATATTCCTAAAAGTTGAATTGCTCTTGGCAATTCCTTGTTGTAGCAGTAATAGTTCTAGAATTTCACTGTGATTCCCTTGGGGAGGTGCGCGATTGTAGATAGCAATAGCTTTTGCAGCTTTCAGAGCAGCCCTAATGATGACCAAGAATGTCAAGAATTTTTCTCCTCCCTCCTCAGCCCTGCACACACACACACACACACATGCACACACGCACACACACACACATATATATATATACACATATACACACACACATATACACAATACACATGCACTCACACGCACACACATACTCACACAAAAACACATACACATACACACATATAAACACTATAAGCTCCCATTCATTGGTCCTTTAAATCCTCATATTTGGCTGCTGGAGAATGTCACAGATTATAAATTAGCAGTTACAGACTTCATTGGACAAGCAAATGGAGTTTATTAATTAGTGTTACTAATGAGTGCATGATATAAGTGGCTCTCTGTCAGAAACTGCCATACTCCTTCCTCCTACTTCCCATTCTGCCACTCCAGCCAGGTGCTGTCTCTACCTGGGGCCTCAAGCTCTGGGCCTGAGATGGAGTTACATAGAGAGAAAGTAGAGAGGAGTGGCCACTGCCCTGGACCTAGGATCAGGAGCTAGGCACAAGAGTTTGAATCAGGAGTCAGAATTTGACAAGGAGTTAGAATAACAGACAAGGAGCCTAGTACTGAGCTCGATAAGTTAGGATCTCTTTCTAATAATAGCTTCCATTTATATAGATCTTTGAATACGTTGTCTATTTTGAGCCTGCTAGACACTGTGTCAGATAGGTGCTATTATTATCCCCATTCTACACATAAGGAAATTGAAGCTGTTGGAGAAGGGTGAGAAACAGGAAGCTAGGTGGCGCAGTGGATAGAGCATGGACCTAGAGTAAGGAAGATTCATCTTTATGAGTTCAAATCCAGCCTCAGTCACTCCCTAGCTGTGTGTCACTTAACCCTCTTTGCCCTAGTTTCCTCATCTGTAAAATGACCTGGAGAAGGAAATGGCAAACCACACCAGTATCTTTGCCAAGAAAACCCCAAATGAGTCAGATGTGATGGATAAATGACTGAACAAAGAAAAGTCAAGTGATTTGTCCAGAGTCAGCTAGCAGTACCTAAAACAGAATTTGCACTTGAGACATTCTGCTTGTTTCTCAAGTTTTTCTAAAAAAGGCCAGAGATTTAGAAGCAGAAGAGCCCTTAGAGATTGTTTTGTCTGAGGCTTTCATTTTACAGGAGACATTGAGGCTTAGAAAGGTTAACTGCTGTGCCCAAGTTCACACAGGCAGTAAGTAGCTGAGTAAGGATTCGAACTCAGTTCTTCTAGCTCCAAATCCAGCTCTTTTTCCACTGTACCATCAAATATATGTTGGCTGACACTCCCTAGAAGCTGGACCTTGTTCTACCTATGCCCTTGGTAAATGTCTGTTCCTTTTTCTTCCCTAGCTATTTATTCTGAACTCACAATCTTATGTCTGACTAGATCATGAGAAGTAATTTTTCTTACTTTAGCTCACTAATTCTCCCCGTCCCGTCCCCACAACTACACACACACACACACACACACACACACCCTAAACTTGTGTACTTACTAATTGTCTTCCTGTCCAGTTTTGTTCCCTCGCTACCCACATTTCTATTTTGAGGCTCTCTGGACTCTGTATCCATTAACATCTTCTTCCCATGGAAGACTGGACAACATCAGACTATTACTTATTGGTACAACAGATCTGAACACCCTCAGGTTTGACACTTTAAAAGGAGCGGCAAAGGAAGCCTCTAAGAATTGCTTTCATCTGCACCTAATTACTGGCTACTGCTGAACAGTCCAAAACCAAGTTGAGACAAATGCCATCCCCAGAAAGTCAACAGTCATAATGTAGTTAAACAGCAGGCCCTGTTTATAATGCAGATGTCATTTTTAGAAGACTATGCAAAAAAATGTAGGCCAGAATATGTTGGGGGAGGGGGACAGTGGTTAATGGGGATCAATAAATAATTTGAGCACATAGCTAAATTAAAAACCTGCATTGCCATATGGGACTTAGTATTCATATGCTGACTAGAAACTAGGCATCCCATGTTAATTATATCATCTCTCTCCCTGTTTTGGGTTTGTTTTTTCTTTTGTATTTAAAGAGATCTCAGGAAATAGAGTGAGAAGGGAAAAAAAAACACAACAAAAGAGGTTGAAAGCCTGACTGGGCTTTAAAAGACTATTTCCTAGCCCCCCAATACATCACTTTTTCTGGGGCATGAGTTCCCTGCACAGAAGCTTACCCTAAACCCTGATCCAATTCTGCACTTACAGATAAGACACAGCTCAGGGATAATACACCAGGAGACCATGCTGAACACAACTGCGCTCTGACATCAGCTGGGCTGTGACTTCAAGCTAATCAAGTGCTTAAATACTAGGCATCTTTTAGTACAAACAAAAGGAAACACTGGAGATGTTTCCAAAAGGTTGCATATAAATACAAGCATTGTAAAAAGGGAATGTCTTTGGGGAGCTTGCTATTTGAAGGAATGCTATGGCAAGTCCTTCTGCAAAATGGAGACCACCTTTGGTAAAGCCCTTGACAATTTAGCTGTTGCTGACCTTTCCCGAATTGTTCGCTTACGTGATGAACTCTCGTACTCTCCATCCCAGCCAAACAAGTCCACATGCTATACCCCAAACTCAGCATTTCATCATTTGCCTCTGTGTCCCCCACGACCACCACCATGTCCTTGCTTTTAGAATCCTTAATTTCCTTCCATAGTAATAGTCAACAAAGAGTGAATAAACATATTTTAAGCACCTACTTATATGCCAGAGCAGGAGATACAAACACAAAAAAGAAAAAGTCCCCACCCTCAGGGAGCTTAGTCTCCTGGGGGAAGACAAAAGAAAGTTGAAAAGGGATGAGGGAAACGTCAATTGGGAGGTCTAAAATGCAGCCAAGTGAATAATGGAATATCTGAGGAGATATGTATCCTGCCATCCCCCTTATGGCTCCACACTCCAATCAGAAGAGCAGAGGATACCAATGATGTGGATAACAAGTCTGATGGGAGCTTATAAATTGATGAGATTTACCATTGATGAGTTTACCCGGGTCATGTTGGAGAAGCCAAAGAAATTCAAAATGAGTGTTGCCAAGTATAAGAAGTCTTCAGTGTCCACTGCAAATGCTTTCTTATTCTAGGTCCCTCCCATTCTCCTTAATCATTAATGCCCTCTCCCATTTCAAATTATCTTGTATCAGTTTACATGTTATATCTCTCCCTTACCCACCACATATATCCACACACAGATATAAGCACTCTGACATTGTGGGGGGTGGGGTTTATTTTTTTTTATGTCCTTGTATTCTCAGCTTCAAATAGTGTCTTGACTATAGTGCTGTTCAGTCATTTTTCAGTCACGTCTGACTCTTCATGACCTCATTTGGGGTTTTCTTGGCAAAGATCCTAGAGTGATTTGTCATTTTCTTCTCCAGCTCATTTTATAGATGAGGAAATTGAGGCAAACAGGGGTAAGTGACTTGCCCAGGGTCACAGAGCTGGTAAGAATCTGAGGCCAGATTCAAGCTCAAGAAGATGAGTCTTCCTGACTCTAGGCCCAGCACTCTATCCATTGCATGACCTAGCTGCCTCAACTTGGCTATATAGTAGAGGTTTAGTAATTTTCTTTTGTCATTGTTAATTTTTGTGTGTGAAACTACGTTTTAATATATAAGGTTTGCTGAAAGAAGAATCACCTGGACCACCTTATACAGCTGGTAGTAAATCCTGAATCTGCTGCCTCTAGGAGATTGCACAGGCTAAATAAGGAAGTAGCTTCAAGGTTTACAGACATTCATGAATCCACAGCTGTTCATTAGGAAGGTTAAGGATTATGACACATTGACCTTTGGTTTTCCTTTGGGACAGTGAGAAGGAACACTGAGAGCCTGACAGTATAATATTTCCTCTGACTTGAAAATGAGTTACTTTGGCCCCAATTTCTCGTGTCTAGAGAAAGTGATGCAGATAAAGACTAGAAGGATACTTCCATATCTCAAAGGCCAGATAAAATCCAGAAGCATTTGGCCCCAAAAGAAAAATATGCCTAGAAACTTGAGGAAGAGTGCAAGGAGAGGTATCTAACTCAAGATAAGAACTAATAGTCAATGAAAGTGGAAAACTTCCTTGGCCTCAGGAAGGCTCAGGTTCACAGACTGTTTATGGCTCCACCCATAGGGCTGTGACTGTTTCACTTTAGTCATTGTATGCCTAATACCTAACAGTTCCCAGCACATGACAAGCACATAATAAATGCTTATTAATTGATAGATCATGTCACATTCTTCCAACAGACAAAATTAGACTTAGTTTCTTCCTATTTCAAATCCCATACCCTCTTTTTATATCACCCATTAAATTCCTATTTCTTGTCTGAGGGATCAACCTACCTCAATAGAAGAAAGATGACTGACAGCCTCCACACTCAAAGTCAGGGGATTTCTCAGATTGTATGCCTGGAGCACTCAAGGAGAATCTTACCCACCAGTAGGACCACATGACTGGAGGTCGAATAAAGTGAGTCATAAAACTGAAAGGAAAATAAATTTATTAGCATAATAACAAAGACTGCTTGTCGTAGAAATTTTGGCCTCCTACCCTACAGATTTGGCTTATATGGCTTTTTAAGGCTTGTCCAAAGTACGCAAGCAGTCAGTGGCATAGTGTGGCATTTGAACGGAGCCAATGGGAAATAGTCTGTCCCTAAATGAAAGTTGGTCTAGAAAGCTCCTAATTGCCTCTTAGGTACAACATTTATAGGGTCCTGCACAGCAGACTTTTGTGTATTCAGCTTAAGCCTTATAGAGGTACTTGAGTGAGATTTTGTGATTCAGTCTGCAGCAAAATTGGGGACAATTCAGTCAACCAGCACATTCTGATAACAATGTTGTTTTTCCTTAACATTAATGAATGATCAGATCTTTCCCAGCTCAGGATATCAGCTCTGTCAACTTCTAAGTTCTCTTTGCTGACTCATAACACAGATGTTCCATCTGCCCGCTGGGAAATTATCTTCCAGAATTTTATTGCAGATTTTCATTACCAAAAGTGCTTTACACATATATTCAAATATTAGGATTGCGACAGGACCTGTGATTTCACTGGCACAGGGAACTCCAAATGTGAAAGGACTTTATAGCAAGAAAAGTCAAAATCCATGCAGTTTATAGTCTTAGAAAATAGTTGCCCAGAGCACTGAGAGGCTAAGTGACTTGACCTGGATTAGCCAGTATGTGTCAGAGGTTAGAACTGAACTCAGTTCTTCCCAACTTGGAAGGTGGCTCACTAGCCACTTAGCCACTTTACCTCTCATACTGAAAATTACAGATAACAATTCTGCAAAGGGATGAAAAAAGTCATTATCTCATAGGCTATGGAAGACATATACCCAGAATGAAATTTTCTTACTGAGATCTACCTCTGACAAATTTCTTCAGTCTTAGAAAAGTCACTGTGGTATTGTGTATAGAAAGCCAATAAGACTTGGGTTCTAGCATTTTTGATAATGAAAACCTCTTTCTCCTCTTTAGCTTCATGTCTGTGACATTATATTGACTTCCTCTGTTTTAACTCAATGCCATGAACTCCACCTTCCACTTTCTGCCTAGCCCTAGGATTGAATTATTCTAAGACCTCTTGACTTGACTTGGTCCACCATCTTGTTTATTCTTTTGAATTAGGACTTGGGACACTGTCCTCTTTTTCCTAGAAAGTTCTTTTCCCCCAGGCCCTGCTAATTGATCCCTATTCATTAGAATGTATTGATTTCTTCCCTCCTCTAGGGGCATGGATCAAGCAATAAACTCATATTATAACCAAGGTTACATAGTACCCGTCATTGATATGTGTATTAAAGTGGGAATGAATGGACTTCAAGAGGGGTAACATTGAAATAAACACATGTAGGATGTTAGGTGAAACCCTTTACTATATTTTTAAAAAGCAAAGTTTTATTGTATGACCTTGAATACCATGCAAATACTATGACATCACAATTTATATAATGACTCAGTCTAACAAGCATTTAACAAGCATTTAAGCCCTTATGATGCACCAGACAATGTGATAAGCACTAGGTTTTGAAGAAAGGCAAAAACACTGGTTTTGCCTTTAAGAAGCTCACAATCCAATGGGGGAACTAATATGCCAATAACTATGTACATACAATATTTTTTTCCCAAACCGAACTTTTTTTTATTTTTTTCTTTTCTTTTTTCTTTTTGGTTTTTAAATTTATTTTAAACTTAGGTACAAAATAAGAAAGAGAAAAAATTGCCACATACACAGCAGAACATAAGAGAGGATTCAATATAAAGTAATACATTTCAATTTCAAGATAACCTGTATCATAAAAACTACACATTGTTTTCAAAGCTTTTCTTTGCTTACTTACAGGTTTTCTTTTGTTATCTGCTGTGCACTTTTTGATTTATTTTTTCTCCTTCCTCTCCCCCTCAAAGAAGGCTACAATTAAGCATGGAGATATGCATACATACATACATACATACATACATATATATTATACATATACATAGATATCTATAAACATATACATATACATTCACACATATATATATAAGACCATACTATGCTTATTTCTACAGGCCATCTATTTCTCTGAAAGTAGATAGCATCTTCCTTCATAAGTCCAAGTCTTCCCATGTTTTTCTAAATCAACAGCTCATCATTTCCTACCCCACAGCAATATTCCAACCCAATCCCATTCTACCTGAGTGATTGTTTTTTCCCCCAGTTTTATGTATTCCTTCTATTCTTGGTTGTATAGGTTTTATTTATGCAAGAAAATTTTAATTTAAAATAATAAAAATTATCCATTTTACACTTCAATAATGCTTTCATCTTATAGTAAGGTTTAAGGTCTGAATCTACTAGATCAGATACTACTGTATCTGCTTCCTTTGAAGTTCCTTACCTTTTGTTCTTCTAAATGAACTTTGTTGTTATTTTTTCTAACAGTAAGATAATTTTTTAGTAATTCAATTGGGCTGGGATTACATGCATACAATATTTTATGCATAATATGTATATATGCGTGTGTGTTCACACAGTATATCTAGAAAGTCTTGAAGGAATGATTCTTGGAGGAAGCCAGGGAAGCTAGGAATTGGTGGTAGGAGAAGAAAAGCATTCCAGGTATGAGGGCTAGACAGCACAAAGGTATGGAATATAACGTGAAAAACAAGCCAATGTAGCTGGATTGCAGAATTGATTGAGGTGAGTAAAGTATAAGACTGGAAAGGTAGAAAGAGGCCAGATTGTAGAGGACTTTAAATGACAAACAGAGAATTTTATGATTTATTCTGGAGGTAATAGGGAACCAGTGGAGTTTATTGAGTAAGGGAGTGACATGGTCAACTCTGACACTTAAGTCAGGAAAACCAATTAGAAGACTATTGCAGTAGTCTGGACAAGAGGTGACAAGGACTATATTAGGGTGGGGGCTATTTGAGTAGAGATAAGAGAACCTATACAAGAGATATTGTGAAGGTAAAAATAATACATAACAACAGATTGGATGTGTGGGGTGATCAAGAATGAGGAATCAAGGGGCAGCTAAGTGATGCAGTGGATAGAGCACTGGCTCTAAAATCAGGAGGACCTGAGTTCAAATCTGGCCTCAGACCAAACACTTGACACTTACTAGCTGTGTGACCCTGGGTAAGTCACTTAACCCCAATTGCCTAAAAAAAATTTTTTTTAATTAAAAAAAAGAATGAGGAATTAAGGATGACACTGAAGTTGGGGGCCTGGATGACTGAGAGAATTATGGTACTCTCAATAGTAATAGGAAAGTTGGGAGCAAGAGAACTTAGGGGAAAAGACAAGAAGTTCTATTTTGGATGTGTGGAGTCTGACATGCCCTACAAGGCATTTAGTTTGAGATGTCCAAAAGGCAATTGGTGAGGCAGAATTGAAGCTCAGAGGAGAGGATAGGACAGGGTATGTAGATCTGAAAGTCATATACATAAGAATGATGACCGACCCCATGGGAGCTGAATAGCATAGAGAGAAAAAAGAAGAGGTGGCAGCCAGAGCCTTGAATGACACTCATGATTAATAGGCATTACCTGGATGAAGACCCAGCAAAGGAGACTAAGGACAATCAAATAGGAGAAGAGCAACAAGAGAGCAGTGTCACAAAAACCTAGGTCGAATAGAATGTCCAGGAAGAGATCATGATCAACAGGTAAAAAAAAAAAATCAAGAAGGGTCGCTAGATGGTGCAATAGATAGAGCACCGGCCCTGGAATCAGGAGGACCTGAACTCAAATCCAACCTCAGACATTTACTAGCTTTGTGACCCTGGGCAAGTCACTTAAGCCCAATTATCTCCATATAAAAAAGAGAGAGAGAGAGATCAAGAAGTACGAAAATTGAGGGAAAGCCCATTAGATTTAACAATCAAAAGATCATTGGTAACTTTGGAGAGAGCAATTTTATTTGAGGAAATCTTTGAAACCACACTGCAGAGATTTCTGAACTTAAATGCCCCTTTTAAAAAAGTTATGGGGGAAGCCAGCTGGGTGGTAGAGTGGATAGAGCACCGGCCCTGGAGTCAGGAGGACCTGAGTTCAAATGTGGCCTCAGACATTTGACACTTACTAGCTGTGTGACCCATGACAAGTCACTTAACCTGATTGCTTTGTCAAAAAAAAAAGTTGTGTGTAGCTGAACAGTAAGGCTAAAATAAGAATCAGCCTGCCTCTTGCTTATTTGTTTATTTTTGGTTGGACAATGGGGATAAGTAACTTGCCCAGGGTCACATAGCTAGTGAGTTTTACGCGTCTGAGGCCAGATTTGAACTCAGGTCCTCCTGAATCCATGGCTGGTGCCCTATCCACTGCACCATCTAGCTGCCCCTTTTCTTTGTTTGTTTATTTGTTTGTGTTTTGTCAGCCTGCCTCTTGCCAAGCCTTCTTCTCACCCAAAACCCATGAATCAAGTCATATAAGAATTACTTTTCCCATTTACAGATGGAAAAATTGAAGTGAATAAATGAGTGGATTCTAATGCACATAATACTCCAGGCCTCTTCTTAGAACACTATATTGCCTCTCTTTACACTTCCCTTATCCCTCTCCCTCTCAACTGATAGTATTCTCCTTCCTGGAGCGCTTTGTCTCATACCTCCTTTGCAGCTCACAATTCCCTACTTTGTATTGTACTTATCATTGTATATACTGTATTCCCCCTAAGAAAATGTAAGGTCCTTGTGGGCAGCTGCTATTTCACTCTTCATCTTTTTATTTCTAGCATCTAACACATTTCTTTGTGCATTTTGGAGGAGAAGGGAGGGTACAGAACTGTGATCTTTCACGTGTTCTAGGAACTCCTGGAATGAACACTCCCATCAATGATGTCAGATTGGCTACTCATCTATATCTTAAATCTTAGAGAGCTGCCTAGGGCACTGAGGGATTAAGTAGATTTTCTGTGATTACACAGCTAGTATGTATCAGGGTCAGGACTTGAACCCAGGTCTTCCCAATTCCAAGACTATCATTCTAAATGTATGGTAGAGCCTTTTACATAGAATCATAGAATTTGAGAGTTGGAAAGGACCTTAGCAGCAAGTCTGACCCATACACAAAAGTAATCCCAACAGGGGGTCATCTATCCCAGTCCTCCAAGGAAGGAGCACCCACCACTTCTCAAAGCAGCCCACTGGACTTTTGGACATTTCTAATTGTTAGGTCTTCTCCCTTGACATCAGGTCTAAACGTGCCTTTTTATATCTTTACAAATTCTATCTGTTGCTCCTGGTTCTGTTTTAGGTTGGTTCTGGGACCAAAGTAAACAAATCTAATGCTCCCTCCACATGACAGTCTTTCAACATCCCTCCTGAGTCTTCATTTCCAGCCCAGTTCCTTCAACTCCTCATGCTCGTACATCATGTACTCAAGTCCTTCATCTTCCTAGTTGTCCTCCCACAGAGACCACAGTTCAGCAGTGTCTTTAAACTCAGGTACCCAGAAATAAAAAAGGTAATCCAAATGAGAACTGACAAGGGCAGAGTACAGGAGGACTGTAACCTTCCCATGCCTAGTAGTTATGTCCAACTTAGTGAAACCCAAGCTTGGATTAGCTCTTTTGGCCACAATTATGGGCCTAGATGCTGATGGAACTCGGGAGGTGTTAGTTAACCCTCCAAATTTCTATGACACTGGCCTGGAGTATTATAAGTGAAGAAGATATGTTGCAGACCTGGAACAATTTGGATAAACTTTGCTGCCTGGTAGACTGTTCTTGATTCTCAGATCTGGGACTCAAGGAGTAGGCCCCTTGAGCAAGAAGAATACAAGAGAAGTTTTTAGGAGCTGCTTGAGACTCCCAGAGAACTTCACTGAGCTGTTTCTAATTCTTTATTAGTAGCTTTTATTTTCATTAACTACCTTTTTTTAAAACCACCTTGGGAACTGCTTTTACTTGGAGTCATTTGCATATTTCTTCATAAAAGGAATTAGTTAAACCCTCAAGCTTCTCCAGAAGTTGATCCATTATTGGGACAAGTACCACATCACACTGCTGACTTATATTGAGCTGGCACACTACTAACACTCCAGATCTTCTTTTTTTAATATTCATTTTATTAATTTTTGTTAAATTTGATTCCAAGCTGTTTTCCTCTCTCCCAGTCCCAAACTAGAGAAGGCCAACATTTGACACAGATATATATGTAAAACTATACAATACATAGTTCCAGATATCGGTTCTTTCCCTGGAGGTGGAAAGCATCTTCCTTCATAGGTCCTTTGTTGTTTATTTGAATATTCATATTACTCAGAATAGCTTAGTCATTCACATTTACTCTTCAAACAATATTGCTGTTAGGGTATACAATGTTCTCTTGGTTCTATTTGCTTCACAATTCATTATTTTATGCAAATCTTTCCATGTTTTCCTAAAATCAATCTGCTAATCATTTCTTATAGAACAGCAATATTATATCACAATCACATACCACAACTTATTCAGACATTTCCCAATAGATGGTCATCCCCTCAATTTCTAGTTCTTTGCTCCCACAAAGAGAGCTGCTATAAATATTTTAAACCATGTAGGTTCTTTTCCTTTTTCCCTAATCATCTTTGAAAACAGACCAAGTAGTGATATTGCTGGGCAATGAGTATATAGTTTTATGACTCTTTCGGCATAATTCTAGATTGCTGTCCAAAATGGTTGGATCAGTTCACCATTCTACCAATAGTGTATTAATACCCCAATTCTTCCACATGCCCTCCAACGTTTGTCATTTTTCCTTTCTATCATTTTAGTTAATCTGATAGGTGTGAGATGGTACCTGGAAGTTGTTTTAATTTGCATTTCTCTACTCAATAATGATTGAATATTTTTTCATGTGACTATCTATGGCTTTGATGTCTTCCTCTGAAAACTGCCTGTTTACATCCTTTGACCATTTATCATACGGAGAATTGACTCATATCCTTATAAATTTGACAAAGTTTTCTATGTATTTGAGAAATGGATATGATGCCTTTATCTGAGAAACTGTCCATAAATTCCCCCCTCTAATTTGTACAAAACCTTTTTAAGATCATCAAAATTATCCATTTATATCTCGTAATTCTCTCTGTCTCTCCCTCATTCATAAATTCTTCTCCTATCCATCAATCTGATAGGTACTATGTTCTATATTCTTCTAATTTACTTATTTTATCTCCTTTTATGTCTGTCATATATGCATTTAGACTTTCTCTTGGTAATTAGTATAAGATATTGGTCTATACCTAGTTTCTGCAGACTATTTTCCAGTTTTCCCAGCAACTTTTACCAGACAGTGAATTCTTTTTCTAAAGGCTTAAATCTTTACATAAGGTTGTTATAATGATATGCTACTATGTATTGTATGTCTACTCTGTTCCACTAATTCACCATTCTATTTCTTAGCTAGTATCAGATAGTTATCATAATTACCATCTTATAATACAGTTTAAGACCTGACACTGTTAGACTTCTGTTCTTTACACTTTTTTTTCATTAATTCTTTTTATATTCTGGACTTTTAGTTCTTCCAAATGAATTTTTCTAGCTCAATAAAATACTTTTTGGTAATTTAATTGGGATAGCCCTAAATAAGTAGATTAGGTAGAATTGTCATTTTTATTATATTAGCTCAGTCCACCTATGAACAATTAATATTTCTCCAATTATTTAAATCTGACCTTATTTGTATAAAAAGTGTTTTATAATTATATTCATATAGTTCCTGGATTTGTCTTTGCAGGTATGCTCCCAGGTATTTTGTACTGTCTCCAGTTATTTTTAAATGAACTGTCTCTTACTGTCTCTTTTGCAGGGCTTTGTTGGTGATATATAGAAATGCTGATGATTTGTATGAGTATATCCTGCTACTTTTCTAAAATTATTCATTTTTTCAATTAGTTTTTTAGTTGAATCTCTAGGATATTCCAAGTATGCCATCATATCATCTGCAAAAAGAGGTTTATTTGTTTTTTTACCTCATTGCCCATTCTGATTCCTTCAATTTCTTTTGTTTTCCTGTTACTGCTATAACTAGCATTTCTAGTGGTGTGTTCACCCTTTTTGTTTTTGATAGTGGTGATTTGGTTTTCTATCCCCTTTTTTAAAATTATTTTAACCAATGGTTTTCTGGTCTCTTCCAATTTGTAGACATTCTTCTCATAATTTTTTTGCTTTTCTTGTATTACTCATTTCTTTTTCCAATTTTGCCTCAACTTCTCTTATTTGATTTTTAAAATCCCTTTTAAAACTTTTCTGATAACTCTTTTTGGGCTTGTGATAATTTTACATTTTTCTTTGAAGCTTTACAAGAGGCTCTTTTATATTCTTCCGAGTTTGAACCCTGCTCTTCTCTATCACTAAGGTACCTATCAATGGTTGGGCTCTTCTGGTTTTTTTACTCATTTTTTTTACATAGACTTTTCTTGGCTGTTAACTTTATGTTAGGTTTCAGTTCTGCTCCCAGGGTGTGGACGATAATTATCTCAGTTTTGGGTTTTTTATGCTGTTTTTTCTAAGCTCTCTCTGGGGGCCTTTGACATCTTGGTTCTTCCAACATTCTATAGTCCAAGGCCAGGTGTTGTCACCACTCCTCCTGCTTATGCCTTGGTCTATAAGTGATCTCAGGTACTCTTCTCTGCCCCTGAACTCTTACCAAGAGCCCTAGAATTGCTGCCACCTTAAGCACTCTTGCTCCTTATGGACCTTCAAGTGGCTACAAGTGTCAGCTCACCCCTCTGGAACTGAAACCAAGGACTCTGCTGTCTTGTGAGTGAACATAACCGGCAGGGCCCTTCTCCTCTGTCACACTGAGTGTGTTTGCTCCTTCTCCCCCAGAGCCACATTGTGGAACCCCAACTGGTCAGCACACCTGGGACCCTAATCCAGCACCAGCAGAGGGCCCCCTGAATCTTCTCCCAATGAGTTGCACAACCTGACACCATCCATGGGGCAAAATCTCCTGAAGCTAAGGTTGTCTCAGACACAGCTGCCCCCAGGGCTTGTTGTTTTTTTATCCAGCAATATATTCCCAAGATTGTGACAGAACCCCCACCCACCTACCCAAGGAGGTCAGATCTTTCCTATTGTCCTTCCAAGTTGACTTAGGTTGGAGTACTCTGACTTTTAATTATTTCTGCTATTCTAAAATTGACTTTGAGGCATTATTTTATTTGTGTGGGAATTTGGGAGAGCCAGGTAGTTTCCTGCCTTATTTCACTATCTTCCTATAATTCTCTCCGTCCAGATCTTTTCCAAAACAGCTTCTATCTATCTATGCCTCCCCTGTCTTGTATTTTTGATGTTGATTTTTTTTTGTACCTAAATGCAAAATGTTACATTTATTGTGTTGAATTTCAGTTTATTATATTCAACCCAAATGTTCTAGCCTGTTGACATCCTTTTGGATCCAGACTCTGTCATCCATTGTGTTAGCAGCTATATGGTAAAATAGAGAGAATGCTGGACCTGGAGTCAGGAAGACCTGAGTTCAAATGTGGCTTCAGACACTTAGCTGTGTGGCCCTGGACAAGTCACTTAACCTCTTCTTACCTCAGTTTCCTATAAAAAGAGGATAATAATAGCACTTACCTTGCAGGGTTGTTGTGAAGTTCAAATGAGATATATTTGTAAAGTGCTTGGTGCATAGTAGGTCCTCCATAAATATTTATTCCCTTTCTTTCCCCTCAATGTTGTGTCTTCTGCAAATTTGATGAGCTACTATTAAATGTAGTAGGTGTTTAATAAATGTTTGTTACTAAATTGATATAATAGAGGCTCAGAACAACAAAAGAAGGAACAATAATTGAAAGACACAGAAAGATAGATTTTAAATCAATATAAGGAAATACTTCATAACAATTAGAGCTGTTTAAAAGCAGAATGGGATAAGCTGCCTCAATAAGTAATGAGGTCCCTATCAGTAGGGGTCTTCAAACAAAGGATGAGAATGTTGTAGAAAAGATTCCAATCAAAGCATAGGTTAAAATAGATGATCTCTGCGGTCAAATCCAATTTTGAGATTCTCTGATTATAGGTGATCTAAGCTTGATTGGGAGCTTATTCTGCTGACTTTGGCTCCATAGAATGAAGGAATATGGGCAAATGATGCTTCTCTAAAAAATTGTAGCTACTTTTAATTCCCAGGAGTAAAATGAAATTCACAAGTAATGAGAAAATGTTGGTGACTACAAGGGAGTTGTTCTTCCTGTGTGAACTTGCTACTACCAAGAAGTCATAGTTATTTCACACTTCCTTTGATATGCAAAACTCCCTTTGTATTATTCTGACTGTATCTAAAAATTCATCTTTTCCATGTACTCAAAATCAAATCACTCAATTAATGGGTCATCAGCCCATAATTGCTGCCACTACTTTTTGACTTACTAAATTGGAAGCGTTCTCATCTAAAATGTCTCAGAGAAATTCACCCTCATTCTGAAGAACAGTAATGAAAAAAGAAGCCATCGAGTAAGTAGATATTCTATTAATCATTCCTCACAGTTGGCCCAGAACTGGAATGGTTTATGGTTGTATCTGAAAGCAAGGGAGTGGAAGTGACTTTCCAATATCCTTCAAAGGAAACAGTATCTCTTTTGCTGAAGGCATCATTTATAAGGCCTCATTTTGACTTTGAAAACTACAAAGTAACATTAACTATGTTGTATTGTATTTTTATGTACTTTGTTAAACATTTCCTAATTATACTTTAATCTGATTCCTGATGCACTTAGGAGATTTGCCGCCATTTGTAGTCCCAGAGCTGCTCCCCTTTGAGGTCCTTTTGCCTGCCTCAGCATCTGTATTTTTCATGAAGGGAGAGTAATGTCCCAGTAATCCAAGCTTCTGGGTTTTGCAGCCAGCTCAGCATTAATGCCTTGGGGAGTAAGGAGTAACTTTTGGAAGTGACTTTAGGGACCCAGCCCAGTGGTAATTGAGATGAGGACTCATCAGGCAACCATTCCATAAATATGAACCTGTTGTGACTAATGTTATGCAGAAATGAACTAAGTTGAAGCTCTCACCCTTCTCAGAGTCTAAAATGGAGGAGTGGAGAGTGTGCCTCCCAAGGTATTGGGGAAAATGTTTGTACTTTGCTTATACTTTGTCTTCAAAGTAAATAGCCTTGTGTAAAAGCTAATTGATGACAAGTAGTTAAGTGGAACTGGGGAGCTAGCCAGTCACCAACGTCCAGTAGTGAGGGAACGAAACAGTTAGAGGTTCAAGAAGACGGCACTAAAGAATAGTCACCTCCAAATCCTTCAGGTTAGCCTAGAATTCCAAGAGACAAGACTAACCTGCCTGGCTTTGGCAGAGTGAGGTCAGAGCATACTTGCTACATGTATGTAGAGAGTAAATGGAACGTAGTGTCAGAGGGAAGGCACTCAGTGGGTAGAGAGAGGGGAACACAAAGGCCTTCCACAGAAAGTGGGATTTAAGATGATTCTTGAAGGAAGCCAGGGAAAGCTAAGAGTTGGAAGTGAGGGGTCTGCCTAGCGGACAGACAGTGCAATGGCAGAGATCTGGGATATGGAGTGTCATGTGTGAGGAAGGGCATGTAAGGTGAGTGTAGTTGTAGCACAGATTTGGGGGAGGGGAGAGAGGGCACAGGGGAATTGTAAGAAGACTGGAAAGGTCTTCATTAGAAAAATGAAGGCTTTGGACTATGATCTCTAAGAACTATGTTCTATAATTCTAGAAATTCCTCCATATCTTTTGAAATTACTTAGACAACCTCATAGGATGGAACTATTATTCCTGATCTGAAACTGCAGGCTGTTTCTCAGTCTTGTGGTCTGGTCAGGCACCCGAGCAAGGGTCAGAAAATTGGATCACCTCAGCTCTCTGAGGTTATCCAGCCAGAGAGAAAATAATCAATTATGTGTGGGCCCCATCTGCTGGTTTCTAGCATGCCTGCCCTGAAGTAAATCAGGCATTGTTCCCCTAGGTTCTGCCCTGCCAGCAGACCTACCTCCATGGAACTGATCAACTGCCAACTTCTGCCACATGGGTGGTCTCTATTAGTGCTGCAGCCAGCAATGGGGGAGTCACAAGAGCAGATGCGACCCTGTCAAGCCAAGTACATGCACCACAGCACCACCAGAGGCACTGACAACTGGAACAATCATTTGTAGTGCCAAAGAGCTTTGAAAATGTATTTTCTTTCCTCTAAAATAGTTACCATTTTGAAAGGTAGAATGCTATCTCCTCCAGCTGACAAAGTCAACTCCTCCTTTCATCTCTTATGAATCTGAATACTCATAACAATACATTTGCAGCTTAATCAATAAATTAAGAAATATTTATTGGACATAAAAAATGTTCTCAGAACATTGTACATTAGGGGGAAACAACACTTGAAAAGTATATGCGTCACTGAGGCCAAATAATATAGCCACTTGTTGGCTGCTCCCAAGTCCATAGTACTCAAGGGGAAATTGTCTATTTCAAGCCTCAACACAGAAGTTTCCAGTTTCTTTTTTTTTAATTAATTTTTCTTTATTATTTTAAATGTGACAACTGCCAACAAACACAAATGCTTTCCTGATTTTGTGTCTGACTTTGAACTTTCTTCTATTCTCTTCTGTGTATTAAAAATGCTCAATAACACTCTTTTCTTTCTTTTTTTACTGTTTTTGGCATCACCATTGCTAGGTCCTCTCTGCTGCCCAATATATTTCACTTGATAAAATAAAAAGAACCTTCCCTTGTAACAAATAATAAATCTTATTTTAGTCAAGAAAAACTAATCTATATATTAGCCAATTCAGAAAATGCATTCTGCATTCTCTTCTCATTCTGCACCTCTAGTCTATCACCTCTGTCAGGAAGTGGTTAGCATGCTCCATCATCCATTTTCTGGATGCTCAGAATTCTAAAGTCTTTCAAAGTTGTTTCTCTCTGCAATATTATATTCACTATATAAATTGCTCTCTTGGTTATTTTTACTTCCTTCTGCATTAGTTCATTCAAGTCTTATTTTCCTCTGAAACTTATTTTTATGGCACAATAATATTCCATTACATTAATACATCATGATTTATTCAATCATTCCCCAACTGACATGCACCCATCTATTTTCCTGTTCTTTGCTACCACTTTGCCAATAAAGTGCCGCTATAAATAATTTTGTACATATGAGTCCTTTCCCTCTTTCTTTTCTCTCTTGGAGGTATACGCCTAGTAGTGGTATCATTGGGTTAGAAGATATGTATACATAGCTTACTGACTTTTTGGGTATAGTTCCAAATTGCTTTCCAGAATGGCTGAATCAATACAGAGGTCCACTAATAGTATATTGTTATGACTATTCTCCCCCATGCACACTCCATCATTTGTCATGTTCCTTTTCTGATATTTTTACCAATTTAATGGGTTTCAAGGCAGAGTTGTTTTAATTTGCTTTTATTGGAGACACGGAGCGTTTTAATGGTTGTTGATAGCTTGGGTTCCTTCCCTGAGAACTAGACAGCTGAGTGGCAGTAGATAGAGTGCTGGACCTGGAGTCAGGAAGACCCCAGTTCAAATGCGGGTCCAGCCACTTAACTAGTTGGGTGACCCTGAAGAAGTCACTTAACCTCTGTTTGCCTCAGTTTCTTCAGTTGTAAAATGAGGGTAATAATAGCACCTACCCTCGAAAGTAGTTGTTAAGGTTCAAATGAGATAATATTTGTAAAGTGCTTAATATAGTGCCCGAGTAAGCATTTTAAAACTGCTTGTCTCCTTCCCTTTCTCCTTTATAGTAAGGTAGTATAAATAAATCTCTACCTTATAAATCAAATGTCCCAATAAAGCCTATATACATTCTTATTCCTACACCCTCATCCCCAATTTTATACGTCTTATTAGGTGGACTACCAAGTATGCATTCTGTAATAATTTTGAAAAGATTTTCTCCTTCTATCTCTTCTTTTTGGATTTTGTTGTTATTAGAAAAGCTACTTTTTGTTGATTTATTTTATTTCCTGCTACTTTTATGAAATTATTAACTATTTTAATTAATTTTTCATTGAATCTCTGATTTTCTGAAAAGGCCATCATATCATCTTCAAAAAGTGATGATTTTGTTTTCTCTTTTTCTTTATAGTTTTCCTGATATTGAACCAACTCTTCATTCCTGGTATAAATTGCACCTAGTGATAGTGATTAATCTTTTTTTATATGTTGCTGTAGCCTCCTTGTTGATATCTTATTCAATAATTTTGTGTTGCTATTCATTGAGGATATTAGTCTAGAGTTTTCTTTCTCCCTGGTTTAGATGTGAAGTCCATATTTGTATCATAGATAGAATTTGGTAAGATCCTTTCTTGTTATATTTTTACAAATAATTTACTTAATATCAGGGAAAATTATTCTGCAAATATTTAATAGAATTCAATTGTAAATCCATATGGTCCTAGGGTTTTCTTCCTTGGGAATTTATCTGTGACTTGTCCAAATTTATTTTCTTAGACTGGGTTATTTAAAGTCTCTAATTCTTATTCTCTTAATCTGTGTTTATAGATTTGTTAATATTTGTGCATTTACTTCATCAGTTGTGTTAGCATATGATTGGGCAAAGTATTATAACATTTTCCTTTGTTTGCCCTTCATTTGTTGTGAATTCTTTTTCATTTTTGATATTATCATTTTTACTTTCCTGTCTCTTTTTATTTAATCAAATGTGCTAAGAATTTATCTACTTCATTAGGTAATTTTTAAAAAAGAAATCAGCTTCTAATTTTATTTATGAATTCAATGGATTGACACATTCAGTTTTATTAATCTTGTCTTTGTATTCCACAATTCTTTTTTTAGTGTTTAGTTCAAGGCTTTTCATTGTTGTTTTTTAATTGTACACCCAATTCTGTGATCTTTTCTTTCTCTCTTTTATTGTTGAAAATGTTTAGAGATATTAATTTCCCCTTCAGGACTGCTTTGGCTGCATACCAAAAGTTTTGGTATATTTTTTCATTGTCATCTTCTTTGATGAAATTATCTGTTGTTTCCATGATTTATTCTTTGGCTCACCATTTCTTCAAATTACTTAATTTCTATCTAAATGTGAATTCTTTCTTAAAAGGCCCTTTGTTAATTATGATTTTATTGCTCTTAGCCACCATGCCTTAGGAAGAACAGTCACTCCTGATCAACCAAATTTAGCTACTGTTCTCCCACAAGCATACTTCTACTCATGATTTATAGCTTCCTTTTTATGTTTCCTTCCTGTTAGAATGTAAGCTGTTTGGGTACAGAGACTTTCTTTTTTATTGTATTTTATCTCCAACACTAAATATAGTACTTGGCTCATAGCAAGTACTTCATAAATATTTGTTGACTGATTGATTGTGGTCAATAAAGAATGTGTTCAATATTTCTAATTTAAATTTTTTATAATTCATAACAGTTTTCTATTTCTACATTTTATGTCAGTTTTTTTAAGGTGCCATAAATAGCTGAGAAATACATATACATCTATGTAAATGTGTGTGTATATATGTATATATACACATGTGTATGCAAATGCATGTATACATATGTACATTATGCATGTAGCTATGTGGTATGTGTGTATATCTATATAGATGTATACATATATGTGTGTGTATACACACAGAGACATACATACATATTTAATTTTCTAGTTTGGCTAAGAATTTATTTATTTTATTAAGTTGTTGGATTTAAAAGAAAAACAAATTAGCTTGTAATTTTATTTATCAATTCAATGGGTTAATGCATTGAGTTTTGTTCATCTCTTTTTTGTTTTTCACAAATCTTATTTCAATGTTTAGTTTGATAATATATAGATATAAAATAAATACATGTTATATTTAATATATTGCCATATAGATCATGCGTATTCAAGGTATGCCATATATAGTGTGTGTGTATGTATATGTATACACACATATTTCTTTCTATTCCTGTCCATTAACCAACAGAGATAATCTGTCATAATCAAACTTTTCCAAAATTTTATTCAGGTGCTTAAGTTATTTCTTGATTATCTTTCTGTCAGATTTGTCCATGTCTGAAAAGGGTATATTGAGGTCCCCAAATATCATAGTTTTGCTGCCCACTTCTTCCTATAATTTAATTACCTTTTCCATTAAGTACTTAGATGTTAACGCCATTCAGGACAATTATAATTATTCTCTATATTCTTTAAATATATTATAGTTTCTCAGTTTATCTCTTTTACACATATCTATTTTTACTATTGCGTTGTTTGAAGTCATGATTGCTACTCCTATTTTTTTAGTTTAACTGAAGAAAAATAAATTCTACTTCGGCCCCTCATTTTAAATCTTCATAAATCTTTATGTTTCAGGTTTTTCTTCTAGAAAATGTAGTGTCGGACTCTGCTTTTTAATCCATGCTATCATCTTCTTCTATTTATTGGGGTATTTACCCCACAAACATTATTGGTATGTTTATTCATTATATATTTCCCTCCATTATGTATTTATACACTTTTCCTTCTATTTGCCCCCACTCTCTCTTTGCAAAGAAGTTAAAGTGAAGAAATGTGATGAACAGTGAATTATAATTGAAGTATTCTGCTTACTCTCTACTTACCCTTACCTCTTCCCTTCATCCAGATCCCAGTTACTGGTGTTTATTCCTTCTCTCTTCCTAATTCCTCATTTACCATCTATTCTCTGATGGTAAAGTTTGTTTTGATTGTAGTTATTTCTTCCCCATTCTACTTCCCCTCTTAGAATGTTTTCTCCCTTTCCACTGTCCGAACCTACTTCCTTGTTGGGTTTAATGTATTTCTATACCAAACTCATGTGTGTGTGTGTGTGTGTGTGTGTGTGTGTGTGTGTGTGTGTATGTGTTTTCAAACCTCCTTTATGTTCCTATAGGAGTTCATATAAGAGTAAGGTTTTTTTGATGTCTACTCCCTGTACCTCTTCCTCCATGTTCATATGTTCTTCTTGCACATCACAATTATGAAAACCAATATGTTCTCCCCCCTCCTTCCTCATTTCTGTCCTAGTATTTCCTTTCCACCTCCCTTTTCTCTTTTAAAAACAAACCCAGCAGCCTCTGTGTTTGCTTTATTTAACTCCCTCTGGGATCCTTGAAGACATTTGGGTTCTGGAGGGAAAGTTTTCCGTACCTTATTAAATGTAAAGGACCCCATTATCATAAAACCTTTTCAATTCCTCAAATGTATTTACCTTTCTAGGTTTATCTTGATTCCTATATTTGTACTTCAGAACTTCTGCTTAGCTTTGGTCTTTTCATCAGGAATGCTTGGAAGTTCTCTATTCTTTTAAAAATCCATTCCCCACTTCTCCTCCCCCCAACCTGGGTATACTGAGTCTTGTAGGATAAGTTATTCTTAGTTGTGAGCCTTTACTTTTTGCATTTTGGAATATTGTACTCCAGAGTCTCCTCTCAGATCTTATATAATAATCCTGATCATAGTGCTATGGTACTGAACTTCTTTCTGACTGCTTGAAGCATTTTTTTTCTGAAAACTTGAAGCTTTGGATTTTGGCAACAATATTTCTGGGAGTTTTCATTTGGGAATAATAATAATAAGTCATTGTTAGTCACATCTGACTCTTCATTTGAGGTTTTCTTGGCAAAGATATTGGAGTAGTTTGGTATTTCCTCCTCCAGCTCATTTTACAGATGGAGAAACTGAGGCAAACAGGGTTAAGTGACTTGCCCAGGGTCACACAGCTAATAAGTATCTGAGGCTAGATTTGAACTCAGGTCTTCAAGGCCCAGCACTCTACCCACTGCACCACCTAACTTCCCTAATAAGAATAATAGGAGCCAATATTTATATAGTGCTTACTATGCACCATGCACTGTACTGATATATATATGTATATATATATATGTATGTATATATATATATATATATACATATATATACACACACACATGCAATTATTTTTAATTATATAAATAAATTTTACAATTATTATCTTATTTGATCCTCATCCTCACAACAATCTAGGAGCTATTATTATCCTCATTTTAAAGATGAGAAACTGAAGCAAACACAGGGTAAGTGACTTGTCCAGGATCACACAGCTAATAAATACTTGAGGCCATATTTGAATTCGAGTCTTCCTGACTCTAGGTCTGGCACTTTATCTACTGTGCTACTTAGCTGCTCCTTTCTTTTAGCATTGATCAATGGATTCTAAGTTTCCTTTCCTTCCTGGTTCTAATAGATATGGCCAGTTTTCTTTTGCAATTTTTAAAAATCTAATATCCAGGTGTCTTTTTTTTTTAACTAGTCATGATTTTCAGGAACTTTGATGAATTTTAAATGGTTTCTCCTGACTTGTTTTGCTGGTCAGTGGTTTTTGACAGCAGAAATCTTTAACTTTCTTTTCTTTTTTGGTAAACTTTTGATTTTGTTACCCTATTTCTTATTTTTGTCATGGATTCATTGACTTCTTTTTGCTCTATTCAGATTTCCAGGGGTTCTGTTACCTGGGTAAATCTTTCTACCATCTGCTCTAATCTATTTATTCTTTTCCCAATTCTGTCTTCTAGAGATCTTATTTCATTTAAACTTTTATTTTTTAATTTTCTCTTCATTTTTTTTTTGTGATGAGGGCAATTGGGGTTAAATGACTTGCCCCGGATCACACAGCTAGTAAATGTTATGTATTTGAGGCCAGATTTCAACTCAGGTCCTCCTGACTCCAAGGCCAGTGCTCTATCCACTGCACCACCTAGCTGCCCCTCACTTCATTTTTGACAACTAATTTCATGGTTTTTATAGTCACGTAATTTTTAACTCTAATGCTCTGCCTGTAGTTGTGGCAATGATTGGGATTATCTTTTGGGCATCTCTTGACTTACAGTATTTCTTTATAGTATTTTATATCTTCTGTTCACTCATATTTCCAACCTCAGTTCCTGACTGGGGCTTTGTGCTAGGACCCAGTTCTACCCATTCTTGGGTAGGATAGCCAGGGTCAATTTGATCACCTCACCTGCATCTCAGGTCATATTGTTGCTGACTTCTGGTCCCCCTGGAGCATCCTACTTAGAGGGCTTCCATTTCTCAAGCCTCTCATCTTTGGTCAGAGTGATCAGAGTGCTGAGAGTTTCTGACTCTTTAAGCTTCCCCATTCAAGCTTTCTGGCTTCTTTCCTGCAGGATATAGTAGTACAGTATGATACAGGTGTCAGGTACTGTTACAGTGTGGATTCCTAGCCATTGCTTTGTACCATGGACACTTTGGCAATGTCTGGTCAAACCTATGGACCGTTTCCAAGAATATTATTTTTAAAAACATAAAACAAAATATGTCTGGATATAAAGAAAAATTATTATATTGAAATCCAGTTATCAAAAAAAGTTCTGTTATAAGTTCATGGACTCCCAAGTTGAGAATGCGCCCCAAGCCATAGTATCTGTGATCAGAGTGTTGATGACTTTAGCTTCCCTGGGGCATTGTAGTCAAAATATTGCTGGCTATCATGTCTGAATATGCTGAGGGTTTCTGATGCCTGAGAAGCTCCCGTGTCTAAGCACTCTGAGTTTCCTGACCCCCCAGTAACAGGTGGCCCTAAAGCATCTCTGGTCAGCATATTTATAGGCTTCTGGCTGTACTCATACTGGCTTCATTGGTGGGAGGGGCGTTCCCTGCATTCCTCAAATTATACTATGTGAATTGTTTCCTCTGCCAGTAAGTAAGGTTGACCCTTCCTTTCTGTAGCTTAGGTACTGCAATTAATTCATGAAATAAGCATGTAGAAGGGGATGAAAAGTGCTGCGCAAATGGATCATATTATACAATAGCCTCATGAGTCTGGATATCTAAGGAGCAATTTGGAAACACCAAGAATATTGATTTTCTTCTTTGATAGGGTAATTTTTCATGTTCTGACCTACTCAGTTCCAGGCTGAATCCCCGCTGAATTCCTGAAACAGCACAGGTCCTTGAGATGACTCCGATTAAAACCGAAATTATAGAACTTTATTTGTACTTGCCTGCAGCTGACCTACAGCAACTTGGGTAAATGGGTTTGGTCAACGAAAGTCACTCCCCAAAAGGAAAGATTGGTGCAACAGTTTGAGTCCCCAACAGTGTGACATACGGAATATCAAGCTGTGACTGACAAGAGATTATTCTGTGGAATATTTTAAAAATAGATTCTATTGATGTATCTTGTTTTTATATTGCCCACATTTTCCCCTAATATGAGAGCTATCTGGTTGGTTTGTTTTTTTCCAAAGAAGAAAAGGAAGAGGAATAAAAAAAATCAGTGAAACCAATCAGAACATCAAAAAATATATCTTATACAATGTTCCACATGTATAAACCCCAGCTTCTACAAAGGAGCAAAAGGAAGTTTCCTCCCTCATCTCTTCTTTGACACCAGGCTTGGTTTTTTTGTAATTTGGAAACATTGTTTCAATTGTTTGTATAATTATTATTTATTTCAATTTACTTTGTTGTGCTCACTGTGTATAATGTTTTTCTATTTACTTCACTTTGCATCAGTTCATGTATGCTTTTCCATGCTTCTATGAACCTAGTTTTTAAAGCAGAGTAATCATGTACCAGAGTACAATCATGTACTACACTTTGTCCATTCCCCAATAGGTGAACATATATCTGCCCGGTAGAACATAGGTTCCTTTAGGGCAAGAACTACCTCACATATCCTCAGAGTCTAGAACGACATCTGATACATAGTGGGAAATTATTAAATGCTTATTGTTTGATTAATTGATTAGTTGTCCTGCTAGGTGTCATCCTCAAAATGTTGAGGATATATCTCAAAACATTCTAACTTTTCTCAATAGCCCATAAATCTTCCATGCATAAATTCAACCATCCTATTTTTGAAGCTATAAGCTATTTCTGTTTTCAGCCTCTAGCTCCATTGGGGGCAATATGTTTAGTACTTAATGTCTCAAAAATACTTGATGTGTCAAACAGTCCTTATTTTTATTTGTCCTAATATTAGCTCTTTCAATATGTTTCTACATTCTAATATTCTGGAACTACAATTTTTTTACCTTACTCTCTAAGGTTCTCAAAGTATACCCATCATAACATGAGCAAAACCCAATAATTTTGTCTCTTCTTTTTTCCTATGCTTATTTCTTCAGTATATTTTTCTTGTCTTATTGCTACAGCTAATATTTCTAGCATTACATCGATTAGCAGTGAGGATAGTGGACATTCTTGCTTTATTTATGATCTCATAGTAAAGGACTCTAGTTTATCCCCCTTACATATAATGCTGGCTCTCCATTTCAAATAGATACAATAATAATTTATATATAATAAATGAAATTATTATTTATATGATTTGTTCCTTGACCCATCAATTCTTCAGAATTTAGTTACTTAGTCTACAGTTAATTTTTTTTAATTTTTATTTTCAGTTCTTGATTTTCTCCCTTCCAGTTGCTTCTTCCCCACCCATTAGGAAGGCAAGAAATATGATACTCATTATACATATGAAGTCATACAAAACATTTCCACATTAGCTATGTTGCAAAAGAAAAAGGAAGTGAAAGAAGATATCCTTCACTCTTCACTCAGAGTCCATCAGTTTTGCTTTGTTTTATTTTTTTGTTTGTTTATTTTTCTGAAGGTGGATAGCATTTTCCATCATGAGTCCTTTGGAACTGTTGTGGATCATTGAATTGATCAAAGTAGATAAGTCTTTCATAGTTGCCTGTTATCACAACATTGCCATTAATGTGTAAAATGTTCTTCTAGTTCTGTTCATTTCATTTTGCTTTAGCTCATGTAAATCTTCCTAGAACTTTCTGAAACCATCCACTTTGTCATCTCTTATAACACAATAGTATTCCATCTCATTCCTGTACCACAACTTGTTCAGCCATTCCCCTATTGATGGGTATCCTCTCAGTTTCCAATTTTTTGCTGCCACAAAAAGAGCTGCTATAAATGTTTTCATACATGTGAATCCTTTTCCTTTAATCTCTTAAGGGTGCAGACCCAGTAGTGGTATTACTGGGTCAGAAAGTCTAATTAATTTTTAATCCTTTCTTCAATTGATCTTTATTGAACATAATTTCCATTACATTGTGGTAGGTAAAAGATATGTATGATATTTCTGCTTTTTTGCATTTGTTTGGGAGGTTCTATGGCTTAATATATAGTCTGTGTTTGTGAGGGTGCCACACATAGCTGACAAACATATATAGTCCTTTCTATTGTCATTCAATAATTACCAGAGATCTATCATATTTAACTTTTCTAAAATTCTATTCAGGTCTTTAACTTCTTTTTTGTTTACTTTTTGGTTAGATTTGTCTGAAGTGAATACATTAATGTCTCCTAATATTATGGTTTTAATACCAGAATTTAAAAAAAAAAGCCAAGGTCACCAAACTGTAATCTGAAAAACTATTCTCTTCCCTTTAAAAAAAAACACTAAGGAAATATTTTCTCATATTGCAGCTTGTGGCACCTCCTCACGCCCTTTCAAAGATCACTGACTCAGCAATCATATCCACAAGTTCTTTTGAAATATTTTTCCCCTGGAACTAATTACTTGATCTCATTGAGGACAGCCAGCTTCCTTCTAATCATCTCTTCACTAATCTCGGTTTTCAATTTCTTGTTAACCATTTTTACCTAAAGATCATCTTCCTCGGTAGAGAAACATAAGCTCTTTCTGTTGTTCATTATTATAATTCCATACACCCCAATAACCGGTTCTGTCCTTTCTTTATTTTTCCTTTAACCTTCAATATAGTTTTAAAAAAGGAAAAGCTCATTCCGTGCTTCCTATCTCAAGCCATAGCTCACTCTTAGTATTAGCATTCCTGCCATTATTCTTGCAGAACCATACCATTCTTTTGGATTCATCATTAATTATCTGCTCTTATTTTCATCTTATGCGAATCTGTGAAAAATCTAAGTTGGTCAATGAACTCCTTTGTGTAATAACATTGGTCTCTTTTAGACAGTTCCTCATTTTCTTCCTCATCGAATAATTTGCATTTGTGCTATCCAAATTTCATTCTTCTATGCTCAAGGCAATGTTAAAAAAGCCTTCACTGCCAGGAATTCTTTCCCACTGAAGATGGAGTAGAAAGTAGAATATATTATATGATCCTTGCAAATCCCTTCCAGCTGCATGAATTTCTGATTTAATGGATTTGTTCTCTATGAATCTGTTCTTTCATGTAATTTTAGTAATGTAGTTTCAGAAAAGATGCTTTGTGCCAGAATTTTTGTGGTATTACATTTTGCCTCCATCAAATAACTGTGCCAAGTCAATCCAATGAATTACTCTTTGTTAGATATGCCAAAAAATTGCTATCATTTTAAGCAATTCGTTGTTTTGGTTCTCACACTTCAAGTCAAATTTTAGAGAGGAAGGGGCAGGGATCATGGAGTTAAATCTTAAATTATGCATTTCCTATTTTTTTTGTCTTTGAGACAAACAAATTTTCTCCCAAACTTGGGAATTTCCATATAATATTGAATATGTTAGCAGAGAAGAACATTGAACTTGGAGTTAAAAGAAGCAGTCTGGTGTGGTCTTATGGAGCACTTGGACTTGGATTCAGAACCACTTGGGTTCAGATTCTTCATCTTTTCTAAAATTACCCCAGACACTTAACTAGGTGTGTGGCTCTTCGCAGGTTCTTAATTTCTCTGTGTTTTTTTTTCTTCTGTAAAATGAGAAAGTCAGATGAGATAGCCACTAAGGTTCCTTGTAATTCTACATCTATGATCCTATGAGTACAAGTCTCAGTTCTTCCTCTTGGTAGCTGTCTGATCTTGGGCAAATCATTTTACCTCTCTCAGACTCTATGTCCTGGTTTTCAAGATGGGAATCATACTTGTTGTAATGAACAGAGGACCACAGATTTCTAGAATCTAGAATCTAGCTAAAAGAGACCTCAGAAGTCCTCTAGTCCAATTTCCACATTCTACAGATGAAAAATTAACTCACAGGGAGGTTAAGGGACTTGCCCAAGAGTATACAAGTAATAAGTAGTACAGGTAGAATTTAAACACAGTTCATTTGACTCAGTGACAATACGAATCCCACTGCACCATGCTGCCTTTAATTAATGTATGTAAAATCACTTTATAACCATCAAGCTCTATGTAAATATGAGGCACTTCTCCTTTATTATGTGGTTTGTTTGTTTGTTTGTTTGTTTTGGCTGGGGATGGGGATGAGGGAAGGGGCAGAAAACATGTTTTATATGAAACAGAGAAAAGCAGTTTGGGAAAAAAAATACTAAGATTTCTGAGGACAAGGGAGAAAGCAGCTCCTCTCTGAGACAAAAGTAATGACTGATGGCTATAGTGCCTCCTTTCCTAGCAGCTAATTTACACTGTTTTGGGGACTTGAAAGTTTATTGCCAGAAAATTGCCACAAAGATCTGTTTTGGGACTACAGGTGATGTAGGATCCTCTGACCTTCCTCATCCTCTCCATAGGTGATTATGGAAGCTTCAATCTTTGTCTGAACATTCCTGATGGATGAACACTTTCCCCAAATTCATAACATGGTTTCATTCCAATATAGAGAGATTTAGTTAACCTTCTACCAGCAATGAGCAACTGAAGATTTAGGATTGTAGATTGATGAGGAGTCTTCCAGTTGTCTGAGGAACTAGAAGAATGACTGATGCTGGAGAGGCAGAGTTGGAAATGCATTTGCATACAAAAGTTTCAAGTAGGTGATCATGATCTCTCTTCCACAAGTTTTGAATGAAGATGATTTTTAGGATCCTTTGGGACACATTTCCCCCCACTCAAAAGCCTTGTGTCCAAGAACAAACAGCTTCCCTCTTTTGTGTTTATTCTTTCTTGATCTTAGGCAAACCAAGTATTCACAGAAGGGAAGGTCCAGGTGAGGGATGAGAGTAGGAGATCCATCAAAGCCATTGGAGGATCCATTCACTGGCAACCAGAACTTGTAGCAAGAGTGGCCAAGTCAGAGGATGTCCTAGTATAGCAGCAAAACAACCTGCTTGATCAAACCCAGCAGCAGATTTTCCTATCAAACTGAAATCACTATTTTTGTCTTCTTTGTCAGAAATGTGAATCTGTGGTTTCTCAATCTCAGTAAGAGAGAGTTCACTACCACATGAGAGGGCCCCTTATTTAAGGTGTTAAAAAACAGATTTGACCATCAAAATTAGGTCAGAATTTAAAGATTGAAGAAATTGAGTACAGGAAAGAGATAAGGGGAACTAAGGGAATCTGCCTACAGAAGCAGAGACATCAAAAGAAGGAAGCAGAAGCTGAGGGAGCTGAGAGACTGACAGAAACCTAGATCAGGTGACTACAGGAGTTGCTGCTCCTGGGATTGGCAGAAATCTCTGTTATTTGAAAGAGCTGACTGGAAGAAAGAAGAATCCTGTGCTGTGGGTGAGGAGCAAAAGAAAGGGGAAACCCTTCAAAGGCTTACTTATATTGTCCTTTATTGTCCTCTGTGACTCAAAGGAGGAAAACCTCTCAAAGACCAAGATTTGAACAAAACCTAGCTCTGTAGATGCTAGGACGAAAGGGAACTCCTCACCAAAAAAGTATTGCCCTGCTCAGCAGTTAGTCAAGGGAATAGATCTTAGGTCTACAGAATCTCAGGCTGAAAGCTGCTACTAGGTAAAGGAGATTGATACTGCTTTAAAGTTCCCAGAGTAGCCAAGAAGTGTCTTCATCCAGCTGGATAGCCAAAGAGGCTTAGAGGAGTGTTCTCACCCCATCCAGTAAACGACATAGGGTGTACCAGCGTGGGGAACCTGTGGCCTTGAGGCTACGTGTGGCCTTCTAGATCCCCAAATGAAGCCCTTTGACTGCATCCAGATGCAGATTCAGTCAAAAGGCCACACTTCAGAACCTACAGGGCCATATGTGGCCTCGAGGCTGCTGGTTACCCATCCCTGAATTAATCCAACCCTCTTATTTTAGAGATGAGGAAGCTAAGGCCAGTGAGGGTAAGTGATTTGTCCAAGGTCATGAAGGGAATAAGGGAAGACTATTCCCCAAAGAGACCACAGATACCCAAGTCTGCAGGTCAGAGTTGTGAATTTCCCCAGTTACATAGGTTTCCCTTTTTATGTGCCTCACTACTAGCTTTGTAAGTTGTGTGAATTATGTGGGCGACCCAACTTTATGTTGGATTGTTATGTTTTGATTATTCATGCTTTTGCCTTCTATTTAGTAAATATTATGATATGTTTGTTTATGCTTTTGCCTTCTCGTGTAATAAATGTTTCTTATTTAAGAGATAATAGTGTCCTTATGATTAATTTGTGTACAATGGAAGCATGCTGGTGGAGGCCTAGAAGTTACAGTCATGAGTGTAAATATGTATTTCCCCAAACCAGGGCTATCCTAGGATGCTGAGAGTGAGTTGCAGTGGTGTGGGTATCTCTTTTGGGTGCAGTTTTGAGGTAGATGAACCAGCCCTATCTGAAGAAGGAAGAAAGAACCTGGAGAGAGTTGGGGGAGCCTTGGCTATGCCCATACAGAAAAATATGTCGATATCAGGTATTGTTATTAATGGTAATAGCTGGCTTAGAAGTTGAATGGTACCTTATGTACATAATGTCATTTGAGCCTCACAAGACCCTAGTGAGATAGTTAGGACAATCTCCCTTTTACAGTTGAAGAAACTGAAGTTCAGAGAATTTAAGTGACACACCCATAGTTACACAGGTAGTGTCATGGTAGGGGGATTGGGGGGGGGGAGTGTGGTAAGGTTTGAACCTAGGCCTTGTAATTCCAGGTCTAGTACTTTAACTACTATGCACACACAGCCTTCATTCATTATCACTGTTTATTGCTTTCTTGTAGTATATTCCTTGTAGTATATTGTAAGATATTCCCAAAAGTGAGATTTGGAAAACTGCTTAGTTGCTAGATTAATTTGAAAGTGATATGATTGGGAAACTTTGGTATATAACAACATTGCGTCTCTTAGGAAAAAGGACAATGGAAAACCAAGGGAGTGATACAAAATGGCTGTGGGGAAACCTAGTCCTCACTTAAACTCATGAATGACTTTAGAAGGTAGTTATAGACATTGGAACCACTCAAAATTTGTTCCTTTTCTTCATTGCTTTGACCCAAAGCAAAGCTCAAGGACAAACAGTTCATTTATTGTGTTTGGGGGTTTGTTTTCTTCTTACTGGTTTCATATTTTCATTTTTCTCAAGAGGAAGACATTTGGGTCCTCAGTTTCCTCATCTGTAAAATGATGAAGTCTGGACTGCATGGCTACTGAGGTTCTTTCTACCTCAGTAGTCTTAGATCTCTGCTCCTGTGGTCCCATGAACATGACACTTCCAACGTGGACATTTATTAGTGAGCCAGAAGATGTAGCAGCTGTCAGTGTAAAAAGTGAGGAATGACATTTTCCCTGGACACTGGGCTTGGAACTTTGTGAAAAATTGCCCCACAGACATGTGTCTGAGAGGTTTATTGTCACTGTCAGTAGATGCAATATTAGGAAGCCAAGTTAATGGATTGGAGGGGGCAGGGGAGTGACTTTATATCAACAGGTCTCAGGGACATAAGAGCCAAATCTGAGAAAGAAAAAAGACATAGGGCCAAGGGCCATGCTTTTGTTTTTGTTATTAACATTAGCCCCCTGTCATCACTGTCATAACTTCTTCTTCTGGAAGGAAACCCAGCCTGAAAAGTATCATGGCAGACTTTTTTTCCCCTTTCTTCTCTCCCCACCCCACCATTTCCTTTTACCTTCTCTGTAAGTGCCAGTTCAAGAATAGATTGCTCCCTCCACCTTGGATGGATAGGGAACAAGTATTTATTAAAGGGCTACTATGTGCCAGTCACTTTACAAATATTATTTCATTTAATCTTTACAACCACTCTGGCACGTAGGTTCTGCTAATTAACCCCATTGAGGTTAAGTGACTTGCTCAGGGTCACACAACTAGCAAGGGACTGAGGCCAGAGGTGAACTCAGCTCTTCCTGTTTCAAGGCCCTATGATCCTACCAGTAGCTAGCTGCCTCCTTCTTGGGGGTATATTCATGATATAATTCTATTCACCCAGGATCAGTTATGGCTGGCCCAGGATATAAAGTGATTCTAGGACTATTTTAAACATATAAGAATAATTAACGTCTTTCTTTTAGTCTCTTGGAACCTTGATTTGGGCAACTAGGTGGTGCAGTGGATAGATCACCAGACCTGAAGTCAAGAATACCTGAGTTCAAAACCAGCCTCAGAAATTTACTAGCTGTGTGACCCTGGGTAAGTCACTTAACCCTGTTTGTCTCAGTTTTCTCATCTGTAAAATGAGCTGGAGAAGGAAATGGAAAACTACTCCATTATCTTTGCCAAGAAAATCCCCAATGGGGTCATACAGAGTCAGACATGACCAAAACAATTGAACAACAACAACCTTAATTTAGGAGCCTAAGTAAGGTTTAGGGATTGTCCCTCTGACTCTAGATCCTTTTAACAAATGATTGAAGGGTTCCATTTCATACACGTACAAAGTTTAGGATTTTCTCCTCATTAAGATGAGGGAAGAGTGAGACATATAAGTATATTTTAGGAAGATTAGGACCCCTTATCCACCCCATCTGTGAACCCCCCACGATTCCCCACCCCTGCCAGGGAGGAGACGGCACAGTAGAGAGAAAAAGCAGAAAATGAACAATAAATCCAAGGGTGTGCCAGATGCTTTCACCAAAAGAATTCTGCCCTCTCCTTTAGCCCTGCCCCTTGCATTTTTATCTAATTTACTATCAGTATATTCATAAATAAGTCATATTTATTCACTGGCAGTGTAATATTGGGGAGTGGAGAGGATCTATGGACATCTGAAAAATGGAAAACTTCCCTAATAAGGACAGAAAAGTTTCTCTGGTCATGTTCCTCCATCTCCAAGGTGGCTGGGAGCTTCAAATAAGACAATGAATGCAAAGCCCTTTGCAGACCTTAAAGTGCTACATACATACCAATTCTCTTCCTCCTCCTCCTCCTCCTCCTTCTTCTTCTTCTTCTTCTTCTTCTTCTTCTTCTTCTTCTTCTTCTTCTTCTTCTTCTTCTTCTTCTTCTTCTTCTTCTTCTTCGGCAAGTGGGGTGGAGTGACTTACAGAGTCCCACAGCTAGTGGGTGGTGGTATGTGTCTGAGGCCAGCTTTGAACTCAGGTCCTCCTGACTCCAGGGCCGGTGCTCTATCCATTAATTCTCATTATTCTTATTAGCCTCTAGTTGCCAGGCCTCCAGTCTGGTGCCCACTTCATTCCCTGAGCTTTCTGCTGCCTCCTTGCTGAGCTCAAGTGATGTTTATAGAACAGGGTTGGCAAACTAAGGCCAATCCAAATCTCTTTTTGGTTTGACTGTGAGCTAAGAATGGTTTTTATTTAAATGTAATAAAGTGTTATTTTATTTTTTTTTTAATGCTCAGCTAGGTGGCACAGTGGATAGAGCACTGGCCCTGAAGTCAGGAGAACCTGAGTTCAAATCCAGCCTCAGATCAAACACTTGACACTCACTAGCTGTGTGACTCTGAGCAAGTTATTTAACCCCAATTGCCTTAAAAAAAATGCTCCACTTATGGGCCATACAAAAACAAGGATGGGAGGATTTGGCCCTCTGACCTAGTTTGCTGACCCCTGTCTATAAAACAATACAGACAGTTGGCTAACAAAATGGCTCTGCAGAAAAATATGCACATAGACATTAAATTCAATCTGAACTATTAATACTTTCTTAAGCCTAGGCAATCAACAAAACAAATTAAGCTCTGATTTATCCCTATTACCCATTTCTGATAATTTAACAGTTGGTTTTCACAAGCTGGTCAGAAATGGTTCCCAAATACCCCTTCGCCTCTCCCTTTGCCCTTCTGAGTATGCATATGCCTAGCTGCTATTACCACTTGGGCGTGGCCCATTGTACTTTGCAGGGCTGGTGTCTAGAAGTACTTACGGGCTGCTTTCTCTCAGATCCCAGAACAGGCAGCTAAAACATTGAGGCACCAGTCAAAATGTTTAGCACATTTATCTTCATATCCTATTAGTGTGTGTGGCTTGTATATAATTAGATTTAGATTTAAAAATTGTAAAGGACAACATATCTGATCCCTGAGATCTAGAACCAGACTAATTCACCAAGCATCATAGGATAATACAAACTAAATTAGAAGGATTCTCAGAGGTCACCTAGATGAATGGCTAGAGAAACAAGATCCCTCTGTGCCAAACTCAAGAATGGTCACCTAGATTCCACTGGAAGACTTTATTCTGCTATGATCAATTGAGATAATATTTGTTAAGCACTTAGCAGAGTGTCTGGCACATATAAATGACTTTTTTTTTCAAAGTAATAATCCTCTTTAAAACTCCCATAATCAACCAGTCAATCAAAAAGCATTTATTAAACACCTATTATAATAGCATTTTCTGGAAGATCTAAAAAAATTACAGTTCCATGGAAGGATTTTATAGACACCTTCTCAGATAGCAACTCAGTTTCTCCTAGGCATTAGATAATAGGATGCTTTGGGGACAGAACTATGCTGAATATAAAAATGAAGAGAAAATGGACGCATGAAAAGCCTCTCCTGAAGACTCATTTTGTGCTAGATACTGTGTCAAGCTTAATTTGATTATTGCTCCCAAAGGAAGAAAACTCCAAATGGCCAGGGGCAGGTAGGTGATATAGAGAGCCAGGCCTGGAGTCAGAAAGACCTGAGTTCAAATCTAGCCTCAGAAACTTACTAGCTGTGTGACCCTAAAGAAGTCATTTAACCCCATTTGCCTCAGATTCCTCATCTGTAAAATGAGCTGGTGAAGGAAATGATGATCTGCTCTAGTATCTTTGCCAAGAAAACCCCAAATAGGGTCATGAAGAATTGGACACAACTGAAAAATGACTGAACAACCTTGATGAAGAGATGGAAGGAGGAGTACAGTGAAGTTTGGTGTCAGGATGGTGCATGAGAGAGGTGTGGGAGGGCTTGGTCAGGGTTCTGTGACCAGATACTCCCTGTCTGAGCCTCCACTGCTTCATCTGTAAAATGAGGGTATTGGACTAGATCAGTGGTGTCAAACTCAGGTAGAAAATAGGGCCACTAAATTGCACATAAAGATCTCTGCAGGCCATATATTGACTTAGAAACCACATATTAACATGATCTAGGTTTTATTGTATTTTTATTTATTTTGTTAAATATTTCCCAATTCCAAATTAATCTGGTTCTAGAGTACTCAGGAATATTGTGAAGGCCATATGGACTAGAGGACCTATACAGACTTTTCTCATTGTAGGTTGGTGTTCCTATCATATTCAATGAAAGAACACAAAGTAAAAGATTTTTATCCATGATATTTGTGTGATTTTATATGTATTGAAACTCCCTCTACCAGGGCAGATCACAATCCATCTACATTACCGCTGTTTGTCCTTCATTTTCAAAGAGGACAGATGACATCATTGGTAATGTCTTAATCTGTGTGTGGATTGGATATAAGTGAGGAAGAGTTGTGTAAAGTCCTTAACCTCACTCTCTCAATTCAAGATGACTGGTGATGGCCCCAGGATGCAGTAGATGACCTTGAAGTCTTCTATGTTTGACCAAGCTCTAAGTGCTCCATTGTACCTACTTCAGCCACCTACATGGCTATTGGAACAAATTGTTCTCATCCACCCATTCCACTGGGGGAAGTCTTCACATGCTTGGGGTAGACATCCCCCTAACTCACCAATGGGTCTGAGGCCTGTCCGTTACCCTTAACCTGGTTTTACTGCTGAGATGGTTTTACCAGGGTGTGGCTGCTGTGCATGCTACAGCTTCTTGGAGCCACAGGTGAGAGTTGGGTGAAGATGGACACCAAAGGTAGATGATCAGCCCTGAAAAGGGCTCAAGCAAGCTCTCATACCAGAGGTGCTAGTTCTCCTTGAACACCCAATACAACCCAGATTCGAAGAAATTAAATCACTTGTCCGTGGTCACAGAGCTAGTATAAATGATAGAGGGGATTTGAACCTAAAGCTTCATGACTTCAAATCTAGTATTCTACCCACTAATGCCATGCTAGTTTCCTACAAGTAAAGGCACCTATCATAAATACTGTAGTGAGCAAGAGAAAATGGGAAACTTCATGAAAATGCATATAAAAAAGCTGCCCCAGCACTGTAAGGTTTCAGTTCCCTGTAAGTCATCTGTAGATTGAGTCTTTATTTCCTCAGGACTCTGGGCAGCCCAACCTTGAATTTCATCCTTAACCACAGTGTTTGGATCTGAATTTGAGCAATCTATAACTGGAGAGAGATCAGATGATTAAAAATAATCTCACTGTACCTCAGGGAAATCAAAATAACTTTCGCAAAGAGGGATTGGATTGTAAAAGGGTATTATAACAGTTCAAGTGTAACACCCTGTTCTGCAGCACACAGAGCATTCCACAAAATTAAAAAACGTATTAGATCATTTTCCTCTAAGTCAGTATCTGGCAGCAGTGTTTAATGGACAGAGAATCACTGATGCTCTATCTCACAGGCTTCGGTCCAGCTGTTTGCCTGGACTGCTCTCACCTTCATTACTTTGTTTTTGACATTCCCTCTGCCTGAAATAACCTCCCTGTTTCCTCTCCTTCACCCATATCCAAAACTTTTCAGATACAAGAGAAAATTAACCTCTTGCAGGAAACTTTTCCTGATTTAATCTTCTCTAATTTTAATTGGGACAGGTCTGAAACTACCCAACAACAGCAAATTCTTTAAATTCCTTAATATCACTATAGCCACACAAATCTAGAACACTTAATAAATGTTTCTTGACTGACTAAGCTCAAAAACTTTTAGAGCCTCACTCAAATCCTATTTGATGCTTCAATGGTTGTGATCTCATTGATATAAGTGCTCCATCCAGTGATACAGTTTGTAACACATCCTTGCTCTCTGCTACCATCCTCCCATAAATCTTCTTTAAGGGTTCCATTCAATGTGCTGGGGCCCTCCCCTAGATCAGTCAGCCAATAAGCATTTATTTTTTTAAAATTCAATTTTATTTTAATTTCAGTTTCAAATTCTTCACTTCCCTCTACCACTCCCCCAGCAATTGCAAAGGCAAGTAATATAAAATCCATTACAAATTTGAAGTCATGCAAAATAAATCTCCACATTAGCCAAGTTCAGTAAGCACTTATTAAGAATCCTCTATGTACTACTAGGAGCTGTGCTAAGCACTGGGGATACAAAAAGGGGAAAATATAGTCCCTGCTCTCAAGGACCTCACAATCTAATGGGGGAGACAACAAACATATGTATAAACAATCTATATCCAGGATAAATAGGAAATAATCAACAGAGAGATGGGACAAGATTTAAGAGGGGTTGGGGAAAGCTTCCTATAGAAGATAGGATTTCAGTTAGGACTTGAAGGAAGCCAAGGAAGCCAGGAGGAAGAAATGAGAAAGAAGAACATTCCAGACATGAGTGGACAGCCAGAGAAAATGCCTGGAGCCTAGAGATGGAATGTCTTGTTTGTGGAAAAGCAAGTAGCCCCAGTATCACTGGATCAAAAGTACATTGTGGAAGGAAGATGTAAGAAGGCTGGAAAGGTAGGGGTGGAGGGACTCTTTGGTTAGGAAGGGCTTTGGACTCCAAACAGAGGATTTTGTATTTGATCGTGGAGATAATAGGAAGCCACTGCAGTATACCGAGTAGGGAAGTGATCTAGTCTGATCTGAGTTTTAGGGAAATTACTTTGACAGCTGAATGAAGGATAGACTGGAGTAAGGAGAGATTTGTAGCAGGCAGACCCACCAATAAACTATTGCAATAGTCCAAGTTTAAGTGATGAGAGCCTGCATCAGAGTGATGGCAGTATCAGAGCAGAGAAGTGGGTTTTATCTGAGAAATGTTGCTAAGGTGAAATTGACAGGCCTAGGCAATAGAATAGATATGGGGCGGAGCGGGGGGGAAAGAAATAGCAAGGACTCAAGGATGAGGCCTAGGTTGCAAGGTTGAGTACTGGGAGGATAGAAGATATAGATAGATAGATAGATAGATGGATAGATAGATAGATAGATAGATAGATACACACACACATATGTGTGTGTGTGTACATACATATACATATACATATCTATATCTATATCTATCTATCTAGATAGATATAGATATAGATATAGATATAGATATAGATATAGATATAGATATAGATATAGATATAGATATAGATATAGATATAGATATAGATATAGATATAGATAGATATAGATATGTATATATCTCCAATGACATCCTTTAGACCATTTCTCTTGCAGAATTCTTTGTTGGTAATAGGTAATGTTCATGACCGCCCAGAGCCTTCCCACTGCTCTTTGGGTTTCAATTTAAAATCTCAATTTCAGATCTTCACAGACATGCTATTCCATGAACATTGGAAGAATATTTTTCCTAATATGATGAGTCTTTATTGCAGGTGCAGGTGAAAGCTCAGGGTCATTAAAGATATTTTATACGGTGCCTAATTCAGCATATGTATCTATCACAGACTCGAGAAAGCTATAGACTTTCAAAGGTAGAAAGGATCTCAGAATGATCTTATCCAGCATGAAACACGTAACTCTTCAAAATATCTCTAATATCAGATGGTCCTCAAGGTTCCACTGAAACTTTCTATTTTTGAGGCCATCTATTCTATTTTTTGATAGTTCTAATTATTAAGGTTTGTTTAGAAAAATCTGCCTCCCTATAACTTCCACCCAGTGGTCCTAATTGTATTCTCTGGGTACATAAAGATTCTAATTCCAATCAGTCTTCTATATGAAAAAGTTTCAAATATTTGAAGGCTGCTACTCTGCTCTTTTTGAGTCTTCTTCAAAGCTAGATATTACCAGTTCCTTTCTTTGGGGGCAGCTAGGTGGCACAGTGAATAAGAACACTAGGGCTAGTTCAGAAAGAACAGAAAGACCAGAGTTCAAATCTGACCTCAGACACTTACTGGTTGTGTGATTCTGGGCAAATCACTTAACCCAGGCCTGCATAAAACTGGAGAAAGAAATGGCAAACCACTCCAGTATCTTTGCCAAGAAAATCCCGCGGAAAGTTGGCCCACAGATTCATGAAGAGTTGGACACAAGTGACAGAATGAATATGTATGACAAAGTGTCAAGTCCTCTCACCAACCTTGCAATGGCCGTACCGAAACACAGCACCTAGAACTGGACACAGTGCTCCTAAGTTTGGTCTAGAATGCAACAGGAGGATCCTGACACACCAAGGTAAGATAGTTTTACTGGCTGATAAGAACTCCTATGTTGCAGGGACCTTGGGGAAAGCATTAGAGCAAGGCTTTAATGCATATTATCTTGACATGGTTCAAGCATTGCTTCGAAATGAAAACTGAGCCAGCAGTTTGATATAGCAGCATCAAAAGCTAATGTAATCTTAGCCTTCATTAAGCGAAGCATAATGTCTAGAAACCAGTAACCAAACTGGGGATGTTTATCCTAGAGAAAACAAGACTTTGTTGAGACTTGATGGTTGTCTTCTAATTTAAATGAAAGAAGGATTGTTCTTCCTGGCCACAGAAAATAGAACTAGGAGCGATTGGTAGAAATTACTTACAGCTGGTTAAGACTTGATCTACAGAAAAGATCCTTAAATATTAGAGCCATCTGAAAAACAGAAAGGCTTCTTCAGGAGGTAGGATCCACGCCCGCTCCTCCTTGATCTTCAAGCAAAGGTTAGATAGTGACTTGAATATGTTGTACAGTCTTCTTGTTCAATTCAATTCAATAAGCATTTATTGAAAAGCTTGAATTCTATTTGATAAAGGTTGTTTAGGTAAGGGTTGGGTTGGATAGTTCCTATCATGGTTCTGTTATGCTGTGATATACAGAATGTTAGGGCAGGATAGCACCTTAGGGACCCATATAGTCCAACCTATCCTTTCATTTTTTAGATAAGGAAACTGAGGCTTAGCTAGTTAGTGTCTGTCCAGGAAGTAGAACTCAGGTCTCCAGAGACAAGTGTTTTTTCCTACTGCACTGTTATTCCATGTGGTTTTTTTTTTGTTTCCACAGCTAGATTATAAGCTACCCCTGATGAAGACACCTTATTTTATTTATTTGTTTATTCATTCGTTTACCTATTTATTATTTGGCAGCATTAGTATAGTGGATGAAGCCTTGAATTGGGAGTTAGAAGACCAGGGTCAAGTCCCAACCCCTCCCCTCCCACCCCACCCCAGGCTCACTTCATCTCTTGGGGCATCTATTAAGTGAAGGGGTTGATTTAGATAGTCTCTATAGTTTCTTTAAGCTCTAAAATTCTTTTCTCTGTCACAGCTGCTGTATGAACACTCTGCCCTATAGCAGCACCTAGAGGACTGAGCTTGGCGATACTGTTGAATGTTTGAATGAATGGAGTGAATGAGTGGTATTTGTGTAACTACTTAAATTCTACCCAGAATTCAGTCAAACTTGATGTTGTCATCATTGACTACTCCCTCATTTGCTAAAATGTCCTGAACCATTCCTTTTGGCATTTCATCACATCCTGGCTTTTTAAAATCAGTTCATGGGATAAGATTATCGATTTAGAACTGGAAGGGACCTATAATGCCATCCAGTCCAATTCTTATTTTACAGATAAGGCAACCAAGGTACAGGAAGGCTGAGACTTGTGTCCAAGCTCATGTAACCAGGAAACAGGAGAAGCTGGGCACTGTTTTTAAATGGAACACTATTATATCTGTATCATTCTTTCTCCCATGCCTACATTCTGCTTATATCTCTAATGGAACTCTTAAGCTCCTCAAGGGACAGGACTGCACTGTCTCTTTTCATTAGCTTCTAGTACACTGCTGAACCTGTAAATAGCAGGGATTCCAAAATACAATGATTTCAGGTCCCATAATATGTAATGAATGAGTGAAAAGTGTCTGTTAGGTATTTACTATGTGCCAAGCTCAGTGTAAGTGTTAGGGATACAAATAGAAAAGTAAGATAGTTCCTGCCCTCAAGGAACTCACATTATAATAGTTGGAGGCAACACTTATAGGAAAATGGTGGCCAAAAAATTAAATTATTGTTTGGGAAGTCAGGTAATCAGTGGAATGGGGAAGTCAACTGATAGGCCCTTTTCTAAAGGCACTGATAGCGTTGCTTGGATTACAGTTCTCAGAGCCCATGTGGAGAGGTGGGGGTGGAGAGAAGGGAAATGAAAAGAAGTCCTATGGTCCCTAGGGGTGTCACAATTAGTGGTTTAGCTGGGCGTGGTATCTGGAGGTTAAGAATTAAAGGGCCGACCTAGGAGCAGGAGTCTAGGTAAAAAATGGTCTTGTGAAGAGGAGGTTCTTGTCATCAATAGAATTATCAAATTATAGTGAAAAATTGCTTAAGTATGTATAAAAGAGAGTTGAGAAGAAAGGGATGTGGGGCGTAGACTTACGTTATCAATGCAATCAATCTTGCACTACTAAAATGATAGCTGCTTTCAGGACTTTCAGGACACATTTTGGGACTGTTTTTTCCCCATGTCCAAGTTTGCCTCCGCCTTTTCTTAAGGTACATTTTAGACTTGTTTTGGTTTTCATCTGAACCTGCGATTTCATTGCTGCAGGAAGTTCACTAGGAAGAAACTCCACTTACCAAAGGAGATCAGAACTTACTTCACAATTTATAATCTTAAAGATTCGCCTTGATCCCTGACAAGTGACTTGTCCAGAGTCCCCATAGCTACCCTGAAATGAAATTAAGTTGGGAATATATTATATAATAATATATATAATATGATAACAATTATATAACAATAACAAAATGGGGAAATTAACTACCCTGAAATAATTAAATATTAGCAAATCTATTAATGAAATAATTGCCATTATTTAAGCAATAGCTTATTCAATAAATGAACATTAATTAAATATTAAGAAATTATTTAATATGTTTAATCAATAAATTTAATTAATTACCCTTTGATAAATAAATTTATTATTAATACTAGTAATAGTAGAAGTAGCTTGAGATACAACATGACATAGCAGATACCAAACCAGCCTGAGTTCAAGTCTCATCTCTGTTCCACCATGTCTGTGTGACCCTGGGTAGTCCCTTAACTTCTCAGTGTTCTAAGCAGGTCTACAAGACTATAGTTTGTAGAAAAGGTGCTGACCTGCATTGGCAGAGTGAGTTTCTTTACCTGAGAGGTCCTCATACCAATGAAATCACAGGTCTAATTCCCTACCCCAATGTCTATGGGTCGTGAAAAACATGCTGAATCTGGGGTTGGAGAACCTAGGTTCCAGTCTCTGCTCTGTTGCTTACTACCTGGCATAAACAAAGGATAGAATTTCCCAGGGTTTTAGTTTCCTCTTCTTTAACTTCTCCAGTTTCAGGTTCCTCTTCTAATAGTGCTCTAGACAACTCTCTAAGATTATAAATTGTCAAGAAGTTTCTCAATCTGCCTGGCTACAAGGCATTTCCCCACTGGGAGTTCCCTATATCAACAAAAACAGGTCTGGACCCCAACACACTTTTTGAAAGGTCTTTAAAATCATGATGTATGTAGAGAGGTGCCTCAAAGTGGTGAAAAGAGAGCAGGTGTTGGAATCAGGCAGTTAGGTGGTACAATGGGTCTGGAGTCAGGAAGACCTGAGTTCAAATTTGATCTTGGAAGCTTATTAGCTGTGTTACCCTGGGCAAGTCACTTAACCTCAGTCTGCCTCAGTTTCCTCAACTATAAGATGGCGATAATAGCACCTACTATTCCAGGTTGTTGTGAAGATCAGATGAGGTAACATTTGTAAAACAAAAACAAACAACATCAGCAACAACAACAAATGCTTAGCACATTGCCTTACATAGAGTAGAGGCTGTATAAATGTTTATTCCCTTCACCTCTTCAGAAAGACTTGTATGACCCCTGTGTCATATCTGACACATACTTGCTGTTGGATTACCTGATGAAATTACTTAATCTCTCAGTCCTCCAGGTAACTCTCTAAAACATCTTCACACAGCTGAAATTACAATCAGACTTCCCAAAAATTGTCTGTTAAAATATTCTTTTGAACAAAGCTTTATCTAGCTTTATCCAGAAAAGTAATTGAGGAGGGGGAAAAGGTGGATTTTAAAATGCAAAATGATTTTTAGTGTTTTTTTTTAAAGATTACTTTTTGATGTTCTGAACAGAGGGTTATACTGAGTAGAGACTAAGAACAAAGCCAAAATGAAATCAAATGACTATATAGAGCTCTTGAGATCCGTTTATTTTTAGTTTATTTTCTAGAGTTCTCTCTACAAACACCATGATATAATCTGCAAAAAATAACTAGTGTTTCTTCTTTGTCAATACTTATTTCCTCAGCTTCTTTTTCTTGTCTATTGCTATAGCTAACATTTCTAGTAGTATATTAAATAGAAGTGGTGACAATGAACAGCATTAACTTCACCCCTGATCTCAGTGGAAAGGACTCTAGCTTATTCCCATTGTATGTAATGCTAGCTCTTGATATATATACATACATACATACATACATATATATATATATATATATATATATATATATATATATATAATAATTGGCCATGTTAAGATTAATTTATTCCTATGTTTTCTAGTGTATCTTTGGTTGTTTTTTACAAAAATAAATATTGTATTATGTCAAAAGCCTATTCTATATCAGTCGATATAATCTCATGATTTTTGTTGTTCTTCTCAACAACGTTCTCCTTCTTAATTACCTTTATGCTCTCTCTTCATTCCTGGCATAAAACCAACTTAATGATGGTGTATAATCTTTGTGATTTGTTCCTATAGCTTCCTTGCTAATATTTTGTTTGTGTTTTTTTGTATCACTTTGTTATGGATATTGGTCTATATTTTTCTGTTTTGACTCTGATTTAGGTATCAAGATCATATTTGTGTATTAGAAGGAATTTGGCAGGATCCCTTCTTTTGCTATTTTTGCAAGAAGTCCTTAAAATATTTCATTGTATTCACTTGGGAAACCATCTAGTCTTAAGCAGCTTCTTTTTTTTTTTTAATTTGGGACCTGATTTAAGGTTTCTTCATTTTCTTTTTTCTGAGGTTAAGTCATTCAAGTCCTCTATTTCTTGTTCTGTTAATCTGCTCGTTATATTTTTGTAAACATTCACATTTAAATTGTCTGTTTTATTGGCAAATAATTGAGCAAAATAGTTTCATATAATTTCCTTAATTTCTTCATTAGCTGTGAGTTTATTTTTCATTTTTTGAAACTGGTAACATAGTTTTTCTTTTTCTTTTAAAAATCAAATTAGCTAAGGATTTATCTATTTTATTGTTCTTCCCTTTCCCCTCTCGAAAAACCCACTAGTTTTATTTGTTAATTAATTTTGGAGAGACTTTCAGTTTTGTTAATATTTTCAGGATTTCAGTTTTGGTGTCAACTGTGGTTTTTAATTTATTGTTTTTCTAGTTTTTAAGGTTGCATATCCAATTTATTGGTCTATTGTTTCTCTTTTGTTAATGAAAGTGTTTAGAAATATAAATTCTCCCATAAAGAATACTTTGGCTACATTCTAAATATTTTGGTATGTTATTTCATTGTTGTCCTCTTTAATGAAATTCTTGTTTCTATGATTTGTTTTTTGACCTAACAGTTCTTCTAGATGAAATGCTGTGCAGAGATATTGGTGGTCTATGGTGGGCAACACTCAATCAGCTTAACAAATATTTCTTGAATACCTGTGTATGTGCCAAACACCTGTGTTAGATAACATGGGGGGATTGTTTTTTAAATGGTGAAAGACATAGTCCTTACTTTTAAGGACTTTACAATCTAAGTGGAAAGACAGAACATACCTTCATCTGTTCAGAAGATATTTATTGAAAAACTAATGTGTTCAAGACAGAGATAATATACATTCAGTTCAACAAATATGGAAGAGCCTACAATGGGCTACAAGAACAGTGGATCACAGATCTTGAGCTGGAAGGGATCCTTAAAGGTCATCTATTTCAAGCTTCTCCTTCTACAGATGAAAAAACTAGGAATATTAAGTGACTAGCCCAAGGTAATACAGGTAGTAAATGTTTGAAATGGTATTTTAATCCAGTCCTCGTACTCCAAAGACAGTTCTCTTCCACTATACCAGATAGAGAGCTTGCCTTGAATACCTCATTCAAGTCCCTTCTTTGACACATACTGACAGTGACCCTGGGCAAGTCACACAAACTCTCAGTGCTTTAGGGAGCTCTCTGACACTATAAAGTTACAGGGAAGTTTCCCACTTGCATTTCCTCTTCTGGAAGTTCCTTATACCACCGAAATCACAGTTCTAACTTCCTACTGTAGGGTGACTGTTACATTTTCAGTGTAAGCATTTATACCCCAGAAATCAGCAAATGCTACAAATCAGGGCTTACTTTCTTGTTTGGTTGATTGTTTAGGCTTAGTAAGTAATGGCAAAAAATGTTAAAAATGGAGACGGCTAGGTGGTACAGTGGATAGAGCACCAGCCCTGGAGTCAGGATGACCTGAGTTCAAATCCGGTTTCAGACACATAACACTCACTGGCTGTGTGACTCTGAGCAGGTCACTTAACCACAACTGCCTCATAAAAAAAAAAAGGTAAAAATGAAGATTAAATTTAAAAGTATGTTATGCAGTTTTGGAAAGGCCGTGGTTAAATATTTACCAGCACACCCCTGGCAAAGCACCACATAAGACACACATGGGACACGAACATAAAAAGTCCCTGCCTCCAAGAAGCTTAATCTAGAATTATGGGTGGGAGGGAAGAGTGTAGGTAGATATTTGTACAGATTCAAGGTCAAGTGCCATGAGGCCAAAGAGACATAAACAATGCATTTTAGAAAAGTCTGAGGAAGAGAGAACACTATAGCTGGAGGAAGGTGTGGCTGGGAATGGAAAAAGTTTTCCAAAGGGTTAGGGCAGGGGTAAGGAACCTGCAGCCTCAAGACCACATGTGGCCCTCTAGGTCCTCAAGTGCAGTCCTTTGAATCCAAACTTCACAGAACAAATCTCCTTAATAAAAGGATTTGTTCTGTAAAACTTGGACCCAGTCAAAGGCCACACCCTAGGACCTAGAAGGCTACATGTGGCCTCCAGGCTGCAGGTTCCTTACCCCTGGGTTAGGGTTAGCTAAACCTTGAGGGAAGAGGATTGTTTTAAGACTTAATTAGCTTTTAAAAAATTTCTGTCAATTATTTAACTCTTTCCGACCCTTAACTGTGAAATGAGGCCAAGATCTATATTCATAGGACATGAAAGGTAGAGAACACTATTAAGTGAGGACTGAAGCTAAAAGTGCTGTAACATCAATTTCCTGTCCTTACATAACGCAATTAGAGAACAACTAAATACTTGAATAGCTGTGAGGTACTAAAATAAAATAATTCGGAGAGGAAGAGCTCAAATGTGGGCTGGAGTTATATTTATTAAGATCCTTCTATGCTTCAGACACTGTGGTAGGTGCTGTATGAGTACCAAAAAATGAAATAATTCCTACTTGCAATGAGCCCAGTTTAATGGGGGGGGAGATTATATGTAAATTAGTTAAATACAAGGTAGCTTGGGAGAGAGGGCACTAGCAGCTGGGGAGATCAGCAAAGGTTTTGGGGAAAATAATAATGGTTTCAATTTTTGATGTATTGTGTTTAAGATGAACGTGGGACATCTAGTTTGAAATGTCCATTAGGTAACTGATGATCTGCACTGAAGTTCAGGGTAGATACAGGAGATGGATATGTAGATGCGGGAGTCATCTTCATAGAGATGATAAACCCATAAGAAGTGATGATATTACCAAGAGAGTATATAGAAAAGAAGTACTGGAGCAGAACCTCAGGAACACTCACCGTTAGGGGGTATAACGTGGATGATGAGCCAGGAAAGGAAGCTGAGGAGCAGTCAGATGGGGTAGAAGAACCAGGAGAGAGTAGTATCATGAAAACACAGAAGGCAGAGAGTATCTAGGAAGAGATGGTGGTCAACAGTGTCAAATATAGCAGATAAGCTGAGAAGGATTAGACCACATATGAGACTGTCAGATCTGGCAATTCAGAAATCATTGATAACTTGGGATAGGTTTCAATTAACAGATGAGATTGAAAGTCAAATTGCAAAGGGTTGAGAGGTAAGTCAGAAAAGTTTGACAGAGGCATTGAAAAGTGACAATTTACTTTTATCTTTTAAAGTTTTATTTCTACCAGCCGGGTCAGAAAGTCTTTTCTACATTAGATTTTGTTTCTCTGCAAGTTAAAAACATATTTATAGTGGTATAAGTGGTTCCTGGTATTTAATTCTAGAGGTAGTGCTCAGATGAGAGCACAAACCAATCTTAGTTCACCACAGAATTAAACAGTTACTAAACTTAGTAAGCTACCTAGATGATGGCCTAAATGTCTACATTTAAACAAATATTTTTTAGAGGTAAACTCTCTCCATGGAAAGCAACAATTAGCACCACCCTTGAGCAGAAAGGGTTTCCCAGGACAGAGTGGGTCCTCCCCACTTGAAGTCTTCAAGTAAATTCTACAGAACCATTTGCCACCTGTTTTGTGAAGGAGAGTCTTATTTAGTTTAGAGTTAATCTCTAAGGTCCTTCTAGCTATGGAGATCTGTGATTTAAAGAAACGATCATTTTTTATTAAAATATAGATCAAATTTCAAAAAGATGTACTTTGGTTTTGTCAAACTCTAAAAGGTATTTGTATATAAGTGTTTGTATATAGTTAAAGTATTTTTAAGGTAACAGTGACAAAAATACTGTGCTTATAGTTGAGATCTTAGTTTTAATCCTGACTTTTGACATTAATTAGCTTACAAGAATTTGCGGAAGTCACTTAAAGCTCTCCGGACTTGTAATCTTATCTTTAAAATGAAGAAATTTACCTGTTTTTGAAGCTTCACAGTTCTGTGACTTTTTAAAGAACCTGGTGAAACTGAGGGGTGCTTTATAATCCTCTAAATTAAAACTTATAGCAGACTCAATAATTTAGAGTTTTTTGGACTGGACATAACCTGTGTTTTGTATCCACCAGCTCTACCAATGCAGTTCAGAACTAGCACAACTTAAACAAGTTGCCTAGGGCACTGAAACGTTGTGTGTATGTACTGCAGTCAAAGGCTTTTAGCTGAGCCTTATTGAATCCCATTGCCAGCTATATTTATGCACCATGCCACCATCCCTCTTGGGCATGTTGTATACATTTGAATTTCTATATTAAAAATTATAAAACATCTTGCAGATTTTAGGAGGTCTGAATTATTATTAAGCAGGGAAAATGCCTCAATAAATGCCCCCTATCTACTGACCATTTTTTGAGATAATTAACAGGCAAACAATGCTTTCCTTTGAGATTATTACTAGATTTCAAATCAATTCAAGAAGTTTTTTTGGGGGTACCTACTATGTGTTTAGATTGATTGGGGTGCTTTGGGATTATTCTTCTTAAAAATACATAGGTCTTGCCCTCAAGGAGCTTACAATTTTGTTGGGAAGGCAAAATGTATATAGGAAATAACAAGAGAAGAACTCATCAGTATTAATTCAAGTACTTAATGGCTAAGTTCAGAGAAGATAAAGATGACTATGGCCTATAAGAGTCACGTAAGTTTTTTGTGGAAGAGGTGGTTCTTCTGCAGAATTTTAGATAGGACTTTGATATAAAGAAGGCATAGAAGAATGAATCAACCAATAACTATTTAGCATCTATGATGGAGCCAGAACTATTCTAGATATTACTGACACAAACACAAAAATAAATGAACTTAATTTCTGTGAGATCAATGAAAACTGATTGCAATGGAAGGCTTGTATTGACAAATAAGCACAATATGTGAGTTCGGGGCAGATCATAAAGGACTATGAATGCAAGGCTGAGAGGTCTGGCCTTGATTCAATAGGTTTGTAGAGAGAGACATTATAGATGTTTGTTAAGTAACACTTCAGCATTTTAGTGACATGATGAAACTAAATGAGATGGAAGAGAAATTGCTGAGGTTTAATAAGACCATGATTTTATAGAGGAAAGGACAATTTTTTCATAGAAATCAACATTCTTTGTGCCATTGATATTTCTTAAAATATGAAAACTATCCATGAAATAGGACCATGAGTTAAAATTAGTAAAAAAAAAATCCATTGTATATATTTGTGTTTATCCTTCATTCTTGAAGAGGACCATGACATCAGGGAGATGATGACATGACTTGTAATTGACTTTGACTTGAGTGAGGGAGGGCTATGCAAGGTCACCAGCCTTACTTTCTCCTCCTCACTGTATATATGGCACTATATTAAACTAAGCATGAAATGGAAAATCAGAAATGGTCTTTATTATAGTGTGACTGGCTACTGTTTATTTTCTCCTTTAAGCACTCCAAAACACATGGGGCTTCAGTGACAGTATCCTATTACAAGCTTTCAGATGGTTTTTTTGTTAAGCCTTGTCTAATAATAAGTTAAAGTTATCAGTAACCCCAAAGGACACAAGAAATTAAATGTACACAGTCATTACATAAAGTTCCAGAAACACTTTATTTAAAAATGGAGCTGTAAATGCATAACAAAATAACATAGGTAATAAATGTAACAAAAATAAATAAGGAGAATAATGTGTTCATACAAAATAATAACATAGTAAAAGGCCAAATGCTTGTCACCAAACAAAAATGTGTAAACTCTTGAAAAAAATCTTGTGAGACAATTCTAGAGTAATATTTTTCTAAGTAACTCCTTACCTTCCACTTCCATATGGTTAAATTCAGTACCCAGGCACTGAGGAAAAGAAGGAATGATGGTTATTAATTTGCTGAATTTTTTTTTTAACGTGGACTGACCCTGTTTCAACATTTTACTTATTCTTTTGAACTATTTCTATCCTTCCTTTCATTTTTTCTATAACTGTTTTGAGACTTCCTTTGAATAGAGTGGGGAATTTAGCTTTATATGAAGAATATTTTATTTATTTTTAGATTTAAAGAAAAATATGAGATCCATTATACAACAGGTTTTTTTTTTTTACACTGCTACAAAAACGGTTTTTGCATTTTTATTACCTGGTCCAACTTTACAAGACTTCAGCAATCCTGTTGAGTTTTTAAATGTACAGACCAAGTATTTTTCTTAAACAATTATAGTATAGAATTATTGCTGAGATATTAAAGACCATTTCATAAAAGCTGCAAAAATTGTATTTTTAACCTTTAGAGACTGATATAATCCAGGGAAAATTCAAGCCTACTAGTTATATTTAACAGAATTAATATTTCTCCAAATTACAGTGTTCTGGAAATACAAGGTCAATTACTTTATTTTTTTAAACATACCCAAATGTTACCTTACTGGGACAACAAAAGGAAAATGAGTTTTATATAGGATATTTTCACAGACTTTCTATTCAGTGGTTTTAGCCAAAAGTCTTATGTTAGTAGTTGTCTTTCCAAGTTCTTATACAGGTATACAGCAGAGACAGGGATTTACTATCAAGTCTACAGGGAAACATACAGAAGCTATTTATGTGCTTGGGAGTGAGACTATGGATCAGCTAAGTTATTCCTATTGGTTCTTCAAGTCCTAAAGAAGAATTTTATACCTCATGATCATTCCAAGAGAAATTTTTAAAAACGTCACATAGAAACTTGGTAACACCAGAGAGCCTATTTGCACCAATATACATGTTCTTCTCTTTAAAAATATACTCCACCTATCTGTTTAAATTTGTTTTTATCATTCCAATAGCCAGCTGGACTGAAATGGATGATGAAATCTTTCTACTTTCATTTTTAAAAGAAGAGAAAAAGAAAAAGTGCCAAATTGAGCTTTCAGAAAGTGGAGTGAAACACTGTGGGTTAAAACAAATACAGTATTACCTATGTACATAAAAAGACTGGTAGTCCTTATGGATATATAGACGTGTCCACCTACCACTCCCAGCAAATTCTTAGTGCAAACATAATAGTTAACTTTGTAAATCTCAGGACAATTTACGTAGCAACCAAGTTATATAAATCACGTAACTGTTGGAAAAGCTCAGGACAGAAGAATGAAAGCATTGTAATGTCTGTCTTACTGTGAACAGTAATGTGTCATTGTACCCAAAGGTATTGTATCCTAATATAAATCCTAATATTCAGAAACAAATATAACTGTTTAAGAAATCTGTACAAACTGAAGAAAAGTCCATTTCAGAGGGTAGCTTGGCACGGGAGACTTGGGGTTTCAGATCTGTTGGATGGAAGTCTGCTTGCAGGTCACAACAGGGCTTAAGAAAAAAAAAAAAGTAAAAACAACCAAGGTCTAAGAAGGGAAAGCTGCAGTTTTAATTCTATTTGCAAAGCACACAATAACCACCAAGGGCAAAGCTGCCATGAACTCACTTTTCCTCCCTTCTATTGATGGCTATCTTAATGGTTCTGAAGGGATTATCGTGACAGTCCAAGAATCCCCAATAAAGAAAACAAGTGTGACCACATTGCAGCTGACCAAGCTACTTCGCTTTGTATAAATCAACATCGTGACCCTTTCAATATCCCTAGGCATTCCACATTTAAGTAATTTTAAAAAACAATAAAGAATAAGTCATTCATGTACAGTGACATCCTCCTCTTCCCCTTCTGGGTTGAATCTATTGAAATGTATACTGAAATCAGCTTCGGATTCCACATTGTCAAATTCAGCTGAGACGGAGATGTCAGTGGGACGAAGAGCCCTAGCTTCTGGCTGGCAAGGGGGTGAGGTCTGAGCAGGGCCTTCATGGTTATTCCCAGGACTAGACTTCTGTTTTGGCTGGGCTGGTAAGACAGCACTGGGGAATCCCAAGCTGTTCAAAGCTTCCAAAGTTCCATCTGGGTCAATCATAGCATTGATCACTGGAAAAAATTGCAGTTGAGGAAAAAATGTTTAAGTTATTTATACATGCCACAAAAATTAGATAACTAAAAATTATCTTCTATCATTTGGATAATCTCATTTCACACTTGGTAGTGTTTATGCTTAGACTGTTGATCAAGTTCATAGACACTTCCAACATTAGAAACAGACCTATTCTTCATTATTTCTGATGATGCGTTTTTTGCATGTACCACCTCCATATTTGTGCTCCTTTTTCTTCTGAACCCCAGCCTGATTGTTAATTGTCTCCATTAAAGTATGCATACGTCCAACACCATGGGACATTTCAGAAAGCACGTGAAACTTTTTTGGACCTCTACACTGAATGCCAAGAGCACTTCTCTCCTATTACTCCTTTTTACTCCACTATGAACAAGAAGCAATTGAAGGCTGAAGAGTGAGATATCTGTGTACCACGAAGAAAGTTTGCAAACTATATCTCCCTATATTCAAAAAGTGCACTTTCCTATGCATTACTGCCCACTGGAGCCTCCCACTGTAGCACATGCAAGATGACATTACAAAATAAATATAGGATGTATGTATTATGAAAGGAATTTTCTAACTTTAAAAACAGGGAGAGGAATTGGATCTATGATCTCACTGATCTACTGGCTTGCTTTTTCTCTTGCTGTCCCCCATCTTCCCCAGCACAGGCCTTTGGGAAATGTGTGAGACGCACTAATATAAATGCTCTATTGGATAATGAGTCATAGACAAATGTCTACTTTGCATACTCAGACTCTTGCTTTATTATTATTATGTAAAATTGTGATAGCATGGATTACATCCAAAGAATTTTCAAAATACAGTTGCGATATAAAATGAAATTTAAAAATAAATGTATATAGCTTACCTACAAATAGTAAATAAAAATCCAGGAAAAAATACTTTCATGTAAATATATAAACACTTGATAGTACTTGTGTGAATGAACTGATAATGTAAATCCCATATGAATTTTTTACTAAGAATGGTGGAAAATTTGACTTCCAATTAGTTTCAAATTCATGTATGCTACTCTGATTTCAAAGTACTTTTTAGGATTTTTATATGCAGGACTCTACATTTCTAATTTCTAGCTAAATATTTAGCAAAGTTTAAGAAATAATATCTTAACATTAAAAAAAATCCCAACTGTCTCAAGAAAACTTCCAGCACAATCACTTTTTTCCCTTAAAGGCAATTTAGAAATGTGTCTACCTTGTAACTGCTTTTCAACTCTTTTCAGCTCCTGTAAAATAGAAGAAATCTCCTGAAAAGAAAAATACCAAAATTAGCATTTCTTAATTGACATGAAAATTGTATCAGAAATATAGATATGGATCTTATTCTCCTGGTACACTTTACATCATATGGTACCATATAAATGTTAACAGCAAAAAGAATTATGAAAATCCAGAAAGTATGGCTCTATTTAAAGGTTTTAAATTAAAAACGAAACAAACAAAAAAACACCAAAACCTCATGCTAAAATTTTCTTTAGTTTAACAATGAGGAAGGAAGATGATAAACACACACTGAAGAGCACTTTGTCAAATGGGATTTTGACCAACTTTATAACAATTTTATCCATGTGTGTTGCTTGTATCTAATAAATTTTTTTTTTTGGCTAGGCAGTGGGGTTAAGTGACTTGCCCAGGGTCACACAGTTAGTGAGTATTTTGTGTCTGAGGCCAGATTTGAACTCAGATCCTCCCGAGTCCAGGGCTGGTGCTCTATCCACTGTACTACCTAGCTGCCCCTCTAAGAATTTTTGTAAGGAAAGTGGATATATGGTGGAGACCTCGAGATTAGGGTAAATCTCTGACTGTATGTAAGAACTGCCAAGCTCTCAAAAAAGACATTTCAATTCCATTAACCATGTAAAGGGCAATAAGTACTCTCTCTATTCTCGCTGACTTCTTGCTGTTCACTATATAATAATGAGAAGCCCCAAAGACTTTCCTTCTCCATATCCTGAAACTATCAATATTTGAACTTCAATGGGACAGCTTGTGGAAAAAACCCATCCTAATAAATTTACTGTAAACCTTCCCCATAAATTCTCGTAAAAATTTTTAAATTAAAAGTAATCTCTGACTTATGACATGTCTAACATGTTCCCCCCTCAGGAAAGGGCTCCCATACCATGCTTGAAGTTTTCACAATAGGAACTTCACTTTCAGCTCGTAACTTTGTCTCTATTTCTTCCCAATTCCGATCTTTGTCTTTAAATAGTATTCTAAAGTCAAGAAAAGGAAAACATTTTATTTTTCATATTTTAAACTCATAACATTTGTGGTATTTTTAGTAATTTAAACAATCAACATTTTGTAAAATCTGTTCAATCTCATACTGAAGAAGTATATCATTATAATTAACAATAGATAATATTGTGATTTCATTAGTCAATTTTTAACAGCAACATATTCAGAATTAACTATGCAAAACTTTTACATGTAAAATATGTGATCAATTATCAACACCTTCACAAGCATAGTATATGTATATATTGTGATTCTTGTTGAAAGTTGAACATATGACAAATTTAGATTCTACTCATCAAAAACATTTTTTCTAACAATGTAAATTAATGATCATTGTGTAAATTAAACAAAAATAAATAAAACTTGCATTTATACAAATTCAACCAGTCAATAAGTATTATACTGGGACCAAGTAGGAGGCAGTTCTAATAACCCAGGAGAGCTATTTGAGTAGAAAGACAGGGTTGGATCTGAATGTAGGAACAGGAATGGCAAGACCTCGGAAACGACTATGTTCAGTGAGGGAGAATAAAGACTCAAAGATAATGCCAAGTTTTTGAATCTGGTAAACTAGGTGCAAGGTGGTACTTTGACAGAAATTGGGTAAGTTTGGAATAGGGTTAGGTTTTGAAAGAAAGATGAGCTCTGTTTTCAATATGCTGAGATATCACCAATATATCCGGTTTGAAATGTCTAACAAAAAACAGTGAGGTAGGATTGCTACTTGGAGAAGACAGACTGGAGCAGGATTTGTAGATGCTGGAGGCATTGACACAGAGATGCTATCAGCTCCCATGTTAGCTTCTGAGGTGACTGAGAAAGAGTGTATGACAGACACTTGGGGAGTACTGATAGTGGGTACAATACAGACGATGAACTAGCAAAGGAAACTAGCAAAGAAGGAGCAGTCAGATAGGTAGAAAGACAACTACGAGAGAGTAGTGTTGCAAAACCCCAAAGAGCAGAGAATCCAGGATGATAGTAAGCAAGTGTCTTTTCAGTATTTTTATTGGCACTGTAAGCTCCTGAACTTCCAGAAGAGAGATGCAGGGGGACTACTCTCTCTCTGTCTCCATCCCAGCAACATTGGCAACTGCATGCAGATGGCAGTGAAAACATGTGCTTGCCTAGGTAAGTCAGAGATGAAGCTCAAGTCTTTGCCTTTTCTATTTATTATTTATTTCCCTGAGCCCAGGTCACAAATAACCACCCTCAGAAATATATATCTCCAGTCTTGGTTGCTACCTTGTGAGCTTGAAATTTTAGGAGTCCCATAGTTGGGTGCTGACTGCCCAAAGGGAGGTCATTCCTGCAACTTTCAAGATATAGTGATTTGTGAGCTCCTCAGATCTAAAGGGAAGGTGAAACAGCAGTTCTATAAAGTTGTCTTTGCTCCCAGGAAGTTGATACTTAATACTCTGTGGAAATGCTGACTAGGGGCAACTGCCATATTTGGTGACATCCAAGCATTTATGGCTCATCTTTCTGTCAAGAGTAATTTTCTCCCATGAAAAAGGTGGAGTTAGAGGGAACAACTACCCATTGGGCAATTAGAACCTAATTCAACACCTCTGCACCTCTCCAGTAAAAGAAGTCGCCATCATAGCTGGGAATATCTACTCTTCAGGATCACTGTTCAGTCATCTGTGCTCTAAGAAAGAAGTATAAAGCAGGAGAGGATACAAGACTTAAAATTTGATCTCAGGCTTGCACATGTTTTTGCTACATTGTACAGAGAGCCACAATAATTGCCGTTACGGTAGAGGAAGGGAGAGAAATTCCTTCCTCTCTCTGCGAGGAAGTTCAGAAGAGCTCACCTTGGTGCTATGTCAGCAAAAAGGCTACTACCTCTACAGAGACTGGAAGGTATCTCTTCTTGGTCCTTAAGGACCACTACACAGGCAGCTCTTCTTGCTTCAGTCAGACCTTCCTATCCCTTCCCCTCCCTCCCTTGTTCCCCATTCACAGGACCAAGGGACCAAACAAGAGCTTCTGGTCATGCAAGTCCTAGAGCAAGGGACTAGAGCATATGTGTCAGTGGAAATGGCCCAAGCATATGCCCAGCTCTAGGGGAAGTGCCCTAATATAAGGCTACATACATTTTGACAAATACTTCTCTGGCTCTTTCAGCTTTGAAAAAATACAAACAAATAATTTTATATTTATTGTAATGTCACCAACACACACCGGTTCTAAATGGGCAGTCTGACATGTCTAGATAAGAGCCACTAGGGAAACAGGGAGCATAAAGGAATATTTTTTGGAATGTTTCTAGATTTACAGTCAGTGTAGTATTCTAGCCACATACTTCTGCATCATAAAGAAATTGGGTATTTTGGTAATTTAAAAATTTCTTAAAAGAGAGTTTTCTGCTTTATAAAATGATTAAAATCTAGCCTGTTTTAGAACTTGAAACAACAAAACGACTAACACATTATTTTGCCTAATTTCTGAAAACTATCTATTATGGATATATTAAAGAGCATACTTTTGGAAGCAGATAGTTCAAACTGTATGTAAGTAAAAGGAGACCACTTCACCGGTCTCCTCTTTTTATCAATGGTTATTTTCATTTTTGTGTTAAAGCTAGTTACAAAGAAATCTTTAAAAATTTGTATTGAGAAAAAAATGGACCTATACTGGATTTGAAATTTTAAAAAAGGAAGAAAAATTTAAAAGCCCAGGAAAAAAGGGAAACAATATTATTATTGACATGTTCATTGGTTGATGCTTTTAGAAAATGAACAAAGCTTTCTAAAAGTCACACAAATACTTATTAAAAATAGCTTACCTTTGTTAAAAAAAATGGATCAAGCAAATAAGTTTAAGTAATGAAAAATACTATGAATCTGGAAAGTAAGATACTACCTGATCTTTCCAGCTGTCTTGTCTATAGATTGTCTTATTTTCCGAGAGAACTGAAAGACTGATGACAGTAACAGATTGTCCCCCATAACCTGAAAAATTAAAAGGAAAAAGGAGGTATTTATATTGTAATGCAAAACAATCCAATGTGTTTACTCTCTACCCAAAATACAATGGCTAGATGCAGGAAATAAAATGATAAAATACTCTATTTAAAACTGATTTTAACAAAACATGAAAGAATACTTTGTTTTTAATATCAGATTACTGTCATGACTATCTTTGCATTAGTAATAATAATTATTCATCATCTCCACTAAAAAGATTAACTTTACTTTTTTCACTACTTCTAACAGTATAAAAGTTTGTGCTAAAAAAAAGTTACAGATGGCATAAATTCCACCATTAAAGACAAAGGAAAAACAGCAATAGAGGTGCCCAGTAATTCACAGTACACAAGAGGGTCAGAAATGCTACGTAAGGGCTCAGCTATATATGAAATAATAAAATTATATATTATGCATATTAAAATAATTATAAAACAATTATTTTAAAAGTACTACATAAATGTTAGTTGCTATAATAATTATAATATAGTGAATGCAAAGAAGTAAATATAATTTCCAAATAATAGCAATGATATTTTATGAAATTTAACTCATGACTGGAATAAATGAGGCAATGTAGAATGTTTTGTTTAAAAAGATAGATTAGAAAAAGAAATGCAGCAGAATAGTACTATCTATCTAGAATATATGCCAACCTCTGTGAAAATTTAGGCATTTAAGATAGGAGACATGGTAGAAAACATTTGGTAGATGTTCTTCTGAATCTTTTTTTTTTTTGGTCATGTATCCTTTCGACAGTCTGATGAAGGCTACAGAATCCTTCTTAAAATGATGTTTTTAAGTGTGAGCGCGCATATGTGTGCAAGTGCATACAGACTAATACCACACTGTTCCATGAATGAAATGGTGTATACTTTTTCCTTTGCCTTGATGAGACAAAGTAGTTTACTGGGAATTGAGACTAACACATTTAAAACATATAAGGAGGTGGCAGCTATATGAGATGGTACATAAATACATTCTGTGTTATGGCTTTGGTATTCTGTTTCACTAATGCTCCTTTGCTTCTGAATTTATATTATCTACCTATATTTGTTTGGCCACAAAGTATATAGTGATCTTGAAGCCTCCAAGTCTCAGGGTTCTGGGTTACCATTTACATTGTCTTCATTTTACAGACAAATAATTTGAGACTCAAAGAGGTTTAATGGCTTGCCCATCACAAAGCTGGTAGATGCAGAAACAGGACTTAACTTAGCCTTCTTTCCCAGTTATTCTGAGTTTATGGCTCCTTTCATGCTGACGTTTGAGATTAGACTCCCATTTTCCCTTCACGTCAGTCTATGGTATTTGTATCTTTTATATCATATACCTTCCCTCAGAGCAAAGGTATTACAATTCATCAGGTATTTTACTGTAGGTGGCGAATACTTTTCTAGGCTGAGGGATAAACAAGTAGCATATGACATAGTCCCTGACTTGAGCTAACAGCTAGATCCTGATTAGTGCAAATAATGAATTCCACGAAGAGGTTGCATGTATGTGAATTTGTACTTTTCTAAGTTTTAATTAAGTAAAATATTATAATTGGTTCTAGTCCAGTGGACATGTTATATGAATTCAAATAATGTGAAGACTTCCTCGGATTCATTATTTTGCATTAATCAAGAACCAGCTGTATACTATAGTTAAAGAAACAAGAACACTAACATAAGGAATAATAACAAAAATACTAAAGAATAGATAACTGCTAAATTCTGTGGTATAGACACCGAAGGTCACTGGAGTTTGGAAGACAGGGAGATCAGTGAAGACTGGAACAATCAGGAAAGCTTCATGGAACTTGAGTTAGGGCCTGAGAATTAGGCTATGAGAAAAAGGAGGAAGATCAAGTCAAAGGTTTAGAGAATTAGTAATGGCATATTATTAACAGGGATGGCTATGGTGTGTTCACGGCATGACAAAAACCCATCCTAATAGCAGTTGAGAGTAAATGTTTGGAAGTATGCTCCTAAGAAAAGTTTTAAATAGTTAATATAGTGATATCAATAACAAAGAACAGTATTATTTTCCAAGTAGATTTGGTAGGGCAAGAGCTGTAATAACAAAGAATGTGAATCTGAACTAGATCAAGTCCACTTGATTTGGGGACTTTCTTCAAGAATGCAAAGCACCAAGGATACAAGAACCACTAGACTTACAGGTCTGAGGACTAGTGAGAAAGAAACAGTAGAGGGATCTACTAGGAGAAAGTGAAGAAGCTTATCAAGAAATTCTAGGTCAGTAGGGAATATAGAGTAGCAAGAATGTATTTAATGATTTGAGCAAATACATAGGGTCAATAATACAAGGTGAAGAAGAATTTAAGAGTTTAATGATAGAATGTGGGAGAAGTTTTTGTCAGAGATGAGGAATACTGAAGAGGAGAACTCAGATCCAAGTATGTTATTCCTAAACGTCAACTAGCTCTAGAAAAACACTACATTAGAAATAAGGACATGACTGGAGAAATTATACAAGGAAAAAATACCATAAAGAAATGTGTGACTGCTTGAATAGCTTTACAATGGGGTTGGGGATATTAATGGTAGAGTTTAATTATAATTTATTAACTAATGTTTTTACAAAGCAACATCAGTTGGGGCAACACTATGTGGTATGTGCCAACATGCAGTTGTATCTAGTATAGGGTAAAATTAGAAGACAACAGTTTAGTATTCTAGGGAACTATGAAGCAAAGGTATCTGGATGGTTAAAAAACTGAATGACTACTATTAATTTTAAAATGAGTTAGGAGGCAGATGAAGGGAGGGATTAGTCCTATGCAAAACAAATTCTAAGGATATACAAAAATACTTATAGCTCTTTCTAAGGGAGTAAAGAATGTAAATGTGAGTGGGATGACAATAAATAGAGGAATGAACAAATTATGGCATAGAAATGTGATGGAACTATTCTGCTAAAATTGATCAGAGTAATGACCAAACATGATTCCAGAGGACTAATGATGAAACATGCTGCCCACCTCCTGATAGAAAAGGTGAAGGGCTTGGAATGCAGAATGAGACATATTTACTTTGAACATGGGCAATGTGTAAATTTGTTTTGACTAACTATACATGTTTGTAATGGGCTTTTTCTTGTCTTCTCAATGGAGGATGGGAGTTGAGATGGGGCAAGGGTGGGTCCTAATTAAAACAAACTAAATATGTTTTAAAATAAAAAAAATTAATTAGGTGGGCTTCTGACAGAATGATAGGGTAAAAATTTCAGGCCCAAATCCAATTCTCTCTTGTTCAGTTCATGATGCCATTTGTGGTTTTCTTGGCAAAGATACTGGAATGGTTGGTCATTTACTTCTTCAGCATATTCTACAGATGAAGAAACCTGAGGCAAAGAGGGTTAAGTAACTTGCTCAGGGTGACACAGTAAGTGTCTGAGGCCAGATTTGAGCATAGGCAGTCTTCCTGACACTAGGCCCAGTGCTCTATCCACTACAGTACCTGGCTGCCCAAAATTCCAACTTATCCCACAAGTTTGTTGTTCAGTAGTGTCTGCCTCTACCATGAATTCAAAAATAGTTTTTTTAAAAATTGGCTAAATGTAGCCAAAAATGAAAATAACAATCCAAATCTTCTCTTTTTTTCCCATCCTCAAAACCCTTAATATCTCCTCTTGCTCTCTCTTTGTTTTCCTCATTCTCTAATAATGAGATGGTCCTTCTCCTTGCCAAGGATAACTCCACTATATTTGCCCTTGATCTCATCTCTTGCAAATTTCTCCAGCTCAATCTTCTCTCTACCCTTCTCCTCATATCCTCCAAACTCTTCCTATTAGTTCCCTTCCTACTGCTTTTGAGTATACCCATATATGTTTTTTGGTATTTTATCATTATCACTGGACAGCTCCCAAAAGATAAAACAAAAAAACTGAGTACTAAGTACCAACAAATCATTGAAAAATAATAATAGCATCTAACATTTATATAGTGCTTACTCTGTGCCAGATACCGTGCTAAGCACTTTCTATTGTTAACTCATTTGATACTTACAACAACCATGAGAGTTAGATGCTGTTATTATCCCCATTTTATAGATGAGGAAACTGAGGGGTACAGAGCTAGTAAGTACCTAAGGCTGTAAATGAACTCAAGTCTGTCTTCCTGACTCCAGGCCAGCTCTATTCACTGTATAATCCAGCTGCCAGGAGTACTGGGAAATGATGGTAAAGTGCAGAGACTGATTTACAAGTTACTGCCATAGAGAAATCTCAAGATATAGCAAACCCAGACATAAAGGTGGCAAGACCCAGAACTCTAGGTCAAAGGAAAAAACAGTGCTAAGCGGCTAAGAAAAGCTCAGCATAACCCTAACATAACAGGCTGACATTTCACAACTTTCACTCATCTCAGCTAAGAAAACCAGAACTAGGAAGAGAAATGGAAAGCAAAGGAAAACTTAATAGACAGAAGAATTTTAAAAGGAAGATAAATGTTGAATAGGTACTTATCTTTTGAAAGGGAAAGGAGAGACTTGTTCCTGTGGAGTTCTATTACTCTTCTAAGAGTCAGTGACTGAACAAAGAGATCAGCTACATGCCTGAATATCAAGCTGGAACACTTAAGAAGGGTGGAAAGAGGTATAACATTATTTCTTATAATTGTTGTGATACAGAGGATTATTCAAATAAAAAGATGGAGGAATAGGAAAAGTAAGGAAGCTCAGGTGTAGCTAGGTGGCACAGTGGATAGAGCTTCAGCCTTGGAGTCAGGAGGACCTGAGTGCAAATCTGGCCTCAGACACTTGACACTTACTAGCTGTGTGACCCTGGGCAAGTCACTTAACCCCAATTGCCTCACCAAAAAAAAAAAAGGCAAAAAAATAAAAAGAAATAAGGAAGCTCAAAACCTCACTCTCATCTTAGTTGGGGAAGCAAAGTTTTCTTTTTAAAAAATTAACTATGTAAATAAAAAGACGATTTTGGTAGAAATGGAGAAATAGCATGTCATAGAACAATGTAGTCAAACTCAAATAGAAAACAGGGGCCACTAAACCATACACGTATTAGGGAGAGGACTTGAATGCAGACGTGTATTCAGCAGGAAGAGATAAAGAGAAATTCCTTTCAAAATTCAAAATAATTATAGACCCCAAAAGCTATTAAAATGTGCATACCCTTTGATCCAGTGACATTGCTGCTAGTCTATACCCCAAAGAGGTCACATGGAAAGGAAAAGGACCTATATGTACAGAAATATTCATAGAGTTTTTCTGTGGTAGCAACGAACTAGAAACTAAGGGGATGCCCATCAATTGGGGAATGGCTATACCAGTTGTGGTGTATGATTAGCAATGAAATACAGTCGTGCTGTAAGAATTGCTGAAGAGGATAATTTCAGAGACATCTTGGAAGACTTTTATGAAACGATGCAAAGGGAAATAAGTGGAACCAACAGAAGAATTTATGCAATAACAATAATATTGTAAGGACAACCAACTCTAAAAGACTTAGCAATTCTGATCAATACTGTCAATGACTAATCAATGACTAACCACAATTGCAAAGGACTCATGGTGAAGCATGCCATCTACCTCCAGAGAAAGAACTCAAAGTACAGATCAAAGCATGTTCTTTTCCTTCTTTTTTTTTTTTTGACATGAATACTATGGGAATTGGTTTTGCATGACTACAAATATTTTTCATGTGCTTTGTTTTTCTTGCCTTCTCAATAGGAAGGGAAAGGAGACTATCTATGGGTCTCTAAGTCACCATGTCTTTATCTTGGATCTCATTAAGAAAGCATTTAGTGTTTTTCAGATACAAATATTAGTAGATCTTTTGTTTGATCCTAGTTAGGAAAGGTCCTTCTCTCATAAGCATTTTAGTGTTTTTTAACAAAAATGAGTGCTACATTTCATAGAAAAGCTCTTTCTGCATCTGTTGATATAATCACATTGCTATTTTGTTATTAATGTGGTATTATTTATAGTTTTCCTGATGTTGAACTATTTTTGCATTCCCAATATGAATTCAACCTTGTGTTCAGTAGTCTTCTGAATGTAATGCTGTTGCTCCTTTACTAATATTTTATTAAAGTTGTTATGCATCATATGAACCCAGAATTTTCTAATTCCAAGTCTACCTCTGTTCTCTGTACCAAAGGTGTCAAGGCTACCTCACTATCCTCTGTAACAGAGTGTTACAGCCCTCAATACTCCCAAGGGCAGCCTGAACTTGATTAAAATGTAAATGGGAAACATTTAACAAAATAAATAAAAATAAAATGAAGCATTAATAATGTTAACATTTGGTTTTATAAGTCATATGTCAAAAATAATTTGGAACAACAACTTGTCTAGAATCTCAAGCAAATAATGAAGAAAATGAAGGAGAGTTAGTTATAAGAGATTTTAACTATATCAATAAAATAATATTCTTCAAAATTTTTTTGGATAATAGTTAAAGTTTAGAAATGTAGATGATGGAAACAGAGTTAGATACATAAGACCTAGAAGTGACTAAATATAGAAGCTGAGGATTTGAGAAGCCAAAGAATATATACTTCCTTGATTAGAACTACTAAGAAGAATGCACTGATGATGATGGGCAATAAGTGGTCAAACAAGATGAGCAAACAGTTCTCGAAAGCAAACATGCAAAAGATGAACAACTACATAAAAATGCTACAGTTCATGACTAAGAAAAATTAAAATGGAAACTGGAAGGTTTCATGCCATACCTAGAAAAGTGGGAAAGATTAAAAAGCAATATAGTCATTGAACATGTGAGAGAGAATATGAGAAAATAGAGAAATTAATGCACCACTGGTGGAAGTGTGAATAGATTCAAATATTTTGAAAAACAATGGATATTCATGTAAGAAACACTTCATACCATTGATCCTCCTACTGGGCACGTGTTTGTAAGCAAGATAATTTCAGAAAAAATGGTCTCATCTATAGCAAACTAATTTTTTTAATAGAAGAACTCTTTGTGTACCAAAACACTATATACAAAACAAAATTGGTGCATACTGACAAAGGAATAGCTGAATAAATTATGTCATGAGTATAATGGACTATTACTTTGCTTTAAGAAGAGATAAATATAAAGAATTCACAAATCATGGGAGAGATATTAATTGTTCATGGTTGAGCTATGCTCATATAATAGAAAATGATACTACAGTTACTTTATGGATATAATGAAGTACAAGAGAAAGAATGAGGATGACAGAGGGATCAATCTGCTAGAGAAGATAGGATAGAATGAGGTCAAGGGTACATGTAGAGGAGTTATAGAAATGACAGGACTAGATCCATTCATAAAGATAACTCTCATAACAATGTGAAGGATTGATTCGAGAAAGTTAAATGATGTGTTTGGAGGCTGTATCTCCTCGGAAGATGGTAATGAGACTGCTATATTGTGGTGGTGGCAATGGAAAGAGAAAGAAAGAGACAGATTTGAGAGATACTAAAAAGGTAGAAACTAACAAGAACTATTATTTAGCAGTGATGTAATCATAGGTAAGTCACTTCACCTCTTGAGTTTCAGTTTCTTTTCTGCAAAATGGGCAGAAATTGTACTGTGTACCCAATAGAGCTATTGTGGGTAAAATACTTTGAAAATCAGATAAATATAAGGTATAATCATTATTGACTGCATGAATAGCAAAGGAAAAAGGAGAGACAAGATCATCTTAAGGTTTTAAGGATGACAGTCTGGGTAAATGGGGGCAGCACTAATAGAAAAAGGGAAACCTAAAGGAAGAAATAGGCTAGGTTTAGAATGAAAAATAATATAGGTCAATTTTAGAGATACTGAGTCTGAGGTGTTGGCAGGATTTTCAAGCAGAAATGTCTTTTAAGAGGCTGAAGATCATAGGATCAAAGCTCTGCAGCTGGATGATACCTATCTTATAGATGAGAAAAGCAAGAATTATTGAAGTTAAGTGACTTGCCCAATGTCAATAAGTGCTAGGTGAAATCTGAACCCAGATTCTCTGACTCTGGAGATGGTGTTCTTATCCCTCTTATTACTCTGCTTCCAAGTGTTATTCTAGACCTCAGGGTATATGTCAAGACTAGAAATACAGAATTACCTGAATCATGTGTATATAGTTAAGAACTGAAGTTAGAAGGGAAAACAGAATTGCCAAAGAAGAGTAGGGGAAGGCAACAACTGCCTGAAGAAGGCCCAGAAATATACTCTGAAAGCTTGGAAAATAAGGAGAGAGTGGGGTTTCTGAAGACAACGGAAAGAGATTATCCAAATGCTACAAAGGGACTAACATGGGTTAGAGCAGAAAAAAATGCAACTGAACTTAGTCATTAGGAAGTTTTGGTAAAACTTGAAAAGAATTTCAGAGGAGTGGTGAGGATGAAAGCTATATTACATAGGGTTAAGGAAAGTTTAGACAGTGAGGGAGTAGAGGCACTGGAAAATTGTTTTAAACAGTTTAGCCATGAAGCAGAAGCTAGAGAATGAATTACAGCTAGGTGGGATTTTATGGCTAAAGAAGATTCTTTTACGATTTGGGAAACCTAAGCATGTTTATAAAAGATCATGTGAGAACCAGTTGAATGGAGGAGGCTGAAGATCTAGGAGAACCAAAGATGGCTGTTACAGCAAGATCCTGGAAGAGATAAGAAGGAATAGGAAGGAGGGCACAGCTCAATGAATAAGTCATAGTGAGGAATACATAGGAATACACTTCTGGTATATGTTCTTCATTTGGGGATTACAAAACATTCAATCAATAGGCTTAACCATTTGATTACGATTAAACAATATGTGTGTGTGCGTGTGTATAGTTATATATGCTTTATAAAATTAAATGGTCAGAAAAATAAGCAGTATTTTCTCCTTTTGTTGAAAGTATCACTCATTCTAGAGAAAGTTTACCTATAACTTGTTTAGTTTCCTTGTTCCTTAATCTCATCCTAATACCTAGGAGGTGCAATTATAGCCTCTCCATAAAGTCTGACACTTGATTCTGGCATGGGAACAACCCTGGTACGAGTTCTTAAAGGTTTTGCCAAAGGAGTTCAATTCTTGCACACTCTACTAGAAAAGTTACAAGTATGACCTGTTTTCCAGGGCTAATTTAGGCAATTGTAAAGGCTCATTATCTAAGTGATATGTTCTTTGGCAGTAGCACCCTAGGAAGTCAAGAAGAAAATAAAACAATCCTCAATCTCTTTTTGCTTCTGTATTAATGGTGGCAGAGAGAAAAAAAAAAGTAGGAGATGCTAAAAACCATAGTTTTCAGACTGTCTATAAGCATTAATGAAACTGTTTGCAGTCTTAAGTGTGAGATCCCTGTCCTATGATTAAGGAGCAGATAGATTTATTAATGGAGAAAGTGAACTATGTCAATGCTATATAGGAAGCCAGAAGACAAAAGGAATTTAAAAGTAAATGAAAAAATGGCTTAGAGTTTCTCCCTGTAGAAGTTATTAATGGGGTTGGCAGAGTCCATTTTATCCCATTGTTGAGTTCTCAAGGTCTCCATTTTGGGGTGGGGCCCAGGCCAGCCAACCTCCTGGCTCTGCTTCTTAAGCTTCCAGATTTTGCCCCGTGCCACAGCTACAGTTATTACCCTGAACTCTTCCCTCAATGCCTGGGATCTCCCTAGAATAGGACAACCATTCTATTCTGAGTCCTCCTCACCCTGGAACATCCTTCCTCTATACCAGTCCTCTTCTCCTATTGATGAATTCCTATCCAGGCCTCCATTTTGGGAAGAAGCTCACGGTGGCTAAACTTCATTCCCTTCTTGGTCTGGATCTCATTTTCTGCACTTTGATATCATCTCACCTCCTCCCACAATCCAATCTCTTCCTTCCTCTACCTCCTCCCTCACTTTTCATTTCCCTTTTATGTTCTGTCTACTCTCCTACTAAGACTATAAGCTCCCTGAGGACAAAAACTATCTTTTTTTGTTTGTGTTTGTATCCACAGCACACAGCATAGCAGCAATGCTTAATAAATGCTTGGTTGCCTTTCCAAAGTCAACAACAAACATCATTTCATGGGACACCTGCATCTTGTACTGTGGGCTAAAAAAAAGCATTTACAAAAGGAATACCATAAAAAACAATTACAGATCCTGTGCCAACATCTGTTGAAGAGAATAATGAGGCAGAGAAATTCTATGAAAAACTCAGTATGATCTTCCATATTAAATCACTTATATTTTTACCCAACATGTTTTCAATACAAAGGTTAATAGGGGCAGAGATCTAAAAACATCTTGGAAAGCAGTTCAGTAATAAGGAAGGAGAAAGGCCAAATGTCTGGTTTACATGGAAGTCTCATGCCTAAAAATTCATGATTTTCTTTCTGTGAAAAATAAGTCAGGAGGTATTATACAGAATGCAAAATAACATAACAAAAATTAAATTGACTGTATTTTGTCAGGGGGAAAATGACTTGTTATTGAAGTCATTCTTGAATCAGCTGTCTGTGTACAGTCAGACCACCAATTCATTCAAAAAAAGATGAGAATTAACAAAACCAAAAGAATAAAATAAAAACTTAGGGGAAAAAATGATGTGAATGAAAATGATTCCAGCTTAACTTATTGAAACAAGCTGCTAGAGATATGGAACCAAGATGGGTTAGTGGTAAGAAGCAGTACAGCTGAGCTCCCCTCCACAAAACTAAGCCAAGCAGATCTATAAAATGTACCAGACCAAATCCTGATGGGGAAATCCAGAAAAAGTTAAAAGTATTTGTCTAGCTCAAGCTGGTACATGGGGTGCAGGGAGGTCTGTGAACACTGCGGACAGGGTTGGGCCAGGAGCACACCACATGAAAAGCACTGTAGAGCAGAAGGAGGGGCTGTACACAAGGGCAAGGGTAGTCTCCAGATCTGTGCTGCACACTACCAGACCCACGTCAAGGACAGGTGAAAACTGGCAGCTTTGTTGTCCCATTACCCATTACCTCTGGCCACTGATACAGGGTGGTCCGAGAAGGCAACTTGTGTACAGGGGTAGTTTCCTGGTAGAGAGGACATGGGCACTATACTGGTATACCTAGAAAGGAAGAAGTTCTGATGCTAGCAGCAGGTGTGTGGCTCAGATCCCAGGAGCAAAGCAGGTTCACAGTTCTGGCACCTAATGGAGCCCACAAAAGAGTAGCAAAGGGGACCAAATGGAAGCCTATGAGTCTGCCACTCTGAGCCAACAGTTTTCCAGCTGGCTGAATGGGACTGAGCCCAGCAGTAGTCTACTACTGCTCAAACCCAAACTCAGGGCAGGAACTTGCTGAGAGGCAGCAATCAGATGTGGCCCTTGATTAGAGCATTTTGGGAGTACGGGACCTTGCAAGTACCCAGCCTATCCCTGAGATCCTGAAAAAACACAATACTCAATACCCCAAGAAAGTAGCATCAGGATCAGTCCAGAACTTCCCTCCAAAAAGGTGAAATGGCCCAGCCCAAACATCAAGACTAAAGTGAAGAAGTAGTCTGGAAAAATGAGCAACCAAAAATGAATCTTACCATAAAGATCTGTTATCATGGCAGGGAAGCTCAAGACACAAACCCAGAGAAAGAGAACAATCCCTAAATATTCACAAACAAAGCCTCAGAGTAAAACAGTCTGGCCAAAAATTCAACTAGAATTTCCATAACACTGAAGCAAGAGTTAAAAAAACATTTTTATAAATGAAATTGAAGTACTGGAAAAGAAATGAGAGCTATGGAAGAAATCACCATTCAAAGTAAATCACCTGACCCAGACTCTGCTCTCATCAAAGTCACAAATATGTTTGGAGAGAATATGTGTCCCTATTATCTGTGCTACCTGATATTTATTATGTGAGGGTCATTGAATAAGGTTCTTTCTACTGTCAGATATTCCAAGGGATACTGAATTATGTATTGTAAAAGAGCCTATAAAGTGGTATTTTGTTATGAACAATGGTCTCAGACCTTATTACCCCAAATGGGTGACACAGACTATCAACTATTGACTCACAAGCCTACCATCTCATTTCTCCAAAATGTTTTTTTGAGAATATCTGAACATACATCCAGGGTATCCTTGATGAAAATATGAGAAATAAAGAATAATGGTATGGTACAGAGTACACTGGATTTGGAGTCAAAGGACCTTGGCTCAAATCTTATTTCTGCTACTTTCTATGTAACCTTGAGAAAAGCCCTCAACCTTTCTGGGCCTTAATTTCTTCATCTGCAAAATAAGAGGGATGGACTAGATGATTTCTAAGGTCCTTTCTAGTTTCAAATCTATGATTCTATGATATTGTGTGGCAAACCACATAGTTATAGTTATAAAGCTGACTGAAAAGTAGAGAGAATATAAGACCTACTACATTTACTATTTATTGTATGTTAACTGTTATTATTTTTATTTTAAAAAGCATTGATTTGGCAAAGTAAAATATCATCTTAACAGCTCTTCTTTAGCAAGATGACGTTTACACACACACACACACACACACACACACACACACACATACATAAATCACATACGGTCCCTTAAAAGATAGGACAACAAATGGGACTTTAATCAGTGATTCTGATTACTTATATCAAATAAGAGATAAAAAGACACACATGCTTGCCAAAGAGATTTTTTATTGTTGTGTGGATTCTGCAGATGTTCCTGTTTGCGGATGACACTGCTGATTGCAACAACCTGCCTGCAAAACCTCCTAAATGACATCCATAATTACTCAAAAAATTCTGCTGATCTATACAAGGGAAAACGTAAGTTGATGAAGAATTCTTATTGCTCAGATATTTAACTGGATGGAAAGCCCAAAGAGCAAATTGTCTGTCAGTACAATATGTGTGTGAATATATATGTATGTATGCACGTGTATATATGTATATGTGTGTCACACACATGTGAAAGAGAGACAGCTAAACGGACAAAGAGCCATGTTTGAATTAAACTGGAAGAGGAAAATAGGCTGGATTGCCATTGAGAAAATGTGCGGTGCTTTTAATGCCACCAAATTTCTCTGTGAAATAAATGATCATCTTTGTACCAGCAATATTTTTCCAGTGTTGCTATATGGCTATGAGCATGGAATACTACATATTCTAAAGAGTTGATCAACTGAAAGATAATGGAGAAGCACATGGTTGGCCTGAGCAAACTACAAAACATTTCAAACGTGGAATCATGTAGAAGAGTTGTTTGTCAAAGAAATACAGACTGAAAAAAATGTCAGCCCATCATATGGTGAGAACAAGGGGCAATCAATTGATATACCCTTAAAATAGTATCCATTCAATACTGAAAGAATGAGAGGAAGGTCCAAAACATTGGGTCACCCTCAGTGGCAGATATACGGAAGGCCTGAGACAAGAACCACACATGGGCAGGTATGGACAGGCTGTGATCTACAGCACCAAAGGAAATGACTACACTGATTAGATCTCAGCTTGGAGTTTCATTATAAATTCCCTTTAGGTTATTCTTCTTTTTTAATCAAATGTTTCTCTAGACTGACATACTCACCTCATCTCTGCTCCATGTTCTCCGCCTTGTAATTGTTAAGTGTTCTGGATTCTCTGTTAATTGAGGCCTGGAATCACTAGGTCTATTGTTTCCTTCTGGTGGTTTAGAATGAACTAGTGGAGGGATTTTTCGGAAGTTGAGGCTTTCATCAAACACACGATCAACCAACTAAAAGGACAGAGAAAAGGATAGCTGTGAGGAAACTATAATTTTTAGTAAATTAACTGATAGTAATACTATGATTTTTATTAGACTGATTTTTTCTTAATAATAGAAATATGAGATCGCCAATAATCCTATTATTCTATTTTATATGTGCTTTAACACGCATTTATTTTTACATGACAGAATTATACAATTCTTTACAAGAATATATGGATTCTGATTTTGAAATATCCAAAATACATGTATATATGTGTGTGTGTGTGTATATATATATATATACATCTCTCTATATAGAAATATTTATATTTATATAGATACATATATATAAAATGTTATCCTCCCATGATGTGATTGCCCCCATGCGGAAAACAGATGGTAGATAAAATAAAGGTTGATTTATATACATAGACAATGAGTTAATTTTACTCACATTGCTTTATCAGGGTAAAATAAGTTTATTTCTTTTTTCTCCCCCAAATGGTGCTGCCAATTCTCTTCATAAGATACATTAAATTGCAAGTTCCAATTGATAAAAGGAAAATTAAAGAATAATCTACAAAACAGGTACTTTAGTCTTTACTAGTAAGACCTACAATTTTACAGAAAAGATACACCTAGCTAAAATGAGATACTGCCATCTACAGTATAAATTATGTACACAAACTACACAGCAATTCAGATTCTGACAGAAAACAAAATGGAAAAAAGGCCTTATTAAACGGAATGAGATTAGTTTTACGGGGACTATGAAAATGCATATTTATGTCATTAGGTGAAATTCAGTTATGCGCATAAGAAAATAATATTTGCTCATTTACAATGCACCATAAAAACTGCATATGTCTTGCCACCTTTATTTTCTACAAAAATGATAATTTCATTCTCAATACATTTATAGGTGACTAATATGGTAACAAAACAATACAAAAAAATGAAACAAACATTATTTGCCATATAGTTAGGGACGAGACAACAACAAAAAGGTCAACACTAAAAACAAGACTACAAAAAGTAGCATAAAAAAGGCAATTAGAAAAAATAGCAATATTTTATTTACTGGATTTAAATCTGTCAAAATTATTAGCCATTTTAAACTGTAATTTAACAAAGCATTTCATAAAGCTGAGTAAGTAGAACAACATAAAATATGGTTCGAGCAAATCTAAATTAAGTTAGAACCTGCGAACTTAGAAAACTCATATTTATTTTTGTTTCTTTCTTTTAGTATTAATAATGAGGGATTTCTTGATTATCTCTTCATAACATACTTTCTTATTTAAGGCTATGTGTAGAGGTCAACTTTATGCTTTTAAAAAACCTCAACTTCAAATATTTTCAGATGCACCCATTTTCAGATGCTTTTTTATGTTCACTTTTACATGAATCATGGACGAGTAACTAATGGTTGATGAACAAGATGCATGTTCTAAGATATAATACCTTCTAAGGTTTTAGAGTCATCATGGATCCGACATCAGCCTTCACTAGTTTTGTTAAGAAATGTAAAAGGAATATATTAACGCAAAGGAGGAAAATGCAGAGGTTCATGCACACGAAGAGGGAAAGCATAGCTGAAACAAACTCTGCAAAAAGCTAAAAGCAAAAGAAATCAAGAAAAGGAAGAACCTTATGCATCTCTCCATGAAGATCTCCTACCTCTTCTCTAGTGTCTATGGCAGAACCAGGGGTGGTGGCGGCAGTGCTTACTGTGGTACTAGGGGCAGTGCCCGATGAAGTTACGGAGTCGATCTCTCCCGCTACATCATTGATTTCTCGAGCAATGAGAGCCAGATCTTGGCTGATCCTGGTAATGATTTCAAAAAAGCAGTTTAATATTTTTAAGAAACAAAATTAGACTATTCATAGAAAAAAATTACATGAGAGACCAAATTAAATAAGTTTCTAGGCCAAAATCTTAGGTTCTCCAGAAACGTTAACTATTTAGTTACAAAGCCTTAAGTCATGAATTTACATTTTCTAAAAATGGAATTCAAAATTTTTCTACAAGACACTACATTGAAAATATATTTTAAGGCCTCAGAAGCAGTGATAATCAACTGATTCTGTAAACCATAATAACAACTTACAAGGTCTAAAGTATTCTATCCCACTAATAGCTCTCAAAAATGCATTCACGTTTTAAAAGCTGGATATAGAACAGATGAATTTTAATAGTCACATATAATTAATGATAGACTAAAGTCCTTCTTCCATGAAGAAAAATAACCTTTCCATAGTGTTTTTAGAGAGAATAGAGGTATAAACTCCTTCATACATTCTACTTTTTTTCAGAGAAGTTAACTGGAACCTAAAGACACTGTCCTAAACTGACTATAAATCTTGAGAGTCAATAATACTGTGCAATAAAAAAAAGAAGCTACAAAGATGATAAAGCAAATATAAATCTACTAAATTTATTGTAATATGAATCATGATAGATAAGAGCTTCTTTATCAAGTGATAAATGGCTGCTTTTTCATTCTCATTTTCTGTTCATTTAGTTTAGATGAATATGCCATGTAAATGTCAAGTACTCAAATGTTCATTAAATTAAACTAAAACAAAATAATGGAAAATTACATGATAAAATAATATACTTTAACAAAATAATTTTTAAAAAATTATCAAGTGACTTAAGTGTAAAAATCACCACAATTTCAAGCATCAAGAAAATTTTGCTGTTATTACCATATACTTTATGAATTATTTTACCTAGAACTTAGTAAACTGACCAAGAACAGTTTATATGTGATGCTCCTACTTTTACATCAACATTCACTTATTTTTTAATCTCTCAAAATATGGCTCCTGGTCCTACTAAATCACCAAAAACTTTCTCTTGAGGGTTTCCTGTACCTTTCTAATTGCCTGAACTAATGACTAATTATCATCCTCCTAGACCTCTGTCTAGTCCTTAAATCAATTCCTCATCCTCTCATATTTGTCAGTCTCTTCTCCACTGGCTTGAATGACACTATGTTCTTATTGTTTTCTCTCCATGCCTGTGATGACTCCATCTCTTTCTGATGCTTAAATACAAGCCTTTCCTAAGATTTTGTTCTCAGTTTTTGCTTTTTCTTGCCTCTTTGGACATTCCAGATAAACGAGGCTCCCAAAAAAAGCCCAGAAGCTTGTAGTAGAAAAATGCCTCAATCATGTGCCTAACAGAACAATGAACATGTGATCAAAAGAACAATTTCCCTAAGACAACAGAGTACTAGCCAGAATACTACATTTCAGGCAGAAACGACATGTCATATGAAGCCAGAGGGGAGTAGATTAGGTCTAGTAGGAACAGCAATATAACATCATCAGAAGATATCACTGGCTCTGTACTACCAAAGGTGACAACTGCCTCTAGAAACATGCTTTCTAGCTACATATGATGCATATGTCTATGCCTGCCCACCTGTGTTCCCTAGACATGGTCACTCTTCCCTTCAATGGTTTATTTGTGGTGGAGTGTCCTCTAGGTTTATGGGAATAATGTTCTATTTCTACCTTTGTTACTATAATACTTAATTAAAAAACCTTTACTTTAACTTACTTCTGTCCTCCAGATGACCAGTACAAGTCAACACATTAGTGGGAACTCATATGTTAAAGATGAAGATCTATAGAGTACCTTAAAACTGGAGCAATTTTTCTGGGGGTGCTATGCGCCACATATACAAAGAAAAACTTTATTTCTTTCTATTGTTTACTTTGCCTAGACTATGTCATATATAATAGAACAGGGTTCCTAGTCTTTTTTTGTGCCACAGGTCTCTTATAGTCTGGTATGTGAAATAAAATGCACAGGATTATATTGAATTATTATATTATATTGCATTATGTTGAACATATATTGTATCGAAATTATATTCAATTATTGAAATATATTGAAATATAGCTATATTTTTAAAAGTTCAGACTCCATGTTAATAATTCCTATAAATGATATTTAATAGCCATTAATGATTTTTAAAAAGCTATTAATACTCAAATATACTTCAATTTCATATGTAAAAGTCAAGAATATATAGTCAATGTAAATTATGAAAGTAATTTGGAAATGGATAATTACTGATGCCATATTAGTTTCCTACTTTAATAAGTTCCATTAGCTAATTTATTATATTCTTGTCCTTCCAATTTCCTGAAGTAAAACAAAAGCAAATCTTCATGAGATGAGCAACAGGTAAGCAACAGTTTAACTAAAAGCTTACTTTCAAAAGAAAAGAAAAGCTTATTTCCCCTGTAAAGTTTTCTATGCAGAATTTTGTAAAACAATCATTATGACTCTAGTGCTTATGAAGGCAATATAAATTAAAATTTAAAAACTAAAGATACAGGAGGGAAAACAGGCACATTAAATGCACTGTTGAGTGATAAAGCATTGTGAATTGATTGGTCTAGCAATTCTGGAAAGTAATTTGGAACTACGCTCAAAAAGTTATTAAATTGTGTATACCCTTTGACTAGTAATATCACTACTAGGGTCATATCAAAGAAGGAGGAAAAAATACCCATATGAACATTAATATTCAAAGCAGCTCTTTTTGTGGCAGCAAAGAACTGGAAACAAAGTGGGTGTCCAATTGGGGAATGGCTGAATGAATTATGTTATGTGAATATAACGGAATATTACTATGCTATAAGAAATTAGGAAGGGGGCACTTTCTGATAAACTTGTTAAGATTTTTAAAAACTGATGAAGAGAGCACTGGCCCTGGAGTCAGGAGGACCTGAGGTCAAATCCAGCCTCAGACACTTGACACTTACTAGCTGTGTGACTCTGGGTAAGTCACTTAACCCCACTGCCTAGCCAAATAAAACAAAACAAAACAAAAAGATGAAGACAGAAGTGGGCAGAACCAGGAGAACAATTTATATGACAACAACACTGGAAAGATCAACAACTCTGAAAGACTACAGAGATCTGATCAACATAATGACCAACCAAAACTTCATAGTAACCATAATCAAACATGCCCCTGACGGAACGGTAATGGACTCAGGATACATAGAGACATAATTTTTGGATAAAGTCAAGGCAAGAATTTGTTTTCCTTGACCATGTATTTTTGTCACAAAGGATTTTTTCTTTCTCAAAGTGGGAGAAGAGGAGGAAACAAGGAGGTGGTAGAAGGGAGAGAAAAAAGATTTTTGTTCACTATAAAAATTTTAATTTAATAATAAGGATACAACCAATATAGAAAACTAACTACTGACTTTTCCATTAACTATCGTCTCTAAAAAATAATTCCTAAAGCATACAAATCAATCATAAATATATAACTGCATTAATTTAGACTGTAATGTACATAAATGACTAACCTTAATTTAACCTTAACTTCACTTAACTTTAATACCCCTAGTTCAAGGTTGCCACTTGAAGGTATTTTTCATTAATAATAAAAATGATGATGATAGTAACTAACATGCATATAGTGTTTACTATCTGTCAAGCTTTCTGCTAAGCACTTTACACTTATCTCATCTGATCCTCACAACAACCCTGGGAGGCAAGTGCTATTATTAACCCTCATTTTACAGATGAGAAAACAGAGGCAGATGGAAGTTAAGTAACATTCTTAGGGTCATACAGCTAGTAAATGTCTGAGAGTAGAGTCTTCCTCACTCCAGAGGAACAAAGATGGCTGGCATTCTATCCACTGTGCCACCTCGCTGAACCTAAAATTCATTTAAAAAATATGTCATCCTTTAAAATCAGGGTTGACTACTGAAATTACAAGTGTATAATGTGGAAGTTATCTTTTACATGATACAATATAAAAGCATATATTTACTCAGTTCTGTTTGTTAAATATATACCAAAATTAAAATTATGTTTTCCTGATACTCTGAGGTTAAGAACTAAACAAAAGAATAACTTAAAATGAGAAATGTGTATGTGGTCTTTCAAGAAGACCTGCGGCTCTATAACTCATATTCCTTTTCATTTATTATAAAATACTTCTAAGGTAATGTCTTTTTTCCTGTAAAAGAAGAAAGTTTAGCTTTTGATAAACTTGAAGGTTAGAGCAGACATCTATGACCTTGGCTGTGCCCAAATAAAATTCAAATTAATCATTGTGAGCTAATTACAAAGTAACACAGATAAGTTTAAGCAGCTATTAACTTTAAGTTTTTATATCATAAATTTTCTTCATTGAAAAGTTTGGGAAGATAATACAACTTAACTGTTAGTTGCAAAAGGAGCAAGATGCAACTTTTTAGTTTGCTGAAAAAGGTAACAAAAGATGTTTTTTTACTTTAATAGTGAGCTTCCTCAAATTTTATTGGATGAAGAGTTTTCAAGAATAAATCTTAAAGTTCAACTTTAAAAAAAATCTCATGAAACACATATTTCAAAAGCTACAAGTTTGGGATTACACACTTGTCTTTCAAAAAGATTTCAGGTGGATAATAGTCTGTCAAATTTTCCTAGCATGTTCTGTCAGGATTTCTTCTTTGACTTCATCATATCCTACCTTATATCTTATTTACTGTGTACATGTCAAATCTTAATCTCTTTTGACCCTCAGGAAGATTCAAATTATGAAAGAAGGGATTGTGTAATTTTTTATCTTTGTATCTCTGGCATCTAGCACAGTGACTTGCATATTAGGCATTTAATATTTGCTGAATTTCAGCTGAGAAAGATGGCTTTAAGTAAATTCAAGCTATTACGTTGGCTATAATCCAACAAAATTGATATTTCTTTTTTAACCACTATTCTCTTTACATGTCTTTTAAATAACAAATAGTGAAAGGAAAATGATGTATTGGTGACACATTCTTGGCAACCCAGAGTCTTAAAGATGGAAACATATTAAATTTGGTTTGTTCCACATGTAACATATTTTACATATTCATTAACATTTATGCTTAATGATTTTATAATTCACTAAGATTCCTCCTATTGTAGATTTTAAACTGTCAACTTATACTACTCAGTGATTTTGTATCAAGCATTCTTTTAAAAAAAAATCAAATCTGATTTATCCTTTGCATCATAATTTGAGATTCACTTGCTTACAGCATACCAGAGGAAATTAAGTGTAAGTCATTGCTGTGAAAGAAGTATTCTCTGATACCAGCAAAAGAAAAGAAACTGCCAGTTAACACTGATATGTGCTATTTATGTGATGACAAAGGAATTGGTTTAATAAACATCCAAGTCAAGCCTTAGGGCAGCAAATCAAACTCTCAGTCTTTTAACTTAATGCTAGACAACAGAAGTTAAACTCAAGATTTCTATCATTCATCTGAAGGGTTTTTTTTTCCAACTGAAGGTTAAGAACTAAACAAAAGAATAACTTAAAATGAGGAATCTTCATGTGGTCTTTCAAGAAGACCTGTGGCTCTGTAACTCATATTCCTTTCCATTTCTCTTCCACATTTCACACTCCCAACTCCTCAAAAAATATTCAGATGAGTTACTTTAGTGTATAGAAAGTGTATCAGGAAGGTATAGCAGAAAAGAAAAGAAACAGGGGTAGGGAGTACGAAAACAAATTTTATGAGGAGAAATGGAATATAACAATGAAAGAACAAAAATAAAAGGGAAACATTTTAAAAATAGAATATGGAATAAAAGGCAAAAAATTAAATCTGCAAAAGATACCTCATCATGTCCAATGAAAACACCTCATAAAGCCAAAATGTTTTTTTGGTTGTTCAAATGAATATTTAAGCAACAGTCACACTACTTGATGTTTTTTCTTGTAGCTTAAAAAGAAGTGACAACAGTACGTGTAAGAATAATTTTGATTATAATGTAAGGGACATTAAAAAGATATGAATGAAGCAAAATGTCTTTTAAAAACCAATGTTTATATAGCAACAATATTTTATGTTAACCATATAGGTAAAACAAGCAATTTATAGCCTACTGCTTAAAAACAATAAAAGTTTAAATTCTCTTTAATATGCCATATTGTAACCAAGTGACACCACTGTTTTATTGTAACTCATTGACGCCAAGTCCTACCAACATTAAATCCAATTCAGAATGCCTCTAGTATGGATCTCTTCCTCTTCTATTCTATTGCCACAACCTTAATTAAAGCCCAGGAAAAATAACTCACATTTAGAGCTTTGTTTTCAGGTTTGAAAAGTAGTTAAACATTCTCTAATTTAAATCTCATACCAATGCTAAGGTCAATACTACAGTAGCAGATACTACTGCTATCCCTATTTCACAGAGATAGGAAACTAAGCTCAAAGAAGTTCAATGATTCTCTCACAGTGATACAGAGCTACTCCAGCATTTTATACACCTATCTCATAGAGTTCTTTACTATGATATTCTCCTTGATATCTCCAGGTTTACTTTTTCCTCCCTTCAATCCATACAGAATTCTGACTCCACACTAATTTACCTCAAATTTACCTATATTCCTCAGGCCATGCTCTCATTCAAAAGCTTTGGACAGCTTTCTTATAAATGTATCCAGACTGAATACTTCTCCCTGACTTAAGGTCATCTATATAATTTGACTATTCATATGAATGAACTTTCTAAGATAAAATTTCTCCTCTAGTTACTGCCATCTTCTTATTGATCTACAAGCTCAACTTTACCTCCCTGCTTTGGATGATGTTCTCTGAAACTAGAATAAGGTTTGGGTTTTTTGGGTCCACTTTGATCTATCCAGAACTTATGCAGATTTGAGTGCTTAGTCTCATCTCCTTTATAAAACTTTCCCTGACTATTCCAGGACTCACCATCCTTTCTTACAGCATTTTTGAATCTGTACTATACAATTTTACTGTTTATTATTGTTTCTTATGCTAACTTTGTCTCTCCACTTAATTATAAGCTCCTTGAGGGCAAGGACTTGCTTATATCTTCTTACAAATCCCTTGGTGGTCTTGGATTTGATTCCTTGAAAAATTCTAGTACATATTTTTAAAAAGATAGATTGTGAAAATTTAGAAAAGGTTGTAGTGAACCGCCAAGAGCTAAGATGAATTTGTTATCAGATCAACTTCATTTCCTGTTTTTGGAAAGGTTACTATATCAGGGAAATGCCACAGACATAATGCACTTGTATGCCATATATTAATTCAAGGGAAAGGATAGTAATTTTTTGTAATAAATTATTTTACTTTTGGTTTCACCACTAACACATACGTGAACCCTAACAATTTAGGTCTTAATTTCCTCAGTTGTAAAATGATAATACTATACTCACTGATCTCTCAGATACCCATTCTGTACTGAAGTTCCATGACACTAAGATTAATTATTTTTTCCCTCAACTGAATCTCTCATCTGACTTGCCTCTAGCTATTATTGCCTGTCAAAGGGCATATAATATGCATAGCCTGGTAAGTTTTGCTAGTGCCAGTGGTACCCGCTCCGAAGGAGTAAAGCTGTTTCACATTTTCTATGTAATTGACAACTGTATTATCACACAAAGATAATTCTTCTTTTGGACCACTGTCAAAAGACTTATTACTGTTTTTTGGTTTTGTTTTCTTTGTCCAGTAATATGACTGATATATTTTATATCCTCAGTACCTACACATATTGCAGTCATCAAATTTTTAATACTACTGACCAGCAAATAATTTTAAAAAGCAACAGTTAATATATTAGGTTAAATGGCTTTATTTCAGACTCATGCTACATTTGGTAAATGTGGTCAAAGGATCACAGATATATGGCAAAAAGTAACTTTAGAGGCCACTAAGTCACACTTTTCATTTTTCAGATGAGGAAAATAAGGCACAAATAGGTTGATTAACTTCCCCAGGGCTATACAACTAGTAAGTACCTGAGGCAACATTTAAAATAAGGTTTTCCTGATTTTAATCCAATGCTCTATCCACCCTTCAATGTCCTTTCTTCATTTCCCAATACCAGCACTGGGATGTTTTCCAAGAAAACAAATTACATCAAATAACAAGGATTAAAAAGGACTCAACTTCTGGACAATTGTGAGATGCCTTTTCCATAAAAATGAAAAATGGGTTAATATAATAAAGCTTAAAAAGTAGCTCTTATTTCATATGGTACAATATCCAGGTCCTTCACCATCCTAGTTGTTCTCCTTTGGATGTTCTTCTGCTAACCAATGGTTTTCCTAAAATGTGGACCTCAGGACACAACACAATAGTCCATTGTAGTTTGACCAAGGTGGACAACAACAGCACTATTACAGTCTAGATCTTGGACCTTATGCCTCCCCGTGCTGCCCAAGATCATAGAGAGAAAAATATTTAAAACCTGCCTTTGGACCAATGTTCAACTGTTAAGACTACTAAAACCTCCAGATCTTTTTCAGAAAAGAATTATCTAATTATATCTCTCAAATCTTGTGCCTATGAATTTGAAGTCTAAAAACAAGTATAAGATTTTATATTTTATATTTATCTCTATTAAAAATTCATCTTATTAGATTTTTGCCCAATGTTCTGAACGATCAACAACTTTTTATAATCTGACTGTCACCTAATACTTTAAGTATCTCCCCTAGTTTTGTGTCTTTTGCAAACTGGGCAAGAATGACATCTATGCCTTTAGCTAAGTAACTGATAAAAATGTTAACTAGCATAGAGGGACAAAGACAGATGCTTGGAGCATTCCACTTCTGACCTGTCATGATAACACCTCTAAGAGTTACTCTTTGGGTCTGACTATTCAAGTTGTTCTGAATTTACTTAACTAGCCCATCATACAGCCCATAACTAGCGCTGACTACACAGCTAGAGAATTCAAGTATAAATCCTAGTTCTTCCACCTGTGTGACCTTAGGCAAATCATTTTCTCTCTCTGGACCTCACCTATAAAATGAGGGAGTTAGATGAGGCTACTCTAAAACCTAACCCTAAACTATAAAATTATGTCCCTTTATCCCTAGAGTATTATATCTCTGATCTATTAGTCTAAAAACTCTGTCAAAAAAGTAAATAAGGTTAGTTGGGCATGACCAATTCAATTAATTTCTTTGAAGTACACAGGGCATCACATGAGATATAGAATTCAATATACATTCATAAGTCATCTATGTGCAAATTATTCTATTCATTGGGAAATACAAAATAAACCCAATCCAGGTTATATAAATGTATTTTGTAACTGTAGTACAATATAAAAGTAGTCTGTCTGAAGCTCAGTTTCCTTAGCTCTGAAAGGATAATAGTAATATATAGAACACTTCAAGGTTTTCAAAGCACCTTACAAATATTAACTAATTTTATCCTTCCAACAACCCTGGGAGGTAGGTATTATTATTATCAGCTCATTTTGCAGATGAGGAAACAGGCACACAGACAAGTGAGTTAAGTGATTTTGTTCAGGGTCACACAGCTAGTAAGTATCTGAGGCCTGAGTTGAACTTAGGTCTTCCTGACTCCAGGCTGGCACTCTGCATCACCTTATATGGGACACTGTGAAGAAAGTGCTCTGTAAAAGTTAAACACTACATAGTTACGGGAATACTTAATTACTACTGCTATTTGGAAGATGATTGACTAATAGAAGAAGATAGTAGCAAAACTTTCCACTTGGACCTTGGTTTACTCCTACTATTCCAAAGGCCTTATGTGATTTAAGCTATTTTTGCAGTATCCATTGACCCATCTGCAAATGGACAGCTTCTATACCAAAACCCAAAAGGTATGATTTTAGTCACACACAGCATTTACAAAAAAAAAATGTAAATACTGAGTGAATTAGCCAAATTCACATTAATTAAGCAACCAGAAAAGCCTCAAACTGAACAGCAACACAGAGGAAGGCAGAAATGAATTGAATGAATCCATGATTTGTCAGAATTCGTTGTTAAGGAATTTTGCTAGTTATATTTTTTCCATATCCACACTTACTTTTCTCCTCTGGAAAATACCTTTCTTTTGAAGGTTTGGACATTCTCACATATTTGAAGAGCTTTTGTGGGGAAGTGAGAGGAGACTAATTTGTGTGACCCTAAAGGGCGAAACTAGGACCAACAGGCGGAAGGGACAAGGAGGCACATTTTGGCTCATAAGGAAGGTATTTTTAGCAGTTAAACCTACCCAAATATGTCGTGGTCTACGTATTCATGTGGTAAGTTTCCCATCACTAGAAGAGCTAAATTAAAGACCAGATTTCTATTATCTTGTTAGGGATGTTGCAGAGGGTATTCCTGCACCTGAAGGAGGTCTTATCAGATAACCTCTAAGGTCATTACCAACTCTAAAGTTCTGTATTAAATGATCCTTGTCCTTCTCCCTGCATCACAGGAATCTACGGATGAATGTACTGTTATTTCCAAAAAGAAATAAAACTTTGAACCTAGAATCTTTAAAAGTGAAAGGAAAAGAAATTTTAACATAGCTTAAGGTATTTAGGTCACATATTTTATTAAGAAATTTAAGACCTTTAACACCTTGTAAAACTTAATACTGATGCACATTATTACAACTCTGCTTGAGTGTTTCCTTTCTTGAATATTTAAACTACCATAAAATCCACGAATTAAACATTATACTTGGAAAACACTATAAAATGTTATGCTGTTAACATCAAGTCTCTTTACTTACATGTTTTAGAAATTTATAATAAATTAATCAAACTTTTTACTGATCAAAATCAGTATATTTTGATGAGGTTAATGAAAATAAGAGATTGGACACATGCTGAATACTGAATTCCTACCATTATTTCTGAAAATGCATCAAGCTCAAAATGGATTATCCCACAAAGAGTGATAATGCATAGCTACCGTTATACTTTCTTACGTAAGTTAAAGTAGTCACTGATTTAAGTATATAATTTTTATTATTCTTCCTCATGCTCCCCAATGTTTTTTTTTTGACATTTCACTGACCACCATTGGAACAAACAAATCAGAAATGGTTGGAAACTCATATTAATTAATTTCAGTCATTTATTAACAGCCCCAGTTAAAAAAAAGCTTGGATGGGAAATAAAATTATTAAGAAAACTAAGTTCTCTGGTGAATGCAAATTCTTTCTGTAATTACCATATATCACAACGTTCCTGTCATTTGTTTGAAGTTATAAAGATGTATTTAAAAATTTTAACTTTTGTTTCATTAAAACCAACCTGGCAATTTCTTCTCGGTGAGCAGTCCAATCTCGAATGTAGTCTTCCTGTTCTTTTATTCGATGCTTGAATGATGAGCTAGTGTGCGTGGCTGCGCCAGTGCTCGGCACTCGAGGGGTTTTCAGGGCTGGAGAAGTACGCAGACGGGTATGTTTAGGGGAATTACGGTTTGATCCAAATTCATCTTCTGAGGTGGAAGCATAATCAGTAGGAAAGCGCCTCCATCTTGAATTTACTAAATTTGTTTAATCATTAAAAAAGAATTATTATGTTATCATTTAAAGAAAATTACATAGTCATGACTTCAAAAACACCATGACAGAAAACACAATACAAGTATTCAATAATAATTATCCATATACCTCACAATTTGTCTACTACTCCTTAAAGATAAAGAAATTACACTGCTGTGAGTGAAAAACAATCAACAACAATGAAAAGACAGGGTTTTTGGAGGGTGGTGAATAGACATTCAGATGAAATATTCCACTGAAAATGAAATAAGCAAGCTCTACTGATAAAAATTTATTTAGGTAGTCAGGCTGTATGATCTGAATATAAAATATTTTTTCTCATTTGAATTAAAATATGGATATAAAAGATGATAACAAAAAAGAGATGGGGAAAAGATTTCCACATGCTACAAGGACTTCAAACATGAAGATGGTAATAATAACCCTCTTTTCCCAACATACAACTGTGCATAATTCCGGCAGTGAAAATTATGCAACTATGGCAGAAAAACTTTACCTCCGTCACTCAACATCCTGTAATGCTAATATTGGAACAAATCTTTTAACAGAGTAAATAATACAACAATTAATGGTAAAAAGATTTTTGTTTCAAATCTGCTGTTTTGACACTAAAATCATGGTGAAAATAGATAATGGTATAAAACCTACAAAGAACAGAACTCAGGCGCAGGGTGTTTACACAACCACTGACTTTTAAGACATAAGATACTGTGGATGGGTCGGAGTAAAAGAAAGTGGTAATCATTTTATTACTTTTAAGGTTAGCAACACACTTGGAAAAAATGGTACTGCTGAAGCACTTGAAAAATCAGAATCCCAATTAATATAAAGACACATTACTTCAATTAATATGAGAAATAAACTTAGTGGCTAATGCAGAGATGAAGAACAGAAAAGACTGCTAACATCCACTGACATAGCAGCTCCTTTTCTCAGATTATGGAGTTACTACATGAGGAGGCTAAAATAGAGGGGCTTAAACTAAATGATCTCTAAGGAGTCTTTCAACTCTAAATCCTGTAATTTTACAGTTTTTCACAGTAGTAAGGGTTGGTAGCATAATCTACCTGAAATAAATTCTGATAGTCCTATTACTGGTAGGGCCCTGGATTTTAGCTATTGCTTTTGGGCCTATTAGCCCTAATTTTGGAATTCCTCTAGTCCTTCCTCTTCTTCCCCAAGGTTTTTTGGGGGAGTGTGGGGTAGGTTGGAGGCTGTGTTTGAGGGTGGTATGATGTCTTCAGATCTAGCTTATACTTATCTGAGTTCTCTGAAGAAATGTAAACTTGAATTCAGTGATATGCCACAAAGTCCACTCATTTGAACCGATTTACCTCCTCTTTTCTCCTAACTACAGCTCAAAGCATAGTCACTCTTCTCCCATATAATCCCATGCTAGACATCTCTCTTGCCTACTCCCTCTCAATTCATCTTTCACACTACTTCCCAAGTAAATTTCAGGACACACTGCTGTGATCATGTCACTTCTCTATTCAAAAACCTTCAGCAGTTTTATACTGTCTATCAAATAAAGTATAAATGACTAATTTTGGCATTCAAGGACTACTACCTTACCACTTTCTAAAACTATTCCCTTTCATGTGCTCTATGTTCTAGCCAAACTAGGATTCCCTTTGCCCCCATTTTTTTTCATCTTTGTGCATGCTATCCTCTACATGTATAAGGAAGGGACTCAATTTCACCTCCTTCTGCTGAAGACCCTTTCTTCCTTAAAGACTTAACTCAAGTACCATCTTTTCAATTAAGATTTCCTCAATTCCTCTAGGTCAGTGTTTTTTTTTTAACATGAGGTCCATGGAGCCCAAAGGCATCTGTGGATAGATCTCAGGGGATCTATGAACTTGGGTGGAGAAAAACAGTGTTATTTCAATATAATTGGTTTCTTTTGACAGCACATGTATTTTACATTTTGAAGAGTCCATAGATTTCATTAAACTGCTAAAGGGTCCACAATACACACACACACACACACACACACACACACACACACACACATTAAGAATCCCTGCCCTGGGTAAATAATTGCTATCTTCTTATATTTCTCATATCACTTTCCCTAGTCCTCTCTTTGGCACTCAATATAGTCTTTTATTATTTGTTTATATTTCTAGCTCTGTGACCCTGGGTGAGTCATTTAACCTCTGTCTTAATCCACTGGAGAAGGAAATGGCAAACCACTCCAATATCTTTGCCAAGAAAATCCTATACAGGGTTACAAAGAGTGTCAGACACAACTGAACAACACCAACAAAAGTGTCTGAGGCTGAATTTGAACTTAGGACTTCCTCACTACAGTCCCAGCACTCTATCTGCTGAACCATCTAGCTACCTTATTGATCTAATTTTCAGTGAAAAACTGCCACATATATGTAGAGAGCCTAGTATACTGGCAGCACAGTTCAGTTTTATGGGAAAAAACCATGAAAAGTCACACAATATTTCTAATACTCTACCACTGAAAATTTCAGCAGAGGCATTAGAAAAAATATTCAGGAGAGGCTGAAGTTTGTACCCCAAGGTTCAACTTTGGGCCCTCCTTTCTACTCTCTCTCTTTGTTCTCTTTACAGTTAATCTCATAGGCTCCCATGGGTTCAATTATCATCTCTATGAAGGCAAATTTCAGATTATATACCCAGCACCGGTCTCTTATCTGAACTCCAATCTTGCATCACTGATTATGATAATGAAACTCACTAAAATCCATTCTCCTTCTATTTAAGGGCATCACATTCCTTCCTGTCACCCAGGTTTCCAATTCTAGGGTGTACCAACTCATCACTCTCCCTCACTCCATATATACAATAGGTAGTCAAGTCTTGTTGATTCTACCATCTCTCCTATCTGTTCCCTTCCCTCTACTCACATTGCCACTACTGCTGCAGGCCTGGTCAATTCCAATAGCTTTCAAATTGGTCTCCCTGCCTCATCTCTTTAGCTTGCCTCTAAACCATTCTTTATAAAGTTCCAAAATATAAAGGTCTGAACATACTACTTCCCTGTTCTGGAAGTTCCAGGGGATCCCTATTGTTTCTAGGATGACATTCAAACTCCTTGGTCCTTCACAAAGTCCTTCACAACCTGACTCCAGTTACTGTTCCTTTTTAAGCTGATTGCACATCTTCACAAGGGGCAGCTGGGTAGCACAGTGGATAGAATGTTAGGTCTGGAGTCAGGAAGACTCATCTTCCCGAATTCAAATCGGGCCTCAGACATCTACTTGTGGTGAGACCTTGTGCAAGTCACTTAACCTCATTTGCCTCAGTTTCTTCATCTGTAAATGAGCTAAAAAAGGAAAATGGCAAACCACTCCATTATATTTGTCAAGAAAATCTCAAATGGAGTCAGGAAGAATCAAACATGACTGAAAACAACTCAACAACCACAACACCAACCCTTCACAAAGTGGATTCCACCAAACTAGCCTTCTTGATTTTAATTACACATGACATTCTATCTCATGCCTCTATGCCTCTGCAAAGGCTGTACCTCATGTCTGGAAAGGATTCTCTATTCAAAATTCTATCTCTTAGAATCTCTATTTCCCTTTAAAGCTCAGCTCAAATGCTACCACCTCCTATACAAGGTCTTTCCTGATTCCCTTAGGCTACTTGTGTTTTTCCCCCCAAAATCACCTTGTATTTATTTTGTATATTCTTTTATGTGTACATGCTATCTCCCCCAATAGGATATGTTCCTTGAGGGCAGGTGCTATTTCATTCTTGCTTTTGTACCTTGTACCTAGCATAATGCCCAGCACATAGCAGGAGCCTAACGAATGTCTGTGAGAGATTGACCTCAAGAGACCATCTCCCCAACTCTCAGGAGAACTAATTACTGAGCTATGGGACTCTGCCCTGAAAGGGAGCTATCTTGATTGGTTGGCAAACAAGTAAGAAAACAGCTCATCCCTCTCTATCTCACTGGTCCCAGAATGCGTCATATGCCAGTCAGGCATCCATTCAATAGGGACATTTTTCCATCTATACTTTTCTGCCCTGACCTATTTCCCACCTTACCCCTTTTGCTTAGTTACAGGAATAATCAACTCAATATTTCTACTGCTACTGCAAAGGATATGGCATTCTGTGGCTATATGGCTTCACTCATAATATCTGACTGCCTAGACCAAAATTCTCTTCTCTGGATAATATTTCTTAATCATGGGATAATACTTCCTTATATATGTTTGCATGCCCCTATTAGAATGCAAGCTTCTTGAGGGCAAACACTGTCTTAGATTTATATTTATATCCCTAGAGCCTGGCACAAAACATTTAATAAAGTCATGCTGATAAACTGATTTTTCTTTTTTAGTATTAGGATATATATTTTAAATATAAGTGTCAACAACTAGAACATTTAGGAATATGTTTACTTTTATAACTTTCCCCTTTTCTGACACATTTTTTTTTTGCTACTAAAATGAAGAAAGGACTATGAAATATTTACACTAATAGAGTAACTCTTCTAATCACTAAAGCTGCAAGAGTAACTTTTTCCTTAGGGAGACTAATAGCTTTGGTCAGCAGCAGCTGCAGTATTTTCCAGAGTAGGGATTGTCAGTAAACAGTTTTTAATTAAACAGAACCACAGTTTTTTAAGGGCTCTTATTTTTAAGATATCTGAAGATTAAAATTAGTGTTAGGAATTAAAGGAAGAAAACATGGAGGGAGGCATGAAAAACATGAAAAGTATTAATGATTATTATTATTGTTAATGATGATGATTAAACATCCCTAATGTGGTAAAAAGCTTTGTTATTCAGCATGTCAGGGAAAATTGAGAATACTGGTTAATCAAAAACTGCAATTAAGTAACAGTTATACTAAAGGCAGCTAGGAGGCGTATTGGAAAGACTGCCAGGCCTGGAGTTATAAAGACTCATCTTACTGAGCTCAAATCCCACCTCAGACACTAGCTGTGTGACTCTGGTGTGACACTTAACCTCTGTTTGCCTTAATCCACTGGAGAAGTAAATAGCAAACACTGCAATATCTTTGACAAGAAAACCCTGAATGGGGTCACAAAGAGTTGGAAATAACAGAAATGACTCAATAACAAAAAAGTTATATTGATCCATTGGAATACATTAGATTGTAAGCTCCGTGAGAGCAGAGGCTGACTTTTGCCTTTCTTTGTATCCCCAGCTAATCTCTCAGCAGAATGTCTGGTATACAATAGGCATTTAATAAATGACTACATATTACACATGTATTACTATGAGGGCAAATCTGAAATTTAGCTAGAGCAGGGGTGGGGAACCTGTGGCCTTGAACAAGGGGGGTTTGTTCTGTGAAGTCTGGATTCAGTCAAAGGGCCGCATGTGACCTACTGGGTCACATGTAGCCTCGAGGCCACAGGTTTCCCATCCTTGACTAGAGCATTAACAGAGAGGGCAAAATCCAGGCCGGGGATGGATTATATGTTTGAGATGCAATACAGCTGGAGATGATGGAGATAAGTTTGAATATGGGCAAAGAATTTGGGCAATTAAACAAAAGAGGCTGAACTAACAAACATTCAAACTTTTAACTTACCTTTAGCCGCCATTTCCCAAGAATTTGTAAAATGTTCTGCTTTCTCTTTCTGTGCTTTTGACCTACTGAAGCTGCAGTTTTGATCTGAGTTAAGTCTAACGCTTAAATATGTCTAGTTGACTAAGAGGAAATTTCCAGCTAAAAAGTTTTAGAGATGGAAGGACACACTTAAAAATAATTTAGTTTAATCTCATTTTGCAGATGAGTAAAATGAGGTCCTAAAAGGTTACATGACCTATCTGAGGTCACACAACTGCTTAGTAGAATACACATAGGCATCTGGTACTCTAAGCTCATTTATAGAATAAGAGACTTAAAGATTTGGAAGGGACCTTAGAAATCATCTAATCCAATCTATTTCACATATAAGGAAAATGAGAGTCACAGTACCCAGCGAGAAATAGGGTCAAAGGTCTGCTGAGTGTGAGTCTAGGGCTCTTTCCATTATGCCCAAAGTACTTCATACCTACTCAACTCGTTTGTTTGTTTTTTTAAAGAAATCTTTTGACATAACAAATAATACTTTAGTTTTAGAAATACTGATCATATATAATATACTAATAAGATTTCTACCTATGAAGTTTAGGGGAAAGAGTTCAACCCCCCCATTTTATTGTGCTTATCTAAAACAATCTGAGAAAATAATAACTTTGCATCTTTTGGTGGACTTCTTTTAAAAGCTTATTGACAATGCAGTTGAATTTTAGTGGCAAATTAGGATTTTTAGATGGAATATTTGCATTGAAGACACTGGAAATACTAGTTTCTAAAAGTTTCTGTTTACGAAAGTACTAGATACCACAGATTTACTGCATAATTTGTTATTTGTAGTTTACTGTAGTTTATCTTAGTTTAAAAATATTATGAGTATGCTAAGTTTTTTCATCACAGTAAGAAATGTCATACTATAGCATTCAATATATAAACTTGGAATGAGCCATACCTAAAGAATATCAGCAAGAAAATGCTTTTAATATTATAGACGTAAGTATGCTATTATCACAAAATACTTCAATTTCTTTTCTAGTTAGCAATCCTTTGGTCTTGACATAAATTCCTATCTATGGACTATATAAATATTTTCCAGAAAATATGTGTACACTATACACTAGTGCAGTTATAAAAGTCCTTACAGTTGATTCAGAATTTTAGTGACAAAACACATACACTTCACACAATGTATGTTGAGATCTATATCAGCATTTAAACTGAAGGGCATAATCAAACAAATAAATATGCTTTAGAAATCTCTACACTACACAATAATTGCAAATAAAAATAGTTAACTTATCTCAAAATAAGCTCTATAAATTTTTAAATAATGTTATTTCGATAAAAACCTATTTTATTGCTAAATCATTACAATTTTAGGCAAACCAAAACCTGCTACTTAATTAATAATTCAATTCACTCATTTTATCTATGTGTTTTTATATATAATTCTGGTAATCACTTTAAAAGTAACATGGAATTTGTCAAAAAGCTATTTGCTGAGCTTAAGGAAAAGAATCAAGTTTTTTGCAATTTTATAATGATACTCAAGTTATGAAAGAAAGGCCACACTAGGTATGCACTATAATTTGAAACCTAAGGGTTATTGAAGGGATTTTTAATAGCAAGTATTTATTAAATAATGAAAACAAACTATAAGAAGCCTCAGAGGTCAGAAGTTTCCTTTTCTTAACCACACTGACAAATAGTGCTGAAATAATAATGAACCATTTATTGATCTTAAGACCTAAGCAATTAAATGAACATGTAAATTTGTAGCAGTATTACAAGTAAATGAACATATACATTTGTAGCAGTATTACACACCCTGGGTGTTCTATTTTCCTGATCTACTTATATCTGTCATTTTGATTTCACAATGATTTGAATAAAGCTTTGCTGTTCTTTTCTGAAAGTCAAGACACTTTGCTTTTTCCCTTGTTACTCAAAGAAATACTATCGTTATATGTAGACATGCCATAGGATTTCAAAGATTTCATCTCTATCACCTTCAGGAAAAAAGATAAGATAACTATTTCAGCATGTGCCCCATCACTAGAAAGTTCATAACCAAATTCTTTGTAGATTATGTGCAATATCATTAACTTTTTCTCAGTGAAAATATGGCTCTAGGCTTAATTCTGTAGAACAATGGAAAAGATCTTGGTGCCAAAAGAGACATAAAAGTTGTAAAAGAAAAAACATTAAGTCTACAATACATTTGATGATTTTGCAAGTCTGAAGAATTCATCTAGGATTTTTAGCAGCTGTCTTGTGGAAGACTGCATATATAAAAGGCCTTAAGAGATTATCATTAAATAACACTACCGTAACAGAGCATAGAACTGGGGAGTCAAGGTACCAAGGTTTGTATTCTAGCTCTTGCCTTAAAGTTTTTGATCTCAGGAAAGTTACCCTCTCTATGCCTCAGTTTTCTCATCTTTATAATCAAAATTTTTGAACTGGATGTTTTCTAAGTACCCTTCCAGAGCAAAACTTCTATGATTTTTGTCTAGTGTTATGTTTTGGTATTAGACTAAAGGTTTATAGGAATCTCCCCAAAGGAATCCCTATATTCAGCCAAAGAAATTCTTTAGCTGAGAAACCCCTTGAAAATTGATAAAATTTTGCATTATCTGATAACGTATAAAGGTGCAGAAAATGGGCAATTTAATCATCAGAGATAAAGGATAGAAGGACAGTATGCAAGATACAACAGTGACTTATAACTACTTCCGAATCACAGGTTTCCTAATTTCATAATTAGCTCCTAATAGCATTCAAATGCAATACACAATCACAAATATTGTGATCCTGAAGTACAGTCTGCCAGGTATTGTGATTTGAAACAGCAGAACTTCTCTTTGTGAAATACACATTAGGGATGGATAATGTTGTATTATATGGCAAACTAAAGTAGGAAGACTATAAGCAGGGCAGCAAAAGAAATGTCACAATGAGACCTATACAAATGGTGAGTAGCTGAAATGTGGTGGTCCTTTCTAAGCCAACTGTCATGAATCAAAGGGGCAAAGCCACCGGATATGTTTCCACAAAAAAAAAATTATGACCATGGGCCAAAAAATACACAAGCATTTAGGACTTTTAAAATTCCCAAAGTAGGCTCCAATCAATGTTTAAGATGTGAAGAAAAAGAACACTGGTTTACTTGAAAAAACGACGATGACTATGATGAACTACCACCTCCTGCAACTGCAGCTGGCATCACTGATCACTGTTGATACCAATTCCTTTCAACAACTACAGAAAGTATATGTGTAGAGAAGTAGAAGAGAGATGGAAAACAAGTGGGAAGGAAGCAGAAATGTAAAAGTAACATTTTGTGATGCTTCTGGGCTCCTAAGTAGTTTCGTGGTAAATGTTAGTGATAACAGTATCCTCATTCCCTCCACCTCTGACACACAAATTCTTTTCTAGTGACAGTCAATGTTCACAGACACATAATGTTTTGTAATAATGGCTCTTTTTTTTTCCTCCAGAAGTACTGGTATATGAGGTGTGACTACAAAATAATGTGACTATGTTCAGAAACCAACCACATAACATTCACATTATCTCAGTCATCTTGTTTAACACTGTTTGCAGTGTCAGCTCTATGAAGAAAAAGATTTAAGTAGTTTATCTAGAAGAATATATAAATTATGAAAGGAAGCCATCACTTTCCTAGTGATAAAGCGGTTTGGTTTTTTTGGGGGGGAGGAGCACTTTATAGGATCAAGAAAAAAATGGAGATTTTTGTCATTCACGGTCTCTAAACTACTCCACCTTACAGCCTTGCTCTCTGCACCCTTTCCACACTCTCCAGCTCCCCTTTATGCTACCTGGTATGTAAGCATGTAAGTTCTAAAACATCTATCTCTCTCTCTCTCTCTCTCTCTGTCTCTCTCTCTCTCTCTCTCTCTGTCTCTCTCCTCTCTCTCTCTCTCTCTCTCTCTCTCTCTCTTCTCTCTCTCTCTCTCTCTCCTCCCTCTCTCTCTCTCTCTCTCTCTCTCTCTCTCTCTCTAGCTATCTCTACTGATTGATTCCCTATAACATACCTTCTTCCTCAGAAACTAGTCCTGGGATGACAGGGAAGTATCATTCAAGTAAATTGTTTAGAGGTATACGGGTAAGGCATTACATGTCCCATTCATAAGAATGTTGTTATTAAAATAAGAATAGAACATATGTATGACAGTTTTATTTCATGATATACGAAAGAAAAAACAGATCTAAACATATTTCCGAGCAGAATGAGCGTTATCCATTTGTACAAAATGTACATTATTCAGTTTCAGATTTCAAAAAGAAATCATATTCATTTCAGACTAACAAGCTATGTGGAAATTCTAAAGGCAAAATCATTCTTTTTAATACTACAAATCAGTTCTTATATATGATTTAGATAAAATATTTATAATTTATGGGGGCAGCTAGGTGGAGCAGTGGATAGAGCCCCGGCCCTGGATTCAGGAGGACCTGAGTTCAAATCCAGCCTCAGACACATAAGACTTATTAGCTGTGTGACCCTGAGCAAGTCACTTAACCCCAACTGCCTCACCAAAAAGCAAAAAAAAAAATTTATAATTTATTTTGGGGGCAATGTAAATCCAAATCCCTTACAATTACACTTTTTGTGCAAATTCCCTAAAATGAATCTAAAAGGATTACTGAGCTACCAATAACTGTTTTACACCTAGCTACTAAAATAAATGCCTGTCTTCTGGGCTTTAATTTTCTCATCTGTATAATGAAGAGACTATATTAAAGTTTACTGAACAGAACAAAGCAATACAATGACAAAATATAGGATAAAAAACTCTGTATGACTTGACCTTATATAGAAAACACTTGGAAAAACAACACATCTAATTTCCTTCACCAAGAAAGAACACACAGGGAAAAAATATTATATATACATTGTAAAAAGACTGGATGAAATTTACCTGAGGGAGAGCTATGTGTTGAAGTCATACTTCTGATTTTGGAGTCGGAGAGTCGAGAAATACTATTCGCTCTAATTCTGGGAGAAAATTTATCAGATGGGTTCAATCTTGCACCACTTCTAACAATGGATTCTTGAGTACGTGAAGAGGCACTACTTCTAGATATAGTTGCTTCAGAATCACTACGGGCTGATAATGAACCAAGTCTTGTTCTACGAGGCTGAGCCAATAAGTCAATTCTTGAGATGTTTCGTCTTCCTGTTGGAGGTTTTGATGTAGAACTGGTTGTGGACACCTCAGAAGCAACTGATGCTTTGTCAGCATCAGCAAGTTCACTGTCTGAAGCTTCACCAAGTCGTGCTCTTCGCAAGAGAGAAGTCCTAGTAGGCCGTGGTCTGGGAAGAGTGGTTGATTTACTAGATGAACCAGTTGCAACAGGAGATGTTTTAGATTTAGTTATCTTAGAGCCATCGAGTTTGGAATGAGTATGTTCATCTGTTGTGGTAAATGGAGCCCTTCCATGAGATTTATTAGAGTAAGTTTCCTGATCAGATGACATAATATCAGAAATAGCAGAATGAGGTACACTAGAGGTTTGATCATCATCTGTTAAGTCCACAGAAGGCTGTCTTATTCTTCCACTTGTCTGAACAAGTTTACGACCTTCTGCTCTTGATCCAATGTCGGTGGAGCGACTTTTTGTTTTCTTTTCAATTTTTTCTCTAGCACTTGAAGATGATGATTTTGCAACATCTTTGGAAGGAGAACCTGTGGAGCATCTATCTTTGTAAAGGCTAGTCAAACTCCTTCGTTTTTGGGTTGTTTTTCTTTCTGTGTCTCCAGTAACCAAACTGATTGTACTAGCTGTGTCCACATCTGATTCAGGTGAAATAGAATTATCTCTATTATAACTTGGAGTATCTGGGCCTTCATCAGTTTTGTTCTCATCTCGCAACTTAGCTTCAAGAAAAGCCATTACTGCTTCTGTATCTTTTAAAATGAGAGTTGTGTCCATACTAGAATCAGTATCTACAGAATCACTTCTTTCTCGTATTCTGCTGCTTACAGATGTTAATGCAAAAGAAGGGGGAGTAGATGTAGTTTGTTTGTTAATATGAGGAATAAGTTCTATAGGTATGTTTGTGCTAGGTTTTTCTATAGTAAAGCTTCCCTGTCTCACTAAGGACTTTGCAGATTCTTTCTTGTCTCCTCCTGGCCCTTTGGCAGTCTGACTTTTTTGAATTTCTTCAGTCTTTCTTCTCTTGCCTTCACTTTGTATCACCCTTTCCCCTTTATTTGTAGGCTGGCTTAGGGTTTTTTCTAGTGCATGTGTCCCTTGTCTGAGAGGTTCCTCCTTACCCTTCTCTCCTTGACCTGGAGCATGTTTTGAGGAAGCTAATTTAGTGGGTGTCCACTGTGCCTGGTCCTTTTGCTCCTGTTCTTGAATTTTGGCCAATGCTTGCTTTACCAAGGAGGCTTCTCTATCAGTCTCACTTTTCTCTTTCCCAGGAGCACAAGTGTTAAGATGAAATAGGGTTTTGGTGTCTCCAACACTTTTCAGAGTCTGACCATTCACAGTCCTGTTCATTTTCCCTAGGACTCTGTCAGCATCTTGCCGCTCTTTTGGGATACTTGTGTTGGGGCTTCCTTCTCCTGAAGTTCTGTGTCTTGTTTCTCACCTATCTCTGACCGCAGAGGCAAGATCTTTGCTCTGCTACTTTCAAAAGACTTGTCTTCATTTGGAAGTTGAGGAAGTGTCCTTCTTTTTCTCTCCCCCTGGCTAGTTAAGGAAGTGGTTGATCCCGTGCTTCTCACAGAAATTCCAGACTCACTGATGTCTGTATCTACAGATTAAAAATAAAATTACAAACTTAATGATAGAAGAATATATCACTGCAAGAAATCATTAGACATAAGCATAAGATAGGCAATTATTGGTAAATATAGCAGAAAAAGATTTTAAAGTGCATACACAGAGGAAACTTTCTATTACAGAAAGAATATATGTGATCAAAACCTTGATCTGGTACTAGCACTGACCTTTTTTAGGTTACATGATCATGGACAAATAATATTCTCAACAAAAAGCATGCAGATTCTGAGATGCATGAATAGGTTTTAATGCAGGAACTAAAAAAAGTAAAATCCTGATGAGACAAAAATGCATGTATCTGCATGTGTGTGCGCGTGGGTATGTGCACGTGCGTGAGTGCTAAAACACTTTTCTATTCTGTTTTAGTGAAGGGAAGTTTAACATACCTTTGTTTTTGTATCTTTTCCCATCATAGAGCCCTTGTACAAACAATTTGCTTAGAGGTTTCACTTACAGTTTACCATAGAGCAACATGGGGAAAACTGACACTTAGCAAAGGATTCTGCCCAAAGTGAATCTGGACTCCACAAGAAAAGTATATAATTTGGGGATGGGCATATTATTGGGGGGGGAAGGGATCAGATTAGATAAAGTACGTCTTTCCTTTTTCTGAAATGTCAAGATTTCAGCATTTAAACGGCAATGGGTAACATTTCTCCTATTGCAGTCCATAATGATTTCTCCCTCTTAATTAGGGCATTTATTGTCCATGTTATCCTTTCTATCTCTCTTTATATATAACACTTAATTATAAAGTATCATGTATTATTATTGTGCAGGACTATGTGACACAGTAGACAAACCTTAAAACTGTACAAAAGCATGTGACCCAGATTTGAAATCCACTTCTGAGACTTTGGAAAGAGAGAGAGAGAGAGAGAGAGAGAGAGAGAGACAGAGAGAGAGAGAGAGAGAGAGACAGAGAGAGAGAGAGAGAGAGAGACAGAGAGAGAGAATGTGGAAAATGGAAAGCACACTAGTTGTGGCATTAGAAGATCCTGACTGAAATCCCACTTCTGCCACTTACTACCTGTATAATCATTTTCATTATATAGAAAATGAAAGAGATGAAGTAGATAGCCTCTGAGATGTTTTTCAACTTTAAATCAATGATCTTAGAATTTAAAATTATATACATATATGTCATCCATACTCTGTAAATCTAAGCACTTCACAGACAGGGATATGTATTATTTATTTTTGTAACCTGCACAGCAAGTAACTAGTAGTTCTCTGAAGGTAGTGTAGACCCTTACTGGCTATGTGGCTCTGGGAGAGTCACTTGACCATTGTGAGCTTCAGTTTCTCATCTGTAAAATGGGGATAATAATAATATCTACCTCCCAGGGGTGTTGTGATATTATTTGTAAACCACTTTAAAAGCCTTAAAGTGTGACATATATGCTAGCTACTCTGCAGGCATTCAAATATTTGTCCAATGAATAAGGTTCATGATTTCAGGGACATATCAACTTAGCAAGCAGGATACAAATAGAAGGTTAACAACATCAACTGAGATCGTCTTTCAAAATATATGGTGGAATTTTATTTTCCTTAGTCAATACCTAACAATTTTACAATTAATTGTTGGGCCAACTAACTCAACTACTCTGCTATTTTCTCAATTCTTCAAATTATTGTGCCTTCCCTAGAGAATTGTGGAAATGCTACTATCAATTTTATAACAGGCTAATTATTCAACTATAGGTGAGGAGGTGAGGCTCAGAGAGGTTAATGATTTGCTTAAGATCACTGTTCAAGTTAGTGCTGGGGCTGGGAATAGATTTCACATTTTTAACTAGCAAGTTCAATACTCTTTCCTCTATAACACAATGCCTTATTTTTCATTTCTTATGAGAATAAAATAAGAAGAAATGAACTAGGACTGAGGTGACATATATATATGTGAGACCTTGAGAGTAAAAGCTTCTAAACAGCTGACTAGATCATGGAAGAGGCAGGCTCTTGCAAATATCTTAAGTCTATGACAGGGGTAGTCCCAAATACTTTACACGGGACCACATATAAATGTGTAAATTTTTTGCTAAATTATTATGGTAGAGTGAGAAAAAAAGAAGTGGTTCTGGAGTCACAGGGCTTGTGTTAAAATTTAACCTTGGTGTGACCTTGGGCAAGTCATTCAAACTCCCTGTGCTCAGGTACCTCAGCTCTAAAATGAGGGGTTTGGGTTAGATGACCTCTGACGTTCCTTGTAGCTCTTGATCTAAGATCCTATCCAGTGTATTTGAATACAAATTTACAGGCATATGAAAATCACATAATGTTAGATTAAAAAAAACTCATTGTTTTTTTCCTTTCTGCAACGAACACTTTGGAAATAAACTTTACTTTAGAATTGCACTTATTCACAGCTTTGCATTAGTTTTAGATTCCTTTGCCAACTGATTAAGCAGTGATATTTCTCAGTGATTTAAGAAAATTCTATTTCATCATTCAGAGCTAGAATAAGGCTTTAATAATATTTTCACTAATATTCAAAATGAATTCACAAATTTGGTGCATCACAGAAATATATTAACATAAATCTAACTGATAAATAGTCTAGTTTTAACATTAAAAACTGTCATGCATGAAAATGATTTAAAATACCATTTTCTATAGGTGCAGATGCAGACAACTCCATCGTCCTGTCTTCCTGGTCATGTCTTGTATGATTAGCAGCTAAACTAGCCCACTGTGAAACCCATCTCTTGTTTCCAGATGAAGTGGTGCCTTCCTATAAAAAGAAAGTAAGTATATGATTCTTATTAAATCAATGAGCTTTGTTATCTGAAACTCAACTGTATCCACATATACATTTACATTGCTATAATTATGCTTTATAGTCTCCTAACAGTAATCACCTGAAACTAACAAAGTGATTTTAGTAATTGTTTTTTAGCTCCTCCCCACACCCCCTTGACTTCAGCATTTCCAAGATCTGTGGTTTCACTGGTGAGGGTAGAACCCTCCACCAATGCAGATTGCAACCCTTTAGCAAATAGTCCTTATGAGTTGCTGTATATGTGGGGGGGAAAAGCCATTACTTGATGATCAGGAATATGATTCTTTAAAACAACTGGTCCTGTACTTAAGAGTCTTCTGAGCTTGACAGATCATGGCAGAGCTTTGTGTTCTGTTGGCACAGCCTTCTAACCCAAAGTTACTCACCTTCATAACACAATGAAACCCTGGAATAAGACTTAGCATGTGGTAAGAACAAAACAAAACAAAACTGAATGATGACCTGAGTGTAAAGCCCAGGTCTTCTGAAATGTAGTACATTTTTATTTGTTATTTAAAATCCATATTATTCTTGAAGTATGAGCATTTACTTAAGTTTAAAACTTTCTGGGGCATTAGGTAGGCTCACTGGCACCTAGTGGCTGCATAATTAATGCTTCTTGAACTGAACTGAAACCAGTCTTGTCACACTGTCACAATCAATGCAAATAAGTTTGTGGACCCTTCCTAATTACCTTCTCTTGCCAAATGACCTTGTACTTATTTTGCATATACTCATAAATGTTCCAGTTGTCAGTAGAAAATAAGCTCCTAAGGGCAAGGGCTGTTTTATTTTTGTCTTTTCTATCCCCACTATCTAGCACAGTGTATGGTACACTGTAGGCACTAAATAATGCTTGTTGATTGATTGATGGAGGAATTCTGTATATTCCAGGCCTGGCTGGTTTCAGGGTCCCACAGGACATTTGGGTCTTGCAAATAAAAGGTGTTTAATGACTACTGAGTTGAGTAGACGAATGGAACAGTATTTAGGGAAACTGGAACTCATATTTCTGTCTGAGCAGCTCTGAATTAGGGACAAAACTGCCAATTCTCTAAAAAACTCTCCATAATCAGGTTATGTGTAAAACTCTTGGTGGACTTCAAGGGGTATAGGGTAGAAAAGGAGGCTGCATTTGGCCTAGGACAAGTCCTTCACATCTGACCCTCATATAAATGTGCTACTGGATCATCTTGTTACCCAATGTGACCTGAAATAAATGGAATTTAGCCCATAAGATGTCCTATCGTTCTAGAGGTCAATGGTCTATATTATTGTGTTTAATGCCAGGACAATAAGAAGAGGGAAAATATCCTTAATTTGAATGAAAAATACTATCAACTTAATATGACAGCCTAGAAGTCAATGCTGAATATATGAACTAGAATGCTGCCTGGACAATGTAAAGCTATAATTAAGACCTTATTTTGAAAAATTTATAAGTTACTTTATGTCTGTTTGTTGTACACCTATTTTCTTAAACGGTTTTATGCAAAACAGAAGACTTATGGAAGATATAAAGAAAAGGAATAAATGAAAGTAAAATGATGAAAATAATTTTGAACTGAAAACAAAACACTGAAAGAATACAAAAGTTTTTAAGGTATATATTTTAAAAAGTATAAACCAAGATTTCTATAAAATCACAATTTCTAGAGAAGCAGTTTAAACTCTGCCTTTTAATAAGATCTTATAGCCTTGAAAGCAGGTATATCACACTTCATGATGCCACTGAAAGTAAAAATACTGCCACTGAATATTTTGTCTACAAAAGGTATAAACAGAACTGGATGAAATATCTATTTAGCATCCTTCAATATATGCAAACACTCACTAAGCAATACTTAGATTCACTGGCTTGGGACATATCATTTAGTCGAACAAAAACCTTGTTATCTCTCAAATCACAGTGCTATAAGATTTTGTTATAGGTATCTTAGTACATAATCTTGAATGCTGAAGCCAGTTAGTTCCATGGAGCAACCATAAGTATACAGCTTTCTATCACAGTTGATCTATATGGCTCACTGGTTCACTTTTAACAGATGACAAGCAACCAATTCACTTGCTCTCAAAAAGCAGTTATTCAAAACAAAACAAAACAAAATAAAACAAAAAAGCAAACATCCATGCAACCCACCCCTAACCAAACAAGTTAAGAAGAGGAGAAAATAAATAAAAATATAATGGCTTCTTATAGACACTTTCAGAGAATGACACTGGCATGAGAAAAGTATTCTGATATAAAGATACTAATATCAATTTTCAGTCACAGGAGATACTTTGTCTGTAACATGTATAAGTGAATCTACTAGCCAAAATAGATGCGGAATCCTAGGATTTTATATACAATTTCAATCTAAGTATATCAACTGATCCATTTGAGTCTTTAATAACTTCTGAGGAACAGACATCCTATACAGTTGGATAATTTTTTCCTATATTTAACATTTTGAAATGTACATTATCATAGGACAGTATCAACGTCTTTTTTTCCAAGACGTCCTCTCTGACTTAAGCTTATAGGACTCTAAAACACCCTTGCTATGGGGATCTCTTTGTGTGTGTGTGTGTGTGTGTGTGTGTGTGTGTGTGTGTGTGTGTGAGAGAGAGAGAGAGAGAGAGAGAGAGAGAGAGAGAGAGAGAGAGAGACACACACACACACATACCTCACTAGTAAGCACTTGCTTTCTAGTTATTCTCATGATCAGAGAATTTACTGAATGAGAACTAGGAGAAAAAAAAAACCTCACAGATAATCATCTCCTAGAATCATTTCTTTACAGCTGGACTGGACCTAGAGGACATCAAGTTCAACTTCCTCATTTTACATATGAAGAACCTGAGGTCCAGAAAGGTTCAGTGATTTGCTCCAGGTCACAGAGGTAATGTCAGAGTTGGAAACGTTAACTCTGGTTCTCTGATTTTATCACTTGTGCTTATATCTATTAAAGATGAGGAAACAGGTTTAGAGAGGTCCAGTGACTTTCCAAGAGTCACAGAGTAGAGTCAAATGAGAACCTTGGATCTCCTAATCCCTAGTTCAGGACTCTTTGATCTATGCCACACTTTCTTATGTGCTTAAATCTGATCTTGCCAAGTAGATGGTCATTTACTAGATCATAGGGGCTCGGTTTTCTATTTGAAAAAAAAATTCCCTTAATACCTAGTGCCATGCTAAGCATAAATAGCAAACAAAAGAGCACTGCTGTGGAATGACCTAGGTTCACACTCCACTTCCCATACTTACTTAGCTGTGTGACCATGAGCAAGTCAGAATACCACTGAGCCTCATTTTTTCTCATCTGTTAAGTGGGGATAAAAATGCCTATAGTAACTAACTTCTCACAGGATTTCTGGGAGGATTAAATGAAATAATATGTGTAAAGTACTTTATAAACTTTAAAGATATCTAAAACCCCAGTTATTAGTAAGATTATTATGTGCTCAAAAATCTTTATTGAATTAACTTCATTTTTATCTGTAAAATAACTGGAAAAATATTGAACAGCTAAATTGCAAAATCTAAAACCCTCTCAATTATTTAAAGACTGCTTTTAGCTTGCACTAGAACCACAAATCTTGTGAAAACTAGATGTCTAAATGTGTTTTTACAAGAAATCACTCAAAATAATAATAAAATGTTTTTTTTGAAATACATGTTTTCACAGAGAGAAAGAGTTAATCATCAGGAACAGAATTCTACCTCAGAATCAAGAAATCCAGATGTAATCAGTGTTTTTTTTTCTTCTGTTACTACTGCAGCAGAATTCAGAGCCCAATCTTTTATTAAATCTTTCTGGTTTTCATTGATAACAGGCCTATTATAATCCTGACCGTCATCTACTCCAAAGACCTGTGAAATGAAACCAATTATTATAGAGATTAAAAAGGAATGCCTAAGCATGAGGTTATAGAATGGATGGCATCATTAACTGAATAAAGGCCACTTTTTAAATATACCAATCTAAAACAGAAAAATAAAACTAACAATCTGAATAAGAGTTACGTTTTTCAAATGAAAAGCTGTGTATTAAGTGCATGTCAGAAAATTCATTGGAAAAGATTAATTTGGTGAGGAACAAGGTATATCTAATCATAAAAATGAAAGTCTCTTCAAAACATTTCTCGACATTATCAGAAAAATAGACAATCTGATCAAAGAGTTATTTATTCTTTCCTTTCCCTCTCATTTATGACACAGTTAAATAAGATTATTACAAACATAAATACAAATTTTAATTCAATAAATCTCTCAAATTAAAAATTAAAACTTAATCAATATATAGTTTATTAATTTCTGTAAACTGTCACTGCCTTGAGTTAATTTTATCACTAACTCAATAATCTCAATCCTCAAAACTACTGAGTTTTCCTTACTATTAGACTAAGAGTCACTGCTTTCTACATTGTTGCCATTAAAGGGGAAGAAATTTTGCCTAGAACGTAGGGCCTGAGCTCTGATTGGAGAGGAAAGTACTCAAAAACCATCACCATTAGGAACAGTATTTTATAATATTTGATAGTAAATTGGTTTATGTCATAAGGAAGAGTATTATGAGTGGGTTATTAGGTCAAGAGAATGCTATGGATATAATAGCATATTTAGATTTCAGAAAAACATTTGATAATTCTTCCCATGATATTCTTGTAGATGAGATGGATAAATGTAGACTAAATGACTGAACAGTTTAAATGTTAGAAGTTGGAACTAGTTGACCATCTAGATCAAAAGAGTATTTATTAACTTATGTCAATGTGGAAGGAAGTCTTTTGGGAAATGCTGCTGTGCTCTTTGCTTGGCTCTGTTAAATCCAGAATTTATATCAACAAGCTGGATGAAAGCTGTAAGCTTATTGAGTTTGCATGTGACAAAAAGTCAGGAAAGTTAGCTGATACAGTGATAAGACTCAGTACCACCCCTCCCCCCCAAAAAATAATTTCTACTAATCAGAATGATAGGTAGAAGCCAACAAAACGAAATTTGATAAGAGAGCCACACAATGTCCTACAAACTGGTTAAAAAAAATCAGTTGCACAAGTACAAGGATGGAGAAATAGTGTTTTACTGAAAGCAGTCTAATGAATTATTTGCAAGTTCAAAATGAATAAACAGTGTGATGGACAAAGCAGCCAATATGATTTTAATTTCTACTAATCAAACTCTGATATTTAGAACAAAGAGGGCACACTATACTCTGGACCACAGAATTCTTCCCTGGTTAGTACACATATTGGAGTCCTCATTTTGGAAGAGAAACTGAAAAACTGGGGCTTCTCTAGGAAGCAACTAGAAAATTAGGGAAACTCAAAACCTTGATATGTGAGGATCAAATAAAATTACTAGAGATAGTCTGGAAAAGAAATTATAAAGCTTATGAGAGCTGTCTTCAAATCATTAAAAGGTTTTTATGTAGAAGAAGAATAACATACGGTTTTTGTTTTGGTTTTTGGTTTTTTTTGGACAGAACTAAAACTAATGAGAAGTTTAAAGTGGGAGAGATTTTAACTAAAACAGGGTAAAATGTCCCGACAATTATTACTGTACAAAAATGGAATGGATTATCTCAAGGAGGGTAGTCCCTTTTCACTGAAGGTCTTCAAGCATAGGTTGGATGACTGGAAGTAGTTAGGGTTATTGTAGATAAGATTCATGATTTGAGTAAGAGTTGGCTTAGATTTAGCTGAAGCTCCTTCCATCTCTTTGTCTATAAATCAGATTATCTTTCAAAATTTTACAGCTGAGGAAACTGAGGATTAGTGAGACTAAGTAATTTGTCCAATGTCACAAAAATGAATTAATGGCAGAGCCAAAACTAGAAGCAAGATCTCCTATTCTGGAGGTCTACCTATTCTACTAAAATGCCTTTAATGTCACTATGACTCACATTCCCTATTCAACTCATCCTATGGTAGTAAAGTTTATTTTGTCTACTTCTTTCCTTGAAGAGTGGTGTGCAAACTCTAGGTTCCCATTCATTCTACTTTCTTTTCTGATTTTTAATTTAATTTAATTTTTATTTTTTATATTTACATAATTTATAAAATTTTATATAAAATTTTATAATTTATATAATTTAATTTTAAATTATTTTATTAAAATGATTAACTTTTCAATTTACTAGACAAAGGAGAATATAATATTTGAAACTGATAAAATCCAGGGTGTATAAAACATGGAATTGTTCAACAAACCCCAGTAGAACAGAAATAGAAGACAAAGAAGTTTTTAAGATATGGATCTATGAAACATATGAAACAGTAGGTTATGAACAAATCTACAAAATCTCTTATCCCATAAGCAGGATATGGCTAAAGTACAAAGAGCTTCAAAATAGCTTTTGATAATTTCAGGGATGATAGATCCACAACGGATGCTTTAAAGAAACCCTGTTTTAGGTGCATGCTCCTAAAGTAAAGTTGATATCTAGGAAGGCAATGCTTTCTTCCCAGATTTACCTCTTAATTAAAGCAGTAAAGTCAGTGCCTTTGATCCAGCAGGGTGATTTCTAAGTATGATAACAACAACTAACAACAACGAGCTAGCATTTCTAGAGTGCTTTATGCTTTGTGAAGTCTTTACAAATATCTCATTTGATCCTCACAAAAACCCTGGGAAGTAGTTGCTATTATTATCCCCATTTTACAGATGAGGAAACTAAGGCAGAAAGAGGTTAAGTGACTTTCCTAGGGGTCATACAGCTAGTAAGTGCCTGGGAAAGGCTTTGAACTCAGGTCTTCCTGACTCCAGGTACAGCCTATCATATCCACAATGCCACCCACTGAATTTGCTAATTACAGTTTAAAATGGTGCAATAATTAAAATATAAATTTAAGTGCAAGTATAAAACATAATTTTAAATTAATTACAACGTGAACTTCTTCAGAGTTTACATTGAGAAAACTTCCTGAGAACTTGCAAATGAGAAAAATTTATTTATATTTTAATTCTCCACAGGTTTAGCAAAGTTCTTGCACAAGTATAATCACTATGTGATCACAAATGTGTGTACTAGAGATAAATGAATATATACTGAATGAAGGAAATTAAATAAATTTTATGAAGCTTGTGCAATTACATGCTAAAAAGAAGGAAAGGTTGATTTAGGGATAACCAATGGACACTGTATGCCTCACTGCTTCTTTACAATATCAAGAGATTTAGGAAAGCTACCACAAACATACTGGGTGGTAAATATTCTCTCATTATACTACATACCTTTCTCTTCTACGGCAGTGAGCGCATGGGAGGAATGGACAAGAACTGCAAAGAATGGAAAGGTATGGATAGGTTGCAACTGGCATCATCAGAAAGAACATCCACACCAGTATGATCAAAGATGCATCTGAGAACAGATTTAGAGCTGGAAGGCACCTCAGATGTCATCTAGTGCAATCTCTTCCACTTATAGATGTTGGAAACTCAGAGAGGTTAAATGGTTTACTCAATGTAATACAAGTAATTATACAAGTCAGGACTTCTGACTCCATATTCAAGATACTTTCCACTGCCCTGTGCTAATATGTATTTAATCTGGTCACAATATAAAATACAGAATTTAATAGAATTGTCCATTTATACTACAAGACTAGGAAGCTGAAGGAAAACATGAGCTATGTTTCCATAAATAGTCTAAAAGGCAGTAATGCCCAAAAGAGCACTGAAGCTATACTAAGACTGGGTTCAAGTCTTGGCCTGGCCACCTTTAGCAAATCTAATTCTCAATTTCCTCATTTGTCAAATGGGAACAATAATGCAGGTACCACCTACCTACAACACATGGATGTTATGAAGATTATGTGAAATAATTTTTAACCAAAAAATGTCAAGTAATTATAAACTGGAATTATTGTAAAATATACTTACGGTGAAAATCATTTGAAGCCTATTCTTTTTATTTTAAAAAAACTAAAGACTATGACCGAATGGATCCATTTCCCCTATTCCACTACCTTCTGTGATCCTATTTCATTTTGTTCTTTTCTTTTAACAATCTCTGATCCATGTCTATGTGGAATGTCAGTCCACAACCCCTGGGAACCTCTAGAATTTTCAGGGATCTAGGCCTTAAGCTGAGTGAGTCCAGCTGAGCTGATCTAATATAAGGATACAAGCACTCAGGGTGACAGTAATGAAACGTAATATAACTGACAGCAAAGGAGACAAAAAAAAACCCAAAACAAAACCTAAAAGGCAGATGTAAGAACTCAAATGTCATAGCATTCAGGATACACTCACTATACAGGAGCACAGGCCTTTAGGTCCTGAGGGAATCATAGTACTAAAAGATAATATAAAAACTCACGCTCATAATGACACTAAATTATTAAGAAAATGTTAAATTACATTAGGTAAAGTCTAAGAAGCCAAAGAACCATGTAGTATTTTTAAAAGTTTTAGAACCAAAATGGTAAAAATTTAACAAAATTTGATGGTTAAACTCTCAGTTATAAAGAATGGCTCACTTTTCATCATCTTGCCTCCCCACCCCGAAGGCCCCCTTCTAGATAGCTTTGGGCTTATCATATTTTCTTTGAAGAAGGTATACAAAAATACATTCACACAAACATCAAGTCTATATTTAGCATTCCTTTTTACCATTAACTTATAATATCTATTCTTTGTAGACATTTTTACTAGACTTCATGATACAAATATGATGAGATATGAGATCAAGAAAGCATTTTACTGCTAAATCTGGACAAAGGAACTTTAGAACAATGTCGAAAACGCCCTCATTTTCCTATGAATAGTTCTGGGAGTCTGAGAAGATAATATTTGGAAAAATTACATTCCTAGAAATTGCTTTTAATAAGCAGAGTCTAGATATTTGCTAAATGATGAGTTTTAAATGTAGGAAAGCATAGTACTTTAAAGTACCATATCCTAAATTCAGTAGTTTGAGATTTTAAAATTCCATAAAACAAGATTATTTTCCCTACTAGATGTCCTCAAATTGTAACTCTTCAATGTATGCATATATGTACATATGTATACATACATGCATACTTATCATAAGGCATATAGGGATACCTCATATGATAAATACACATGTGTATACACACATATATCAGTTAACTGGACTATAACTATAAAAGAATAAATTGAGTTTTGAAGGGCTTTATCTGTTTGCATTTCAATTAAACTGTGAACTATTTTACAAAGTGTCTTAAAATACAGGAGAATTCATACCACCATTAAATTTAAATCAATTAAGAATATTAATACCATTATTATAAGGAGTAGACAAAAAAGTGAGAAACAATTGGCATATTCAGTTAAATATCATTATGGACTAAATGTAACAATATCCCCAACTGCTACCCCATAAAGAACAGGAAGTAGAATTCTAACATAAACAAAAGAGCATAGCTGCACATAAAAAGAATCAGGAAGTATCTACTGCATATGTTATCACGGACATTGGTCTCAGGAAACAACTGGCAACCTTGTAATCCTAAAAAGCATTAGGAAATGTATTTAACAAAAGATTTTTTTAGCAACCCTTTTCATTTAAATTTTTTTTGCTACCTTAAGACCCAATAATTCATTGCAAACTCATAGTATTATTAATATATTAAGTATTAAAGTGGTGAAATTTCAGTAAGAGGATCCTCAATACTTAATTAGATTTGTGTTCCAGTTCCATTTTTGGCCTTTACAAACTTGGGGATGGAAAATTATTAATCCTAGCTCTGAGACCTTGGAGATTCAGTAGAATTTTGGGGTTACAGGTTTGATGTGGGACATTTCTCTACTAGTGGACACAAAGGAGACTTCCCACAAGTTACATAAATCTGAGACTTGGATTTCTGAATCTGATGTCTAGTGATCTTCTAATAGCTAAAGGGCAAACTGTAGTTATGCCAAAACACACACGTACCACTCTTTCCCTCTACCCCCCTTCCCCCTACATTCATTTTTTAAAAAATTTTTGAGTTCTGAATTCTTTCCCTCCCTCAATCCCCCCCAACCCAAAGTTGAGAAGGCAAGCAATAATACCCATTATACATGTGAAGTTGTGCAAAACATTCCATATTAGTCACGTTGCAAAAAATAAGAAACAAAGCAAAAAAAAAAATTTTTAAAAAATGTTTCAACTGGCACTCAACACTTCATCAGTTGTCTCTTTGGAGGTATTTGTAATAAAGATACTTGACCTACAGTTTAACTTAGAATTTAGTCATTTTAATAAACAGATTCACCCTTAAAGGACCCAAGTAGTGGCAAATGCACACTTCCCTTTATTAAAGCGCTGCTGACCTAAATCTAAATGAAGATGACCAAGTCAGAAGGACCATAGGCAGATGTCATGATGGTTAGAAAAAAAAAAGGCATTTAACATTCAAAAATATCAAGTAAACTGTCCCAAATTCAATTCAAATTTAATGAGTGAATATTCACAGGTTCTTGTTTGGGAGGTAAAGGACTTGGCAGAGCTGGTTTTTTCATATCTAATGGCAATAAGAAATATCATTTAATGGGATATCAGGTTATTTTGTGTTTCAGATATCATGATTAACAATTTGCATGATAACCATTTGCAAAAAAAGGTGATGAAGATAATTCCAGCTTCTGTGCCATATGTGATAAAAGATTTCAAACTTGAGGAAAATATAGAGAGATGTGAACTATATGATGTTACAATTAGATGAAATGAGAACCAAAAAGTCTAGAAATAATGGGATTACAAGAAGAACCATTAATAGTTCCATGTTAACTTTACAAGGGATTTCCAGTAGAGTGCCCCCCAGTGTCTGTACTTGGTCCTAAACTGTTTTACATTTTTATCAATAAACTGGATTAAAGCATAGCAGGCAAAGATGGCCTTTTCTGATCCCCCAGTTGTTAATGTCCCTTTTACACCCTGTCAAAATAACTTTGTATATATTTTCTATTTACTTTTCTATGAATATTTTGTACCACTCCTCCGTCCCAAGTAGATGTAAGCCCCTCAGGGGAAGACATTTTCTCACTTTTATATTTGTAACCCCAGTATTTAGCCAAGTATTAGCACATACTAAACAGTTTATACAGGGATGCTGACTGACTGGATGATGGCATGCTCACTGAATTTTCAAATGACACAAAGCTGAGAGGATGGCTAATAGTTTTGCTAGGCTAGAATATTGGGCTTAGGTAGGATAAATATAAAATTTTATATCTGAGTTTAAAACTCTAATTCACAAGATGAGGGCAAGCAATGTAAGATTGTTTCTCCCCGAAAAATATCTGGGGGTTTTAGTAGAGTGCAAGCTCAATGTAAGACAATAAAGTGAATGCGATTTTAGGATACAGTAAGAGAGGCATAGCTTTGTACAACCTCAGGTGTGCCACATCTGGAATGTTTTTGTTTATGGGTGCTACTGCGTGGTGGAAGGACAGATATAAGCTGCAAAGTGTCCAGAAGTGATTGAGTTTATGATCGAGATTGTGAAAGGTCTTGAGTTCATACAGGAACTGGGGAAGTTAAAGATGGAGAAGGGAACAAATACTCAGCAGGGGAGGGTTTACAAGGCAGGAAATATTACAGAGGCGTTCAGGTATATGAAGGGCCGTCAGGTGGAACAGGGATTAAATTTGTTTTGTTTTGTGTCCAAAGGGCAGAAACAGCAACAACAAGTATAAGTTGTCAAGGAGAATTTAATTTTGATGTCAGGAAAAGTTTCCTAATAATTAGAAGCATCAAAAAGCAGCAGCTAGGTGATGCAGTAGACAGAACAATGGTCCTATAGTCAGGAAGACCTAAGTTCAAATCTTGTCTTAGATACTTAGCTGTATGACACTGGGCAAATCATTTAATCCCTCAGTTTCTTCATCTGTAAAATAGCACCTACCAATAACAACTTAACTCCTAAGGTGGTTGTAAAGCTAAAATGAGATATCTGTAACACACTTTGCAAACTTTATCATTTTAAATGGAAATGGTCTGCCTCAAGAGGGTGTAGGATTCCCTTCAATGGAAGTCCCCACTGCTGGGCTAGATGATTATTTAATGAGAGTATGTTTTAGATGTAATTCTTTCTGAAGTGTGCTTTGGAATGGTAATGTCTTTCTAACTGAAATTCTGATTTGGCTGGGCTATACAATAGCATAGTTAGGTGGATTTGAAACCAGTTGAAGGGCAGGACCCAATGAGTAATGAGGAACAGTTCTATATCAGATTGGTAGTTTGCTTTCAGGATCTACGCTTTTTGTTATTTTTTGTTTCTGGTAAAGAAATAGATAAAGGAATAGATGAAACAAAATTTTCAGATGATACAAAACAAGTAAAGAAAGCTAAAATTTTGGAGATCAGAGTCCTCAGGATCCAAAAAGATCCTGAAAGGCTAGAATGCTGGACCTGTCCAGCCAGGCACTGTCCTAAGCATTTTACAAATATCTCATTAAATCCGCACAACAACTCTGCCAGGCAGGCTCTGCTATCTTCATTTTATAGTTGAAGAAATGAAGCAAACAGAGGTTAGGTGACTTGCCCAAGTGTATGAGGCTGGATTTAAACTCAGGCCCTTCATGACTTCAGGCCCAGCATTCCATTCACCGGCTATCTAGCTGCTTCATATACAGATAGATAATACACTAGCTAAGAAGGTCATGGGTTAACACTAAAGCAAAGCCTTCAAAGAAAAATCTGAATAACCACTTTTTGGTATGTTATTAAGTAGAGTCTTATTTAGGGACAAGTTAAACTAGGTGGTCTCTGAATTCTTTTTCAATTCTGAGGCTTTGTAAATTTAAATGATGCTTACAGAATCAGGATCGTAGACAAACAGACTAAGCTAATTAGCTGGCATATGCAAGTCGAATTTACACTCATATGTAACCACAGAGTAATCGCTACTTACAACAGCATACTATATACACTAAAAAATTTTTCAAGAAAATATCAGTGTCTATAGAAACAAACTGCAGTTATTTAGGAGCTTAAAGTTTGGTGGTAATAATAATTTTTTAAACAAATAAATATTTTCATTCATTACATTGTTATGTATATAAGAGGTCTTCAATAAATACTTAAAATAATAGAATTTTAGAGCTGATAAGACCATTTGAGGTTAATGTAGTGAAATATCTTAATTTTACAACAGGAGAAACTGAGATTCAGGAAAGTTTAAGTGACTTATCTAAAGTCATATAGTTAGAAGCAAACCTGATAACTGAATTCAGCTTTCAGCTTTTCTGAGTGTTAATGGCTATTTCCTCTACACCATGTTCAAGCTTGAGAAACAGGGAGAAATTATTGACATCAAGACCCTCCCACTAAATGAATAAAGCTTACTGGAAATTAAATTTTAGTGATACTTGTGAAAATAAATCTAACACTACCTGCCTTGAAGTTTTAGCAGAAAAAAAACCCCTTTTTTGTTGTTCTATTTTGTTGAATATAAAAAAACCTAATATATGAGGGAGTAGAAACATTAGTACAGAGAAGTATGCGGTGAGAAAAATAGTACTTCACAAACCCCACTTTTTAGCAAATTAAGAGATTCTCTTATTTGAAAAGTAAGACTCACATTACCCTCCCTTTTAGATAAGTACTAAAATGAGTCTAAAAATAAAGTTAGAAATATTCATCCATGTTTTACATTGAAGAGGCCTAAATTATTTTACCAAGACAATAAAACATAGACCTACAATGAGATCTCCTGTATGCATGAGATAAAAACAAAATGCTTCCCCAATGTGTAACTTCAGAATGCAATTGCTGTTCAAGGAATGGTAGAAGCAAACATATTATAGATTTTCCATGTTATGGTGAGAGAAAGCAGTACGCATGCTTGTGGGAAATATTAACATCTGAACACTTGAAAATGCCTTTAGAGAAATGGGGCAGCATCTAGGAAAAAGCACTATATTAGCATCTTTTTGAAATCTGCCCTACAAAATGTGCTTGGCTTCTATTTCAAAGTTGTGGGGGCAGCTAGGTGGTGCAGTGGATAGAGGGCCGGCCCTGAAGTCAGGAGGACCTGAGTTCAAATCCAGCCTCAGACCAAACATTTGTCACTTACTAGCTCTGTGACCCTGGGCAAGCCACTTAACCCAAACTGCCTAAAAATAAAAAAAAAAATTTAAATGTCAAAGCTGTGGCAATCTGTTCCTTGATGTGATTGTATTTCCAATTTCAGGTTCATATAATATTTCAATAAAATTCAAATATTCATTAAAAAAATCCTCCCCACCCTCTTATCAGCTTGCTTTTGTATGCTGTCTTTTCCCATAAGGTTATAATCTCTCTTACTTATATTCCTCCTTCTCATCGTCCGCCACCCCAACCCACCCCCCAAAAAAAGACCTCTCTCTAAAAGGTCCTATTTCACCTGTTACAGGAAAACTGACCACTGGACAGTGTGGTTGGTAACAAGCAGGCGCACCTGGAGGACTTTCATCTTCTACAGGAAAACCCTGTCACAAGGAGTTAGATGGCCAAGGAATGGGGCCAGCTGGCACACAAGCAGTATGTCCTTCTCACACTTCTCACTGGTGAGCACACGAATAAAGAGACACAGAATCACACCCACATCAGGGAAATTTCACTTTGGGAAACTTGAAAGAAAAAATAGGGCTTTTAAAACACCCCAGAGGCTTATCTGGATCTCGCTCAAACAATCTAAACCACTTAAAGCAGGGGTTCTTAATTTTTTATGGGGTGGTACTGGACCCCTTTTGGCAGTCTGGTGAAACTTTCTAACCCTTCCTCAGAATGTTTAAAAAAAATTCATAAAGGGAAGGAAAGATAAATTTCAGTTACAGGCTATTGAAAATAAAGATGTAATTTTTTCTCATCCACATTCGCAGACCCCATAAAACCTATACACAAACTCCAGATTAAGAATCCCCAACTAAAGGTACCACATAAGTCACCTTGATTAATCAGCAACCATTAAATCTTTCCTCTTCCTTAAATATCCTAGCTAATGCTGTTCCCACACCCTGCCACAATGTTATAGCACTTCATTTCTGAGGTCTTTCCCAATTCCTAATTTTTCCAGAAAGTATTGTACTCCCATCCAAAATTAGGATCATTATTTTAAAGCTGGGAGGACCTTTTGAGGCCATAAATTCCAACCCCCTTTGGTTTACTGATGAAGAAACTAGGTACTAAGATAGGTACAGGGAGGTTAAGTGACTTTCCCAGGCTCATGCAGCTTAGTGAGTGAGGTGGGATTTGAACTAAGGTTTTCATGACTCCAGATCTAAAGCCCCACAATCCACTACACTAAATGCTGTGTGTGTGTATGTATGTGTATATGTGTTTACCTATGTACTCTTAGTACGACGTAAGCTTCTTGAGGGCAGGGAATGTTTGATTTTTCTTTGTCTCCCCAAAGTCTAGTACAGTGACTGGCAGGCGCTGATTAAATTGAATTTTCTTACTTTCTTCCTTGATTTCTGTTCCTCAGTGTAAATACCATTGTAAAGTCACACTTTTTTGGTAACCAATCATGCTAGTTCTTTGTGTAGATCTACTGAAAACTACTTACCACTTCTGACTTCAAGCACTGGGTAACACATTTTTTTTTAAATTTCATTAATTTATTTGGATTTATCAACAATCACTTCCATACGCTTTTGAGTTGAAAATTTTTCTCCCCCTTCTCCCCGCCACCCTCCCCAAGACGGCGCACAATCTGATATAGGCTTTACATTTATATTCCTATTAAATATATTTTCATATTAGTGAAGTTATAAGCAAAAATTAAAACCAATAGGAGGAACCATCAGAAAGATGAAACAAAACTCAACAGAAGGCAAAAATAAGTGATAGCTATTTGACTCCCATAGTTCTTTCTTTGGATGTGGACAGAATTTTCTATTCTGAGGCCTCTACAGATGTCTTAGATCCTTGTAAAGCTGAGAAGGGTTCAGTTTAACAATATTAGTCATCACATAACGTGACTGTTATTGTGTACAAAGTCCTCTTGGTTCTGCTCACTTCACTCAGCATCAGACCATATAGGTCTTTCCAGGTTTTTCTGAAGTCAGCTCATTCATCATTTCTTATAGCACAATAATATTCCATTACATTCACATACCACAACTTGTTCAGCCATTCCCCAATTGATGAGCATCCTCTCAATTTCCAATTCTTTGCCACCACAAAAAGAGCTGCTGTGAATATTTTTGTACATGTGGGTCCTTTTCCCATTTGTTTGATCTCTTTGGGATATAGCCCTAGAAGTGCTATTGCTGGATCAAAGGGTATGCACATTTTTGTAGCCCTTTGGGCATAGTTCCAAATTGTTCTCCAAAATGGTTGGATCATTTCACAACTCCACCAACAATGTATTAGTGTTCCAATTTTCCCACATCTTCTCCAACATTTATCATTTTCCTGTTTTGTCATGTTGGCCAATCTGATAGGTGTGATGTGGTACCTCAGAGTTGTTTTGATTTGCATTTCTCTAATCAATAACGATTTAGAGCATTTTTTCATATGACTATAGATGGCTTTAATTTCTTCATCTGAGAACTGTCTGTTCATATCCTTTGACCATTTATCAATTGGGGAATGGCTTGTGTTCTTATAAATTTGTCTTAATTCTCTATATATTTTAGAAATGAGGCCTTTATCAGAGAGACTGGTTGTAAAAATTCTTTCCCAATTTTCTACCTTCTAATCTTAGTTGCATTGGCTTTTTTTCTGCAAAAACTTCTCAATTTAATGGAATCAAAATTATCCATTTTGCTTTTCATAATGTTCTCTATCTCCTGTTTGGTCATGAATTCTTCTGTTCTCCATAGATCTGATAGGTAAACTATTCCTTGTTCTCCAGTTTACTTATGGTATCAGCCTTTATATCTAAGTCATGAACCCATTTTGACTTTATTTTGGTATATGGTGTGAGATTTGGGTCTATGCCTAGTTTCTGCCATACTCTTTTCCAGTTTTCCCAGCAGTTTTTTTCAAAGAGTGGGTTCTTATCCCAGAAGCTGGGGTCTTTGGGTTTATCAAATAATAGATTACTATAGTCATTGACTACTGTGTCTTGCATATTTAACCTATTCCACTGATCCACCTCCCTATTTCTTAGCCAGTACCAAGCAGTTTTGATGATTGCTGCTTTATAATACAATTTAAGATCTGGAATTGCTAGGCCACCTTCCCCTGCATTTCTTTTCATTAGTTCCTTTGATATTCTGGACCTTTTGTTTTTCCAAATGAATCTTGTTATTATTTTTTCTAACTCTATAAAATAATTTTTGGTAGTTAGATTGGTATGGCACTGAATAAGTAAATTAGCTTAGGTAGGATTGTCATTTTTATTATATTAGCTCGGCCTACCCATGAGCAACTGATGTTTTTCCAATTATTTAGATCTGATTTTATTTGTGTGAAAAGTGTTTTGTAATTGTGTTCATAGAGTTCCTGGGTTTGTTTCATAGGTAGACTCCTAAATATTTTATAATGTCTACAGTAAGTTTAAATGGGATTTCTCTTTCTATCTCTTGCTGTTGGGCTTTGTTGGTAATATATAGAAATGCTGATGATTTGTGTGGGTTTATTTTATAGCCTGCAACTTTGCTAAAGTTGTTTATTATTTCAAGTAGTTTTTTACTTGATTCTCTAGGATTCTCTAAGTATATCATCATGTCATCTGCAAAGAGTGATAGCTTTGTTTCTTCTTTGCCTATTCTAATGCCTTCAATTTCTTTTTCTTCTCTTATTGCTAAAGCTAAATTTCCAGTACAATATTGAATAACAGTGGTGATAATGGACATCCTTGTTTCACCCCCGATCTTATTGGAAATGCTTCTAGCCTGTCCCCATTACATATAATGCTTGCTGAAGGTTTTAGATATATGCTATTTATTATTTTAAGGAAGACTCCATTTATACCTATGCTTTCTAGTGTTTTTAATAGGAATGGGTGTTGTATTTTATCAAAAGCTTTTTCTGCATCTATTGAGATGATCATGTGATTTCTGTTGGTTTTGTGTTGATATGCTCAATGATGCTGATAGTTTTCCTAATATTGAACCAACCCTGCATTCCTGGTATAAATCCTACCTGGTCATAGTGTATTATTCTTGTGATAAGTTGCTGCAATCTACTTGCTAGTATTTTGTTTAAAATTTTTGCATCTATATTCATTAGAGAAATTGGTCTATAATTTTCTTTCTCTATTTTGACTCTTCCTGGTTTAGGTATCATATTTGTATCATAAAAAGAATTTGGTAAGACTCCTTCTTCACCTATTTTCCCAAATAGTCTATAATACTGGAATTAATTGTTCTTTAAATGTTTGATAGAATTCATATGTAAATCCATCTGGCCCTGGAGAGTTTTTCCTAGGGAGTTCATCCATGGCTTATTCAATTTCTTTTTCTGAGATGGGGTTATTTAAGTATTTTACTTCCTCTTCAGTTAATCTAGGCAATTTATATTTTTGTAAATATATATCCATTTCACTACAATTGTCAAATTTGTTGGCATATAGTTGGGAAAAATAATTCCTAATTATTGTTTTAATTTCCTCTTCCTTGGTGGTAGCTTTGCCCTTTTCATTCGTGATACTAGTAATTTGGTTTTCTTCTTTCTTTTTTTACATTAAATTAACCAAAGGTTTATCTATTTTATTGGTTTTTTCATAAAACCAGCTCTTAGTTTTATTTATTAGTTCAATAGTTTTCTTAATTTCAATTTTATTAATTTTTCCTTTGGTTTTGGGTAATACATTTTATTGACTTTTGACCAGTTCTCCCACTTCTGATACTGTACTTGAATTAAAGATGGAAGTAGGATTTGTCTCCAAGTTCTGTATAAAGGTAAGACCACCATAAGGGTGCGAACAGCCTTATCGTGTAGGAGAGGCAGAATCCTGCAAGTCTACACATCAATAGGAAGAAAGGAAGAGAGGTCAGTGGACCCTGTCCAAGGAAATCTTCTTTAGTAGACCACTGCTGACCACCACCCCTCCTCGTGCATGTCATTCAGACCATCATAACCAAGGCATGACCAAGATTCTGTCACCATTCTGCATGTACTGGCCAATGAATGCCTCAAATTAAGCCTTATGTTTTCTGTTGTGTAAGCAAAATGTATCACAACACTGTGGGCTGGGCTGGTTATTTGAGAAACATTTTAGTTGCCAAAGAAACATTTTATTCTACACATGTTCGTGGCACCTCTTAAATACTCCATAAGGCGTTCATCCAATTTGTTGGAGGATTTCTTCTAGATCTCTTTACACTGCAGGGATGCCAATATTGGTTAGCCTTTACTCTTGCTACATGCCTATCCCACGCCTTTTTCTGGTTATACATGTCTCTGATGACATCCTTTATACATACCCCTTTGTCCTACATAAATCATTGTGAGTGATATTTTGTTGCCTACTCACACTCATCATGAATGTCTCTGTTGTTTTTTGGTTCACTCACAATAATTAGTTAAAATACCATGGTATTCCATGATTTATACCACATAGTATCTGGAAAAATATTTATATTTTTGAAAGAGGACTTTTTCCATGGAGAAATCTAGGATCATTAAATGAACTATACAATTTTCAAAAAGCAATCTAATTCGTACTCCTACTCAGGTCTGAGCCAAGTTCACCCTCCATTAACGATATATATGTCCAAGACAGACCAATTATAAAAGCTGTCTACTCAATTACTTATCACAGTCTTCACAAAAGGTATTCTTTACTTGGTCTTCTTGCATAAATCATTAGGCTAAATACTTTAGAGTGCTTATGGATTTCATTTAAAAGATTCTGCATGTTCTGGACCTTGGTATACTCAAGATTTCATTTGCAAATACGAATATCAGTAGAACCTTCATCTTCTGCTGTGAATCTCTTTTTCACGTGGAGTCTCAATCGGACATTATCCTTGACAGTAGCAAATAGGTACTACAATCAGAAATCTCCTTGTCTTATGCTTTGCTTGTGACTAATAATATCAAGAGAGTTGCCAGAATTCCCCTTATTGTTATATTTTTTTAAAGTAATTTTGTATGATTTTCATATATGCATAGGAGGCAATTTATTACAGGAAAACCTTTAGGACATTGTTTTGCTCTACCAAATCAAATGCTTTCTTAGAGTTAATAAACACTCAACAAAGTAGGAAGCTGTATCATCTATATCCTTCATTTCTGTGACTACAGAGATGTGGACTGTCATGGAATATTGTTTGTAAAAAGCTTGTGTATTCCTTTCTCAGATTTTCATCTAGGATATTCTGGATGCATGTGTAGGTTATCCTATTGTAGAACACTGATGACTGTAATACTAAGAGTATTGTGATGAGTGCAATGCCAATGATGAGGAAAAGTTTATAAAGCATTTTCAATTTCCATCTTTTTTTATATCTTTTCTCCAGTTTGATTCTGAAGTACTTGTAAGATGATATGACTTAGTTAGGTCTCCAGGCAGATTTTCATTGTTTCTGCTGTTTCAATCCTCTAGTTCTTATTGTTTTATGAGGTGATACAATGGTGTCACATCCTGCATTCATTTAAAACATGTAAATTCAACTACAGACATTAGAGGGGAGAAGAGACAGCTGGGAGGAAAGGAGAAGAAAGGGGAAAAGAAGTAGAAAGGAAGAAAAGAGGGAGATGGAATAACAATTTATAACATTATAGGTGATTTTGTCCACCATTCTGAAAGAGTATGCCCTGGAATGAACATAAAATGAGAACATGAATCAGCAGCTGTCTCAGTTCCCACATAGCTCTCCCCGTGTAAGCATCCTATTGTATTGAATCTGACTCTACAATATCTTTCTTCATGATGCCCACAAAAGGTCCTAATAATTCAGGTTAAGTTGGTAGAGCTAATAAGAAAAATATCTTTAGCTGGCTTTTCTAGAATCCTGGTCAGCTAGAAGGCCTCTGTTGTGTTTCTACTGACTTCCTCATAATCTTTCTTCTTGCTTCACGGTGAAGTAGAAACAGACAGTAATATGGTGGTTCAATCATTCTCTAATATGTATGTATTTGTAACCTCTAATATACTCACAAATACATGGGATATCCTATCAACCATAATTAGTTTTCCTGCTAGGTAATCAGTTGTTTCCAATCTGTTATAGTAATTTTCATTTTCTGGTAATGGTATTTGGCACTTGCTCCATCTAGTGCCACCTGCCTCACTTTGAAAGTCAGTACTTCTGTCATTCCTTACTTCTCAAGCCTGCTTGTCAACGTATTTTGGCTTTTCTGTCTAATTTCCCACCAAGTGTTAAAGCATAAGTTGATTTCATTTATAAGGGCCTATCGAGTTATCTGCAGAATTCCTCAATCTCTTCATCTTCAGCAAGAGATGCTGGTACATTAAAAACAATTCGTTTTACAGTGGTCTTTTTTTTTTAATGCTTATTAACTGCAGCAATACAAAATAACCAAATATTCTATGAAAATAGTGTTACTATTTCACTTTGGATACCTGACAAAAGCAACTCCACTAACTTTTTTTTTAAAAGGCCACTCAATTTCTTTTCACTAGAAAGTAAACAAAGTTACTAATCTTGCTGGAGAGCACATAGGTGATTTGGACAGTTAAAAAAGAGTGGTTGTTTTTTTCCTGGTGTTTTGTTTTTGTTTTCTTTAAACACACACACACACACACACACACACACACACACACACACACACACACACACACACACACACACACACACACACACACACACACACAATATAATTATGTATATGCTTAAGTAGCCTGTCTAATCTAAGGGATTAGGTGGGGAGAGAATAAAAAGAAAAGGAAAGGGGAAGAGTAGGAAGGAGAAGGAACAAAGAAAGAAGAAATGAGCTCTGACATCTAGTGCACTTCACAGGTGGTTGCTGCTAATGCAGAAGACCTAGGGCTTGCTTTGACAGGATCACCAACATATTATTTTCCCATGGCCTCCTGAGGTGGATCACAGGTGATTTGTAATAAGTAACCTGGAAAGTTCCTGAGTGAGCTTGTGGCCTCAACACAGTTGTCATGAACAGATGACCTGACTTTCCAAAGGAAAAAGCTTGTCTACCAATGGCTTGGGTCTGATTTTGGAAGACCCAGATGGTGGGAGATCACTTCCCTAGAGCACTTTAGCACTTACACAGGAGCTGTTGCTGGAAATGGAATTCAGGCACCTTCTGCAGTTGTCAAAGGTTGCCATAAGTGAAGTGCTGGGTGGGATTACTGCCATGTTGTTAGTCCTTGCTTCTTATGATGATATAAAACTTAAGTGGTAGCTCCTGAGCAGCCCCTGCCAGGCAACAGGCTGTTGCAGATGATCCCAGATAACCTGGCTTGGGGGAAGAGGGCATGAGCAGAGCCTATTTGTACAGGACTGTGGAGGAGGATACTCCATGGCAACAAAAAACGAGCACTTTTTCCACTAACTCTTTGTTTGCACCTCCAAGGAGAACTTGCAAGCCATTCTTTTTTAGCTGAAACTTACTTTTTTCTTCTGGTTTCATTTATAATTGGAGTGTCATCATTTATATAATTCAATTCTTCCAATAATATGATTAGTCCTTGGTTAATGGATCAGAAACTCACATGAGAAAGGCAGGTGTTAACTAACAGTTAAGAATATGCTTACAATGTAAAGACTGAGTGATCTTAGTATGCTCTATTCTCTTCTCTGCCATTATTCCAGTTTAAAACAAAAATGAAAAAAAAATTTATTAAATTTGTTGCAAAGCTGGGAGTAGAATACATCTCAGACTGTTCGGCCCTACTGAGACTAAGACCTAGGTTCTCAGCTAATTGTGGGTGGAGTAGGGATGGGAGGAGAAAGGATAATCACTTGGGAACAAGAAAAGGAGGAGTCAGTAAGCTCTTAAATTTTAAGAAATAAGGATTTTAGCTACTTAAGTTTTGGAGCTGGCAAAAAAATTCTACAGGTTAACACATGTTTCAGCATCTGGGAATGACAACTCTCTCCTACATTACTACCCATGGTAGAATCTGAAATTTAAAACTAAGCAAAATCTGAATTCTACTTTATAAGCCTAGAACCACTGGTATTTCTGATACTTACATTGAATAAGGCCCAGGATAGAAGATATTTCCGAACAGAAATTGAGGAGGGATATATCATTAAAGAGAAAGTAGTATTAGGATGCTAAAAAGCTAAAACCCAGGACTGTCATAGCCAATGAAAAATGTCTGAGAAGAATAATCTAGGACCAAGAGTGTCAGGAATTGCAGTTTCAGAAAGGTGGGATTTCTGACCTCTTATGGCTGTTCATTGTCATTTTTTTCCCTTAGACTTTTACAGCCACTGTAAAGTTTTTAGAATGGCAGGGACATATGGGCAGTACTGGGCAGAATGTTGACTACACAGAGTGAAGAAAAAGGAGTCATGTGGGATGAAGCTGGAAAGACAGATTAGTGCCAATATGTTAAGGTCTTTAAAAACCCAACAGAAGAGTTTATATTTTATCCCAGAGGCAATAGGGAACCAATGAAATTTTAATGAGTAGAGGATTGACATGATTAGAACTGAGCTAAGGAAAATCACTTGGCAGTTATGTTGAGTAGGACTAGAGGAGACAGAAAATAATAAGAAGCCCACTGCAATGGAGCAAGCAAGAGGTGGTGAGAACATCAAGGAAGAGATCGATCACGTAAGAGGAGATAAGGCTCCATCCTCATTCCATTTTAAGATGGAAAAGTTTCACGAAGAATTACTATATTCTTTGAAAACCACAGAATGTTACAGCTGGAAGTTGACCTTACAGATGATCTTGTTCAACCTCATATTTTACAGATAAACTCAAGTCCAAGTGTAAAATAGAGTTGCCCACTATACACGTGTACTTTAAAGTTTCTTTCTCCAAAAGTGAAAACAAATTTTTATTCAAATAAAGTCAAGTCATCAGAGCATAGATTTAGAATCAGAAAGGACCTTAAAGGCAACTGAATTCCCTTGTTTTGTAGATGAGAAACTGAGTAACAGAGAAATGATTTATCCAAGGTCACAGAGAAGTAAATGGCAGAGTAGCAATTCAAACAGCACCCAACTAATTTTAAACCAACCACAGAACATAGAAATTTACATGATCTAAATCTTGAAAAACTAAATCCTGAAAAACTAAAGGAATGTTGTTTTAAATAGCTTAAGCAGAATGAATCTCCCATTAATGATATGAATATTAGTCCTTCTCTTTGCTTATCACTTTATTTTTCAACCAAGACTTGAGATAAAAAAGGAAAAAAAAGGTGAGTTTCTAAAAAAAGTATGTTTTGGTTAAGGATATAAACTACTAAACAAAGAATAATGTAATTTAAAATTTTAAAACAAGAATCACTTGATTTTTCATCTTTCCTTCAGAAAAATTTGAAGTGATATAGAAACAACCATTTGGACTTCTGTGTATTTGTTTTTAAGTTTTAATGACTCTAAACCTGTGATAAAATTACCAATTTTACTCTTTCTCATAAGTTTTGCTCTTACACTATAGACAAATTATACCATTTCTTTATCTGGTAGACTACTTGGTATATGATGATTTCAAATGTGGTCTATCAGATCACTACTTGATTTGTAACTCTGCATCATTTTTATACTTCTTAAGTGAATCACATGTACTGGTTTGCACTCTTTCTTGTTACCATGGCTTGAAAATTCTTTATTTTGTTTACTTCTTTCTTAAATGCAGGAACATGCAAATTATTTAGGTCAGGAGGAAAACAGTAATGTTTTTAGCAGCAAGAAAAATGACAATGAAGTTTGACAGTGTGAAAAAGCAAAATTAAAACCTTTGAAGCAAAAATGGTAAGACAGTTTCAAAGTTATAAAAATAAGACAGCACAAAGTATTTAGAATGGTGTTTCATATTTGTCTTTGAAGAAGAAAGTTTAATTAACTAAGTTAACTCATTATAGCTATAGAGGAAAATATCAACACTGAAATTTAACCTTTTTAAGAAGTATAAGAATGTACAGCATATCATCAAAGTGTCTTATCAAACTTTAATTACTGATTTTTGGATTCCATTTTGTGCTTTATTATATTTTAATAAGTCAAAGTTTTCCTTCTAAAAATAAAAAAGAGAAATTGGGGGTTTTCTCAAAATAAATTGGAAGGAAAATAATAATTTGCCCCTTAAAGAACTCCTAGACTACCATGACTCATTTTCCAGTCCTATAAACAATTTCCATGATAACATTTGTGTCTTCACATTCCCTTCATAATGAAATCAACAGCTCAAGATGACCTAGTATTAAATTCAGCCTCCTATTACAGCAATAAGTAGAGGATTGTTGCATTCTCTTTAAACTTTATACAAGACATTAAAGAAGAAATGAACAAAGAAAATGGAAGTACTTTGGCTAGATTAGTAACATTTAAAAGTAATTCTAAGAAGTCGATGAGTAATTATGAAGCCTCTATAGCTGTACTTAGAGTTCCTGAAAAAAAAAATTAGCCAAAAGAAGTAGCTAGGTGGCATAGTGCATAGAGTACTAGACTTGTGGTGAAGAAGATCTGGGTTCATATCCTGCCTCAGACACTTAACTGGTTGTGTAACCCTGAGCAAGTCTTTTAATCTCTCTCAATTTCAGTTTCCTCATCCTTTAAATAAGTATAATAATAGTAGAGATTTCATAGGTTTGTGAGGATCAAATGAGATAATATATGTAAAATGTTTTGCAAATCTTAAAGTGCTACAGATATGCTAGATGATATTATTATTATTATTATCATTGATTTTTTGTAACTCATAAAGCATCATCAGTAAGTGGAAAGAAACAAAATAAGATCTAGAAAAAGCAGCTGAAAACAGAAAGCATAAATTTATGTTTAAAAATCATTGGCTGAGTTTCCTGTATTTATAAAACTAGCATCCCCTATTATTACTATTAGCCCCAGGGGCTAATAGCACAATTTACATCACTGTTCAACCGTAGGCTCCAATAATTTAACCTTAAATAAATAATTTTACATATGAAAACTCAGGCTACTAGAACTTCACAAGTATAACTAAATCAGAATTCAATCTAGAATCATCGTCAAGTTTTGTAGCTGTTTGTCAGGACATAAAGCACCAATACTGCAGTCTACAATGTGAATACTTTGTCTTAATTTAACTTCAGTAATTCCAAAATCTACAATTAAAAAAATTCATTTACATATTTTCAGTTGCGTACCTTGTCAATCATTTTCCGAGCTTCTACTTCTTCACTATTGGGATTTTCCAGTTCAATGGTGTAGGTGCCCTTGTCACTTTGGTCGTCATCATTGTCCTTTTCAGAAGCAGCAGAAGCAGGCTGAATTTTTAACTTTTTATCCATCTCTTGGCTTGGTCTATGCCCAAGACTGCCTGAACTTCTCAACAATGTCGTCTGTAGGAAGGGCAATGACACTGATGGCTCTTCTGATTTCTGTTTTAATAGTTTTCCATGTGGAACACCATGCCCTGCTGCTCTGTGGCGCACAGAGCTAGTCTGTAAAGAAAAAGAAACCACTTTGGCATCTGCTGATGTAGGTTTTGCTTTCTCAAGTTTTGTATGTGGTGTTGAATAAGGAGTTTCCTGACACAAGACTCCTGCACTTTGAGTGAAGGAATATGACCGTCTTTTTCTGGGATTGTCTTCATCAAAGAACTCAATCATAAAAGCAGTTTGACTTACAACAACTTGTTCTTGATGTTTTTCTGTAGACTGGGCCTTCTGATGTAGCCTTTTCTGTTCTGAGTGGTGACGCCTTAAATGTTCCTCAAGAACTGCTCGCTTGCTACAATGCCTGTGTGCTCCAGCATTTTCTGAATCACTCTGTGTGCCATCATCATGTTTATTCCCTATTGACACAAAGAAAAACACATCATGATGCTGAGATGGAAACAAAAAAATCACACGTACACAACACAAAACAGACACAGAAGTCTTGTTTTTTTCCTCTGATTTTATGCAAGGTCTCCACGTTCCCTTCAATAATAGGCTCTGCTGTTAAGTTTTTATTAAACTATTAAGTTTCCCTCAAACTTAATACTTATGATATTCTAGTTTCCATTAGCCAAACAATAAAGTATTTTATAAATACATCAGGAATAAGTCAATACAAATTATTTACTTTCACCTAAATTTCAACACTGTAAATCCTTAATCATGATTTACTAAAAAACAAAACAAAAATAAAAACCCAGTACCATATCTGTATTATTTTGTATTTACAACTATAGTAAACAAGCACCCCTCTCTGCTTAAATATTGAACCTATTTAAACATTCAGAAATCTGATCCTGATAGTCCTAAGGAGAACTGAAAGAAAAAACTTGGTGATGACACAGAAATGATGCTCTGACAAATACCTTATGATAACAATAGGACTTTCATGTTATTTTTAAAAATCTGTTTTGCATTAACTAGCTAAAGCTAAAGTTAAGCATTATAACTGTATTGTATGCAACATTATTGCATATCTACTGAACAACAAATATGGAGAACTTTGGGTATTGTCTAGAGCCATATACAATTAGACATCAAAGTATTTTCTATTAATAATAGGAAGCAGGGGCAGCTAGGTAGTGCAGTGGATAGAGCACTTGCCCTGGAATCAGAAGGACCTGAGTTCAAATCTGGCCTCAGACACTTGACACTTACTAGCCGTGTGACCCTGGGCAAGTCACTTAGCCCCACTGCCTAGCAAAGGAAATTAAAAAAAAAAAAAGAAAAGGAAGCTAAGTGACATAGTGGAGTGTTAGATTAGGAATCTGGAATGCTTGAATTCAAATCCTCTCTTAGACATTAATTATATGACACTCAACAAATCATAATCTCTTGACCTCAGTTTCTGCGCCTATAAAATGAGGATTTACAGGGTTGTTACAAGGATCAAATGATAACATAAGATAACACACATAACGTGATTTGAAAACACCGTAATACTATAAACATGCTAGCTATTATTATCAACATTATTATTGTCTTTACAAACTATAGCAAGTAATGATAAATTACAAAATGAAAAGGCAGCAATTCAATGGAATGTATTTAAAAGTTTATTTTCAGTGGTGTGCTAGAGCCAGCTCCAAAGAACGAACTTTCAATGTGAATATTTACACTTCAGAAATCAGCAAACAGTATAAATCAGGGCTTGATTTATTGTTTGGTTGATCGTCTAGATTTTAAAAAGTGATGGAAAAAATGTTACTAATGCAGATTAAACTTAAAAGTATATCGTGTGTACATTTTCCACCCTGGAGAGTCAGTTGTTAAACATTTACCAACCCATTCCTGGTTACTTTTATACTTCCTGAAAGTTTGGAAACTAATTTGTAGAAAACTCCACAACAAATTTTAGCTCACAGAGTAAAAGTAATCTAGGGTTGAATTAAGAGAAATATACCGTGCAAGATTAAGATATATCAACCATAGCAAAACCACATCCAAAAAGTTCAATTTTGAGCACCACATTTTAAAGGAAAGTTATAGTAAGTCAACAGCCATTTATTAAGTTCTCTCTAGGTGCCAGGAACTGTGTAAGTATTCAGGATATAAAGACAGGAAAAACACTTCAAGGAGTTCACATTCTATTGTTGTATAAAAGTTACATACAGTGTAAGTAAGGAGTAATCTCAAAATAAAGGCACTAGTGGGAGCATGGAGGTGCGGAGGAGACTGGGGAAGACTGACAAAAACCTCTTATGTATTGGGGGGATCTGAACTGAGACTTGAAGCAAGGTAAATTAAGAGGCAGGAGAAGGAAAGAGATTTGAGAAATGATGAACAGAGTAGGGAGATGAGTATGCATGAAGAATGACAAGAAAGCCAACATCACTGAGTTCTAGAGTTTGTGGAAGAGAAAAAAGAGGAAGAAGACTGGAAAGGTAGAGAGAGCTTTAAAAGCCAAAACTAAGACTTCCTCTTTGACCTTGGAAGTTACAGGCAGCCAAAGGAGTTTATTGGGTAGGGGAAGACATAGTAAGGCCTACACTTTAAAAAGAACACTTTGGCAATTGAGTGGAAGATGGAAGAGAACAGAAAAAACCTTAATTCACAGAGACTGCCCAGAATGTTACTGTGACAGGCCCTAAGTGAGATGATGAGAGTCTGCACGCTGGCTGTGAGAGTGGAGAGAAGAGGACATGTCTAAGAGATGTTTGAAGGTAGGAATTACAGGATTCTACAACAGAATGGATATGCGGAGTAAATGTAAGGAATCAAAGATGATATTGAGACTGTAGGCCTAGATGACTGGTAGAATGGTGATGGAATGAGGGGAGATGTATGTGCATGCATGCATGTGAGTGTAGGTACTGGGATGTGGTAAGCTTAAGATGTCTATGGGACAGCAGTTCAAGATGCCCAGCAGGTAGCTGGAGATGAGAGTAGACCTCAGGAGAGAGGTCAGGGCTGGATAAATTAATGTGATAACTGCACAGTAAATGAATCCATAGAAGCTGATGAGATCACCAAGTGAAATGGCAAAGAGGAAGAAAAGTGCCATGGACAGACCTTAGGAAGATACCTATAGTTAGTGGATATAATCTAGACTAGGTCTATGAAGAGCCTGCAAATAAGACTAGAGGGGTCAGACAGGCAGGAGGGGAATCAATCAGGTTAAGAGCAGTGTTGCAAAAACCTAGAGAGAAGAGAGTATCAAGGAGAAGAGGGTAATAGATAATGTCAAAGGCTTCAAAGTAGTTAATTAGGATGAGGACTGAAAAAAGGCTATTAGGTTTGACAAATTAAGAGATCACTGGTAACTTTGGAGACAGAAGTTTCAGGTGAATAATGAGACCGAATGCCTAAACAAAAAGAGTGGGGGAATTGACTGTAGACAGCTTTCTCAAGGAGTTTAGCCAAAAAGGGATATGAAGTGTAAATTAAATGTAATGATGATGGTCTGGTCATGTGAATTTTTTTTTAAGGTTGGTGGGGTCAGGGGGTTGGAGAAGCAGGAGTATGTTTATAAACATATATAAGCTAGAGAGCATCCAAAGTCGGGTAACCAGGATGGCAAAAGCTCTCAAGATCATAAAATATGAGAACTAAAGGAATTTGGGGGGGGAAATGTCATAAAGAAGACTCACGAAAAGAACACGATCTCACAATCCCTTGACATAATTTCCTCTTGTCTTTCCCTTTATTCCAGTCTCTGATGACGCGTCTCTTATTCTGTTCAAGGCTAATTCCTTGTCTGATCCCATTCCCTTTCTTCTTCACGCAGATACAGAGGTGGAGAACCTGTGGCCTGGAGGCCACATGTGGCCTTCTAGGTCCTCGGGTGCAGCCTTTTGACTGAGCCCAAGTTTTACAGAACAAATTCTTTTATTAAAGGGATGTGTTCTGTGAAGTTTGGATTCAGTCAAAGGGCCACACTTGAGGACCTACAGGGCCACATGTGGACTCAAGGCTGCAAGTTCCTCACCCCTGGATACAGATTTGTTGCCTTCAACTCTTTCCTTTTCTCAGCTAAAATCCTAGAAAAGGCAACACATACTTGCTGCCTTCACTTCCCATCTTCTCACTTATTTTTCAGCCCTTTGCTATTATGATTTGTGACTTCATCACTCAATTAGAACTGATCTGTCAAAAGTAACCACTGATTTAATTGTCAAATCTAATGGCCTGTTCTCAGTCCTTATTTTCCTTGTCCTCTCTGCCACAGTGTACAATAGTCACCACCCTACCCCTGCAGATAGTCTCTGTTTTCATGTGCTTGTCCTTAGTCTTGTTTGCCAAAACACCAGGACCCTAACTGTGGGCATATTTCAAGGCTCTCTTGTAGTCCCTCTTCTCCCTACACCATCTCTCAGAGGTTTCATTAGCCCCCAAGAGCTTAATAATCATCTTTATGCTGATATCTTTCAGATATAAATATCCAGTCTCAGTCTCTCTCCTGAGCTTAAGTTCCATATCAATAACTCAATATCTCCAAAACTGAATTATCTTTCCCTCTAAATCATCCATTCTACCAAACTTCTTTCTTTCTGCTGAAAGCACCACCATTTTCCCAGTCAACCAAGTTTATAACTTTGGCATCATCTCTTCCCTTTCACTCATAATACATGCCCAATTAGTTGACAAATCTTGGCACCAGTACATTCCTCATGTCTGTCACCTCCCTCCCTCCCCTCCCCCCACATCAATGCTTCATTTCAGGTCCTTATGATCTCTTGCCTGGACCACCACCATGCCCCACTCAGATCTAACCATGTTACTCCTCAATTCAATAAATCAATGGCTCCCTGATACTTTATCTAGGATCTTTGCTTACAACCTAACCTCAATCACTCTTTATATCATTATTGCATGATACTTCTTTTCATGCACATTATGGTCTAGCCAACTGATCCTTTTACCATTCTTCAAAAATGACACTTCATCTCCCATCTATGTGCTTTTGCAGTGATGGCCCCAAGGCCTGGAATTCACTCCCTCCCTGCCTCTATGTCTTAGAATTCTTGGTTTTCTTTAATGCTCGATTCATACAATGCCTTCTACATAAAGCCTGTACTGATCTTGCCAATTGCTGGTTCTTTTCCTTAAAAACTGTTGTTGTTCAGTTGTTTCAGTCATGTCACAATCTTCGTGACCCCTTTGTTGACTTCGTGGGGTTTTCTTGGCAAAGATACTAGAATGGTTTGTCATTTCTTTCTCCAGCTCATTTTACAGATAAGGGAACTGAGGCAAACAGGGTTCAGTGACTTTCCCAGGGTCACACAGCTAGTAAGTGTCTGAGGATGCATTTGAACTCAGAAAGACAAGTCTTCCTGACTCCAGGACCAGCCCTCTATTCACTGGGCCACCTAGCTGTCCATCCTTAAAAATCATTGTGTATCAATTTTCAATATAGTTTGTTTCTCTATATACATTCATGCATGCAAACATACATGTTGTCTTCCTTGGATACACTATAAGCTCCTTTGTATCCTGAGTGTCTGGCATATTAGATATATACTTCGCTTTCTATTTTTTTGATGACAGCCCTTTCCACCATTTGCAGGGTTATTATGTGGAAGAAACACTAGACTGGGCCCCAGACAGGAGAACTAGAAGCAATGGTTATAAATAATATGGAGTTAAAGTCAGGCTTGATGTAAAGAAAAACTTCCTGATAGCTAAACATGTTCAAAATGAGAATGGGTTGCTTTAAGAGGTGGTGGATTTCTCCTCAGTAAAATTCTTCAGGCAAAGATTGGCTGCCCACCTGTCAATTACACTGCACTGGGGATTTCTTGTGCAGCTGTGGACTCAAGTCTGTTTTGACTCCTGAGATCCTGTAATTCTATGAAATATGTTTAACTGGTTTTCACATTCATTTACATCCTTATTTTCTCATATAAAGAGAAACCACTATAACATTTATATGTATCACATAATAATTCTGAATCTGAGTTGATTTCTCAACTGAAAATAAAAACAATTATATAAGATTGAGAGTTATACATAGCACTACTATCAACTGACATTTACTGAATGCATATTTCAAGTGTCTAAGCACATCCCTGATTTTTAAAAACTTTTTGTAAGCCTTCACTAAGTCCTTTCAACTCTCTATGCTCTGTTATTCTAGGAATATCCTTTTGGTAAAAGGTCTAACTTCCTACAAGGAAGGAGATTACGAACTACATCTTTTCCTATGCTATATAAACATGTGCCTGAGAACACTCTGGGCACACGGCACTGCACTAGGAAAAATCAATTCCAGGATCTGTCTCTGTCCACTTTGTAGAGTGTCGTCAGAATGTATCTGATTTCTTGGAACATCAAGTAGATATTTTAACAGCGGTCTAAAACATCATGGTTAATAATAGTCACTATCAACTAACTCATACTTCCCTATTTTGTTACTGATGTGATGTGAAACTTTATGCATGTTATTTGACCTTTCACTGATTCAGCATGCCCATAAGCTAAATCTGAATTACATGCCAAAAAGAATAAAAATAACAATCTAATACTACCATGCTTAAGTGTGAAATTATAGTGAAGTTAAAAGATATTTTGGATACATGTAGAACTTTGCAGCAAATCACAGCTTAAATCAGAGGTGAGGAACCTGCAGCCTTGAGGCCGCATGTGGCCCTCTAGGTCTTCAAGTGTGGCCTTTTGACTGAATCCAAACTTCACAGCACAGATACCTTAATAAAAGGATGTGTTCTGTAAAACTCAGACTTGGTTAAAAGGCTGTACCCAAGGACCTAGAAGGTCACACGTGGCCTTGAGGCTGCAGGTTCTCCACTCTGGCAACAGTCTCTTTTGGTGAAAATTGTGAATCTAGTCCATAATTTCCAGAACTGAAATTGTTCCCCAAATACCTTAGTACTACAAACACCCTAGGCTGACTAATTTAGGTATGATATAACATTTTTAATGATGAAAACCTCAGAAGCAAATCTGGAAGGCCCACAGAGAACAGAATTCTCTGTAGAGGACTGGATTTTAAGGAGTTAGCCTCAATTCCTCAGATCTCTGAAAAACTGGCTACTGACAACACTTAGCAGCTATAAAAAGAGGTGAAAGAGATGGTACATAGGAGGAGTAAAACAACTCAGGAAAAGAAAGGGTAAAGAAAGAAAGAGAAATAGCAATAAGAAATCACAGATGGAAAGGCAAAGAAAATCAATGGCAGCAGAATAAAAGAGGGAAATAATGATATGTAAAAGTCTTTCCAATGTTTCTAAAAGTCACCTCTCCAAAGGAGGGGTGATGACTATGAAGCAAACATGAAATCTTCAATAGAGTGACTACTCAAAAAGTAATGTGAAACCAAAAAGTAAAAATACTTCAGATGATTAATGATACTGTTAAGTTAATATCCTCTCCCTCTGGATACTCTCTCAAGGTTTTCCTCCTATGTGACTGCTCCATATCAAGTCTCTGGTTGGATCTCTATCAACACCATACCTCCTACCTAAGAGTATACCCTAAAGCTCTGTCCTAGATCCCCTTCTCTTCTCACTCTACACTCCCTTCTCTTGGTGTTCTCATTAGCTTCCAAATATGTAATTGTCATTTGTATGTAGACGATATCCAGATCTATAAACTGAGAGTCAGTCTCTTTCCTAAGCTCTCTTCCCACATGACCATCTGCCAAATGGACATTTCAAACTTTATGTTCCAGGGACAGCTAAAAACTAATAGGTCCAAAACAAAACTAAGTATCTTTCCTCCTAAACCCTATATTCTACCAAACTTTTCTATTTCTGTTGAATGCTCCACCACTCTTCTAGTCACTGAGTTCCTAACTCTGGGTCCACAAAGGTTGTACAACCTCTCACCTTACAGTTGTAGAAAACGAAGAGGGGGGGGCAGGGGAGGAGAACTGAGCAGGTAAGTGACCTGTCCAAGGTTACAAAGAGAAAAAGTTTCAGAAGTAGGCTTTTAATCCAGGTTCTGTGACTCCAGAGCCAATGTTCTTTCTGCTGTACCAAATCTCTCAAAACCAAGGTCCCACTGATATAAACTCTGAATTCAAAGTCCAGAGTGTCAAACATCAAAGCTAGAATTCTAACCAAGGTATTACTCCACTCAATGAGCTCTGGCAAGGATGCCTATTGCCTCCTGGATAAAATAATTTCCTCTGTTTTAACTTTTAAAACCCTTCACACCCTTCTGATCTTTCTAGCCTCATTATTCATCATTCCCCTCCTGCACTCTCACTGGCCTCCTCTCTCAGTTCCCCTCCCATCACACTCCATCATCTCCATGCCTTTGCTTTGGCTTTCCTCAGGGGTAAGTCCTAGATATTTCCCATCTCATGGGATCTCTAACTTCCTTCAAGACTCAGCTCAAGAATTATCTTATGCATGAAGCCTCTTCAGAGACCTTTGCCTGCTAGTACTTACCCCTTCCCTGACTACTTTCTATTATTATGTATATACTTATATATTGTCTTTCTTGATACAATGTTAACTCCCTTTGGGGAGAGTTTGTTTCATTTTTTGTCTTTGTATTCCCAGCATCTAGCACATCCTGGCATGTGGTAAACACTTAAGAACCAAAACTCTAGAATGGAAAACAGAAATCAAACAAAATCTACCAGCACAACCATACAAGGAAGAATATGAAACTTTATAACTGATATCATTGCTTGTATTTGGTTATGCTTGAAAAAGCATGTCCACGTATAAAATATAACCATACTATGATGCCACAGCAAAAACTAGATGCTAAACATAATTAGCCCTTTCTTGATGGATCAAAGTCATGATTATGAACTTTATTTCAGTGTTTCTGTATTTTAATTATGCCTCAAAAATACGAATGTCATGTCAATGGTCATGCCACTGAAGACTGAGCAAGATAAATTAAAAGGGAATTAAATCATCTTATAATAATACACAGATCTGAATGACAAAGTCATGAAGCACTCCATATACTTATGATCTTTTTCCTACTCTGACCTCATATAACATATTCTTTGTTCTTCTTTTATGCACTTATCAAGTACTAAATTAGTTGTTTGTTTATGTATCATGTCCTGGTTACTAGGTGAGGTCAGTAACCAATTCTCTAAATGTTGTATCTCTTTTAGCACCTAGCGTGGTGCTCCACACTTAAGTAGGTACTTGATAAATATCTGAATCCAATTTTGCCCTTCTTTGTATCCTCAGTGCTGAGCATAGCACCTTGCAAATAGAAGATGCTTAATAAATGTTTGCTGACTTGACTTTGAAGTGAGCCAGTCTTATGCAAAAAAAAAAAAAAGATATGACAGGCTCCCATTCTTCCATCAAATTGGCAGAACTCCAACTGACAATATTTACAGTCCTGTTTAATCTTACCTGATAGTGAAAGTCAAATTATAGTTCATTATGAACACTGAAATATAGTAGGATAAATACAATGTATTATAAGATTAACATTATTTTCCAATAATATTCAAGATACTTGAAGATGATTTTAAAAATAAAAATCAGAGTAGTAAAAATCTGTAGTTAATCCTAAATAGTTCTTACTTTGTAAAAGTTAAAGTAGCAAAACTAAGAAATAATCAATTAGATAACATGGCTGATTTATGCCGTATTTCTGATGTAAAAATATACCTACCTTTGACTAATTATTACACTTATAAAACATGAGGAGCATCTCACAAACATTCTAATATATGACTCTTTGCTCAAGAATTTAATGTTAAAAATAGGTAATATACAGTATTTATATTTCCATATATAACTGATCTCTAACAATATCCATTTGAAAATAACATTAAATAGTACTGTCATTTTTATAAATGTGAAAATTCTTGTTCTGTATCCAAATGATTTAAAATCTCATTCAAAGTCTAGACATAGGCATTTAAATAAAAGTATCACAGTACCACTTAATTCTGCTTAAACCATTTCCATCATTTCAACTTAATATTATGTATAATTTTGTTTCTGTAATATGTGCTAAAATATTTTGCTTCTGATGAGAGATAAACAAGTATATTTAATGACATAAAAGTCAACTAATACCACTAATTTGGCTTTCATAAGAAAATGGGCAGCATGGAATAGTGGAGAAAGTGCTCTCAGAATCTTAAGATCTGGGTTCAAGTCCCATTTCTGGCTCTTAATGATGTTTAACCCTGGACATGTAAATTAACTTCTCATTTCCCTCCAGCAACGTCCTAACACTCTAAATTGTAGAACAGGCACTGATCTGACTTAGTGAAAAGAGTTTGCTTCCCAGGATATACCAATGAAGTTATAGGACCAGATCTCCCCCACTTTTCCTACCCTCCAAAATAATAATAATAATAATAATAATGAGGAAAACAGAAAGGAAAGTAAGGAAAAAAGTAAATGAAGGCACATTATTAACAGTATAAAGCTGGATGATGACTGTTGCTTGCTTTTCATATGCTAAATAAAATTAAATGAACATCTTAATGTACCATATAATAAGTCACACAACAATACACAGCATGCTTACTGCAAGATCATTTAATTTTCTTTATCACAAAATAAGAACTGAAATGATCAATTAACTTTACCTTTCAACCGTTTCAAGTAAACTGGAACATCACTTTTAATACTTTTGGAGTCCTCCTCTGTCCCTTCCCAAATCATTCGAGGAGGGTTGTTCTGCGCCAGCCAGTCAGCAACTTTATTTTCTGGTGCCATCATTCCAGTCTGAATCCCAGGAAGGTCTTGTGCTCCTGAAGGAGAGGACTTCTTCGACTTATGACGCTGATCAGGAGTAAATTTGGTTACATGGTCTCTAATAGTTACTTTGCCTGGAGCATTATCATCAAATTCAATGGTAAATGAAGCATGCCCTGCACCTGCTGCATGGCAGCTTTGTATGTCTTTTGTTGGAATTTCATGAATAGTGCTCTCTGTTATTTGTGATGGTTGCTGGAATTCTTTTGTAGGGATTTCAAAATAACTTGGTTCCCTACAGAAAGGATAAAGCATTTCTTCATTTGCAGTTGCAGACTGCTCCTCAACTTGCTTGACATTTATGCTGCACCCTAATAAGAAAAATAAAAGAAAATTCAAAATACTGGGGAATTTCAGGAGAATTTACAGGGAATCCTGGTAAAGAACACTTACCCCTAAACTCAAAAGACAAGGAAACTGAATAGAAGGTCTAAGCATATGAACTCAGGAAGTGTTATTCATACTGGAGAGGGAACAATATTGAAGAAAGATGCAACTTGTCTGTAAGCATACCAAACTGGGTGAATGTTTACTTACAAATTTATCAAAACCTACACTATATCCAGTTTTAGGTAAAGAGTATATCCAAATTTAAGTAAGAAGCATAAGATAATGAAAGTAAGAAAAACAGGCAAAGAATGGGCATTTCACTGTTAATCTTACGCTTTTTTCAACTCTGAACTAGAATTCATCAAATTACAATGGAATAGAATTGGAGTTTTCATTCCAGTTGGAAAATGTTGCTTAGTAATTTCGCTTTTGGCATAGTATAAAAAAGAATGGATTTTCTAAGAGTAGAAGAGATCTTTGTGAAATATTTATATGCACAAGTAAATACAAAATCCAGTGGAATTTCAAAGAACAAAAGATATATAAAAGATGTTTTAAAAGTAATTATGGCACTTGCTATTCTTCCTTATCATTACTTTGGTAATGACATATGAAACTTAATTACTGAGGCATGAGTTTAGTATTTTCAAGAAGACTGATCAAAAAAACCCAACACTTTAAGACATTTAATCAAGTATAATATGTGTACTCATTTGCCTGTAGCTCAAAAATCAAAGCACTGGTGTGAAAGAAGTATAGTAAAAATAGAAAATTCTGCCCAATGATTTCTCCACAAGAAAATTAAGTCATATTTCCATAAAGCAGAATATGTATGCATGGATATCAACCATTTCAGAGTAAAGCTGAATTTTAAAATTAGCTCTACTAACAGGCAGTAATATAAAGAATGAATAAACTTGTTAATACCACTTCACTATTGCTATGGAAACTAAAATGGTTCAGATTTGTAGAGAATATGAAAGACTGTATTTTGTACTCTAAAATTTAATTTAATTTTAATACCTCCTTTTAAAGGCAAGCATGCAAAATTCAGAACAAAATTAAGTGTTTCTTTATTCAACAATATGTATCTTCTTATTCTCCCCTTCTTCTCCCTTCTCCCTTCCCCTTCCCAGAAGGAAGCAGAAGAACTTGGAAAGAAAAGGCAATGAATGAAGACTAAATGTTTTCAGTCATTTTTCACCCAGGGGAGCTATGTGGTATAGTGGAAAGAAGCTAGATTTACAATCAGAACACTGGGTTCCAATTCTGGCTCTGCCACTTACAACCTCTGTGACCTTGGATAAGTTATATAACCTCTCCAGGTTTCCTCGTCTTTAAAAAAAGAAAGTGTTAGACTGGATGACCTCTCAGGTCACTTCCAGTTCAAAATCTATGATTCCATTCAATTCTACTGTTCAATATAAAATAAGAAAACTTTTTTCTTCTGAGTTAGCTTTTGAAGCATTCTATTCTTGACGATGGTAAGTGTTTACATTTATTTCTTCAGAAAAAACATTCAAAAGATAAATATCTAAGCAATAAATTAGAGCTTTTGATGTGAACAATTTTAAAGATTACAGAAGAAATCAAGGTTTATTTCCAAGAAAGAAGATTTGCCAGATTAAAAAAAAAACATTCCAAATGGAAAGTAAAAAAAAAAATCTAACAGCCATTAAAAATAAGCTTACTTACTTGTTCGAGTAACTGATAATGAAAGAATGTTTAAAAGTTCTAAGATAGGAAAAAGCAAATTTCCATATTATTGCGAAGAAGATATATGACCAATTTAAAATTGTCTAGTATCCTCAATGTAAAAACACTAATTATAATTTACCAGCTGAGGTTCTAGATCTAGAACATCAGATTCTAAGTCAGGGGACATTTGCTGGGTATAGTGGTTTTTAAAAATTAGAATTTTTTTAAACAAATGGTAAAAAAATTGACTATCTGAAATACTGAACAAACATTTCACCGGCAATTACATTTTTCACTAAGGATAAAAGCCAAAAAACAGAGGCAGCATGGCATAGTCTTGCTTTTGACACATATTATAGACCACAGGCATGTCATTTAACCTTTTAGTATTCTAGACAACTAGTTAATACCATAATATACAAATGAATTGCTGAAATGCATCTGTAGAGGGAGTTTCTATAACATGGAAAGAATTTTTATATGAATGAAGATACAGACCAAAGAAATGAAGATACAGACCAGATACCACCAGGCTTATTAAATTCTACTCTCAAAGGCAAATTTCACTAATTTATTTATATATTTAATAAATATTTATGGAATTTCTTACATGTGTTATACTCTTAGCTAAGTTAAATTAATATAGTCTATTGATTTGAAAATAGGACATATTCTTTAGAATATATGTCCCATGAAGACAGGGGTTTTTCCCCCTTTTCTTTGTATCCACAGTGGCTGGAACATAGTACATGCTCAAAAACTCTTTGCTGACTGAATTACTAATATTCTAACTTCAATACAGTTTGTCCAAAAACCATAAACCACCCTGATTCACTTGCATTTGTCTTGTCTCTCTTAGCTTGCTACAAAAGAGTTGGGGGAATATGGAATTTGCCTTAAGTTGTAATTCCTTTAAAAACTTTTTTCCCTCAGCCAGAATTTGGACCAGATATTTGCCTATGTATTTACCTATCTATGATTATTGCAGTAACTGGCTCCAAGGTCAAACCCCCTTATATCTTTAGTCAGGGTATACCTATCCTAAGTAATCTAAATATTCTTATTAGAAATTTATTATACACCCCCCCACACATACACACAACCATACACAAAATACCAGTATATAAAGAATTACATAAAATAAATTGTACTTAATACTAAACTAGAATCAAATGGGATTTGACTCAACTACTAATGAACCACAATTTATAATGGTATAAGCATGGTTTTAGAACTAATATTATATTTACATTACATTTTTCCTCTGAAAACATATGAAAAACAAATTTTCAGTACGAAAATAATTTTGCCATTACCATTTATAGGACTATAAATTTGTTCTGGAGCTGGAAAGGTCAGGGGAGTAAAACTTGAGAAAGGAGGATAGAGATTGGCTCTTCCACAATGCTCAACAATGTCTAGCTCACCCAAACGGTAAAAGAATCAGTCTCTCCCTCTCCTTGCTAAGGTTCACTGCACTAAGTGACAGGCATCAGCATAAATGAATTAGCTCTGGTGTCGAAAACCTAGACTCATCAGATTTGAGATATAGGCCAATCTTCAATATTCACGCATTTATTCATTCACTTAGCCAACAAACATTTAAGGGTTTCTATACAGTGCAATCACCACTATCATTACTATGTATGCTCCTTGAAGGCAAGGATTATTTTTTGCCCTTCTTTGTATGTCCAGCACTTAGTATAGTGTCTGGCACACAGTAAGCACTTAATAATCGCTTATTGACCGACCACGGCCTGCTTCATGAAGTCAAACACTGACTTGTAAAAATCAGGGTGCTGGCTTCTCTTCAGGTCTTCTTGTTTCTGAGAGGGATGGTTAGAAGATACCAGTAAGTGCTTTAGCTCTCTTTAACAAACTTTTCGAAGGTTGTCTAACCTCAAACTAATCCCTCTCACTATCACCTTTCTTCAAAGGACCATGAACACCAGTTTAATATATAATATCATTTATTTAAAAGCCACTTATCTAGGAGTTTCCCAAAACACAGAAAATAGCTAAAACAGATGTTACAAAGTTTAAGCATATGATACAAAAGCACCGCACTGGGTATTGTAGATAATAATGATAACAATAATTCAAATTCTCTAAGACTGTAAGTTGCAGAGAAGGTACTGACCTACATTGTTAGAGGGAGTTTCCTCATCTGGGAATTCCCTATACTAATGAAATAACAGGTCCAAGCCCTATCTCTATACTCATCTATCTCTAAATCTCTCTATAGTTATAAAATATTTAAAATATATTCTTATTTGATTCTGAAAACAACTCTGTGAACTAGGCAGTACAAAGATTATTGTTCTCATTTTACAGATGAAGAAGTTAAAGTTTAGAGAAGTTAAATGAGTCAACCAAAGTCTTAAATAATTAAGTGATTGGGCTGGAGCTAGAAACCAGGTATTGAGACTTTCAAATCTAGTCCCTTTGCCATTTATGTAAAATGCTTTGAAAACCTCAAACTGCTATATAACTGAAATCATTTGCTGAGAGGCAGTGTGAAATGGTAGACAGGGTGCAGAACCTGGAGTCAGGAAGATTGGATTTGATTCCTGGTTTTTAAACTTTTTAGTTTATATGACCATGAGAAAGTCACTTAATCTGAGCCTCAGTTTCCTCCACTGTTAAATGAAGATAATAATACCGATAGCACTTATCTCACAGTGCTATGAGCATTAAAAGAATGAATGTTGGAAGGTTCTTGTATTTTCTGTACCTTTAAGGTCTAATGTATAATTGTAAAAATGTGATCCACCATGAAATATTGTTTTCAGTTCCTAGTTGCTCCCTTCTGATTCCCTCTGAAAACTTTGAAATACTACATAAATATCAGCGAATGTAACAGATGCTACTATATTCCAGAATACCTGTGTCCTAGAAGATAATGTAGTATAATGAAAAGAGCGCTGAATTTAAAAATATGGACTTTTGTTTCAGGAAGAAGCTTAGATTCAATAACAGAAAAGAGCAATCTCACAAAAGCACTCCAAACAATTCTTCATTCTGTATTTCAGGTCTCAGTTCACTCTGCATTTGTCGTCTATCCAAAATATGCATAGTTATCTCCATAGTTTTTCTTCACTGTACACCAACCTAGACAACTGACATTTTTACCTACTTTTTCTGGTAGACAATCCAAAAGTTTTTGGAGTGATTATGGATCTTGGGAATTCTGCCATATTCTGAGGCCTGAAGCAAATAGCACAATGTCATCTACAGAAAAGAGCATCTGAAGGGCCTCGGCACCAGTATATGGAAATCCCTTTTTTAGTACTTGACTAATCTCCAATATGCTAGCAGTGAACCCCTTTGGTGAACATTTATCTCTCTCTTAAGCCTTGATATTAATAACCAGTGACTACCACAAAGTTTTCTCTGTTGTTCTATCTCTTGAGGATTTTTTTTTTAATAATTCTGACATATGTGTGGGTAACTCCTTGTTGGAAAGAAGTCTTTAAAGTATTGTTTTCTTGAGCAAGGCAAAAGGTTTTCACAGTCAATGAACAATAAGTGGGTTCTTGTATTTTCTGTACCTTACAGTCTACGATACAATTGTAAAAATGTGATTTATTGTGGAATAATGCTTTCAACTCCTAGATGCTATTCCCTTATTACATATTCAACAAAGATGCCTTTGACAATTTGAAGATTATTTGCATATTCTTTTTGTGGAGATCGAGAAAATGGGCATATAGGCAGATAACTACTGATATTCTCTAGGTCATCTTTTTTTGTAATATGGTCTAAAATGTTTCACTACCTTTCAAGGCTATGTAAGAGAGGTAGTTAACTAGAGAATTAATACTTCAATGAACTAAAAATTGTATCACCTCTAGTATGTACCTCTGGTCTTGTTCAGTGGCTTTTGTATCTTTTTTCCCCTCAGTCCAATATCCACCTCCTCTTCCAGCAGCTCATCTGGGACTGTGATTATAGAATATAAAAATTTGGAGACTCCAGTATCCTCAGTGGTGAAAAGAGTTTAAAAAACTCTTTACAAATCTTTTCCATTTTTCATTGTCCTTCCAGTTTCATCCTTAGATGTCTATGTGATGACACTGTTTAGCGTAATTTCTTATTAAACTTTCTTTAAAACTGTTTTCCTTCTACTCTTCCATCATCTTGTATTGTAAGATTTTACAAACAAGTTTATAATCTACACTGCTGTCCTTGACCGCTATCTCTTTGTCTGACAAAAAGATGAACTGTTTGTTGACTAGGCACTTTTGTTCTCATTACTGCTACTGAATTATATCTGTTAAATTTCTCCAGGAAACAGTTAAAATAAATGAACGAAAAAGCATTCATTAATTACCTCTATATGACAGGATTTGTGCCTGATGCTGAGGAAACAAACATAAAAGTAAGAAATGACATCAAGGATTTTAGTAAGGGGGAAATAACACATATAGAGGTGGAAAGGGAAGGGAGTTTTAAAATGGAGAGTCAAAAGCACTGTAAATGGAGCCATAGTATAATTGACTGTCATACCCTTTCCAGTAGCAAGATTAGTACTGACTTGATTACTGTATTCAGAGCAAGATTGGAAAAAGATGTCAGGTTGTATTGAGAGAAGATGTACACACAAAATGGCAGATGGCAAGATGCCTAGGAGGGCCTAGATCAGGGTTGGGGAACCCATTTGAGGCTACATGTGGTCTTCTAGGTCCTTGGGTGCAACCTTTTGACCGAGTTCAGGTTTTACAGAACAAATCCTTTTATTAAGGGAATTTGTTCTGTGAAGTTTGGATTCAGTCAAAGGGCTGCACTTGAGGACCTAGAGGGCCATATATGGCCTTGAGTCTGCAGGTTCCCCACCCCTGGCCCAGATTTTCTGAAAGAAGACTGGATGTGAAGTATGGCTGGGGGCTAGCTAAATATAATAGGTTAAAATAAGTTTGTACTCAAGAACTACCAAAGTTCTTTCCTCCTTCCATTTCCTTTTTTGAAATAAATACCTTGTTTATATAGGTCAGTTATTGTAATTGCATACCATATGTTTTTCTCATGTTTATTTTACAAATTTTGTGTTAATTTTGTTGCTTGGTTTAAATGAATCGGTAGTTTTTACTGTAACGATAGATTATTTAGGAGAGATTTTCACATTAGTAGAGTTGTTTCAGTCTACTAGGGAATAATAAATCTCAGTTTTTGTGCATATCCAGTACATGCTGATTCTTTTCTCAAAGAAGGTATTCATGATATGTAGGTAAGAGTTTTAGGTCTACAAGCTTTTAGCATCTTTATTCCTGAACCTTATTTTTCAACATAATTTTTGCTCTTCAGCCCCATGTCTACTTTTATATTCAGATGTTGTTCTTGTTGAGTCATTTCAGTCTTGTCTGACTCTCTGTGAACCCATTTGCAGCTTTCTTGGGCAAAGATACTGGAATCATTCACCATTTCCTTCTCCAGATTATTTTACATATGAAGAACTGAGGCAAAGAGGGTAACTGACTTGCCCAGGGTCACACAGCTAGTAAATGCCCGAGGCCAGATTTGAACTCAGGTCCTTTCCACTCCAGGGTGAGCACTCTATCCATTGTGCCACCTAGCTGTCCTATATTCAGATGATGAATTATCAAAATATATGCTAATTATTTTGGAGAGTTTTACCAAATTCTTCTTAGGATTTCTTAATACTTTCACCTTCTACAACTGATGTTAGTGCATAAATAACAACTATGTTCACAGTGGCCTTTCTAAGCCTGCTTATCATAAGCACAGTAGTCCACCATTTAGCACCGTGACTGGCACATAATATTGCTTGCTAACTTGACTTGAGATGAGCAATGCCCCCACAAAATGGTGTTTCTCAATTTCTTTAGAGAAAGAGGCAATAAATTTCCCCAACTCCTTTCTTGCTTCTCTAAGGAAAGCCATGTAGCTGCAATTTTCTTTTGTCTTCTGGTTTTATGACTGAATCATCAAGAAAAAAATAAAATTGAGTATTCTCCCTTTAAGATAACAGGAAGTATATAATTCATTTTAGAAATATTTCCATTAAAGTAGTTACAGTAAAATAAATTTTGGCATTATATGGGAAAGAACTTTAGTTATATTGAAAATTACTAATATTAAATACTTCTCAAAGATAATAGATGCATGTGTCACTACAAAGGTTTGAAAATAAAATAATAAAATAATACAAAGTTCTTTAAGCAAAGAAACATTACAAAGAAAATTGAACTAATACTCTTTTTTATGTATAACATTTCCATATTAGTCATTTGTACAAGACTACTCAAATAAAAGAAAAAGATGAAAGAAAGTGAAAAATAGCATGCTTCAGTCTGTATTCATACAATATCAGTTCTTTCTCTGGAGGTAGATAGTATGCTTCATCATTAGTCCTTTGGGATTGTCTTGGATCACTGTATTGCTTAGAATACCTAGGTTCTTCACAGTTCTTCATTGATCAAAATTGCTGTTACTGTGTACAACATTCTCCTGGTTCTGTTAGCTTCACTATTCATCAGTTCACATAAATCTTTCAAGTTTTTCTGAAATCATCCCACTTAGCATTTATTACACACAATAATATTCCATTACAATCCTATACCACAGCTTGTTTAGCCATTCCTCAATTGAGGGGCATCCCTGTGATTTTCAATTCTTAGCTACCATAAAAAGAGCTGCTATAAATATTTTTATACAAATAGGTCCTTTTCCCTTTTTCTGGATGTCTTTGGGATATAGACCTACAAGCAGTATTGCTGGATCAAAGGGTATGCACAGTTTTATAGCCCTTTGGACACAATTCCAAATTGTTCTCCAGAATGGCTGGATCATGAACTAATATTTTTAAGTGTAAGTGTGACATGAAAATCAGTCATATTTAAAGGATTAAAATATGACTCAATTATACAATATTTTAACCACTGCAAACCTTTTACATGTTTCTAAAATTCTTATTTAATAGCTGGCTGTTCAGATTGTAAAATACATCCAAATTGCAGATATGCCTGAATTTTACAGCACTGCAGTACGATGCACCTTTTTAAAAATTGTACTTTTAAATGGCTGCAGAGCATAGATCATTTAAAATAATTTTGATTCCCTAGCTTAAAATGAGATCATAAGAAAACAAAAAAAGATAATTATAGTAAACCACTCTGAAATTTGAATTTTAAATAGAACTACAGAAGCATTTTTTATTACATTTCTACACTTTAAATACCATACAAGATATATCCTAATTCATAAGACGTGGCACAAACAGACATCTTTTACCTGAAGCTCCAGTATCATTGATTTTTTCTTCAGGTTTCCCATCTTGTTTGAAAGCATTTTCTTCATCAGCTTCATCATCACCCCACCAAGATGGCTGCCCATACAAAGGAGTACCACGAGGCATAGCAGAAAGATCTAGAGACATATTTCAAAGGAAAGAAATTGAACTATTTTGTCTACACAGAAAAAAAAAATCAAAAGCTAATCTACTGTAAAACACTACAAGTGCTTGGTTGCTTTATTTATTGAAGTCAGAATCAAGTTATGATCTAGTAGTTAAAATGTATTATAAAATTTAATAGCTTCCTATTTTGAACAGATTTTATTTAACATGAATATGGTCAAATATTTGGAAATTCTGTTATCTTTGTTCTCAAACTGGCATGTAGTTAAATAATACCATCTGCTAATCTGAGTACAACCTACAAGCATTTTTAAGAGACTTATTTATGGATGAGATGCTATAACAAAAAGACTTTAGCCTGCCAATTTAGCTGAATCAAGGTGATAATGTTTTAATAAGCAACTCCCCTCTAACCACCCAGACTAATGCAATAGACTTCTGGTTGATCTCCCTGACATGGGTCTCTCTGTACTCCAACCCATCTTCTACCCACTACCTAAATGATTTTCTGATAATGTAGGTGGGATCATGTCACCTCCCATACTTAATAAACTCCAGTGGCTCCCAATCATCTCCAGGATTAAACATAAAATCCTCTGGCATTTAAAGTTTTTTATAACATGCCCCACTACCCAGTCTTTTCTATACCTTATTTCTAGTCTTTCTATACCTTAAATCCCTCACCCTTCATACTTTGTTACCCAGTACATTCCTTTTCTTCATAATTTCCAACTTATCTTCTACACAGATTGTGTATAGTTGTTTGTATATTGTCTCCCCCATTAGATTGTCAGCTTTTTGCCTTTCTTTGTATCCTAGGGTTTAGCATATCCTGGCCCATAGTAGACATTTAATAAATGCTTACTGACTATTTCAATAAAACAACTTCCAAATAGCCTCAGTTTTAACTAAAAGAGATTTTCCTTTTCAACATTTCCTTTTTACCAGTTACTGTAACTGGTTTAGTATGGCTTGTCATATGAATCAATAAATATGAATAATACCATTAATGCAGACATCCTCAACCAAATAAAATGATAAATTCTAGATATATTAAAGGTTCTTTCCTTTAGAAAGATTTCTATAAAAATGAAATTTAAAAAATACAAAGGAAAAAATAATTTTGGTATGGTTTCCACTTCACATGAGAAGATATAAGCTTTCTATAAAAAGTATTAAAAGGAATATCTCTCAACAAAGTTGGGAATGGAAATTTCACAAAACACTCTATTTTCACATGTGCAAATTGAGGGAACTGGATGAACTAGATTATCTCTAAGATCCCTTCCATTTCTAAATATGTGGTCCTGTGTGATCAATGAACTTAGGCAAACCATTTAAGGTATTGATTATATCATTTAGCTTAACAAAGTACAATTGTCTCTAGCTAACACCCTTCATATATTTCAATTCTAGGATCTAGGTAACATTGGAAGGCAAGGCTAGGAGGAAATTTTCTATAATTAATTCTAGAATTCTTTTGTTTATTTTATTTTGTCAAGTTTTATAATTTCATCCATAAAAGGATTCCTGGCATGAAAATTCCTTCCATCAATGCAGATCAACAACTCTTTGTGCAAAGTCTTAAAAACTTGCCTAGAGTACTAAAATGCTAAGCCCACAATTATTACACATCAAAGACAGGAATTAAACCTAGGTTTTCCTGACTCTAAAAAAGGATATGTCTATCTGTTAAGCTAAGCTGCCTTGCTCTTTTTTTTCTATAATCTCTCTCTATCAAATGTTTTTTTAGATTCACGTATTTAGAGCTGGAAAGAATCTTGGGAATTATCTAAGTGAATCTTATTTTAAAGCTAAGGATACAGAGGCCCTGGGAAATTATGTGATTTGCCCAACATCACACAGATTGTACAAATGTCATAGGTAGGATTTGAGAGGTCTTTTAACTCCCAATCAAGCACTTTTAACTAGGGAAAACTGCTTTTCAAAATACCTAACTTCTAGCTTGCTCACTTATAAATTCTGTCAACTGCCAATTCATCTCAAAGCAATATTAAAAGACTATATACACCCTCATTCCTTACAAGAAATCCATCCTTGCCCCTCAGAGTCTACAAACACAGAACAGGGGTGGGAGAATGAAAAATAGATGAAGGTACATACAGGGAATAAATCAGAAAGGTAAAAATCTCTGTCAAGGCTTGATAAGGAGAAACTAGGCAATGGTCATCCTGGTAAAAGTGAGAACAGCAATGCTCTGAAATGCTTCACCAAGAATGATGACTTATGAAAAACAGAAATGGGAAAATTTTGGCACAAGCAACCAACTTCCTTGCCACTTTTTAAAGCTGAAGTACCAAGTAAGTAGAGTAGGTAGGTGATGTAGTGAATAGAGCACTGGGCCTGGAGTCAGGGAGACCCAAGTTCAAATCTGGACTCAGACACTTACTACTATGTAACCCCTGGGCAAGTCACTTAACCTTGTTTACCTTAGTTTTCTCATCCATAAAATGAGCTGGAGAACAAAATGGCAAACCATTCCAATATCTCTGCCAAGACCCCAAATGGGGTCACAAAGAATTGGACATGACTGAAACGACTGAACGATACCAAGAACCTAAATCTAAACTCTACAGGGTAAATGAAATTTTGAGCACAACTAAGTCAAAATTTATACACTTTTGAAAATATCTAGAGATGTCCACCAATCTACTAACATTGCCTTTGATTCTCTGATTACAACCTCATAAAGAAGTCACTATTATTGTTATTTTAGAAGAAAAACACATTGGGGCGAGAGGTCATGAAAATATCTTTAAAATACATCCCTAGCTATTTCAACATACTTCATAACCATGTACTTGTGTATTTTTCTGTACAAGAACTTGAACAGGTGTCAGATTATGTTTTGACTTGTGTGTCTCCTGGAAGTACCAACTGGAGAGGTTTTCAGCCTTTATTTAATAACAAGAGAAATTCTTTAGAACCAGGAAGTTTCTCCAGATAAGGGGAAACCTGAGGGGGAAGTACCATGAAGGTCCAAGCTCTCTCCCTTAAAAAGAGTTGAAATAAGTTGGGTAAATGGAAGAACTAGAACTAACATACATACCTGTTTGAGGCTACATAATCCTTTTAAATAATGCTGACCAACTCAAAGGATGAAGCCAATAAAAATAATTTATGTAAAAGCACTTTGAAAACATAAGGCACAAATACAAGTTTAAGGAACTAAAATCTGCATGGGCAAAACCAAATACTAAAATAATCCATGCCATAAAACATAGTAATTGTTTTATGATAATAAATTATATCATTTAATTAAATTACCTAATAATAAAGTATATTATTTATTATGTAAATATAAATATAATAATTATAGCTTTATAATGCTAGTACATGCAACCAATATTCAGGACTGATGCATGATTTATCAAAAGAAGCAATACAACTGGTTTGAAATTATGAGCACGACTATGATACTTTCCCAAGCTGTTAACTTACCCATGGATTTTTCTTCAGACTTTAATGTTTCTGTAGCTTTATGCTGCACCTCTGCAGCAGCATCTGGCATTTTTGATTCTACACTTTTGGAGCTTGCTGATTTTGATAATTCTGCTTCTGAAGATTTCTGGGACAACTGAAGTTGACTTGAAAACTTCTCATGCTATGGAACATTTAAACATTGAAGAGAAACATTTATGAGTAAAATCAACTAAATGTACTTTAAAAAAAAAGAAAAAGAAAAATCAAGACTTTTACCTTAAGGGCTTCCTCAGGGACCCTCATTTCACCTCGTACTACAGTAAAAAGATTAGTATGTACATTGGGCTAAGGAAAGACAGAATTGAAAATTCTGGCAGTTATTTAAAATGATCCCAAATAATGAAGAACTTAGTCAACTTTAACAACTGGAATAATGCAAAGCATTATACATTCCTTTTAATGTCAAATACTTTAGGGAAAATGAAAATTCTCACAATAAAAATCAGTGGTTTTTGGAATATAAGAGGAAATATTTTTTTTTAAAAAACTTTGAAAATGCAACAAGGATTTTTGAACATTTACCATCATAATCTGATTTCACCCAAGTACCTAGATAGTTCTAGAAGTTCATGAAGGAATTATTCAGTGTTCACTGAAGCCAGTATTGGCCAGCAATGAAATCAAAGCATCTGGCTCAAATCAGATCATGTCAATGTAAAAGGAAGTATCTCATTAGTGATTACTAAACAATACATGCAGATGGAACTCTATTACTCACTAGTCCTGATAAAAGTGAAGATCACTGAACCAAACAAATTGCAGGGGTGTAAGAAATGCTATAAAGTCCTCACAACAACTACTCTGAGCCAGAATTTCAACTAAAGGCATAAGACATTATCCACAAACATATTATAAATTGATCAAAATTAAGCATATAATTTACTAACTGCATCTACTATTTAAAAGAACAATACCTTTGGTATCAAGAGACCCATTTTCCTCACTATATGGACATATATGTCCTACTTATGTGACTCCGTAATACATAGTCCTTTTGTAAAATATGCACATTAGAAATACAGATTTACAGATGAGGAAACTGGGTCCCATATCAGTTAGCTTTTTCCCAAGGTCAAATTGCCAATTAGAGACACAAGACTGCCTCATAAAATGCTAAATTTAAAAATAAAAACTTCGGCTAATATACGGGACAACTAAGTATAAATGGAGAAATAACATTTCCATCTCTAAAGAGCAAAGATAAAATGAAGAATAAAATAGCCCCATTTTCATAAAACATTTCAATTCATTCATTATAAAATATATTCTGAATTTTAATTTTTAAAATGTAGACACTTATTTTCTTGTGATGTGATTTCATGTTTTGTCAACTCTCGTTTGCCTTCTGGAAGTACCAGGTGGAGAGGTTTTCAACTTTCAATTGAATTATTAGGCCTACTCTTTAGACTAGAGAAGTTTTGTAGGCTATGGGAAACTTGAGAGGAAAGTATCATGAGGGTCTAAGCCCTCACCACCCTCCCAGAAAGATTTAGAACACATTAAGAAAATGGAAGAGCTAGAACAATCTACCCACTTACATGTCCACAAGAATTTTGAAAAGAGCCTGGCTTAAAAGCAGATACCTGGGGTAACCTAAAATTTATGGTCTAATATGAATCATCCTAACCTATACTCTCAGAGTACATTCCTAACATAGTCACAGATTCTAGGGTTAGAGGTCAGAATTCCCAGGAGTTCTATTTAGCTTTCTCTTGAATAAAAACCAAGTGGTGATAAATTATAACTAGTTGCAGCACTGTAGGGAAATGTTAAGCTGGCCATCGTTGGTTCGCTAGAAGGAATGAGACAATACAGTAAGGAAATGCAATGTTGTCTCCAAACACCCAGCTTATAACTCCTCATGATAAAAATCTTCAAGAGTTGCTGTGGCTGAAAAACTTTCCACCCTCCATGCTGTAGCCAATCCAGTGGAATCATTCTCAAAATAAAACCTGATAGACTACCAGAGCTTATTCCACTGAAATAGCCTTTTCTTAAGAATCTAAAAATTGCCACAAAATAATACCCATGGTCCACTCAACTCATTATTATCCAATTAATTTTCTGTAGCATCACAAAAATATTTGTGATTAAGTATATTTAAATTACACGTCAATCTCAAAACATTTTGGTTTCCTATTTACAATTCATTATGAACCTAGCATCTTACTATTTTTCTAAGTCTTCTTGTACAAATTTCTATTTTTTGTTCTATATCTCTTGAGCTAAGAAATCAAGGTTACAATATATTTTGTCGTTTTTTTCCTTTATTTGCTCTATCTTTCTTTGTTTCAAAGGTTGTTTCCTACATCTAGAATTGACACGTAAATAACATGTTAATTTTTCCACATCTTTCACAATTCATCTAACAAAGTCAAAATTTTGGTCACTCCTCATAAGATAAAAAGAGCTCTTTGACATTTAAAGTTTTAGCTTTCTTTTTGTTTATTCTTTAGACAGAAATCTCTGCTGTGAGTTGAATGAATGGCAAGTAAAAACACAACGGATTTTTCCAATGCACCATGCACATATACATCATGATTTTGTACAAGGATAGGATAATTTCATCTTATTTTTAATATTTTTCCTGCTGATGCATGATGCTGGCTTGGTCATTTCCACTACAATCATTGGGCCAATGTCTTCAAGGAAAAATATAGAACTCTCGCAGTTCTCTATTGTAATTGTCCCTTTTTTTGTCGTTAAGGGGCTTCTCTGCCTCCTACTTTAAGCCTCTGCATTGTTTTATCAGCCTCTGGGACGACGGAGGAGAATCATGGGGCATTTCTAGAGTAGCCACAATCATATACCACCTACATTTCACAGACTTCCCAGAAAAGACTATAGCTATGTGATAGCCATCTTAGAGTAAATAAGCAACAGATTGATATCAACCTGGGAAGTTATGTGGCACAGCAGATAAAGCACTGTGTTTGGATTTAGGAAGACGTGTATTCAAATCTGGTCTTAGAAACCTAAGTCACTTAACCTCTTTCTCAGTTTCCTCAGCTATAAAATGAGGATGCTGACTACAGCTACCTCCTTGGGATGTTGGCAAATAATGGGTGACATAATGGGTGATAATTTCTTCCTTCCTTCCAACTCACAGACAATTCTAAATTTATTGGATCATAGCTTAAGAATTCATCATCTTACAAATACAGCTTGAATCATTTCCCCTATACTGAACCTATTCTTAGTAGGCCTTTCACTATCCAGCAGCAATTGATCAGAAATTCTACCAGCTACTTCTTCTTCAAAATCATTATTTATTTATTTTTTGTTTTATCCAGAAAGCTTCCTTTTTATCTTTACCTTTTGTTTTTGTGTTTCTATGCCAAATTCCTAACCATGACACAAACTCCCTCAAATTCCTTCCAATGCCATGTAATTGTGAACAAATAGATACTTGGTAGAGAGTGTTTCGGTGAAGACTAATAGAGGAAGCAATAAAAATGACACTGTCATCAGTGTATACAGTCAAGACCGAAAGGGGAAATAGATAAGGTATTTCAGAAAACAGATCACAAGCCAGGCATCGAAGTACCATATAGTTGTGATAGATTCTAATTATCTGTCCTTCTGCTAGATCTCTCTCTCTAAAGCAGGACAGCTAACAATTTCTTGGATGGCCTAATGGTAATTTTTTTGCTGCAAAAGGTCCAGGAATCAACAAAGAGATTATTGCCCTAGGACTCGTCTTGCCAACGAGAGGGGATTTACTGCTAGAATAGAAATGATTGACTACCGTAGTAAGTGAGCAATCCATTATAAAATTTGTGATGCATGAGAAAAGCCAGGCATACTCTGACTTGAATATTAGATTTTCAGAGAAAAAAAGCATTCTCAGAAAGGAAAGCTAGAATCCCATGAACTAAAAATTCTATACAGAAGGTTAGACCAGGAGGGATGGAAAACTGAAAAGAAAGAAAATTTGAAAACACAAAGAAAAACAAATTGGATGAGGAGAAAAGAAACCTATGTGGATATGCAAGGGACTCATCAGCTAATGTTTTTTAAAAAGGTATGTATAAAAGATGTGAGAGCAAGCAATAAGACAAAATACATAATTAAGACATGGTCTTGTGCCAGTAAGAATGTGCAAAAAAGAGAGGATGACAAAAAAAATTTAATTAACGTTATACTAGGGAAACAATAGGACTGTTGCTCAGGTAGATGAGACAATGATAATAAAATAACACAAAGAAGATAAAGCTGTTCAACTCTTATTTTGCTATTGTTTTCTTCCAGGGAAAAGAATAACAAAACAAAAATGGCTAAAATGAAACACAAAATAAAATAACAAGAAAGCATCCAGTTGCCCTTGATAAGTTCAAGTCAACAAGTTCAGAAGAACTGTATCACACCTATGAAAGCAGCTCTGGATATACTTACAGAACCACTGAGGGAAAATAAAAGGCATAGGAGAAGTGCTACAGGATTAGAGAAAGAAAAATGTCTTTTCAAAAAAAAAAAGGGAAGAAAATTTATTCTGCCAACGTTATGGTAGAGTAAACTTGACTTCAATTCTTGGAAAAGTCAAGAACATATTATCAAAGGGAAGAATAGTGATCACAAAGACTTCTTAACAACTGGTCATGCTATAGTAACCTCATGTGAAGGTGTTGGCACACTAACCTTGTTTTATCTTCTTTGCTGCCTCTGCCTCTGTTCTCCTTGTATGAATTAATATAATGGAAGTTTTAGAGAAATGTATAAGCCAATGCATCAACAACATGCTATGGCAGCTAAGAAAACTAATTCTACCATAAGTTACATTTAAGAGAAGTGCTGTATTAAAACTAGGGTGGTGACAGACCTATTGTACTTTGCCTTAGTCAAACTGTCTAGAGAATTATGTTTAGTTATGGGCATGACATTTTAAGGACACACAAGCTGGAGTGTGCAGACAAGATGGTGAAAGGCCTCAAGAATCTGTCTTTGGAGTAGGAAGTTTTAGCATGGTGAAAAGAAATCTAAAGTGTGTGCGTGCATAATAAGTGCATAATAAGCATGTGCAAGTATTTTGTAGAAAGATATATAAAACAGAGGTTAGTCTTGTTGTTTGGCCCCAAAAGACAGAACTAAAAGCAACTGATCATTCAACTATCATTTACTCGCCCCCTACTCTTTGGTAGATACTATATTCTAGAAAATAGCAAGGAGAGATAAGGGTTTTTTTTTTTTTAATGAACAGTGCAAAAAAAAAACCCAATAGAATGGAAGACAAGAGATCTCTTCAAGAAAATTAGAGATATCAAGGGAACATTTCATACAAAAACAGGCATGACAAAAGACAAAAATTGTTGGGACTTAACAGAAGTAAAAGAGATTAAGAAGAGGTGGCAAGAATACACAGAAGCACTCATCTATACAAGAAGGATCTTAACATCACAAATAACCATGAAGGTGTGGTTACTGATCTAAAGCCAGATATCCTGGAGAATGAAGTTAAATGCGCCTTAGGAAGCACTGCTAACAAATAAGGCTATTGAAAAAGAAGAATTCTAGCTGAGCTATTTAAAGTCCTAAAAGATGATGTTGTTAAAGAGATGCACTCAATATGCCAGCAAATTTAAAACAACAGTGGCCAATGGATTGGAAGAGATCAGTTTACATCCCAACACTAATGAAGGCCAATGCCAAGGAAAGTTCAGATTACTGAATAATTGTGGTAATTTCACACACCAGCAAAATTATACTGAAGATTCTGCAACCTAGGCTTCAGCAAAATGTGAACTGAGAATTACCAGAAGAGCAGGCTGATTTTCGAAGAGACAGAGGAACTAGAGACCAAATTGTCAACATTAGCTGGATTATGGAGAAAACAAGGGAGCTCCAGGAAAACCTCTACTTCTGCTTCACTGACTACACTAAAGCCTTTGACCATGTGGATCACAGCAAAATATGGCAAGTCTTCAAAGAAAAGGAGTACCAGACCATCTTACCTGCCTCCTGAGGAACCTGTACAGGGGCCAAGAAGCAACAGTTAGAACTAAACGTGGACCAACTGATTGGCTTAAGACTGGAAAAGGAGGATGACAAGGTTGTATATATTGTTACCTTATTTAACTTATATGCATAATGTCACAGAAAAAGGACTGCTCAACCTCTAAGTCAGAACATTTAAATTATAATACTGCTTTTGCCATTGATGACATAACCTTGAAAAGATCCTTTGTATTTATCTGTCTACAAAATGGTGATAATAGTTGCCTGACATTTAATGGAAAATGACAAATGGAAATAATATCAGAAAAAGGGAGAAGATATGTTGAACATTTGAAAAGGAAGTTTTACAAATTTCAATGGAAATGTGGATTGCTTCTTATTTTCTCATTTTTAAAACATGATACATTTTACATGTACTGATTTTTAATTTAAAAGATCATTTTAAATTATCTAATATACTTTAAACATCAGAGGTTAAGAAAATTGCACATAACTTCAACAAATTGAAAAGGCATTCACAGTTCCTTTCCGGGTGAGAACTCTACCAGCAGAAAATTATTTAGTCAAGGATTACAGCTTATTCTGAATCATGTGAATTAATATGAAGTTTTTGTTTTTAATATTCTAAAACATGTAGCTTGAAATTTCAGACTTAATAGTTCCATCTCGTTTCCTACATTCCTTTGAATTCACAATATAAAAGGTTTTATTAAGGATGTAATATAAATTTGTAACTGTTTACCGTAAATTCAAATATCAATTTCATAGGAAAACTAATTTAAATTCACAAACCATTCTAAAAGTATTCCATCTTTTGGAAAATGTTTATTTTCAGTTATTTTTCACTTATTCTGAGCATTAAATATCTCACTTAAGTGAATTATTTTATAGGATCTTAATATTCTACCAAACTAGCATTGTTCAACACATTTAAGTTCAATTGTATAACAATACATTACTTCAATACTTACAGTAAGAAGAAAGAAATAATTCAGGAATTTAAATATCTTGAAGTAGAATGTTATTAAGTATAATGTGGAATAGCTACACTCAAAGTGGAAAGAGAATTAAATTTTTTCCACAGCTTATTTGCCACGTATGGAAAAAAGGTATTTTCATTCTTCTTCAACCTCTCATGTTTTTATTCTTTCCCTTACCAAATCCTTATTCTATATTTTATAGCAGAATGCGGTACTTATCCTATTCAGTTCTTAGATTCCACTCTGAACAAAATCTTAAGATACAGACTCTATTGGGCTTTGTTTTTCCCCCCACCTCAGAGACATAGGGGTGTTGCGGAGCTTGAGGAAAATGCAGTTAAACTAAGTCAGATCATAGGTAAGGATAAATATGTGGTGCTTAGACACAAGTCTCTACCAGGAAGCTGATGGCTGGCATTGAGACATCATTCACTGTCAGTATTTCCAGGGCTGTTGAAGGTGAAGAATCCCCATATACTCATATGCAGTAGGATTACAAAAGAATATTCTATAAGAAAGCATAAAAATAGTGAACATCAAAAGTTAATTTCACTGCTTCTGCCTGGGTCATTTTTATTAAACCAAAAGGTGACAAAAGGTTTTTTAATCATCCATTCTACTGTGAGAAGGAGAATACTAGGCAAATACTGTTTTTCTAATACACATTGTGAATATACTTAAAGTCAATAAATATTCAATTACAACCATAAAATTTAAATAAATTTAATAATTAATAAATGAATGAATACAATGAAGCTTAGAAAGAAAAGTTTGTAAAAACTTTACAAATCATGTTTTGTAAGGATATCATATCCAAATCTTAGTTTATCCTCAAGTTTCAAGGTGATATAAGTCTGTTCTGGAATCCTTACATCATTCACAAAAGTCTAGAAGGGAACAAAATGAGAGAGAATGGATATTAAGTTTTATTCAGAGTAATTACTTCATTTTTAGTAAAGCTGATGCAAAACTAGTACAAAGTTAATACTGGATGCTGAAAAGCTGATAATATGAACAGGAGAAAATACATACACTAGTCATATTATAACAGTCTTCTAGTTGAGAATTCCACATTACAAAAAAGTCTTCCCCATTATTGGGGAGGGTACTGCTAAAGCTTCATAACGACATTACCATATTAGGAATGACCAAAGAAGCAGAATGATTCATTAGTAAAAGGACCTGGAAACATTTCCAGAAGTTGCAAATTAACAACAACAGTGGCTAGCATTTATATAGTGCTTTAAAATTTGCAAAGCACTGTATACATATTATCTCATTTGATCCTCACAATAACTCTATTATGTTGGTATGATTATTACCCCCATTTTATAGATGATGAAACTGTCAATGCAAGAGTTTAAGTGACTTGCCCAGGAACACAACTAATAAGTTTCTCAGTCAAAATTTAAACTCAGGTCTTTCTGATTCCAAGTCTAACACTCTTATCTACTGTATACCTTTTAGAAGCCTCAAATAAGTTATGAAGAGGAAAAATGTAGTACATACTGGGGGTGCCTGAAATGTATTCAGTAGGGTAAAATATGCAGGACATTATAAGAATTTATATTCTAAGACAGACTAATGACTGTGCTCACCCCCAAATAGAAATAATACTGATCATTAGCCTATATTTACATAACAAAGTACTATATATTCCACCTTCAATAAGAGGCCTGAGTCTCCCTCGCATCTTGCTGCTAAGTGCCTTCACTAGATTAAATTCTACCTACTCTGTATATATCTTACATATACATATTTTTGACTTTTGTCTTTCCTCTTTCCCATTAGAATATGAGCTTCTTCACTGCAGGAACAATGTTTTTGCTTTCTTTTGTATCAGTTCCTGGCAGTTTTAAAAAATATTTTTATTGATGTTTTCTGCTTCTTACATCATCACAGTATTGCATGAATCCCTCCCTCTCCCTGCTACTTCATATGACAATGACATATGTTTCTTAGAGAGGAAAAAAAATTAGCATAACTGATCCATACATTAAGAAAGTCCGAAAACATGTACAACACATAAACCTGTGGGTCTCCCACCTCCCCCAAAGGGTAGGTTGGGGGTGTCTTCTCATACATATTGCTTGATCATTAAAATTTTGTTACATTTACTCGTTTTTCTTTGGTGCATTCCCTGGCATGTTGTTAAACATATACTAAATATTTGTTAAATGTCTGACTTCTATAATTTTTCTCTTGGTAATCTCCTAAGCTACTATGGATTTAACTGTCATCGTTATTCAAATAAGTCCTAAATTTCTATCTCAAATTGGATATCCCAGAGGCATTAAAAATTCAAGATGTCCCCAAATAAACCTATTATATTGCCCCCTCAAATCCTCCACTTTTTCAAACATTCCTATTTTTGTAAAAGGCACCACTGTACTTCTATTTTCCCTGGTTTCTACCTTGCACTACCTGAGATTCCACACTCTTCCTCACCCCACCACACAATCAGTTGCAAGAAATTTAATGTGTCTACTTTCACTAGAGTACCTTGATCACATAGCTATCATCTTACTTCAAACCTTCATCAACCGTCACCTAGATAATCTAACCACTGTTCCCTCCATTGAACAATTAGAGAAGAAAAAAATAGAAAAAGAAAATGCATTAAAAAGTGTACAATCCAGCAAAACAAATTTCCACATAAGTCACATCCAAAAACATATGTATTCTTCTGCATTTTAAGTCATTCACCGCTAGAGCAAGAGGTGGGTGATACATAGATATAGATACAGATATAGATACAGATACAGATACAGATACAGATACGGATACAGATATAAATATAGATATAGATATAGATATGTGTATATGTAAAATTTTCAGTTCTCTTAAAGTCTTTCAAAGTTGTTTTTCTTTCGGTTGTTGTCATTGTACAAACTGTTCTAGTTCTGTAGTTCTGCTCACTTCACTTTGCATTAGTTCACCAAGATGTTTTCAGTTTCTTCTCAAACTGTTTATTTCATCATTTCTTATGAGATAATAATATTCTATTACTTTCATATACCATAATCTGTTTAGTCATTCTCTCCCCCCCTTAGTTTCCAGTTTTTGTTTCCTATAAAAAAGTTGCTACAAATAATTTTGTATATATAAATCCTTTTTCTCTTTCTCTGAATTCTTTAGGGCATAGGGCTTGTAGTGGTTATAAGTGGTCAAAAGTTATGCAGAGTTTAAAAACTTTCTGGCGTAGTTCCAAATTGCTTTCCAGACTTCACTTAGATTACTACAACACCATCCTATTTGGGTTTCCTGAGTCAAACTCTAGTCTCTCCTTACTCTAGTTCTACATATTGCTACCAAAGTAATTTCCCCCAAATTCACCATGTGAATCCCCTACTAAATCAAATCCAGCGGACTTATGTTGTCTCTCTGATCAAATATAAACTTTTCTGTTGACCTATAAAGATCTAACATACACAAACTGGCCTCAACTTGTCTTTCTAACGTGATCAGATATTACTCTCTCCTTTCTTGCATTTTATGATCCAGTCAAATTGGCCTGTTTTCTCTTCCTCACACATGACACTTCTTTATCTCTTTGCAGGGGGTTCCATACCAGGAATATACTTATGCCTTTACCCTCTAATTAATGGAGACCCTCTCTTTCTATAAGACAGCTCAAGCATCTTCTGCATACAGCCTTTCCTGAACCCCCCAACTATTATTGCCTCTTTTCTCCAAATTACTATGCATTTAACTACTTTATATTAATGGTGTTAAATAAATATAAGTTACATGCAAGGTAAAGGGAAGGGAGGTGGTGTGAAGAGGGAAGAGAACTAGCAACTAGGAGGATCAGGGAAAGGTTTATGTAGGAGGTGGCACAAATGCCTTCTTCCTTATACCTGTGTCTCAGTCTCTTTCTTCCTTTAAGACAAAGTTCTTTTCCATGAAGTCTTTCCCACTCTGCTAGCACCCTCCTTGCCCAAACAATCTTGTATTTAACTATTTTGTATTTATTATATATGTGTGTATGCACGTGTATGTGTGTATACACACAGAAACGTGTATGTATTTTGTTTGTTGCTGTTCAGTTGTGTACAACTCTTTGTGACTCCATTTGGGGTTTTCTTAGCAAAGAGACTGAAGCATCTCCAGCTCATTTTATAGATGAGGAAAATGAGGCAAACGGGGTGAGTGACTTTCCCAGGGTCACACAGTTACTAAATGTCTGAGGCCAGATTTGAACTCAGGAAGATGAGTCTTCCTGGCTGCAGGCATAGCACTATATCCACTGAGCCACTCAGCTCATATTTATGCATGCATGTATGTGAATATGAATACATGCATTTATACACATGTATGTATATGTATACACACACTGTATAAGATGTATAACTTTGTTGTTCTCCTACCCTCTCCCCACATTCATTAGAGCTCCTGGTAAGTATGCACATCTACAGTGCCTAGCACATAGGTGATGCTTACCAAATGCTGGACTGATTGACTGTGATCCATGCTTTATAGCCATATAACATACTGATTTTAAAAATATTGGTTTTTCACTGACCATAAGCTCAATGTAGTGAGTGAATTAACTCTGCTGCTAGAAAGACCTGATTCTCCAGAAGATGATGGAACAAGATGCGAAGTTAAGCATAAACCTCTTGACTCTGAGAACCAAAGACCATTCAAGAAAGCAGCAGTGTTACAACTTCAGAATCAGTCCCCTTAAAAGAGATGATGAAAAGAGTGATGGGGGAAAAAGTACCGACAAGCAATATAGAAACAGATGAAGATGCTGAGAAAGTAAAGGACAGCACTGAACATCCAGTCACCAACTTTCTGAATCTTTTATATAATTTTTCTTATTGTCCAGACTGACCAAAAGGGAACAGGAGGAAAAAAGTTTGCTATGTTGGATAACTGGATAAGTTCTGACAATTTTCTTAAAGTATTGCTTCATAGAAATGTTTGGAAAACTACTGCTGCATTAGGAATTGGCAATATTTTTATTTTTATTACAATATTCTAAGAATATGGTAAAAATTACTAGTTACTGTTAAGGTTGTTTTTTTGTTCGTTGTTGTCAATAAAAGTTTTCACTGAAACCTAAAAAAAAAATAGGGATTTTTGTTTCAGGAAAGGAGGGGATCAATGAAAACACTGCATAAGTTCCCATACAAAATCCAGCCTGCTCTCCTCATGTTCAGTTCTGGGCTCATTGTCCACCTGCAATTGGTGGAGATACCACACTCATGCACTAACTCAAACGGCCATCCATTTAACTGTATGTCTCACTCTACATGATATCCTTTATAGTAATCTATTTCTAGTATTTTAACATTCTAACAAAATAATCTAGTTTACTGTAGTAATTCCATTCCAAAGTAACATGGTATTAAAAGTTTAAATATTTCAAGTGTTGAAATTCAATGCAACACAATACCCTCCATTAGAATATGAACTCCTTGATGTCAAGAACCATGATTTTACACTTCTTTGTATCTCTAGCACTTAGAATAGTTCCTGGCACATAGTTAAATGCTTAATAAATGCTTGACTGACAAAGCTGTTGCAGATACATAATACACTACGTAACTGAGTAAATATTCCAAAAGGCCTACAAATCTAAGATGGGAAGGTATACTCAGAGAACAAGTCATCTGAAAAGGATCTATCCAGAGGTTCACGGACTACCAGCTAATGAGTTAACAGAAAGCTAATGCTATCTAAGGCTACATGAAGGGATGCACCGTATCTAAGCCCTGTTACTAGTATATTCTGGTTATTCTGCATTTACAGTGTTGTGCTCAGTTCTGGGCACCACATTTTAGTAAGGACACTGATAAAAATAGTCATCAGTATTAGTATAAGAGAATAACATGTGGGGCAGCTAGGTGGTGCAGTGGATAGAGCTCCAGCCTTGAAGTCAGGAGGACCTGAATTCAAATCCAGTCTCAGACACACAACACACACCACGTATTAGCTGTGTGACCCTGGGCAAGTCACTTAACCCCAACTGCCCAGCAAAAAAAAAAACCACCCCCCCCAAAAAAAAACAAGAGGCAGCTAAGTGGCGCACTGGATAGAGCACTGGCCCTGAAGTCAGAAGAACGTGAGTTCAAATCCGGCCTCAGACCAAACACTTGACACTTACTAGCTGTGTGACCTCAGGCAAGTCACTTAACCCCAACTGCCTAAAAGCAAAAAAAAAAAAGAAGAGAGAGAGAGAGAGAGAGAGAGAGAGAGAGAGAGAGAGAGAGAGAGAGAGAGAATAACATGTTAAAGAATACCAGATTTTTGAAGAAAAGAGATATTTGGGGCCCTTTTAAAAATAGTAAAGAACAAATAAAATAACAAAATAACACATGTGATCAACTGTTAACTTACCCCATTTAGACTACCCAAATCCTTTACTAAGTGTTCATCTGCAGAGGCATCATAGTTGACTACAGCATGCTGCTTATCCACGCTGCGCGACTGAAAAACAAATAGAAAAAAGTTGTTTGAAGACTAATCTTAGTAAAAACAAGGAAATAAAAAAATAAAAACCCCAAACATAAAGATTTTAATCATTTCATTAATATTCCTAAACTATATGACTAATACATGGAAATGTATAATACAGCTTGATGAAGAAAAATTTAAAGTATATTAAAACTAAGATTAAAATAAGGAATGTGAAAAATATCCTAATATTTAAGTATACACAAATCCCAATAAGTACCTTTCTACCACTACCAATTTTGTGTTTCACAATGGTATGTGAAGCCAACTTTACTGAATGAAACTAAAAGAGACAAAAATGTATACAGTCAGCTATATTTTTTTTAAATGTAGAAAACAGTCAACTTTGTTTAATGATTTTTCTCTATTTTTGTGAACTACTATTGAAAGAAAATTATCAACAAACATTTTTATTGTCAAATAATCACCTCCACTGAACTCCTTTTTTTCCACCTTGGGTTTTCTCTTCAATTATGACATAATTGACTTTACAAAAATTATGGCACAAATTTTGAGGGAAAACAAAACTGATTAAAAAACAGAATAATTCTTGTTTTAAGGTAATTTCTCTAAGTTCGATTAGTAGAGGAATTCCTGAGGGATTGAAGGGATCAAACTTGAAAATAAATGCTGTAGTACCAACTTGAACAATCATTTACCAAATAAAGCATAATTTACAAAATGGGTAAGATAGCCTCTTTTATTTCCTGAGCACTGCTCCTATATTTTCCTTTCCTAGACCTGAAAAGAGGATGCTAATGAGGAAAACAGATACATCCAATCTCAAATAAATGTGTTTGTAGTAGATATACTTCTACTTCAGCCTTATGGTTTGTTGTTATTTTGTTGTTTTAAAGATATATCATGTATGGGTAGGAGTACAAAAGACTTCCAGATGAGCCATAAATTGAAACAGTGCCAAAAAAAAAAATTGGTCAATGTTAGTCACTCAGAAAGTATATTCTTTGCAATTTGTGCTCAGAAGACAAATCACCAAATTCCTCTACAACTTTGTGGAGCAGGAGATAACTTTTGAACTGTCACCAAGTATTTATTGATGTAATAGCACCGTACTATTAAACGGGAAAAAGTATAACATATGGTCCATGACCCCAAGGAGCTTACAACCTAGTTGAAATTAATGAACAATATACAGGCCAGTATATAATTAGAAAGAGGTATAAGGACTGAATTGATGATTTATTTTGTATGGGGAACTCTCAAGTGTGGAAAACCCTTCTACCAATGCAGCATGATTTATAATCTCAGAGATTTGCCTTTAGTAGACCTATGGCCTAGAGCAAGACCTAAATTAGCACACGTAGAGCCACAGAGCCAATAGGTCAGAGGCCTTCAACCCAGATTTTCTTGACTTTGAAGTTGGCTTTCTATATTAAATACTGAAATTACACTACAAAAAAAATTTCCAAGAATCTCTAAAATATTTAAATAAGACATATATCCAAATTCTCATGCAAAAAAAGTTTAGAAAACTCAGATATCACTGACATTGGTGATATGTTACCAAGGTCAAAACTGACTTAAAATATAATTTCCTTTGCAAAATTTTACAGAGGAAGGTGGTAACAGATCATAAACAGTACCATCTCACAAAACAGTGAAGATCAGGGAAGCAGAAAAAAATTCTATAGGAAACTTGGCATGAGACCCAACTAAGTCAAATCACCCTGACAGTATTTATAGCTGCTGCAATTGAACTGAGGACAACAAACAGACGAAAAACAAAAAATGTGTTCATCTTTTATAAACAACTATTTTCATCATTAGTGACAGTGGAACCACCCTATTTCAAATCAGCACAGTCTTCAATATGCTATTATGAACTGCCAATGGCATTTAAGATAAAGCTGGAAAAATTTTGCACCAAATCAAAAATAAAAGAAATAACATCTGCAAACGAATCACTTCTGGGAACACTAAGGTATTAAATGGGGAGAAATACCAAAGCCTTTCTTTAAAAATTCTTACCCAAAAAAAAGGCAATTAAGTCATCAGCACTTAGTAACCTTACTTTCTAATTTCCATAAAATCTTCATTAAAATTATTTACACAGGTACGTAAGTGTATTCCTGATAAATATTTAGGAAGTAAACAGGTAGGCTTTCATTAATGATTTTCTGTATCAGAACACATAATTACAGTCACACAAGTGACTGAAAATTTGCAAGAATGAAAGATTCTGCTGTTTACTGTTTTGGGGTTACTACAACAACAACAACAACAACAACAGTATGTGACTTATCAGAGCAAAACAAAATCTTCAAGTTTCTCCTCCAAAGACTCTCCCGTGCATATATTTAGACAACAAATGCTACCAAAGAGATAAATTTTATTCAATGATGCTCTGATTATCAATATCGAAAAAGGCATACAACAGGTAGATACCCAGTCAACAGGCATTTATTAAGCACTTAATCTGTGCCAGGCACTCTGCTATGTACTAGAGATATTAAGATGGGCAAAAAATATAATCTACATATTACTCCTGCTATATGCATTCTGTGCTGGTCAGACTATATGTTTACTTCTTTTCTCTTTAAATTCATTTCTCTTTTTAAAAATTTTTACTGATGCTTTTTGTTTTTATTTATTCACTTTTAGGAGGCAATCAATCGAGGTTAAGTGACTTGCCCACGGTCACAGAGCTATTAAGTGTCTGAGGCCACATTTGAACTCAGGTCCTCCTAACTCCAGAGCCAGTGCTCCATCCACTGCACCACCTATCTGCCCTGATGCCTTTTGTTTTTAAAACACAGTAATTTCCAAATGACACGTTGATTGCCTTGACTGCACAGAAGAACACATTCAACATTCCACTCCTCTATTCTCCATCTCCCCTTCTCTAAGGAAAAGGAGGCCCATTTCTTCTGCACTTTGTTTACTTCATGCTGTCTCCATCCATACAAGTCTTTCCCTATTTCTCTGAATTATTCATGAGAAGGCAAAGGGAAAAAAAATAAAAAGAGGGTCCTGTATTCTTCAAACTTTCTTGACTTGAATGACTTCATTTTTAAACTAGCCTATATTTCAGTGTATGAATTAAGCAAGTATTTTTGCTTCTATGTGTTTAGACTTCAGTCCCTTGCTAAGGCTCTTAAAATTAATGAATAAATGAATGAAAGAAAAAGTACTTCTTAAGTTCTTACTACTTGCTAAGAAGTATGCTACCTGCTGGAGAAAACTATAAAAAGGAGACAGTCCCTTGTTCTCAAGGAGAACAATTCTTCAACTGGAGGAAATACATTAATTGGAGCAGCAAGGTGGCATAGTAGATAGAACACTAAGTCTAAGTCATGAAAACCTGAGTTCAAATTCAGCCTGACGCTTCTAGCTGTGTGACCCTGGTAAGACACTTAATATCTGTTTCGACTTCCTCATCTGTAAAATGGAGATAATAATAGCCCCTACCTCCTGTGTGAGGATCAAGTGAGATAACTGTAAATTGCTAATGATTAGCACAATGCCTGGCACATAGTAAGAGAGATATACACATACACACGTGCATATGTGTGTGTTATCATCATCATCATTATTATTAATATTATTACATATAGAAAGGTTCAAGTATGTGGGCAGATAAGGGCATAGAAATTTGGGCGGTGGCAAGGCCTAAAGGTGTTTAGGGTACACTGACAGGTAAGATTTGCAGTGCCCAAGACTCCAGAGGATAGACAGTAATCTGGAGATCCTCCATCTTATCAGAAGTCACAGTTGGCAATACCCTGCTCATCCAAGCAGTGACAACAGCCACATCTTCTCTGCAGAAGAGGGGGCCTGAAGAGACCTGGTCCACCACCACAGAGAATATGAAAGTTGGCCTGAGGGTCTAGGTAGAGCAAGGATTCTGGCTTCCCTTCTGCAGAGATCAGAATAGAAGGAAGGGTCCCTGTGTCCATAGAGAAAATGGAACACAGGGAGCAAAGTTTGAGTAAGCAAGCATTTTCTATACTGGGTCTTCCTGGGTACTAAATGGATTGTGACTAGCAGAAAATAGTCTCACTGCTGGGGCCTACTCCCACTGACAGATATTATCATTTACCAGTAGGCTTCTCACAGTGAGAAGCTATATTTAGCAACTTAGTACTCTAACTTTATCTCTCCCTGTAGGAAACATTGTTACTTCATACTTACTAACAGTTTGTGATCCAGCTTTTACTTTTTCACTCTTAACTATATATATATATATATATACTAGCTGGAAATTACTTGTAAGGAAAGCCCATTTGGCCAACAGAGGAGAAGTTTTAAGTCTACTGGTCTCTTCATGACATGGCTTGTAACAACAATATAGCTTCTTCCTTACCTTCATCTTACACCATATTGTCAGTCATGAGGTTTTTCCCTGACAATATTAGTATACTGTGGAAAGTTGTCTAAGCAAGGGAAAGCTATAAGCTTCCCTTCTCCCCTTCTGAACCACATCAATAGCAATGGTGATTCTGTTTAAATCTTGATTTAGGATGAAACTAAAGAAGGTTGCCCATGGGCTCTGCACTTTTATCAAGCTTTTGGACTCCCATTTGTTTTTTAATAGGTCAGTAAGAGATTTTATTACTGTTCTGCTTATTTCTCTGTTTTTGGGTCAGCTTGTTCCTAAAAGTGTAACCTGTTCTGTTTATGCCAACTAACCCCTGAGGGGAATCCTATTTTGTTTTGTGCTGGCACACTCCTAAAAATGGAATCTAAGTAAGGTTCCCACCTCATCAGAGACTTTTCCACAGCAAGGACTACGACCCTCCTTGGTGACGTGTGGGAGGTCTGGGAATGTTAGCAGATACTATCTTGGATAGTGCTTTTAGGAGAAAAGAAAAAGAATTCTTGAGACCTGCAGTGCGATATTAAACAGAGGAAAAGAATTGGGATGCTCTAGTTGATTGGCATAGAGAAGGTTCCAACTTGCAATTTGCTTTGGTTGTCTATTAAATGTGATTATGTGAATGCTAGCAAAAGTGACTTTTCTCCCTTCCCTTATCTCTGTTTATATATAAGTGGTTTAAATTCAATTAAGTTGGATTCTTTTATGCCAAGAGCAAGAAGATACACAATTTTATTTCATTACATTCATACAAATCACAGTTTGTTCAGCATTACCCAATCAATGGGAACCTCTTTTGTTTCAGGTTCTTTGCTCCCGTATCATATTCAATTCTAAATGCTTTATTTCAGGAAGATGGGGGATATTCAGAAGGCAGCAGAATAGGTACTCCCCCCCTCAAACAATCTTGATGAGCCGCAACAAAACACTAAAATTGATGAGATAAAAATCAAGAGGGATAAATTTAGTCTCTCTTTTTTAAACCAACTGTAGAAATACTGAAAGGGAAAGACATAACTAGAAAGCAGTTCATGTATAAAAAACCTAGGTGATTTTAGTGGACTACAGGACCAATGAGTCAGTTTTTATAACCTGTCTGACAAGAGAGCCAACATGACATTGAGCTATGATAATAAAGGAAAGGAAAATGGAAAGGAATAAGTATTTATATAATGCCTATTGTGTGCTAGGCACTGAAGCTAAGCATTTTTTTCAATATTACATTATTTGATCTGCACAACAATCCTGCAAGGTATAGGTGCTATTATTATCATACCCATAGGTGATACTATTGTACTCCCCATCAAAGAAATTGAAACAAATAATAGTTAAGTGACTTGGCCAGGGTCACCTGTCTAGCTATGTATCTGGGGACAAATTTCCACTCAGGTCTTCCTGACTCCAGGCCCAGTGCCACTAGCTGCCTCTAATAATAGAGGCATAATGTCCATACACAGTGAAAAAACAGAAGTAGTCTTTGAATATTTGAAGGTTTGTCAAGGGGAAAAAAGGGTTAAATTTTTTCTACTTAAGCCCCAGAGGGCAAATTAAAATCAAAGTGCGGGAGTTAGAAAGAAATAGATTTCAGTTCAAACATAAAGAAAACTTTCCTAACAATCATATCTGTATAGAAAAGGAATTTGTTTCCCGAGGGGGCAGCAAGCTCCTAGCAACTAGAAATCTTTAACAGGATCCTGAACAGGTTAGAATAGATGACACCCAGGGTCCTTTCCAATTCTAAGATTCTATAAGATAGAATAGAATCAAAGAGGATTTCAAAAATCTAGTGACAGAGAAAGAATGATGGCAAATTCAACAGACAGAAAATATGTGAATAGGAAATGATAACGTAATTTGTGTATGGGAGTGAGTGATGGGTAAGATACATTTCGAATGTGTTGAGTTTGAGTGATAATGAAATACATAAGTGAAAATGTCCTGGCAGCATGTTAAGGTATATAACTAGAAGGACTAGAAATACAAATTTGAAAGCTGCCTATATAGAAGTGATACTTGAGGACAGAAAAATGGTGGGTTCTCTGAGAAGTACTGTGGAAAGAAGCTAAAAAAAAAAGGACTGAGCTTGACAAAATTAGGGTAAGGAAGACCAAAAACAAAACAAAACAAAAAACAAAACAGCAAAGGAAGCCAAAAAAGAGTAGTCTAAAACAGGAGTTTAAAAATGTAGTTTCAAGAAACAAAGGAATTTCTAGGAGGAAGTGGTCAGCATTGCAAATGCAGCACAAAAGTCAAGGAGATTTAGCAGTAGTGCAAAAAACAAAAAAACCCAAAAAAACCCAGAACTTGGAGCAAGAGGAATGAATGTGAATCTCAGTTCAGCTATTTATTTGGTTTCACAGATTCAGGCAAGTTGTAACTCCCCTTCTTAGTTTCAGTTTTATCACCTACAAAATGGAGATCATAATAAGTGCTACAGAATTGTAGTCAGGATGAAATGAGATAAAAAATGTGAAAGTACTTTGTAAACTGAAAAGAACTATACAAAGGTAAAGAAAAATGCTTTTAAAAGGAGGAAAGGCATCATTAAGAACTAGAATAAGTGCCAAAAAAAATTTGAGTTCTAGCGTCATTACTAGTTAACACTGGTCGAGTCCCAACATTTTGTTAGATCTCAGTATCTCCATTTGTAAAATGAAGATAATACAACTTTCCCACCTGACTCATACATTTGCAGCAGTGATCAAATCAGAGAAAATGTCTTTAGAAAGCACTTAGTAAGTTGTACTGTATGAGTGAAAGTTAACATGTTAAAAAGAGCTATTTCAAGAGGTCTCTTTTTATAGTGCCCCTATATAATAAGTATGCCCTTGGATTTGTCCTGGATATATTCAGTATACAAACCCAGTAACCACAAAATCTAAATATTTAGAATATTATTTTTGGACATTAGTCATAACTGCTGTAAATGTTACCTTGAAGATCCATTAGAACATAAATTCATTTCAAGCAGACTTTCATTCTCTGTTGTATCCTCAGCACCTAATACAATTCAGGGCACACAGTAGGTACTTAATAGAAACTTGCTTGCTCTACTCATTTTGTTAGTTAAAAGGCTAAATTAAATTAGTCTTACATTCTCAGAACCATTTAGGGCTATTCAATGGCTATTAATGCCAGCTTAAGAAGAATCCTGTTTTGCTTTGTGCTGGTATATTGCTATATATGTATCCAGCCAAGGCTCTAACATAAGAAAACCAGAATTTTTTAAAAACTGCTCAAATAAGTACTAAGTTGTATATTTCAAATTCATCACATTAAATCAGGTTCTTGAAGTCCAAATGTAACATCGCCTTTGAATGGATTCATTGTTCTACACACATTCTGCTTAGCCAGATATAACTGGACATCTGCATAGCTAATTTTTACCATGTAGTAGCTAGCTAGCTCTAAATGGTTTCCTGAACTGGGACAGAGGTGATTTCTAAGTCAAATTTTTTTTTCATAATGGCTATAAATCATATTGTATAGCATTTTGAAATTTAGGAAGAAAACCTCCAATGAGACGAGTAAGGGTACAACAAACACCCATTTCAATAAAAAATATATAGTTTAGGGCTGTTCTCAAAGTTTTAAGTCTTTAAAGCTGTAACAGTTTAATACTATACAAAGACATTTGGTAACTCAGAGTTTTGAAACTTAAGCAATCAATTATTTTACCAAATGGCAAGAGTACTATATTGTAAACACAGAGGTGGTATTTTGGCCAGGTGAATCTTCATTTAATATGCCTATTTATAAAAGCTGAATTTTCAATGTAGATGTACAGGCGTCTGCAGTATATTAAATAAAACAAGTACCCTCGTTATTTTTTTATCCTACAGGCTTCTGTGTTAGAATGCAAACTAGTGATAGTGTATTAAGTAAAACATTTCCAAAATTATGCCTTAGTTTTTATAGATTCAGCAACCATTATATATATTTTTAAGAAAATGGATTTTAGTATGAGGATCTAGTTAAATTTTTTTTTGGCCACAGCCTTTGAAGAGTGTTTTAATAAGAGAAAACAAGGAGATTAGACATAATCAATGATAGCAAGGGTAGTGGATGTCACTTAATTTTTTAAAGACTAAATAAGAGTGATATACATCATCATTTCTATATATTACTAACAAAGCCCAGCAGCACGAGATAGAAAGAGAAATTCCAATTGAAGTAACTGTACACAATATAAAATATTTGGGAGTTTACCTGCCAAGACAAACCCAGGAACTATATGAACATAGTTACAAAGCACTTTTCACACAAATAAAGTTAGACCTAAATAATTAGAAAAATATTAGTAGCTCATGGGTAGGCCGAGCTAATATCACAAAAATGACAATTTTACCTAAATTACTTTACTTATTCAGTGCCATACCAACCAAAGTACCAAAAAATTATTTTATAGAGCTAGAAAAAATAATAACAAAATTCATCTGGAGGAACAAAAGGTCCAGAATATCAAGGGAATGAATGCAAAAAAAAAAATGCAAGGGAAGGTGGCCTAGCCATATCAGATCTAAAACTATATTATACAGCAGCAATCATCAAAACTACTTGGTACTGGCTAAGAAATGGAGTGGTGGATCAGTAGAATAGGTCAGGTACACAAGACACAGTAGTCAATGACTATAGTAATCCAAAGACTCCAGCTTCTTGGATAAGAACTCACTATTTGACAAAAAATGCTAGGAAAACTGGAAAACAGTACAGCAGAAACTAGGCACAGACCAACATCTTACACCGTATACCAAGAAAAGGTCAAAATGGGTACAAGATTTAGACATAAAAGGTGAAACTATAAGTAAATTAGGAGAGCAAGGAATAGTTTACCTGTCAGAGATTTACGGAGAAGGGAAGAATTTATGACCAAACAAGAGATAGAGAACATTATGAAATACAAAATGGATACTTTTGATTACATTAAACTAAAAAATTTTTGCACAAATGAAGACAAACAAGATTAGAAAGGAAGCAGAAAACTAGGAAAGAATTTTTAGAACCAGTGTCTCTGATAAGGGCCTCATTTCTAAAATACATAGAGAACTGAGTTATATCTATAAGAATACAAGTCATTCTCCAAACGAGAAATGGTCAAAGGATAGGAACAGGCAATTCTCAGATGAAGAAATTAAAGCTATCTATGGCCATATGAAAGAATGCTCTAAATCACTATAGATTAGAGAAATGCAAATTAAAACAACTCTGAGGTACCACATCACACCTATTAGATTGGCTAACATAACAAAACAGGAAAATGACAACTGCTAGAGAAAATGTGGGAAAACTGGAACACTAATGCATTGCTGGTGGAGTTGTGAACTGATCCAACCATTCTGGAGAACAATTTGGAACTATGCCCAAAGCACTGTAAAACTATAAATGCACTTTGATCCAGCAATACCACTACTAGGTCTGTATCCCAAAGAGATGATTTAAAAAAAGGGGAAAGGACCGACATGTACAAAAATATTTATAGCAGCTCTTTTTGTGGTGGCAAATAATTGGAAATTTAAGGGGATGCCCATCAACTGGGAAATGGCTGGACACATCATGGTACATGAATGTAATGGAATACTATTGTTCTATAAGAAATGATTAGCAGTTGGATTTCAGAAAAACTTGGAAGGACTTACTTAAATTGATGCTGAATGAAATGAGCTGAACCAGGAGAACATTGTACACAGCAACAGCAACGTTGCGTGATGACTGACTTTGTCAGATTTAGCACTTCTGTCTGTGGCATGACTCCAATGGATGTGTGATCAAACAATAAGGAGGTGGGGAAATGATCACATCCTACCCCTGCCATGACAGCAAGCCATGGCATTGCTCTCCACCATGCTTCATATTCCTATCCTCCTCATATCCCTTTACATTCTTTCAACTTTGCCCCCTTCTGCTGCTATGCAAGTTCTCAATAACCCCATTCTGATATAGATACTATTCCCTGAAACGTATTATAATCTAACTGCTACCAAGGTGCCTAAAGCACCTAAAGTTAGATTCCAGGGGAGGAACCAAGAGAGTGGTTCCTCCAACCACTAAGCTCTCCCAATATTCTCCTTCAAACAATTTTAAAATAATGCCTCAAATTGAATTCTGGAACGACAGAGCCAATACAAGGTCAGAGTGAGACATTCTTCCAGCCCAAGACAACTGAAGGGGTTGGAAAGAGAGATCCATGACAGAGGAGTGAAGGTTAATGAGGAGCCCACATGGATGAAAGACCAGTGGTGGAACCAGGTGGAACTACAGAAGCTTTCAAGCTACAAATAGTAAGGAGACCTGACAACTGGTCAGAAAGAGATTAAAAAGGACCCTTGTGGTAGCCCTGGACACAGGACCAGACACTATTTGGCAACTCCATTGCTTATACCCACTTCTGGATTATAGTTCAAGGGCAAAGAGGAGCATTTTCCAGTCAAGAAGAAATGGAGGGAAGCCCTGAGGGACAATATCTCTTTTGGTTTCAGGGGAATCAAGGAACTTGAAGAACAGTTTCACTTCTGGTCCCAAAGGAGTAGAAGCCCTGAGGAGCAGTACTGATTGCAATCCAAAGGGATTAGGGGCTGTTCCTGGGTAATAACCAGAGTCAAGACAAGAAAAGGTGGGTAATAAAAGGGAGGGCAGATTGAAGGCAGTGGTCAGAAGCAAAGCAGACTTTAGAGAAGGAATAGGATAAAAAAAGATAAAGAACAACAAACAGAACAAAATAGGATGGAAGGAAATGAAGTTAGTAATCATAATTATACATGTGAATAGGATGAAAATACCAAAAAAAATTTAAAAAAATTTAAAAAGCACAGAGCAGAATGGATTAGAAACCAGAATCCAACATACGTTGTCTACAAGAAACACACTTGAAACAGAAAGTTCACATAGAGTTAAAATAAGGGGCTGGAGCAGAATCGATTATGCTTCAGCTAAAGTAAAAAGACAGGGGTAGCAATAATGATCTCAGACAAATCAAAAGCAAAAATAGTCCTTATTAAAAATGGATAAGCAGGAAAACTACATCTTACTAAAAGGCAACATAGACAACTAAGTAATATCAATACTAAACATACATGTATCATATGGCATAGCATCCAAATTCTTAAAGGAAAAGTTTAATGAATAATAGAAAGAAGAAGATAGTAAAACTATACCAATGGGGAGGTTCTACTTTCCAGTCTAAGAGACTGATAAGTCTAACCATTAAACAAGAAAGAAAGAAGTTAAGGAGAGAAACAGAATCTTAGAAAAGTTAGATATGCTAGACCTCTGATGAAAACTGAATGGGAATAGAATGTTCTATACTTCTTTTCTCAGCTATAAATGAGACCTTCACCAAAACTGACTACACATTAGGGCACAAAAATTTCACAACCAAATGCAGAAAAGTAGAAATATTAAATGCACTACTCTCAGACTGTAACACAATAAAAATTATATTTAATAAACAGCCATGGAAACATAGATTTAAAATTGGAAATTAAATAATCTTAATCCTAAAGAATAAGTGGGGGCAGCTAGGTGGTTCAGTGGATAGAGCACTGGCCCTGGAGTCAGGAGGACCTGAGTTCAAATCCAGCCTCAGACACATAATACTTCCTAGCTGTGTGACTGTGGGCAAGTCACTTAACCCCAAATGCCTAACTTAAAAAAAAAAAAGAATAAGTGGTCAAAGAACAAATACAGAAAGAATCAATAATTAAAAGAGAATTACAACAATGAGTCAACATTTCAAAATTTGTAGCCAAAGTAGTACCTAGGGGAAAATCTATATCTCCAAATGTGTACATCTATAAAAGAAAGAAAGAACACGTTAATGAACTGGGCACACAACTAAAAAAAAAACTACAAAAAGAATAAATTTAAAATCCCCAATTAGAGATCAAAATAAAAAGCCTGAAAATCAAAACAGAGATAAATAAAACTGAAAGTTAAAAAAAACCCACACTGAATAAATAAATAAAACTAGGAGCTAATTTTATGGGGGGGAAATCAATAAAACAGATAAAGCATTAGTTAATTTGATTAAAAAAAGAAAAAACTTATTACTAGTATCGAAAATGAAAAGGGTAAATAAACCACCAATGAAGATGAAATTAAAGCAATTATTAGGAGTATTTTGTCCAAACTATATGAAAGTAAAAATGAAATTGATAAATATTTACAAAAATATAAACTGCCCTTTTAACAGAAGAGAAAATATAATACTTAAAAGAATAAGCCATCAATGAGCTCTGCCCCCAAAAAAATCCCCAGGACTAGATGGATTCACAAATGAAATGGATTCACAAACATTTAAGGAACAATTAATTCCAATATCATGCACTGAAAAAATAGGTAAAGAAGGAATCCTACCAAATTAGTTTTATGGAACAAATATGGTTTTGATACCTAAACCAGGAAGAGCAAAAACAGAGAAAGAAAACTATAGAACAATTTCCTTAATGAATGTTGATGCAAAAAATTTTAAATAAAATACTAGCAAGAACACAGCAATATATCACAAAGATTATACATTATAATCGGGTGGTATTTATACCAGGAATGCAGGGCTAGATCAATATTAGGCAAATATTAGCATAACTGACTATATCAATTAACAAAAATAATAAAAATCATATGATTATATCAACTGATAAAGAAAAGGCCTTAACTAAATACAACAGCCATTCCTATTAAAAACACTAGAAAAGATAGGAATCAATGAAACCTTCTTAACATGATCAGTATCTATCTAAAACTAAGAGCAAGCATTACCTGTAATGCGGATAAACTTGAAGCCATCCTGGTAAGATCATGGTAAAGCAAAGATGTCTACTACCACTACTATTACTGAATATTGTACTAGAAATATTGTACTAGAAATGCTAGCTATAGCAATAAGACCAAAAAAAAGAAATTGAAGGAATAAAAATAGGCAATGAAGAAACAAAATTATCAATCTTTGCAGATGATATGATGATATAGTTACAGAAACCTAAAGAATCAACTAAAAAACTAGTTGAAATAATTAACAATTTCAGCAAAGTTGCAGGATATAAAATAAATCCACATAAATCAGAAGCATTTCTATATACAAACAACAAAGTCCACCAGGAAGAGACAGAAAGAGAAATTCCATTCAAAATAACTGCAGACAATATAAAATAGTTGGGAATCTACCTGCCAAAAAAAACTCAGGGATTATATGAACACAATTACAAAACACTTTTCATGCAAATAAAGAAAAGACCTAAACAACCAGAGAAATATAAATTGAACATGGATAGGATAAGTCAATGATAATAAAAATAATTATTCTGCTAAGTCCATTTACTTATTCAGTGCCATGCATAAAACTACCAAATAACTATTTTATAGAGCTAGAAAAAACAGTAACAAAATTCATTTAGTAAAACAAAAGGTGAAGAATATCAAGGGAATCAGTTTTTTAAAAAGTGAAGGAGGGTAGCCTAGCAGTTCCAGATTTCAAACTATATTACAAAGTCACAATCATCAAAATAACATGATACTGACTAAGAAATAGAGTGGTGGAACAAGTTGTGGCATATGAATGTAATGGAATGCTGTTGTGTTATAAAAAATTATGAGCAGGAAGACTTCAGAAAAACCTGAAAAGATTTGTATTGACTGATGCTGAATGAAGTGAGTAGAACTAGAAGAACATTCTACACAGTAACAGCCACATTGTGTGATGACTATCTTTTATAGACTTAGCTCTTCTCAGCAGTGCAAGAATCTAAGACATCTCCAAAAGACTCATGATGGAAAATGCTATCCACATCCAGAGAAAGAACTATGGAGCCTGAATGCAGATCGAAGCATACTATTTGCTCTTTTTTTCTTCCTTCTGTTTTGTTTTGTTTCTTCTTTCTTGTGGTTCCTCCTATTGGTTCCAATTCTTCTTCACAACATGAACAACGTGAAAATAAAAAAAAAAAAGAAACTTCCTGGGTGGGGGAAGACTGTGTATGACCCTGTGTATGTAACATTTTTTATCAATGACTTGGGCCAAGAAAAAAAAAAAAGAAAGAAACAAAGTGGAGGAATAGATTAGGTACACAATATACAACAGTAAGTGACCACAGTATTCTAGCGTGTGATAAACCCAAAGATTCAAGCTTTTGAGGCAAGAGCTCAACATCTGACAAAAATTGCTGGGAAAAGTGGAAAGCAGTTTGGCAGAAACTAGGAACAGACCAACATACCACACTGTATACCAAGATAAGGTCAAAATGGATACATGATTTAGACATAAAGGGTGATGTCATAAGTAAATTAGGGGAGCACAGAGAAATGTACTTGTCAAATCAATGGATAAAAGAAGAGTTCATGACCAAAAGAAGAGATCAAGAAGATCACTTGAAGTAAAATGGATAATTCTGATTATTAGAAATTAAAATGTTTTTGTACAAACAAAACTGTGAATGCAGGCAAAATCAGAGTGAAAACAGGAAACTGGGGGGAAATTTTTAAAGCAACTTTCTCTGATAAATGCTTCATTTCTCAAGTATATAGGGAACTGAGATAAATTCATAAAAATAAGAGCCATTTCCCAGTTGATAAATCGTCAGTGGATATGAACAGGCAGTTTTCAGAAGAAATCAAAGCTATCTATAGTCAAATGAAAAAAATGTTCTAAATCACTCCTGATAACAGAAATGAAAATTAAAACAACTCAGAGGTACCACCTCATACCTATCAGATTGGCTAACATGACAGAAAGGAAAATGACAAGTGTTGGAGGGGACATGAAAAAATTAGGACATCATTAAATGCGTTGTTGGTAGAGTTGTGAATCAGTACAAGCATTCTAGAAAACAAACTGGAACTACATTTAAAAGGCTATAAAACTGTGCATACTCTTTGACCCAGCAATAGCACTACTAGCTCTGTAGCCCAAAGAGATTTTAAAAAAAAAAGTAAAAGTATCTTTATGTACATTTATAGCAGCTCTTTATGTGGTGGCAAAGAATTGGAAATGGAGGGAATGCCCATCAGCTGGGAAATGGCTGAACAAGTTCTGGTATATGACTATAATGGAATATGATTGTGCTATAAGAAATGACAAGAAGGATGGTTTCAGAAAAACTTGGAAAGACTTACATAAATTGATGCAAAGTTAAGTAAGCAGAACCAGAACACTGCACACAGTAACAGCAACACTGTGCAATGACTAACTTTGATAAACTTAGCTCTTCTCAGCAATGCAAGGATCTAAGATAATTCCACAAGACCTATGATGAAAAACACTATCTACCTCAGCAAGAGAACTGATGAACTCTGCAGACTGAAGCACACTTTTAAAAAACTTCTTTATTTTTCTTGTTTTATTTCTTTGTGTTTTCTTTTGCAACATGGCCAATATGGAAATATGTTTTACATGACATCACATGTATAATCCATATCAAAGTGCTTGACTTCTCAAGGAGGGGAAAGGGGTAGGAGGAAAGGAGAGTATTTGGAACTCAAAATTTTATAAAATGATTGTTAATTTTTTTTTTACTTGTAATTGGGAAATATTTAACAAAATAAATGAAGTAAGTTAGAATTCTGTCCCTTTTTCATTTGGGGAGCATCAGAGCAAAGTTCTCCAAGATAAGTTGGGAACTTCATGGAAGACCTTTTTAGATGATCTGCCCTATAGTGCTCTGCCCTCACTCCCACATTCTTCTGAGTTTCCCTCCTCATTATTTCTCTCCAGCCCCTTAATTGGTCTTCCTGACTTAAATCCTTTGTCCATATGGCTGCTAAGGTGATTTTTCCTTAAGATCACACCTACTCAAATTCTAGTGATTCCCTATTAACTCTATGATCAAATATGTTATCTTTATGTTTATTTCTACTTTTGTGTAAGTTTTATAAACTAACTGATAATTACTACATTAGAATGTACGTATAATTTACACACATGGGAGACGTATATTTTATTTTGCTGATACACACACGGGAGATGTATATTTTATTTTACTGATACAAATACATATGGAGTATCATTTTGCTTGAGCACCCTGTATGGGAACTAAGTAGAAAACTAAAACACAGACTACGTCCGCCCACACACACTTCCACTGAGGGGGCAAGAAAAAATGAGGGAGTGGGAAGGGTGGGTTATTTATACTTATCTTGAAAAGCCTGAAGGCTATTTTATTTCCAGATATTTCACATTCCCCTACTAGACCAGTAGGGAGATAGTAATAATAGAGGACACATTGTAAAAAGCAGTCTTCAAAATTAATCTATGCATTTTATATGAAATTTACCTCATCATTTTAAGTATGCCATAGTAAGAATGTTATTCCATTGAACTCAATAAAGAAATAATTTAGACACCTTTGCTTCAATTATATAATGTAATGGCAGTCCTAATATTACAACATGTTGAAATACTGAAATAAAAGAAACAATATTTTTTGACTTTCATTCTTTTCCTTGAGTCAATAAAGCTTTACAACATGTCAGACATATTCAATAATTAAAATTATTCAACTAAAACCTATTTCTCAACCAAGGAATAATACCACCGGTCATTTCCCAATTCATAAAAATTAAAGCTATCCCATGTATTTGAAAGTACTGTGCAGCTTCAGAGAAAAGATGCTACCTAATTATAGCTAGGTAGCACAGTGGACAGAGCTTAGATTCAGGAAGACTCATCTTCCTGAGTTCAAATCTGGCCTAGCTAGTCACATTAGCTGTGTGACTCTGGGCAAGTCACTTAATGGTATTCCCCTCATTTCCTCATCTGTAAAATGAGCTGGAGAAGAAAATGGCAAATCATTCAGTATTTTTCAAAGAAAACCCCAAACAGGGTCACAAAGAGTCAGACACATTGATATATGACCAAATAAAATACAAAACAAGATTGCATTTACAATTGGGGTATTTTCCTAGCATTTGATGTGACTACTGGCTTCCGCTAATCATAAAACCATGCAGACTGAGTCAACTACAAGTTTATGTTACAAGATCTCAAATGGGCCCTCACTGTGGCAAGGCAATCACTTTATATCTCCTAGGTGCATTCACCAACCCACCACCACAGTAGTTTTTCAAAATCTTTCTATTCCTTCTCGAAAATTTCCATATACTTCCCCCTCCTTTTCCCTCTCTGAGCTGAGAACTTGGCTTGCATAGCTCATCGAAAAAACTGAGGCTACCTGCAGAACTCCCTCTTTTCCCCTGTTCATCTTACATCACTCAGCTATCTTCTACAACTATCTTCTTCATCCATTTTTTCATGAAATGGTGGCCCTTCTCCTCTCTAAGGTAAACATGCCTTACATGTACAAGTGATTCCATTCCATCCTCTCTTCTACAGCAGACAGCCTCCTCCACCATCATCTTCTAGTTGTCTGACCTCTCCTTTTCAGTCTCCTTTGTTGGTCTTGCTTGTTAACCATTAGAGTCACCCAAGTGACTTGCTTCTCTTTTCCATCTCTGGTATTTCAATTAATGATCTCATCAGCTCTCAAAGTTTCAATTATCATCTCTATGCAGATGAGTTAGGTATACTTGCTCAGCTTTGCAGTCTCCACCAACTTCCAGTCTCATATCTCCAACTGCCTATTGGACATCTCAATATGGATATCCTGTCAATCAATATGTCCCAAACTATACTCCTTATCTTCCTCCCCATCCCCCAAACACTCCACTCTGCCTAACTCCCTTACTATCATCAATGGTACCACCATCCTCCCAGGCACTCAAGTGTCATCCAGTCTCTTGCCAAGCCTCATCAATTTTACATAATTTTGTAACTTTTCTCATCTGATTCTGCCACCATCCTGGTACAGGCCCTCATCACCTAATGCCAGACTACTTGTAATAACCTCTCCCTACTCCAGGCTATCCTCCACTCAGATGTCAAACTGATCTTTCTAAAATGCATATCATACTTCTATTCAATAAATTCCAGTGGATTCCTATTACCTCAAGAATCAAAAAGCAAATCCTCTGTTTGGCTTCTAAAGCCTTTTGTAACCTAATCCTTTCTACCTTTCTAGTCTTCTTATGCTTTCCACATACTCTGCGATCCAGTGATACTGGACTCCTTTCTACTCCTTGTACACAACACACCATACCCTGACTCCATGCATTTTCACTGGCAGTCCTCTATGCCCAGAATGCTATCTTCTCTTCATCACCACCTTCTAACTTTCTTGGCTTACTTCAAATCTCACAGCTAAAGTCTCACCATCTGCAAGATGCCTTTCCCAGTTTTCACTTAATCTTAGTGCCTTTCTTCTGAGACTATCCTGAATTTATTGTGTATACAGCCTGTTCACACATATTTGTTTACGTGTTGTCTTCCAATTACACTATGAGCTTGAGAGTAGGGACTACTTTGTTATTTGTAATCTAGCTTCTGACCTCATCATTCAACTGAAACTGCTTATTCCAAAGTTACCAACAATTTCTTAATTGCCAAATCTAATGGTCTTCTTCTTGATTATTGCCTTTAGTGATCTCTCTGCAGCATCTGGCATTGCTGACTACTTCCTTTGGAATATTTTCTCCTCTCTGAATTTTCCTGACTTTCCTCTCTCCTGGAACTCTCTCAGCCTGTCTGACCATTGCTTCTCAGTCTCTATTGACAGATCTTCAATCAGGTAAGAACCCCTTAGCTATGAGTGTCTCTCAAAGCTCATTTTAGGTACTGTTTTCTTTTCACTCTATGCTTTCTTACTCAGAATTTTTTTCACTAGCTATGATGGTTTCAATGATAATTTCTGTGCAAATGATTCTCAGATCTATTTATTCAGCCTTAGCTTCTCTTCTGAGCTCCAGATTCTGTATTTCAACTCTTGATGGATATTTCAAACTTGATTTCCCATAAATATCTAAAAATGTACAAAAAAGAACTCATTATATTTTTTCCCTAACTCCCCCTACCTCCTCCCAAACTTCCCTAATTACTACTGAGGGCACCACCATCCTTTGTTTGCCAAGTTCTCTACCTTGGTATCATCCTCAACTCCCTTCTTTAGCACCCCTTACATATACAATCTGGGGCAGTTAGATGGTTCAGTGGATAAAGTGCTGGGCCTGGAGTCAGGAAGACTTGAGTTCAAATCTGACCTCAAACACTACTAGCAGTGTGACCAGGGGCAAGTCACTTAACCTCTGTTTGCCTAAGAGGCAGTTAGGTGTCTCATTGGATAGAATGCTGGACCTGGAGTTAGGAAGACCTGTGTTCAAATACAGCCACTTACTAGCTATGTGACCCTGGGCAAGTCACTTAACCTTGGTTTACCTCAATCTACTGAAGAAGCACTACTCTAATATCTTTGGACAGTATGGTCCATGGGGTCACAAAGAGTCAGATATGACTGAATGACTTCAGTCAGTTGCCACATCTTATAATTTCCTTACCTTTAACTTTCTCACATCCATTTCCTTGCCTCTACTAACATTGTCACCATTTTGTTACAGGCCTTTTGTCAGCTCTTGCCTGTACTACTACAGTAGCTATTTATTTAGCTTTCCTTCTTCAAGCAACTCCTCACTCCAATCGTCTTCCACACAGTTGTGAAATTAATTTTTCTGATCTGAACATTTCCCTCCTCCCTATCTTCCACCCAAGGAACTCTAGTGGCCTCCAATACCTCCAAGATCAAATATAAACTCCTCTCTTTGGCATTTAAAGCTTTTCATAATATGGCCCTAATCTACTTTCTCCAATCTTCTTACATTCTACTCTCCTCCATGCACTCTAAGATCTAGCAATACTGTCAAACATACTTTTTGTTTCTTGAATGAAACACTCCATCTTCCTGTCTCCATGCCTTTACCCTGGCTATTCTCTGTGCCTGGAATGCTCTATCACCCACCTTCTGATGCTTTGAACCCCCAGCGTCTTTTAAGACTGAGTTCAAGAGCTGACCTGCTCCAGGAAATCGTATTCCCAGAGCTTGACACAGCGACTGGTACATATTAAGTGCTAAATAAATACTTTTTTATTTACTGTAGTTGACATTTACTCGGACTCATAGCATATGGGTTTACAGTGATATGTTTATGTTTCCAGGCAAATAATACTCACTTTATAAGGGAAAACATTTCACTAAGTAACACTGCAGGATGTATCAAGAAAGTTACACCCGGGGGCAGCTAGGTGGCACAGTGGATACAGCACTGGCCCTGAAGTCAGGAGGACCTGAGTTCAAATCTGGTCTCAGACCAAACACTTGACACTTAGTTGCTGTGTGACCGTGGGCAAGTCACTTAACCCCAACTGCCTAAAAAAATTTAAAAAATTTTAAAAAGTTAAAAAAAAAAAAGAAAGTTACATCCCATGAGCCACTGAAATCTTCTGGTAACACCATTAGGCTGTGAGCTGTCTTCTCCATTGAGTTGAGGCTACTACTCATTGACATCTTCCTGAACTACACTCCACTGAAGTTTTCACTGCATCACAACTGTAAGCACATGTAGTTTATAGCCTCAGATCTTTTCCCACTATTTTGTGATTATACATGCCAGTCAGGCCAATCCAGCTAACTAGCTAAAGAAGTTTCTAGGCATGTAATGCTCACTTTTGAACTGAACTACTCTGCTGTTCATAAAGATTTTCAGTTTGAATTGTTATTTGAGTATGGGTCAGAAAATTCTTTTTAACTCCTAGCAAACATCTAGATGCTAGCCTAGATTCCTGAGTAAATCAACTCTGGAGACTGGTCTAGATTGGGTCCATGCAGATTACTTCAGTAATAAGATTGAATTGATAGGTGGAATTGTAAGGGCCAATGGCATCTACCCTACTCCCCTCAGCAACCAATTACTGTATTCGCTATTGACACTTTGCAAAATTGAAATAATTAACTAAAATATTATATTCTCAACTGTATATATGCAAAAGAGTTAATTATACTTGTTTTATAATTAGCATAATATTAGGATGCTGGTTCTTTACATTATGAAATAAAACTAAAAAAATCACTTCATTCTAATTTTAAAATGAGAAAAAGAAAATCTGAATAATTTGGATACAATTTGCTTTTTACAATACAATTCTACTAAATAAATAATGATATGATTTTTATAGTACCATTCTACTAAATTTATATAGGAAGTAAATAGGAATCTACCACACAGTATCAAACGGTTAACTCTCACAGAATCACAAAATCTTACTGTTGGAAGAGAATTATGAGGCCAACTACTAAACCAACCTTAGAACTCTATCAATATGAAAGACTCTAAATTTAATCTATGTTGATGTTCAGTTGTTTCAGTCCTGTCTGACTCTTCATGACCCCTTTTGGGGTTTTCTTGGCAGAGATACTGGAGCGGTTTGCCATTTCCATCTCTAGCTCATTTTACAGATGAGGAAACTGAAGCAAACTAGGTTAAGTGACTGGCCCTGGGTGACACAGCTAGTAAGTGTCTGAGGCCAAATTTAAACTCAGAAAGTTTGAGTCTTCCTGACTCCAGGCCCAGCACACTCTCTCCATTGTGCCTTTAATCATAGGTAAGTCTCATGAAATATCATTTTCATATTAAGAGAATAACTTAAAACCACAGAAATTCTAAAATGATTCTCACTTAGCAATTATACTCTTCTGTCACAGAATACTTTTCATTTGAGGCTCTCAAAAGGCTTCAAAAGATTAATTTATGTATGATGTGCCCTATGAAGTATAGTGTTATTAACCTTTTTCTATAAAAAAGTAAACAGGCACAATGAAGCTAACTCATGTGTCCAAGGCCACCTAACAAGCTGCAAATGTGGAAATCAAATGCATAAATCTCTACTTAAGTCATTCTCTTTCTAACCTTTATGTACTGTTGCCTTCTAATTACAACATATTCCACATTAAACAAGACAATGCCTGTTTTGGAAGAAAATAAAAATTCAGATAACTTTAATCATTAGGTTTATTAAATAACAGTAAAATTCTATAATCAGACTATCATATGAGCACAGAGATCACATGATCACATGGCTCTCTGCTGCAATGGTGTACATGCCAGATTAAGGCTGAGAGACGTGATGAAAAACAAGCAGAGGAGATAATTTAAGTTAAAATCCATATGGGTAAAAAAAGTGCCATTTAGTTGTATTCAGAAGATTTATTAATATACAGAGTTAGATGTAGCTACCAACTAGCTTTAAACACATTACAAACAGGACAATTCAACCACAAATGCAAGTCAGTTTGGCAAAACTTCAGAAGAAAATCGTCTCTTACGTAATAACAGGAATGTAGCCATATTAATCACATTTCATTCTGACAACCTTCATCACATTAAAGTACAGATAAGCTATAAGTAGTTTAATTTTTTTTTAAAAATCCAAAAATAGCTAAAATCCATCAAATCTTATTCCATAAACCCACATGTATTCAGCACTTACATATTTGCAAAATTCTTTACCATCACTGTGAAATTAAAAAGCCAAGTAATTCGTTTAGAGAAATGACAGCAAAAAATAACTCTGAAAAATAGATGAACTAAGATACAATACTATATAAGGGAGTAAATGACAAAAAAACCACTAGGAAAAAACAAACTGAAAATACTATTGATATAAAATTTTCTCTTACTTGCTTATTCAAGACAGATCCTTCACTCCTAAGTAGAACTATCCTAATATTCAGCATCAGTTTAGACTACCAGATGACCAACATGCCAATCTAATTATGGATCTTTTCAGAGTATACACTGGTATCTAATGCAGAGCTAAAAGCAGCCTGCTGCTACCAGGAAAAGGCCAAGAAGATTTTGGGGGTGGAGTCTAAGTAACCAAGCCAAATTAGTTAACTCCTGCGGAATCATGCAAGTTCACATAATTTTTCTGGGAGGGGAAGTAAGGTCTAGATGTGTGATTTAACCGATGTTGAGAATTCCTGATGCAGAACCTCATATATAGCCTTTTTTGTTGTTGTTGTTGTTGTTGTTGTTACAATACATAGGAAAAGATACTTTTTGTATTAGGCACTTTCAGAACAGTGCAAAGAAAGGAATGGTGAGTACTTGTCACTATTCAATTTCATTTAAAAAAAAAAGTACTATTGATTTCTATTCATCCAAAAATACATATTTTTTAAAAGTCTAGCTATGCTACTTCCCTGCTCAAGGAACTTTAATGTATTCCTACTGCCTCTAGGAGAAACACAAACTATCTAGTTTGACATTTACAGGCCTTTCACAATCTGGCTTCAGACTTTCTCCAAATTTAATACATATTAACTCCTCTTCATAGATTCTACTATCCTAGGCAAAACGTGGCCTACTTGGGTGTTTCTGAATTTCCCTCCTGGCTTTGCCCAGGCTTTCATCATGCCTGGAAGGCATTTCCTTATTATATGCTACCTTAGAGCTGAAGAAGAGCCAAATCTCCACCAAGAAACTTTCCCTGATGCTAGTTAGTGCTGGCTGCCTCCTAAAATAATCCTGTTTACACTGGACTTCTTACAAGAATCTCTTCCTTTCCCCAAGGTTAAAAGTCAGGGCCTTGAGGGCAGGTTCCCTTCTTTTGGGCTGGTCTATATTTATCCAGAGCTGTAATTTCATTGACACAGGGAGCTCCTAGAGAAGAAATTCTATCAATGTAGAATAGTAAATGTTTTGCAGCATTAAGGGTGTTGACTGGGTTTCTCAAAGATTAAGTGCCTTACCTAGTGGCCCAAAAAGGCCTTCCTGTGAAGTTAGCTTTCTATTCACTACACCAAACACTTCTCACCTTGCACATAAAAGGTTGCTTATTAGACTAGGAGGCTTAACTATTATATTTATCCCACAATAATCCTTAAAAAGAGAAGATAATTTGAAATCACAGTGGTGTGGAGGTGAACTGGGGTTTTTGAAGGCAATGCCAGGAGAGGACAATCTCTATAGATTCTATCATTCTAAAGAAGCTTCAAATAGTGTTGGGAATGGACTCTTTCTACTTTCTGTGAACCAGCTTAGCTAAGCATACAAAGAAATAGCATATCACTAGTAGAATGGACATACATACATACATACGTGTGTGTGTGTGTGTGTGTGTGTGTGTGTGTGTGTGTGTGTGTGTGTGTGAATCCTTTTGGCCATAACAGATGAAATATAAAATCATATGTGTACCAACTATGTTTGACTTAACGAAATCTAGGAAATTATCTTAAAGGGGTAAGTTGGAAAATTACCATTATGATATCATTTAATCAATATCTGCAGAGCAGCAAATAGTATCATCACCTGAAAGAATTAATGTACTTTGGGGCAGTTAGGTGGCGCAGTGGATAGAGCTTTGGCCTTGGAATCAGGAGGACCTCAGTTCAAATCCAGTCTCAGACACTTGATACTTACTAGCTGTGTGACCCTAAGCAAGTCACTTAACCCCAACTGCCTTACCAAAAAGAAAAAAAAAGAATTAATGTACTTTGTAAAGTAGTGATTCTCAAAAAAGCTACTGGCAACCACAAGAATACTATGATATAAAGAAAATTCAAAATATTTATTTGGGATTCACTTGTATCAAGGTGAGGGTCTTAACTAGTATTCAGAGAAAAGGAAGAGATGAATAACTTACAGTAACCCTAATACTGAAAATTCACCAAGGATTGAGAACACTGAGAAGACTTTAATTCTGTGAGGTGAAACATTCCTTGATTTCAAACCGAGAAGGCAGAATGACAAAAGAAAGGTAACTGAAAAAAAGATGAAATGTAATGGGGACAAATATAAGTCTTGCCCTTAGGCTGAAAATTTTAACTATGCAATCTTAGGAGGACTGTGTTTAATTTGAGCCACAGTTTAAAAGGATCACTAACAAAGGGGTAGTGTGTCCTGAGGAAAGTGAAGAGAATGGTTAGGAATCTGTAAACTGAGGTTTGGTGTAGAAATAGAAGACTTCTGAAGGTTTGATTATTATTTTCAAATATCTAAAAGGTTTTTATTTGAAAGAGGACTTACTCTTTTCAAAAAGCAGAATAAGAATGAATGGATAGAAATTATATGAAGGCAGATTTCAAATTAATATATAGTCTAACACACAGAACCGACCACAGGCAAATGCAAGATAGTAAATATCTAAACTAGGCCACAAAACCTAATTTATTTATTCCTTCATGTACTCAAGTACAATATTATAGAATCTAACCACTATCTGTTAATGATGTTTTTGGGAAACATGCTTTTACAAAATTCCAAAATAAAATTCTGATACATATGCTCTGTTATAGAATATAATCCCTTTACCTTCTACATTAAGCAAGAAAGATTTTTACAACTCGACTTGAAACGTACAAGTGATCTGAGCTGGCAGGAGTTCTCTCATCTGGAGTTCCCAGCTTTGAACTCAGACAATAAGCCTTTGTAAGAGTTCACCATGTGCTAGGTACCTGTGCTAAATGCCTAGAATACGAACAAAGGCAAAAGCACAGTTCCTGCCCCCCAAGAATTTCACATTCTATTGGGGGAGAAAACTATCTATATACACAAGATAAATATAGAACATAAACAGAAGGTAATCACAGATCTTCCTTTCTACCTTCCTTGCAAAAATAATTTTTTAAAAACCATAAATTTACAACACATCAAAAAGACCAAATAACTGCCTCCAAAAATCATTTAATATATTGCACAAGTATGGTCTAGCAACTAGAGTGATGACCTTGAAGAGCTCCTGCAGCCTTCTCCTGTTATCACATTAGTCAGCGAATTTGTCATTTTAGCGGCCACCTTAGAAGACTAGTAAAATATATATAGTCTTGGAAGGATATGCTATGATTACAGAATGGAAGAAGCCAAGATAAGAGGAGTCTGGAAACATGGCAGTAGCAATTCCTTAAGACAAGGTGAGGGGACAACCACTGAGTAGGGATGGTTCAAACAGGGTCCAGAGGGATTCCATGCTTTGGATAGTTGAAGGGGAGGAGTTCTAAGATTAACTCACCTCTAAAAGTGGGGATTATTAATTTAGATGAGTCAAAGCACATGTACAGAAGCTTTCTTTTATTCTTTCTAAAGAACTTCAGGTAATTATTTAGAAAGATCCCTGAGGATTGGTTAAATTTCAATTGCTGATTCTGATCTGGTTCAAACCTTCCTTTTACAGATAAGAAAACTGAGGTTCAAAGAGACTAAATCACTTTAGGATTACTCTTGTTGTTGATCAGAGGTATCTCTAGTAGAGAGGAAACCATGATCCTCAAAAGTAAAAGCTGAGAAAATAAGTAACAGTGGTATATTCTCTTCAATTACTATATACTTCATTTTAAGGAACAAATAATCTTTTTAATAAATATGTTCCTAAAGAGTTAAATATAGCATACAATAGATTTTGAAAAACTGGATTCCATTACAAATGCATCCAGAGTACAATAGAAAGAATGAGACTTCTCTGTGGGATGGTATGAAAAATAAGAAATCTAAAAGTCACAGGTGACATGTTACAGAGGCAATTTAAAATGCAAAAAATACACCAAGTAAAATCATGTGGCAAGGATAACATAACACAGCTGGCCTCTCCAACTAGGGACCTCACAGGACCCAAAATGACTGACAGGGGAAGTTAAGAAATTGGTAGTAGGGTCAACTGGTCTAGGTTTTTGCAAAAGGATTGAAAAAAAAAGAAAAAGAAAGTAAGTTTTGGTATTCATTTAGATTTCAATTAAAATCTTAAAAAGTGAGGGCAGATTCAAGAATATACTATAGATCTAAATGCAACATAGGAGCTGATTATAAGAATGCTGTAGTGAAAACTTTAGTAACACCAATAATTCATTTGAAATGTAAACATGTATCTTCTAATTTCCCTATTTCTTCCTAAATTAAATATTTAATTATGACACTAACTCAACTCATGTTTGTTCTCCTACTTGTCTGACCAATTCTTCTCAATCTGTTTTGCTGGATTATCATCCATGTCTTGCCTACTCTGAACAGGTGTAAGGAAGAGCTCTTTCCTGGGCCTTCCTATACTTTTTATACTTTCTCTTTTTGAGACCTGATAGGTTCTCATTCAATGGTCATATATATACAAATGATTCACAAATTTATACGTCTAGTACTAGGCCTTATCTCTCTTGAACTCCAGGCCCCTATCTCTCTCTGCTGGACATTTCCAACAGTATTTCCCAGATATCGCAAAACCAATAAATTTAGAAGAGGATTTACTATGACTATCTTTAAAAAGGGTATTCTTTTTTTTTTTACTAATTTATTTTTTTTTAGTTTTCAACATTCACATCCACAAGATTTTGAGTTCCAAATTTTCTCCCCATCTCGTCCCTCTCCCTACTCCAAGATAGCATGCATTCTGAATACCCCTTCCCCTAATCTGCTCTCTCTTCTATTCCTTCCCCATTCTCTTATCCACTTCCCCTTCAATTTTCCTGTAGGGTAGGGTAGATTTTTATACCCCATTTCCTGTATATCTTATTTCCCAATTGCATGTGAAAACAATTTTTTTTAAACATTTGTTTTTAAAACTTTGGGTTCCAAATTTTCTCCCTTCTTCCCTCCCTACTCACCCTCATTGAGAAGGCAAGCAACTCGATACAGGTTATACATGTCATGCAAAACACTTCCATAGTAGACATGTGAAAAACTAACTATATTTCCCTTAATCCTGTCCTGTCCCCCATTTATTGTATTCTCTTTTTTGACCCTGTCCCTTCTTAGAAGTGTTTGCTTCTGATTACCCCCTCCCCCAGTTCGCCCTCCCCTCTATCACCCTCCTGCTGTCTTGTCCCCCAACCCCATTTTCCTACAGGGTAAGATAGAGTTCCATACCCAACTGAGTGTGTATGTTATTCCCTCCTCAAACCAAATCCGATGAGAATAAGATTCACTCATTTTCTCTCACCTTCCCCCATTTCCCCTCCAGTGTAAAAGCCTTAAAAGAGGTATTCTTGATCTTTATTTTGTGTCATGGGCTCCTCTGGTAGTTTAGTGAAGCCTACAGAACACTTCTCAGAGTAATATTTTAAATGCATAAAATAAAATAAGAGAATATTACAAAGAAAACCCAATCTTATTGAAATATTTTTTAAAAATTCACAGATCCCCTGAAATCTTCTGCTATAATTCCACACCTCCTACTAACTTTCCACCAATCACCCAGATTCACTACCTAGGAATTGTCTTCAAATTTTTTCTCCTTCACCTCCTTATAAATAATCAGCTGTATTCCTCAGTAAAATGCAAGCTATTTAGGATCACAGATTTAGAGGAAGGAAGTACCTTAAGAATAATCTAGAGCAGAGGTCCTTAACTCTGGAGTCCATGGATAGATTTAAGAAGGTCTATGAACTTGGATGGGGAGAAAAATTACATTTTTATTTTCACTAACTTCACTAACTTTATTTTCTTTAATTATGAATATTTTTAAAAGTATCCTAAGAAGGGGTCCACAGGCTTCACCACATTGCCAAAGGGTTCATAACACAAAAAAAGGTTTAAGAACTTTTGATGTAGATTAAGTGACTTGCCTAAGGTAACACAAATAATAAGTGACTGAGCCGGGACCTAAACCTATTTTTCCTGCTTCCAAATCAATGCCTTCCCCATGGCACAAAGCCACCTCCCTTGAGAAAAGAAACTGGTTTTTAAACTTCCACATCCTACTATAGCATCTAGCACATGATTAAGCCTTTACAACTATATCCTATTTTATCAACTGATCATTGTAGTCACAACTTATATTTCATCATCATTTGAAATTATTCAACTGAGAAAACACTGAAATAAGAAATTCCTCTCTCTCACCATAATCTCCTATTCCTTCAAACTTTCGCTTCCTAATATAATCTTAAGGTTCATTAAGAGAGACTAAGAAACATGATGGTAACACTGTACTTGACCCTGGTTAGACCATATTTGAATACAGCGTATTTATGAAATGAAACCAAGATGACAGGGAGACTAAGATCATGCCAGACAAGGATCAACTGATGAAAGCCAAAATGTTTAACCAATTAAAGAAAATACTTGGAGGGGTCAGGGAGAAGTGATGGTTGTGTTTAAGTACTTGAAGGACTCATGGGGCAATGGAATTAATTAATTAATTAATCTCTTTGGATCCCAGGATAAAACCAGCAAAAATGCAAGAAAGGAAAATATAGATTCGATGTAAAATAAAACTTCTGAACTGCAGCTGTCCAAAAGTTGTTCAAAGCACAGTGAATTTTCTATCAGCAGACTAGATGACCACTTATCAAATACGTTTTAGAAGGGATTCTTCTTTTTCTTAATAATGACAACAAAAAACAATAATAATATTTATGTAGTGCTTTAAAGTTTGCATAGCTCTTTATAAGTATTATCTCATTTAGGAAGTAGATGCTCTTATTATCCCCATTTTACAACTGAGGAAAGTGATGCAGACAGAAGTTAAATGACCTGCCCGGGGTAAGTGTCTGAGGTCATATTTGAACTCAGGTCTTCCTGACTCTAGGCACAGTGCTTTCTCTACATGATATAGAGCTGGAAGAAACCCTAGCTGGAAGAAACTCTACGTCTGAATAGGTTAAATGATTTGCCCAGAGTTATACAGTTAGTAGTAGCAGATGCAAGATTCAAACTCAGGTCCCCTAATTCCATATTCCAGGGCTCTTTCCAGCACATCAGCCCTTCTCTTCATTTGGGCATAGGTTGGACTGGATGACCACTTCTGAGGTCCTTTTCAACTACAAAGAGTACTAAAGAGCAGTTAATAATGGTTCAATGTCAACTTGGGAGGATTCTTCAAATAAATGCCCTCAGTATTGGTGCATGCCCTGAATTGCTTAATGATTTTACTAATGACTTGGACAAAAGGATGGATAGAAGGCTTATTAAATTTGCAGATGACAAAAAAACTGGAAAGAATAGTTAAAACAGTGGATGATTGGGTCAGGATACAAAAAGATCTTCACAGGCAACAGGAAGGAGAAAAATCTATTCTTACAACTGGGCTAAAAAAAAAAGTTGACTTCATGAGGTGAAAGAAAAAAAAGCAGTTGCTCTGAGAAGGATCTAGAGGTTTTAGTGGATTCCAAGCCCAACATGTATCAACCAGAAGATCCAATCTCGGTTCTGAGGTTACATTAAGCAAAGCGTAGCAGTTAGGACTTGGGAGGAGGTGACAGTTCTACTGTTCTTCTCCCTCCATAACTGGAGTATGATGCTTACTGTGGAATGCTATATTTTACAAACTACAGCTGAGCAGTGTGTCTGAATCAGGGTTAACATTTTTTGTGTCAGGTACCTCTTTGGCAATGTGGTAAAACATATGGCACCCTTTTCTGAATAATGCTTTTAAATTCAAAAATGATTACTAAACCAATTATTGTGAATTACAGCTATCAAAATATTAAGTAAACAAGTCCACAGACCCCACGTTTTAAGAAACTCTGATTTAAAAGATCACAGGATAATAGATTTCAAGTTCAAACTCCAATATAGCCCCTTCATTTTCCAGATGAAAAAAACTGAGGCCCAAAGAGAGGTTAAATGATGTGTTCAAGTAAGTAGCAGAAGCAGAAGCAGAATCTGAACCCAAGTCATCTTACTTGAAACCCAGCACTCTTTTCATTTTACCATGCTGTCCTCAAAATCATTTAATCTGAACCCCTTATTTTTACAGATAATAAAACTGAGGCATAAAGAAGTGAAATTATTTACCTGAAATCACACAATAAAAAGCAGAACTAGAGTTGGAACCTGGAACTTCTAACTAAAAAGCCAGTGCTCCTTCAACTATACCAACAAAAATTCCCAACAGCTGACCTATCTAATAGTAGTAGATAGCTCAGCAAAATGGGATCTCCTGGGAAGTAGTAGATTACCTATCCCCAGTGTCTTCAAGGGAAGGCTTGGTTATGATTTCTCAGGAATGTTGCAGTAGGGATTCCTATTCATGCCTTAAGATTGACTAGGTAAGCTCTGTGATCTTTCATCTCTCATATTCTGTGATTCATTATAATTTAACATACAGTAAAGTTGAGAGCCAACTGAAAAATGCAGATTTGCAATTCATTTGTGGCTAAATATCTTATCCACAGTTATGCTCAAAGACACTTCAAAGATTATGCCTTCATATGTAAAGGAACCTAACATAAGGAATCTTAACCTGTGATTATACTCAGCACTTCAGTTAAAGTTTTTGTCATCAACCTATTGGGAAGCACCATGATGAAAAGCACTAAATGCAGTAGTTAAACCACCATATATAGTTTTAAAAAATGCTCTTTTACCTGCACACCTAGAAACAAAATGAATTAGCAAAAGAGAAAAGATAAGAACTTTTTTTACTTAGTGCTCTCTTAATTTCAGAATGCTATTTTGAACTGTCACCTTGTTCCAAAATGATGCTTCCTACTCTTAAAAATCCAATTTAGCCTCTTTTACTATTTTACTAAAAACAAAACACAACTATTCTTTCTTATTCAATACTCATTTTCCTCAGCAGCACCAGAACCAAGTGTTTCTTTAAGTATAATGATGAGTAGAACTAAAAGGTATATGTACATTCTTACATACACATATGGGATGTTCCAAAAGTTTTAGTGCAATTTAAACTTTCAAAGCTTAAAACGGCACTAAGATTTTGGGATGCCCTATATACGTAAAAAGTTAAAGTAACTTCTTGAAAGCATTATAACTCTCAAAAGAGTTCAATAGAACAACCTTGTGTAAAAATTCAAACTTTTAAGTGGACCCATATGGAATGAAGGCTGATGCAATTACCTGCAACATAAGCTCACAGTCATCTCTTCCAACAAAAATCATTTCTCGTGGCAGCCTGTGGCGGGTGCCTCCACTGCTCACCAAAAACCAGGATGTTAAGCTCATTTTCTGCTCAGCTTCTAACTCTCTGGCAAGGCTACGTCATCCTGCAGAGAGAGGCAAAGAAAAACACATTCAGATATTTTTAGCTGTAGTCCCTACTCAAAAAACACTGTGAGTGGACATATAACAGAATTCAAATAAGTAGTACCGAGTAGCACGTGTGCTTTTTTAAATGGATTGTGTCCAGAGGAAATGAAACAAGCTACTAGATTAATACTGGTCAAATAAACCAAAAGATTTTTTGAGAAACTCAATTAAAAAAGGCATTAAAAACAAATTACCAGGTAGACTTGACACTAAAATACTTGACACAAGGAAAGAATTTTTGTATACCTCTTAACAATTCATAATTGTCACGTGAATTAATGTCAAGACAACACTAGTGTCATGTAGACATCAAGAAATTTTACTGGATAAATGGAAGGCAATCATTTTATTCGTAAGTGGCTACAGAGAAAACAAAAAAAGTGACACATTTGAAACAGTTTAAACAAAAGCAAATGAAATTCTACTTGCTTACTGAAGGATTGGTGAATGCAACAATGGCATCTAGTCTTCTCACAGATTCTCAATATATTTTCCATGAACATATTATTCTATTTGAATTCGCAAAATAATAAAATATTTTGAAATGGCAAAATAAAACAAGATACCATTCTACAGAGTAAAAAAAAACACAACTGAATAACATTAAGCATTATTTATATATGGCAAAGAACTGGTTCAACCCAAACAAGTTACTGAATTTAAGAAAAACACAAATAAGCTAATCTATGATCTTAATTCTCTCAAACTATATAACTTCATACTGACAATCTACATGAAATTCTAAGTCTCTCATTCAACAAACTACTTACTGCAGCTGCTCAATAGTTTTCCATCTGTCTTTTCTGACATATTGGACTGTTAGTAAATCCCCAGTCCATTTGATATGCATAACTCAGGGATGTTAGGAGAATTTTACATGAGAAAAAATTAATTTATATACAGTTTATAATGTGCACACATGAATATTATGAGATATTGAATACAGGTATTAGGATGTAGGTCAAGAGGAACACATTGACATTTATAAGGGAAAACTGAAAATAACTATATCAGGATGATAAAATGAAAGCTTTCAACCAAACTAAAGTATAATAGTAGACAGACACAGTGGATTATAGAGGGCAACCTTAGAATCAATGAACCATCTCTGACCCATATTATGTCCCAAGAACAAAATGCTTAACCTTTGATTATATTGAGCTATCCTCCAGCACTGTAAATTGGGAAGCCTTGCTATAGCTGCATAGGGAAAGAGAGTTTCTACACTGTGAACTCCTTTACATATCAATGAAATCCCAGGTCCTGAATCAAACAAAACAATGGGGGGAAAAAAAACTAAACATGTTACCTCATTTATTAATAGCTAAATGCAAGCAATGACTGCATCTAACAACATAGAAAATGTTCTGTGCTAAGAGTTGCTCATTAATCTACCATAAGGAGACAGATGTTTCCTTATTTGATCGCTGGGGCCATCATTTTCTTTTTAGGGATCTTTTCATTTATGTTATTGTAGTCATTGCATTGGGCTTTTTTAAACTTCTGTTTATTTTACTCTGCATTATCTCACACAACTCTTTCCAGGCTTTTCGGAATACCTTATATTCTACATTTACTATAAAATAATATTCTATTACATTCATATACCTTAGTTTTTTCAGATAACCCTTAATCTATAGGTACCAATTTTGTTTCTAGATCTTTACTACTTCAAAAAGTGATAATCTGAATATTTTGTTATACACAGCACTCCCAAAAGTCTTAGTCCAGTTTTAAACTATTAAAACATTTAAAGTTTTAGCTTAAAACTAAAAGTTTTAGTAGCTTTAAAACTATAACAGCTTTAAACAGCACTGAAACTTTTGGGACACTTCATAAACTGGACCATTATTTTTGTCTCTTGATTTTCTCAGGATATATGTCTCAAAGTGGGATCTCTGGGTCAAACTAGATGAGCATTTAATCACTTTTCTTGAGTAATTCCAAACTGTCCTCTATAACTGCTGGATCAACTCACAGTTCCTATTACCAACTTGCAGATTGTAAAGTAAAACTCCAAACTGCATTTATTTATAATTATTCTGTATATATTCATATGTACTTCCAGTTAAGAAGACATGAAAAGATATTAAGGAGCTCAGATCTCCCGTATATACCCAAGTGAATATCTGAACAGGATTCCAGATAAAGGAGACAAAGAAAACCAAAGAGAAATAGAAATAAGCTCCTTTATACAGTCAAAACTACACAAAAGATGGCCAGAAAGCATTGGAGTCTAGAAGAAGGGTCACACTATGGAAACCTATGCAAACTGTGGTACTATGTACACACAACTTAAGAGTGCTTGTAGAAAGGATGCTTCAGAGGAAAAAAGAAGTCTCATGCAGAGGATTCTGGCATGGTGAATGGGCTGCGGCCAATAAGGCTATATCCATCCTGCATCTGTACTAGGATAAGAAGCAAGGATAGCAGGCAGCCTGCAAATATGTCAGTCTGACCCTAACCTGACTCAGAATCCAGCATGAACTGAGTGGTCCTTGAGAAACGCAGCTTGAAGCTAATGGGAAAGCAATAAGAATGGAAGTGAGAGGCAACTCACAGACTTGGTCAGGAACCTGCAGATTAGTTATGCAGACCAAAGGTGAACATACATTAATGTCCCTTTGAACCAACATAGATTCAATTAACTAGCAGTAGCTGGGACCAGCAACAGTGTCCTGCAGTTCCAACTGGAAAGCAAATATACAATTGTGTTGCCCACTCCCAAACCAGAGTCTGGAGCTTATATAAAGCTCAGGCCAGAAAGACAGTGATTAAATGTCCTCCTAGATATGACAACTAAAGGCGAACCGAAATTTTGTAGGTCTCTGGCTGGAGTCACCCTGTAACACAGCACTTGATTCATGGAGAAAACAGCAGCAAGATCTAAGAGAAGAAGATCAGGACCAAACATGGCACTGGCAACCACTCCAGAAGCTCAGAGCCTGGCTCAAACACAAAAGTCCCAATTCAGAAAATAAAGAGGGGAAAAAAGACATCCATGATAAAGAATTGTTATGGAGCCAAGGATGCACAAGACAAATAGAGAAGAGAATATCTCAAGAACACCTACAAGCAAATCCTCAAAGAAAAACATAGTCTGGTCATAAGATCAACTACAATTCCTGAAAGAAATAAAGAAAATATTTAAAAACCATAAATGAAAGAAATCTTGAGTAAAAAAATTGGAAAAGAAATGAGAATACTTGTAAGTAGAATTCATAACTTAGTATGAGATACAAAACCTGACCCAAGTAACAGACTCTCCAAAAATCAGAATGGAACAAACAGAAGTTAATGACTCCATGAGACAACAGAATGTTAATACAAAGCCAGAAGACTAATAAAAGTACGCAAGAAAATATTAGGTAACTTGTAAAAAACAGACCTAGGGAAAAAATCAAGGAGAAAAAGAATCTAACAAGAATTGGGCTACCTAAAAGATGTGACCATAAGAAAAGCCTGAATATTGTATTTCAAGTAATCATGAATGAAAAGAAAGAATCCATTCACTTGCCACTTTCCTAAAAGAAACCCTAAAATGAAAATTCAGGAATGTCACAGCCCAGACACAGAGCTTCCAACTTATCTGAAAATACAACAAACCACAAGAAAAAATTCAAGTACCAAGGACCCAGTCAGAATCACACAACATTTGTCAATTAAAGGCTAAAAAAAGAAGACAGCTTCAAATACAATATTATTTGTTGAAATAAATTTATTTTTACATGCATTTATAATCTTGCCCTCTCCCCTACCCCTGAAAAAACACCTCTCATCATAAACAAGCACAAGTCAGCAAAACAAACTCCCACAATGGCCATTTCTGAAAAATTTATATCACTCTCTACACTTTCAGTTGATAACCACTCTAAGTGGCTTTTATCTTCAGTCTTTTGTACTTGTCTATCAACATTGCATTGATCAGATTTCTAAAGTTATTCAAAATTATTCTTCTCTATACATTTTACTATATGAATTATTCAACTAGATCTCATTTAACTCTGCAACAATACATAGAGGTCCTCCCACTCTCCACTGAAACTGCCCATTTCACCATTTCTTATGGCACATAATATTCCATTACAATCATATACCACAATTTGTTTAGCTATTCCCCAAAAGGTTGGCAAAACTCTTTAGTTTTCAAGTTTTGGCTATCAAAAAAGAGCTTTATAAATATTTGTGCATAAAGTTCTTTTTTTTTTAATCTCTTAGGGAAATAGGCCTAGTAGTGATATTGTTAGGTCAAAGGATATGCACAGCTCAGTAACTTTTGAGGCATAGTTTATGTTGAACTAACTTTGTATTCCTGATATAAAACCAACCTGGTCTTAAGGTACAATGTTTTATTCGTCTCAAAGACAGGATGTATAGAGACAACTTAAGGGCTAATTGATCTCCTAAAAGAATATGACAAGTCAAAAAACCTGAACCACAAAATGCAATAAAACATACAAGAAAATTGTCTCAAATTTCTGAATATAGCAAACAAAATGTAAATTTTAAAAAATCCAGATAGCTTCAGGAAAAAAATCTTATGCTTTAAACTTCAAGATACACAGTAATTAATCAACAACTCTAATGATAAACAAAAAATACTGCAAGTGACCAGGTGAAAAGACTTTCAAATACAAAGAAAATCTGATTAACATAAGTCTACTTTGTACCCACCAGAAACTTCAGAAGTGAATGGAATGTGTTCCAAAGAAGAAAGGAGATCAAGATGCACCCTGAGTGACATACACTACAAACCTAAGCCTAATTATTATTGAAAAAAAGATGGATGTTTATTAAAAGCCCCAAAGACACAAGGATACTATTCAATTGGCAAACAGTCTAGACTTCAGAAACACAAAAACATCAAATACAACTACCAAGGCAAATATAAGTAATGAAATAAATTATCATAGAAAATGGAGAGAAATTAATAAGAGAAACACCTATGAAGTTAAAAATACCAGTAACAAAAAAACAACACAGGGACCATTTAGATATTTTTTTCCTAAAATTACAATATAAGAAACATGAAAGTGGAACTTAAATAGAAGTGATTACAAAGGAACAAGCTTGAAACACCATGGTCTAAATCTTACAACATCCTGACTAGGAATCAGCAACCAAAAGAGTGGGAGAGCACAGGACTGAGAGGGATTTCATGACTAATGGAAATGGTAAGGATCACAGGGACAGCAGGTATAGAAACGTACCATATAAATGACAATAACAATTCTACCTAAGCTAATTTTCTTATTCAGTGCCATACCAATCAGACTATCAAAAAATTATTTTATAGAGTTAGAAAAAATAATAAAAAGATTCATTTGGAAGAACAAAAGGTCCAGAATATCAAGGGAACTAATGAAAAGAAGTGCAGGGGAAGGTGGCCTAGCAATTCCAGATCTCAAATTGTACTGTAAAGCAGGAATCATTAAAACTGCTTGGTATTGGCTAAGAAAGAGAGTGGTGGATCAGTGGAATAGGTTAAATATGCAAGATACAGTAGTCAATGACTATAGTAATCTATTATTTGATAAACCCAAAGACCCCCCAGCTTCTGGGATAAGAACCCACTCTTTGAAAAAGCTGCTGGGAAAACTGGAAGAGTATGGCAGAAACTAGGCACAGACCCAAATCTCACACCACATTCCAAAGTAAAGTCAGAGTGGGTTCATGACTTAGATATAAAGGCTGATACCATAAGTAAACTGGAAGAACAAGGAATAGTTTATCTATCAGATCTATGGAGAACAGAAGAATTCATGACCAAACAGGAGATAGAGAACATTATGAAAAGCAAAATGGATAATTTTGATTACGTTAAATGGAAAAGTTTTTGCACAAACAAAGCCAATGCAACTAACATTAGAAAGAAGGTAGAAAATTGGGAAAGAATTTTTATAACCAGTCTCTCTAAAAGCCTCATTTCTAAAATATATAATTAAGACAAATTTATAAGAATACAAGCCATTCCCCAACTGATAAATAGTCAAAGGATATGAACAGACAGTTCTCAGATGAAGAAATTAAAGCCATCTACAGTCATATGTGAAAAAATGCTCTAAATCATTATTGATTAGAGAAATACAAATCAAAACAACTCTGAGGTACCATATCACACCCACCAGATTGGCCAATATGACAAAACCAGAAAATGATAAATGTTGGAGAAGATGTGGGAAAATTAGAACACTAATGCATTGTTAGTAGAGTTGTGAAATGATCCAAGCATTTTGGAGAACAATTTGGAACTACGCCCAAAGGGCTATAAAAATGGGCATACCCTTTGACCCAGCAATAGCACTTCTAGGGCCATATCCCAAAGAGATCAAACAAATGGGAAAAGGACCCACATGTACAAAAATATCCATAGCAGCTCTTTTTGTGGTGGCAAAGAATTGGAAATTGAGAGGATGCCCATCAATTGGGGAATGGCTGAACAAGCTGTGGTGATGTAATGGAATACTACTGTGCTATAAGAAATGATGAACAAGCTGACTTCAGAAAAACCTGGAAAGACTTGTATGGTCTAATGCTGAGTGAAATGAGCAGAACCAAGAGAATGTTGTACACAATAACAGCACATTGTGCAATGACTAATATTGATAAACTTAACCCTTCCCAGCAATAAAAGGATCTAAGACATCTCCAGAGGCCTCGGGATGGAAAATGCTATCCACATTCAAAGAAAGACCTATGGAAGTTGAATTGCTACTTTTTTTCTCTTCTGTTGAGTTTTGTTTCCTCTTTCTGATGGTTCCTCCTACTGGTTTTAATTTTTACTTACAACACCACTAATGTGAAAATATGTTTATTCGTAATGTAAATATATAGCCTATATCAGATTATGCATCATCTTCGGGAGGATGGTGGGGAGGAAGGGGGAGAAAAATTTTAAACTCAAAAGCATATGGAAGTGATTATTGATAAATCAAAATATATTAATAAAATTTTATTAAAAACTGTGAAAAGTAAAAAACAAAAAGAAAAGAAATGTACCATATAATCAGGAGTATACAACAATTTCTACCATGAGGCAATGCTTCTTTCCTCTCTATCTCCTACAGGAAGTGATACTTCTAAGTGAGGCACAAGGGAAAAAAGGGATAAAGGGGCAAGATTTAAAAGGCCACAAAAAAGAAACAATCTGGTACTAGTGAAAAAATAGAGTGGTAGATCATTAGAATAGATTAGGCACATAATAAGCTGCAGTAAATGACTAGTGTTTGATAAACCCAAAGATCAAGCTTTTGGGACAAGAACTCATTATTTGACAAAAACTGCTGGGAAAATTAGAAAGCAGTTTGGCAGAAACGAAGTATAGAACAATTTCTCACACTGTATGTCAAGATATGGTCAAAACTGGCCATGATTTAGACATAAAGGATGTTATCATAAGCAAATTAGAGGAGCACAGAATAGTTTACCTGTCAGATCTATGGATAAGGGAAGAATTTATGACCAAACATGAGATAGAGAAGCGTTATGGGATATGAAATGGATAAGTATGATTATACTAAATTAAAAACATTTACACAAACAAAACTAATATAGCCAAGATTAGAAGGAAAGCAAAAAACCTGGGAAAACATTTTACAGCAAGTTTGTCAAATATATAGAGAACTGAATCAAATTTATAAGAATACAAGTCATTACCCAGTTGATAGATGGTCAAAGGCTATGACATAGCAGTTTTGATAAGAAAAAAATCAAAGGTATCTATATAGTTATATGGAAAATACTCTAAATCACTACTGATAGAGAAATGCAAATTAAAACAACTTAGAGGTACCATCTCATACCTATCAGATTGGCTAATATGACAAAAAAAGAAAATGACAAATGTTGGAGGGTATGTGGGAAAATTGGGACAGTAATGCATTGTTGGCAGAATTATGAACTGGTTTAACCATTTTGGAGAACAATTTGGAACCATGCCCAAAAGGATATAAAATTGTGTATACCCTTTGACCCAGCAATAAACACTGGGTCTGTATACCAAAGAGATCATAAAAAAAGGAAAAGTACCTATATGTACAAAAGATTTACAGCTAAGGAAGCAGAACTAGGAGAACATTGTATATAGTAATAGCAATATTGCATGATGATCAACTGTGAATGACTTGGCTATTCTTAGCAATACAACAATATTGCTAAGCTAATAATTGCTAAGACAATTTGAAGGACTCATGATGAAAAATGCTATCCACCTCCAGAGAAAGAACTGATGGAAGTCTGAATGCTCAAAAAATATTTCTAAAAAAATTTTGTCTGTGTTTTCTTTCACAACATGACTAATAAGGAAATATTTTGTATGACTGCACATGTATAACCTACGTCAAACTGCTTGCCTTCTCTATGAGGGGGGATAGGTGGGAGAAAAGGAAAGAATTTGCAACTCAAAATTTTAAAAAATAAACATTAAAATTTTTACATGTAATTGGAAAAAGATGAAATACTTTTAAAAGAGTGAAGGATTTTTTAATATGTGAAAAGGAAGAAATAGTAAACATATCCTTTTTAGACCATAATATAAAAGTAGTAAGTCAGTCAACAAGCACCTAGTAAATACCTACTATGTGTGTTAAGAAGCACTGTTAAGGGAGCACAATCAAAAGACACAGACCAAAATGAAGACCTGACTTAAGGAAATACTAAATAATGAGTGGGCCAAAGAACAAACCCTAGAAACAACTGTTGCTGTGGAAACAATAATTATGTGAAAGAGAATAATAATGATGAAACACATCAAAATTTCTGGGATGCAGCTAATATCCCCAGGGGGAAAATGCCTAAAAATATACATTAGCAAAAGAGAAAAGTAGAGGATAAACAAACTGAATGTGCATTTTTTAAAAATTAGAAAGCTACCAAACCCAAAATAAGTATAAAAGAGGAAATAATGAAAATTAAAGTAAGGAAAAAAATCTGTAAATCCAAGAATATCAAAGTGATAAAGAAAACTAAAAGTTGATTTTTTTAAAAAAATTGATATAACAAATTTGATCAACCTTTACTAAACCTGAAAAGCAAATCAGCAGAAAAGAGAATGAACAAGATGAAATTACAATAAAACCAAAAGAAATATAAAAGAATTATCAGCCACTAATTTTTTAAAAAAGGAAATGTAGACTGATTTACTTTGAATTCTATCATGCATTCAAAGAGCAATTAATTTAATTTTACATAAACTGTTTGAAAGAATAGGGAAAGATACCACGCTACCAAACTACAGAACAAATATAATCTTGGTACCTAAACCAAAGATAGAGAAATCAGAAAAAGAAAACTATAGACCAATATTTCTAATGAACAGGGATGCAAAATACTAAATAAAATGTTAGTAAGATGGTTATAGCAGCATATTAAAATCATCATATCATATCATGATCTTTAGACCATGTTGGATTTATACTAGGAATGCAGGGTTAGTTCAACATTAGGAAGTTATTATTTGATATACTTCCAAAAGCATGTTAGTTACAGCAATAAGACGTGAAAAAAATTAGGTTATAAGAATAAACAAAAAAAGAATTAATTATTTCTGCAGATTTGTTGCTTTATTTAAAGAACCCTAGCAACTCAATAATAGAAATGATAAGTAAATTAGCAGGATATAAAATTAATCAACAAAAACCATTACCTAGTCTGTACATTACCAACAAAACTCAGAAGAAAGAAAGGAAGAAAGATTCCATTTAAAAGCACTATAGAATGTGTAAAATGCCTGGGAATCCATTTATTCACTTATTTTTTAGGCAATTGGGGTTAAGTTGCCCAGGTTCACACAGCTAGTTAGTGTCAAGTGTTTCATCCGAGGCAGGATTTAAACTCTAGTCCTCCTGACTTCAGGGCCACTGCTCTATCCACTGCATTACCTAGTTGCCCCCTGGGAATCCATTCATTAAGCAACATAGGAATTACATGAATAAATCCACAAAACATTCTTTTCAAAATAAAGATAGACTCAACTAATTGGAGAAGAAATAAGTGTGCAAGATTCTACCTCACTGCAATAATGAAAATGATAATATTATCTAAATTAATTTAGAAGTATAGTACAATAGACATAAGGGAGACATATATTACCTCTACCTATTAAAATGTGTACTGTTCATCCTTGTTAAGTCCTTTATGGTGCTTGCTCATTTTTATGTTGTTGGTTTTTTATTTTTTTAATGTTTCTCTTGACTCCTGGGTTTTTATTTCAAAGTCCCTATTTTAGCTCAGGTCTTGTTATCAAGAATGCTTGGAAGTTCTCTTTAAAGGCCCATTTTCCTTTGTTTAGGATAATACTCAGTTTACATGGGTAAGCCCATATTTTTTGCCTTCTGGAATATATAGCATCCTTGTCTCTTCCGGCCCCTCCCTTCCCCTCCTGGTGGTTGCTAATAGTATCTGAATTCATTCTGTCTAGCAGCTTGTGGTACTTTTTCTTTGTACAGAAAGCTCAGAATTTGGGGCATAAAGTACCTGGGAGTTTTCATCTTGGGGTTTCTTTCAGGCACTGCCTAATGGATTGTTACTAATTCTACTTTGCCCTATGATACTAAGAGGTTTTCTCTTATGAGTTTTTGAAATATAATATCCAAGATTTTGTTTTATTTTTTTTAATTTTTCTTCTAGCTTCCAGGTAGTCCAAAGATTTTTTTTAAATGATCTCTTCTTATTCTTTTTAGGTAAGTTGTTTTTAAAGCTATTAAAAACCTAACATTTTTCTTTTGTCATTTCAGTCTTTTCACTTTGATTTGATATTTCTTAATTGTATCTTGGGATTATTATTTTGATCTGGTCCATTTTGATTTTCAAGGCATTTGTTCCTTGGACAAATTTTTGTAGGCTTGTGCCAGGCTGTTAATTTCTTTCTAATTCTTTCTTCCATAGCTCTCGTTTCTTTCCCAATTTTTTTCTGGCGGTCTCATTTCATTAAAAAAGAAAAAAATTAAAACAAATAAAAAAACCTCTTCCTTCATCTCTTCCAGGAATTCTAGTTAAACTTGTGCCACAGCTGTGTTTTAGAGCAATTCTCTTCTGGATTTGTGTCTTAAATGTCTGTGTCAACATAATAGCTCATTATGGTGTGATTCTTTGTTTACTCATTCTTCCACAGCCTACTTCCTGTCTTCAGTCTTCATGTCAGGGCTGGGGTCTTCACCCTTCTGAAGGGAATGTCTGGGTTGGTCAGCTCAAGTTAAGAACCTCTAAGCTTTCTGATCCAAGGCAAAGACTCACTCCTCTCCTTATCTGAGCTCTGCAGGTTTTTCACATGTGTTTGAGTCTGATCAACAAGTCCGTGGGGTTGTACCAGTTGAAGTTCTAGTAGACTGCCACTGATCTCAGCCATCATCAGCAACTATAGGCTACCCTTTGATCTGGAACTCCTGCCCTGGTTAGTTCAGAGAAGACTATAGACTAGGCTAGTAGTTCATTCCTATTTTGAAGTCAGAGCCACACAGTTGCTTCATGTATCTAAACTTGTTCAGTATGTAGGCCATAGAATCCCTTCTCACTCTAGAACACCATCCTTAGGCACTGGTCCCCTCCTCCATCTACCTGGGATCTGAGACCTAGAACTGAGCAGAGAATAAGGGAGCTACAAAACTGGAACCCTTGGCAGGCCTCCCCTATGCTGCATTTGGAATGTATTATATCGCCCTGGTGCATAGTCCCTCTCTTGCTGCTCTGGGCTGAAAAAAGGACTCACTATAATTTTTTATTAGATTTGTCCACCAGAACCTCTTCTGAAGCTTTTTCTAAATCTGTGTTAGAGCTGTTGACAGGAAGCTGGGCTACACTTTTCCTGCTACTCAGCTACCTTGGCTATGTAGGTTAACACCAGCTTAAAATCACTAAGAAATGGTTTTTCATAATATATGACATGTAGGAAAATACACAAAAAGAATGGAAACATCCCAAATGAAATCCAAAAAGACGGAGTTGATGAAAATAGACAGAAGGAAGTACTGTGAAATTCTTATTTTGTTTCTATTTGATATACATAGGAGAATAAATTGTAAGCTGGAAAAGAGATAAGAAAAAAGACTAACAGGGAGACAAGCAGTTAACATAAGTAAGGCCTAGATAAATTACATCCTCAGATCCCAAAAGAACTGGCAGAGATTGCTGAATCACTGTCAGAGATATACGAATGATTATGGAGAATGAGAAAGGTATGAAATCAGAGAAATGAAAATGTCCTCATTTTCAAAAAGGGGGGGGGGCGTAAGAGAACAGAATCTGAAAACCTAGGCCAGTGAGCCGGACTTCCATTCCTGAGAAAATTGTACAAAGGATTATTAAGGATATGGTTGGTAAACCTCTAAAAAGGACAATAAGGTGATAATAAGGGCCAACATGGCTTCATCAAGAACAGGTGATGCCAAACTAATTCCATTTCCTTTTTTGATAGGATTACCAAACTGGTAGCAGAAGAAGGAAATAATTGTACAGTTCAATAGATTTCGGGAAATCTTTTTATAAAGTACCATATGCTATTCTTGTGGAGAAGATGGAGACATATGTATAACATGGTAATACAATTACATGGATTCAGAACAGGCAGTATAGCTTCTCTGAATTGGGTCACATCACAGAAAAATCCATCACCTCGACACTATTCACAGCCTTTCAAGTTTGGTAGGACCTGCCAGAACTTGTACTTTACTAGCAAAGCCTTTGAGAACCCAGAGTCACCTCAATGTCATAAAGGAACATGGAACAGGATCTGAGTGGAGGATGCAACTTTAACATCACTCAAACAGCATAGCTCTAGCCGTCCAAGCAGCCATTTCTCTTCCCAGTGTTTATAAACATGGAGGGAGTGACAGTTGTGGGAGGTAGGGGAAAGATGATTTATGATACCTAGAGTAATAATGAAAATAACTTCCCTGAAGCTAGATTTTAAATTACAAGGCCCAAGCATACTCACTGAGCTACTGTAGGCAGCTGTCAGATGTGCTTCTTTAATTTACTCATCATCTCTTCTCTCCACTGTAATCCTCACTCCCAACAAAATTTAAAAGAAAACATTCAAAATTAATGTAGCCGAGTTCCTCTTCCCTGATGACTAAGCAATAAAGAGTCCATATCACATAAGTAGTTCAATATAATATGATCTTGGAAGTTATAAAGTGAAGCAGATCATAAAGCTGACTGTATGTTTCCTTGAGAAAAAAGGCACAATTAAGGCTTATGCTTATGAAAGATTCAGTATCAGATAATATATACTGTCATTCCTATACCATAAACCTTTACTATAACACAAAATATCTAAACTGTTATAAGTCTTACAGAATGGACATAAATGTTCCATATACATTGATTATACAAGAAACCTCCATGTGCTATGAAATACACAGCACACTAGAAACAGAACTATATAATAAGACACTAATTTGGTAGGTACAGAGTATTACATGTGCAAGTAACAAAAATTATGCCTTCTTTCCTTTCTTTGAATTTAGAAACACTATGTGCCTGAGTTTCTGAAACAAGCAAAAAAAGAGGTTCATTGAAGACTGAATGGTTCTCTCTCTTTTTTTAATATGGAATGCTTCATGAATTTGCTTGTCATCCTCGTGCAGGGGCCATGCTAATCTTCTCTGTATTGTTCTAATTTTAGTATATGTGCTGCCAAAGCGAGCATGGCTCTCTCTTTTTTGCTTGAGATAAATTTTCCTGTTGCAAACAGATGTGCCCAAATCATTCCTATAGTATACCAAATGTTTTATGCAGAAACATGTTGTTTGGAATCCTTCAACTTTAATTAGAATATTAAAATTCACAAAGTGTACTCAAAGCCAACAGAGGTGAGATTATAGACTGTTTATTATTATCCACAGATTCAGAGCAGGAAGATAGAAGCTTCCTAGTCCAACCTCCCCATTTCATAGAAAAGGAAACTAACGCTAAGAGGTGATCTCAAAATCACAGCCAGAACTGAAACCCAGGGCCTCTGACTCCAAATCCAACACTTTTCACGGTATGTCTTGCTGCTGCCATCCCTGGCTACTTCAAGTTGTTGAGTTTTATTTTCATAACAGAACCATAAACTTCTACCTTTTAAGCCCCAATATACCTAAACCTGGTGTTGGGCTCATAGAAAGCATCACATAGAGTAGAGAAGAATACTAGATTCAAGCATTTGGTTAGAATCCTGGCTCTTAAGCACACCACTGGTGGGACTTCTAACGAATCATATTGCTTCTCTGGGCTGCAGTTTCTTTGTCCATCTCCAAAAACAGGGAAGAGTTGGACTACAAGATCTCCAAAATCCCTTTGACCTCTGAACGTTCCATCTTAAAGAATCACTCTTTAAAAAAAATAGTCTGCAGTTTAGTTCAAGATAACATGCATCAATAAAAATGCTCAGAGTGAGTTCAAATGGTCAAAAAGTGAAATACAAGATGACATTTGGCAACAGGAAATGTATGGAAGGTTGAACTGCAAAGAAACCAGAAGTAGTGACTGCCTGTGTGTATCTAGCTTTTATTAAAAGTTTGAAGCACCTTCCCCCTCATTTTTGAGAACTTAAATTTTACTTAAACACTTGACTATAAAACTGCTGACAGGAAGAGAGTTCCAATTTAGCAGGTTTCATCTGTCCCTTTACAAACAGACACACCCAGGTACGAAAAAGAAAAGTTCCCTATATTTATGGAAGGTTTATCTGGCCATTTAAAAATAAAAATTTTGTTTGTATAAAATCTCAGTATGTCTTTGATCCTCTCTCACTTCTGTTTCTGTGACTTTTTGTGTTTCCTTCTTCCTTTATCTCTATGGAACCCAGTATTATCATGCCATCTGATAGCTACTGAAAAGTCCTCCTACTATGTTCTATGAACTTTTTCTACTCTCTTCTAGAACACCTGATCCTCCAAGATTACCTCCAATTTCTCCTTTCTCAAATCTACCTTAGTTGAATCCCAATTCTCCCATTAAGATTTTAGACTAGCAAGCTGATTTGGATTAAAACACAATGAAATGTGAACAGCTAGTGGAGAACTTTGTTAGCTTTCTCAGTATTTGGGCCCTGCCGGGGAATAATTTTGTACAAAGAAGCCCACCTTTCCTTAAAATTGTAGCACACATTTACTCTTCTACATATGGAAAAGCTTGAGTAAGGAAAGGAACTCATGTTGTCCAGCCCAGTGGGAATAAGGAATATAAACTTTCCTTTTCCCTCTTCTTTTTTAGAGTCTCTAACTTCCTACAGGAGAGTGTCAGTCTCTGTCTTTCCTACCTCTGTCATAGCTTCCAATCTGGACCCTACATTTCCCTTCAATAACAATAAGCAACTCTTAACTTATTGTCCTATCATAAGTAAACGTTATAAATGTAGGCAACCCAAAGAACAACAGAAAGATGTATAATGTTAAGTAAGACAAGCATGTAGTATAATAAACAAAAGATACAATCAAGGACATGCATGAATAGAAAAGAGGTGAGCTGATCATATAGTAAGAATGAGAAGTCACTCAGGAGATTAACAAGTATTTATTACGCACTTAGTATGTATGTGTCAGGCAACTGTGCTGAGTGCTGGAAATACTAAGGAAGACACAAATGGTACCTTTCTTCAAAAAGATCATATTCTAATGGGACAAACAACATACAAATAACTCAGCTATATATATATATATATATATATATATATATATATATATATATATATATATATATATATATATATATATATATATATATACACACACACACATATATATGTAAGATATACAGAGCAACTGAAGGGTAATCTCATAGGAGGCAATATAAAAGAGATACACCCAAAACACCGAAACACTTGCTACTAACATATAATTTCTTACTTCATGTTTTAAAAGTCCACAAGATTCAAAGTATAACACTATTGCCAGCTTATCCAAAACTAAGAGGAAGAAATGGTATGCTTACCAAAAATAATAATTATTTTATTCCCACCTCCTTTGTGGAAAGAACTGAAACTCTGCACAGTCAATAAATAAATAAATAAAGCCAAGTTCACAGCTGTGCTTTGTTTGGATGCATACCAAGATACTTGTTCCAAACTTATACGAGTTGTCTCTATACTAGAAAAAAAATTCTGGCTGTTTATATTCATGTTTATTTTGAAATTAATTTTCTAAAGTTGACTACATATTTTTTGCAATTTTCTTTTTATTATGAACTTGACAAATTTCAATAAACATGAACTTTTCCACTTACCAAGAACAGAAAAAGAGAATTTTATATGGAACTGGAATCTATGTTACGTACAGTTTGTTTTTGAAGTACATACTAAGTTGTTGGAAGAACTGACCAGATCTATCTACACTGAATTAAGCTGTGTGGAAATAATCAGTTTCTCTACCCACACTCAACCAGCAATGTGGCCACATAAAAGTCCATCTCTGCAGCTAGCGCACCTGCAAATATCTCCTTTGACAAGGGATAGTCCATACAGGCTTTGTACCTGCACTGAATTGAGTTTATTGCCCCTCTGTTCTAGACCCAAACATGAAAAACAAAATCATACACAGATTGGAGAGCACAGTCCACAGGCAAAGAGATCTTAAAAGACTCTTACATACTAGTCTTCATTCCCACTGAAAACTAACTACAGTAATGCTTTCTCAGAAGTACATGAGATCTTAACCCGTGAGCTTGACCTTTTCAATCAATGAGTGCTAGTTGAGTTCAGATTCCAGGTTCTGGTGCGTTTTGGAGTTTTAGTGGTTTTGAAATTTTTTTTTTATGGACTCTGTCCTCACTCATCAAGAACAAGTGTCTCCCCAGTACTGTTCAAGATGATTGACAATTTTATACCTCAAAGAGATCACTTTGGGAGGAGGACAGGGAGGAGAAGGGGGGGGGGAGAGAGAGAGAGAGAGAGAGAGACAGAGAGAGAGAGAGAGACAGAGAGAGAGAGAGAGAGAGAGAGAGAGAGAGAGAGAGAGAGAGAGAGAGAGAGAGAGACAGAGACAGAGACAGAGACAGAGAGAGAGAAAGCAAAACCTCACCAGAATTAACAAACACATTGATGGTGTTTTTGGTGGGATGTCACTAAGCTGTATTTGTCTTTTATTAAAGCATAAGTATTTATTCAGATCATAAATCAACATAAATAATTTCATGGGATTTCTATACCTATGCCTTTGAATAATCTGTAGGGTTCTCAAACAATTATTTGTTTCTAGACTATTTCTTAAGAACCATGGATCTAGATTATATGTTTTCACTGATCGAGTAAATAAGCATCTATGGAGTAACCACAGGATACACAGAAAGTCTTTTGACTCCAAGTATGATGCACTTTGTATTATACAATAATCTAGGTTTAAATGAAGGATCCATGTCTCTAAACACGTTTCCTCATCTATAATACTCGGATGATAATACTTACAACTATATAACTTGTGATTGTTATGAGAACCAACTGGATGATACATATATGAAAGCCCTTTATAACTAAACTATTTGGATTCCCAGAACCTAGTAGAACCGTGGCACAAAGTAGATGCTTATAAATACACGCTGCATAGGAATGACAAAATTCTTTCCATGATTTTGTATGGCTTTAAGTCATATTATAGATTCTGAAGAAATAGGCTATAGCTCCCTCAAAGAAAGAACCACAGAATGGGTGTAAATATGCACGCATGTATGTGGTACTTTAATCTCGACCTAATGCTTTACGTAGATCATCTCATCTCCCAGTACCTCAGCAAAAATAACGACACACAACTACAAGGGGCCCCAGGCTGATAAGTACCCTGCAGCATTCTGAAAAGACATGAAGAAAACAACCTAAAGTCTTCCTAAAACCCTGCCTTGCTGGTTCCAGCCCAACACCAGGTGAGCTGTTGGAGCCCTGCAGCTTCCAATAGTGAAGAAATGGTGAAGCACAGGTGGTAGAACAGGCAAACACCAACACTTGGACCCCCAAGTGACTTGGGGGGGGAGGGGGGACATGGGGGACACCAGCTCAGTAAACCACCAGGTGCCTCGGCACTCTACCACAAAGGAATCTCCCAGTGCATTACTAGAAACAAGGGAGACAACAATGAAGGGGGCCCCAGGCTGATAAATACCCTGCAGCACCCATCTAAAAGGAGTTGAAGAAAGCTAAAGGAAAGGAAAAGCAGGCAACCTAGAATTGCCTCAAACTTCCAGCCTTGCTGATTCCATCCTAACATGACATAAGCTACCAGAAACCTACAGCCTCCAACTACCAACATAAGAGACCCCAGCACACAAAGCCAGTGACCAAGACCTAGGCTCCCAACACAAGAAGCTTGGGTCAGTGCCCTCTGTTCCCCAGCAGGAGAACTCAATCTCTTTAAAGGCCAGGGAATAAAGAAACACCACGAGTAAAAAGAAACGTACCATAGATTCATATTATGAGAAGAGTGAAGATCAAGACAGAAATTCTGAAGAGGACAACATTGTCAACAAACCCACATCTGCAACAACTGGTCTGAAGCCCAAAAAGCCTTCTTAGAAGAGCTCAAGAAGGATTTTAATAGTCAAATGAGAGAGGTAGAAGAGTCCTTCAAAAATACAATTGGCCAATTGGAAAAAAATTACACTGAAGAAAACAAGTCCCTAAAAAACACAATTGGCCAATTGAAGAAGGAAGTACAAAAACTAACAGAAGAAAACAATCTGTTAAAAACTAGAATTGGACAAATGGAAACTAATGTCTCTATGAGAGAGCAAGAATCAGTCAAACAGAAACAAAAAAATGAAAAAAATAGATGAAAATGTAAAATACCTCATTGGTAAAACAACCAACCTGGAAAATCGATTCAGGAGAGACAATTTAAAAATTATTGGACTACCTGAAAATCATGATGAAAAAAAGAGCCTGGACAGTATCTTTCAGGAAATCATAAAGGAAAACTGCCCTGAAGTCCTAGAACCAGAAGGGAAAATCACCACAGAAAGAACCCACCGATCACCACAGAAAGAATCCACCGATCACCACCTGAAAGAAATCCCAAATTGACAACACCAAGGAATATAATAGCAAAATTCCAAAATTACCAGATGAAAGAGAAGGTGCTGCAAGCAGCCAGAAAGAAACAATTTAAATATCATGGAACCACAGTCAGGATTACACAGGACCTTGCAGCTTCTACATTAAAAGACGCAGGGCATGGAACATGATATTCCATAAGGCAAAGGAGCTTGGAATGCAGCCAAGGATCAATTACCCAGCAAAAATGAGCATCATTTTTCAAGGGAGGAGATGGATATTCAACAAAATAGGAGACTTCCAAACTTTCCTGATAAAAAGACCAGAGCTCAACAAAAAATTTGATCTTCAAGTACAGGACTCAAGAAGGACATAAAAAGGTAAATGGGACAGAAAGATACAATATGTTGTTAATGGGGGGGGCTGTTTAAACCCCTACAAGGGAATATGACACTTGCAACCCTTGAGAACTATTGTTATTACACCATGTTAAAGGAGTATACATAAAGAGGGTGGATATTAGTTGACTTTGATGTAATGATAAAAAAAAATCTAATCAAGTGGGTTAAATGGATCCAAATAAGTGGATCAATCTGATCTTAGAAAATGTACTGAGAAAGGAGGAGGCAGACAAGGGTAAATTACATTACAGGAAAAGACAAAATCCTATTACAGCAGAGGGAAAGAAGGGAGGGTGAGCATTGTTTGAACCTTACTCTCATCAGATTTGGCTCAAGAAGGGCATAACATAATCAGTTAGGTATAGAAATCTAACTTGCCCTATAGGCAGTAGGAGGGAAAAGGGGAAAGAAAAGGGAGGGAGGGGAGAAAGAAGGGAGGGAAGAAGCAGTAAGAGTAAAGGGGAAGAAAAGGGAAAGGGATAATAAAAGAGAGGAGGGACTGAAGGAGGTGGTGGTCAAAAGCAAAACACTAGTGAAGGGGGAAAGGAAAAAGGAGAAAGAAAAGCATAAATGGGGGGAAAGGATGGAGAAAAAGACACAGATAGTAATCATAACTGTGAATGTGAATGGGATGAACTCTCCCATAAAACAGAAATGGATTGCAGAATGGATTAAAAACCATAATCCTACAATATGTGTTTACAGGAAACACATTTGAAAAAGAGTGACACATACAGGGTAAAGGTAAAAGGCTGGAGCAGAATATATTATGCTTCAGCTGAAGTAAAAAAAGCAGGGGTAGCAATCCTGATCTCAGACAAAGCAAAAGCAAAAATAGATCTAATCAAAAGAGATAAGGAAGGAAACTACATCCTGCTAAAAGGCACCATAGACAATGAAGTAATATCATTACTAAACATATGCACCAAATGGTATAGCATCCAAATTCTTAGAGAAGTTCAGGGAGTTACAGGAAGAAATAGACAGCAAAACTATACTAGTGGGGGACCTGAACCTCCCCCTCTCTGCACTAGATAAATCTAACCACAAAATAAACAAGAAAGAAGTTAAGGAGGTGAATACAACATGAGAAAAGTTAGGTATGAGAAAACTGGAGAAAACTGAATGGGGATAGAAAGGAATATACTTTTTTCTCGGCAGTACATGTCACATACGCAAAAATTGACCATGTACTAGGGCATAAAAACCTCACAATCCAATGCAGAAAGGCAGAAATATTAAATGCATCCTTTTCAGATCATGATGCAATAAAAATTATATGTAATAAAGGGCCATGGAAAGATAGACTAAAAAATAATTGGAAACTAAATAATCTAATCCTAAAAAATGATTGGGTCAAACAACAAATCATAGAAACAATCAATAATTTCATTCAAGAGAATGACAATAATGAGACAACATACCAAAACTTATGGGATGCAGCGAAAGCAGTTCTTAGGGGAAGTTTTATATCTCTAAATGCTTACATAAATAAAATAGAAAAAGAGGAGATTAATGAATTGGGCATACAACTAAAAAAACTAGAAAAAGAACAAATTAAAAATCCTCAACTAAACACCAAATTAGAAATATTGAAAACCAAAGGAAAAATTAATAAAATTGAAATTAAGAAAACTATTGAACTAATAAATAAAACTAAGAGCTGGTTTTATGAAAAAACCAATAAAATAGATAAACCTTTGGTTAATTTAATTAAAAAAAAGAAAGAAGAAAACCAAATTACTAGTATCAAGAATGAAAAGGGTGAAGCTACCACCAAGGAAGAGGAAATTAAAACAATAATTAGGAATTATTTTGCCCAACTATATGCCAACAAATTTGACAATCTTAGTGAAATGGATACATATTTACAAAAATATAAACTTCCCCAGATTAACAAGAGGAAGTAAAATACTTAAATAACCCCATCTCAGAAAAAGAAATTGAACAAGCCATGGATGAACTCCCTAGGAAAAAATCTCCAGCGCCAGATGGATTTACATGAAAATTCTATCAAACATTTAAAGAACAATTAATTCCAATACTATATAGACTATTTGGGAAAATAGGTGAAGAAGGAGTCTTACCAAATCTTTTTATGATACAAATATGGTGTTGATACCTAAACCAGGAAGAGTCAAAATAGAGAAAGAAAATTATAGACCAATTTCTCTAATGAATATAGATGCAAAAATTTTAAACAAAATACTAGCAATAGATTGCAGCAACTTATCACAAGAATAATACACTATGACCAGGTAGGATTTATACCAGGAATGCAGGGTTGGTTCAATATTAGGAAAACTATCAGCATCATTGAGCATATCAACACAAAACCAACAGAAACCACATGATCATCTCAATAGATGCAGAAAAAGCTTTTGATAAAATACAACACCCATTCCTATTAAAAACACTAGAAAGCATAGGTATAAATGGAGTCTTCCTTAAAATAATAAATAGCATATCTAAAACCTTCAGCAAGCATTATATGTAATGGGGACAGGCTAGAAGCATTTCCAATAAGATGGGGTGAAACAAGGATGTCCATTATCACCACTGTTATTCAATATTGTACTGGAAACCTTAGCTTTAGCAATAAGAGAAGAAAAAGAAATTGAAGCATTAGAATAGGCAAAGAAGAAACAAAGCTATCACTCTTTGCAGATGACATGATGATATACTTAGAGAATCCTAGAGAATCAAAAAACTACTTGAAATAATAAACAACTTTAGCAAAGTTGCAGGCTATAAAATAAACCCACATAAATCATCAGCATTTCTATATATTACCAACAAAGCCCAACAGCAAGAGATAGAGAGAAATCCATTTAAACTTACTGTAGACATTATAAAATATTTAGGAGTCTACCTCCAAACAAACCCAGGAACTCTATGAACACAATTACAAAACACTTTTCACACAAATAAAATCAGATCTAAATAATTGGAAAAACATCAGTTGCTCATGGGTAGGCCGAGCTAATATAATAAAAATGACAATCCTACCTAAGCTAATTTACTTATTCAGTGCCCATCAATCAAACTACCAAAAATTATTTTATAGAGTTAGAAAAAAATAACAAGATTCATTTGGAAAAACAAAAGGTCCAGAATAAAGAACTAATGAAAAGAAATGCAGGAAGGTGCCTAGCAATTCCAGATCTTAAATTGTATTATAAAGCAGCAATCATCAAAACTTGGTACTGGCTAAATAGAGTGGATCAGTGGAATAGGTTAAATATGCAAGACACAGTAGTCAATGACTATAGTAATCTATTATTTGATAACCCAAAGACCCCAGCTTCTGGGATAAGAACCCACTCTTTGAAAAAAACTGCTGGGAAAACGAAAAGAGTATGGCAGAAACTAGGCATAGACCCAAATCTCACACCATATACCAAAATAAAGTCAAAATGGGTTCATGACTTAGATATAAAGGCTGATACCATAAGTAAACTGGAGAACAAGAATAGTTTACCTATCAGATCTATGGAAACAGAAGAATTCATGACCAAACAGGAGATAGAGACATTATGAAAAGCAAAATGATAATTTTGATTACATTAAATTGAAAAGTTTTTGCACAAACAAAGCCAATGCAACTAAGATTAGAAGGTAGAAAATTGGAAAGAATTTTTACAACCAGTCTCTGATAAAGCCTCATTTCTAAAATATATAGAGAATTAAGACAAATTTATAAAACACAAGCCATTCCCCAATTGATAAATGGTCAAAGGATATGAACAGACAGTTCTCAGATGAAGAAATTAAAGCCATCTATAGTCATATGAAAAAATGCTCTAAATCATATTGATTAGAGAAATGCAAATCAAAACAACTCTGAGGTACCACATCACACCTATCAGATTGGCCAACATGACAAAACAGGAAAATGATAAATGTTGGAAAGATGTGAAAATTGGAACCTAATACATTGTGGATGTGAAATGATCCAACCATTTTGGAGAACAATTGGAACTATGCCCAAAGGGCTACAAAAATGTGCATACCCTTTGATCCAGCAATAGCACTTCTAGGCTATATCCCAAAGAGATCAAACAAATGGGAAAAGGACCACATGACAAAAATATCATAGCAGCTCTTTTTGTGGTGGCAAAGAATTGGAAATTGAGAGGATGCCCATCAATTGGGGAATGGCTGAGCAAGTTGTGGTATATGAATGTAATGGAATACTATTGTGCTATAAGAAATGATGAACAGGCTGACTTCAGAAAAACCTGGAAAGACCTATATGGTCTGATGCTAAGTGAAGTGAGCAGAACCAAGAGGACTTTGTACACAATAACAGTCACGTTATGCGATGACTAATATTGTTAAACTGAACCCTTCTCTGCATTACAAGAATCTAAGACATCTCCAGAGGCCTCGGAATGGAAAATGCTGTCCACATTCAAAGAAAGAAGTACGGAAGTCAAATAGCTATCACTTATTTTTGCCTTATGTTGAGTTTTGTTTCCTCTTTCTGATGGTTCCTCTACTGGTTTTAATTTTTGCTTATAACTTCACTAATATGAAAATATGTTTAATAGGAATGTAAATGTAAAGCCTATATCAGATTGTGCGCCGTCTTGGGGAGGGGGGGGAAGGGGGAGAAAAATTTTGAATTCAAAAGCATATGGAAGTGATTGTTGATAAATCAATAAATTAATAAAATTGAAAAAAAGGATATATTTTTATTACAGTTTTTTCAATCCATGTGGCTAAAAGACTCTCCTAACTCTCCTTTTCTATCACTGCAACATTTTTATTCATTTGCAAACCACACAAAACTGATGCAATTATGCTTTTTTCTTTTATTTCGCCTGAATGTTGATAATATTCTGTACCATAGATTCAGGCCTTTCATAATCTCATCTTATTTTTTAGAGTTACTAGGATTACATCAAATTTTTAGTCTAACGTAATAACAAGCCTCTTCTTTTTTGCATGGTCAGTGGTTCTATCTGAAATATTCTTCCCTTTCTTTTTTATTTTGTCAGGGAATTTAAAAAAAAAACACTTGTTTAATATAGTATGCAGCTGTACATCATATCCAACAATAGGCAAGTGTAGACTGATGACACAGAGGAAGATTAACATATTTGACTAGTTTGCATGCTGTCACATTAATTGAATTGTGGCTTATATTAATCCAACTTGGTACCATTTAAAATTTAAACAATCAAGTTTCCCATTATTCAGACTAATATTAATTGTGATGTAGCTGTAATAGCATACTAAGACTAGACACCAAATTTTCTAACTCCAAATATAGTATTCTTTCAAAAATATGACAATTATTCAGGATCTTAAAGTGGTTGGGATTTGAAGATGGCTGAGGCTAATCTCAGTTCTATCATTTATATTGTGTGTCACTTTGGGCAAGTCACTTCCCCTCTTCTTTGGCTATGTCTTCATCTGTAAAATTAGGGGATTGAATTAGATGATTAATAAGGTCACTTCCAGTTCTAACTCTGTGATCCCATTATCATTTTGAAAGGCAATTATGTTTGTATAGCACAGCATATATGAAAGGTATAAAATAATGCACTGAACCTGTCCTGAATCCAGAAAATTATCTTGGGAAGTTTCCCTATTGATTAGATCTCTAATGATAAGTTGGTTTATCATCTGCTTCTTTCTCCTAAAGAGAGAGCTCCAGTTACAGGGCAGCTAGGTGGCACACTGGATAGATTTCTGGGCCTGAAGTCAGAAAGAATCATCTTCTTGAGTTAAAATCTGGCCTCAGACCCTCACTAGCTGTGTAACCCTGGGCAAGTTACTTATCCCTGTTTGCCTTAGTTTCCTCATCTGTAAAATGAGCTGTAGAAGGAAATGGCAAACAACTGCATTATCTTTGCCAAGAAACCCCAAACAAGGTCACAAAGAGTCAGACAACAAAACAACAAAAAAGTTATGGCTGGGTTCCATTTAGTTGAGATTTTATTATATTAGGAACCTTCTGATCAGAAAAACCCACATTTGAAAACAGATACAAAAACATATTCCAAAGACAAATAAAAGAGATTTTTGGATAATCTACTATTTGAAGTTAATCTTAATACTCGATTTATTTACTGACAAACATATGAACAGAGAGCAGCATCTGTAATAAACATAGATAATATTCATCAACTTCCCCTCAATCTTTAACATCTTGCACTTTATGTCATACTGGTTATCATGAACATGTATTTCAAACTGATTTCATAATAATTTCTGTAAAATTTTCCATGGTATAGTCAACAAGTCACCTCCTGAAATAGTCCATTCCACTTTTGAAAAGTTCAACTGTGAAAAAGTTTTCACTGACATGTCTAAATTTAAATCGTTACAACTTATATGCATGCAACCCTCTGGGATGAAACAGAACATGTCTATTTCCTCTTCTATAAAACATCTCTTCAAATATTTGAAGACAGTTATTCATGTTGCCTCTGAGTCTTCTCCTCCTAGGGTCAGTGTCTCCAATATTTTCAATCTCTCCGTACTTAGTACTCAAGGCCTAGATTCCATCTCCGTGGTTATAGTACTCTTCAGTTTATCAAATTCCTTAAACTGTGCCACGCAGAACCGAACATAATACTCCAAATGAGTCCTCAACAGGCCAGAGTGTAGACTCTAGATGGACTATCATCTCCATTTTCCTGGAAGCAAAAATCTCTCTTCATGAAGCCAAAGATCTCAAGAGGCTTTTTGGCTGTCACATGACAGTGGTGATTCATGTTGAGTCTGCAATTCTTCAAAACCTCCAGATCTTTTTCAAACTGCCATCTGACCACATCTTCTTCTCTTCTGCATTTAGGAAACTGATTTTTCTACCCATGAAAGACTTTACATTTACAAAAGACTTACATTTCCTTTTATTAGTGTCAGTCCAGTAATTTAACCTGTTAAGATCTTTTTGCATTTTAAGCTTGTCATCATGTTAACTATCTATCCTCAATTTGTGTTATTCTCTAATCTGATAAGCATGTTATCATCTAAGGCTTTATCACTACTAAAAAGAAAAAAAGCTAAACATCACAAGGGCAAGTATAGATCCCTAGGACACTCTACTGGAGACATCCTGCCAAGCTGACACTGGATCACTAATAACTACTTTTGAGTCCAGCCATTCAACCAGTGCAGAATTTATCTAATTTTATTACAACCTAGTCCACATCTCTCCATCTTTTCCACAAGAATTGTATGAAATGTTTTATGAAAAGCTTTGATAAAATCTAGACAAACTAGATCCTCTGATATACCAATTTAATAGTTTTGTTTAAAAAAATAGGAAATAAATTTAGTCTGGCATGACCTATCCTTCATGTAATCATCTCTTTATTGATCTATTTTATAATTTTCCCAGGAATCAAAGTCAAGCTCACAGGCCTATAAGTTGAAGACTATATTTTTCCCTCTTTCTGAAAATTAGGACAAATGCTGTTCTTCAGTCTCACAGCACCTCTATGGTTTTCTATGATTTTTCAAATTTGTAGTGCAGTACTGCAAACAGTGGCTTAGCAATCACACATGCCAATTCTTTCAGAATGGAAGGATGTATGTATACTTCATCATATCAAGTGACTTGAATTCATCAAAGGTGACAAGGTACTGCCTCATATTTCCTTACTTATTTTGGCTGTCCACTCCCTATAAGCCATTTTTTATTCTTTAATTTCCAGTGCAAAAGCTAATCTCCTTTGCAGGGGGAAAGAATAGATGGAAAAGGAAGTATTATCTGTCCCTTTAAAAAATTATTAACAGTGCCTTCACAGGTCCTTCAGCAATCTTGAGGCATTTCAAGTTAAAAGAAATTCTCAAAAATTAACTATCCTTTAAAGGCCTCACTTCTAAAATATATAGAAAACTAAGTCAAATTTACAAGAACACAACTCATTGCCCAATTCATAAATGGTTAAAGAATATGAACAGGCAGTTTTCAAGTGAAGAAATTAAAACTATCTATAGTCATATAAAAATGCTCTAAATCACTATTGATTAGAGGATTGCAAATTAAAACAACTCTGAGGTAGCACATCATACCTATCAGATTGGTTAATATGACAAAAAGGAAAATGACAAATGTTGGAAAAGATGTGGGAAAATTGGAACACTAAGGCATTGTTGGTGGAGTTGTGAAAGGGTAACAACCATTCTGGAGAACAATTTGGAACTATGCCCAAAGGGCTATAAAACTGTGCATACCCTTTGATCCAGCAATACTACTAGATCTGTATACCAAAGAGATCATAAAAAAGGGGAAAAGAATTACATGTACAAAAATATTTATAGCAGCTCTTTTTGTGCTGGCAAAGAACTAGAAATTGAGGGGATGCCCATCAATTGGGGAATGGCTGAACAAGTTGTGGTATATGAATGTAATGGAATACTATTGTTCTGTAAGAAATGATGAGCAGGCGACTTCAGAAAAACCTGGAAAAACTTACATGAATTGATGCTGACTGAAGCAAGCAGAACCAGGAGAACATTGTACACAGTAACTGTGACATTGTACAAGGATAAACTTTGATAGACTTAGCTCTTATCAGCAACACAATAATCTAAGACAACTCTAAAAGACTCATGATGGAAAATGCTATTTACAGCTAGAGAAAGAACTACAGAGTCTCAATGAAGATCGAAGCATACTATTTTCTCTCTCTTTTTTTCTCTTTCTCGTGGTTTTTCCCTTTTGTTCTGATTCTTCTTTCACAACATGACTAATGTGGAAATATGTTTAATATGACTGTACACGTATAGCCTATATCAGATTGTAATGCTGTCTTGGGTAAGGGGAAGGAGAAGGAGACGGGGGAAAAAATTTCAAGGAAACTGAGGCATAGAGAGGTTAAAGGACTTACCCAGGACTGCATAACTAATAAGTGTCTGAAGTTGAATATGAATTCAGATCTTCTTGACTCCAGGCCCAGTGGTCTATCCACTGCATCAGCTGCCAGAGACTTCAAGCCACCACAACTTTACTGCAATTATGATCCTTCCTGACACTCTCTCTCTGTTCAAACTTGCTTGTTCCTCATCAGCAACTTGGTGAAATTCAAGTTTGAATACATTGGTAAGGGAATTTCTTTTCCCTGCCAAAGCTCCAGTATGGGTGGGAACACATTCGCACTCCCTATATGCAAAATTTTATCTGTCTTATTCCTGCAGTTGTAGTTGTACTGAGCTGCCTTTTTCAGTGTGCTAACAATATGGATGATAGGATGAAAAAAAAATTACAATTTTAAAAGATTTCAAGAAGCTCATAGGATGTGTACAAACTACCAAGATGAATTTTATAGAGACGTACAGATTTCTGAGCTTACATTCAAATGGGATGATGAGATGAACTAAATGACCTTTGAAAAGTCCTGTTCATATTGTAGCCCTGAATGGGTACAGGATAGGGGAGAACTGCAAGGAAGGGGAAAGGAATATATCATCTACAATATGCTAGGCACTGTGCTAAGGGCTTTACAAACAGTATTTCATTTCACCCTTACAATTCCCTGGAGAGACAGGAGCTGTTAAGTCTATTTTAAAGAGATTGAGTGACCTGTCCACAGCTAGTGTCTGAGGCTGGAATTGAACTCCAATGTTTCTGATTCCAGACCCAACCAGACCCACTGTCTACAGCCACCTAGCTGTAAAATGTCTGCAATTATCTTCTTTGTTAGAATCACAGAATACTCAAGAAGAAAGAGATCCTAGAGGCCATTTAGTCTAATCCATCAACTTTATAGATGAGCAAACTGAGGCTCAGAAATGTTAAATGACTTGCCTAAGATTATATAAGTAGGGAGTCAACTAGCAGAGCTGAGATTCCAACCCAAGTCTGATCCCACATTCAGTGATTCTTCCATTACAAGTCCAACTACTTTATTTTACAGATAAGGAAAGTACAAAGAAGTTAAATAAACTATCTAAAACCAGTTTCTTTAGTTTTAAAATGATGAGTTTAAACTTTTGAGGCCCCTTTTCAGCTATAAATCTAAGACCCTATGAAATGATCTTATACCACATTGCCTTTCTAGTGAAATTCCCATCTGCAGAAGTATTCAAGTAGAAGTTGATGATGTTATCACCTCTTGGACTACAAGAGGTTCTTGCAGTGAATGAAAGGTTATACTAAATGAGACAGACTACTAAAGTCTCAAATCTAACATTCTATGACTATGAAGGTGAAGTTTAAATTACTAATTTAGCTTTATACTTTTATCCTGCTCTATGACATGGGGGAACATTTCCTTTTACATAATTACTTCACTAAAGCAATTGAAGCAGCAAGGAAGAATGAGATGTCTGAAGTCCTTAGAATTGTACCAAACTATGCTACTATTGTATATAGTTGACTTCAGCCACAACACAAAAACTTAGAGGAGCAAAACTTCTGAGTTGGTGTCAGTAAAGCTAGCTAATTCTACTCTTGTTGCAGAATTGACTCTCTTAGAAAAAAAAGAAGAAATAATGAGTTAGGTGAGACCTCTGGATCAATGCTGCTTGAGTTCTGGGGTTTGTTGTTCTTAGGCATCTTTTCTAGTGTATCTGGCCCTGATACAGTCCTGTGACTTCATATGCTGCTAGTTTCCTGGCATTTGGGGCATAGAAAATAATGAAGAGTAGTAGTAATGAATTCGTCATGACAACAGTGATAGCTGTGTCACTGACTTGTCCTTCAGTCTCAAAGAAGACAATGAAATCAGGAAGGTGATGTCTTGACTTGCAAGTGAATTGGATTTAAGTGAGGTAGGACTGTGCAAAGTCACCAGCCTCACCCTCTCCTCCAGAGTTATGAGAGTCTAGTGGCAAGATATAGATAAGGATGACTAGAGATGGCCCTGGATGCAGTAGGCCTTTTTAATATAAGGCCTTTCCCAGGTCTCCTTTTGTCTGAGGCAACCCCCATTCAGTGATTAAAGGCTAGATAAGAACTGAGGCAAAAGATGGCCTACTTTAACTTCCAAAAAAGAATCAATCTGGGAGGGGAAGACCCTTAGACTTTCTGGCCAGAACAGAAACAACTGCTGTTTACTCTTTCTGTTCTCTGGGGCCAAACAAAACAAGTCCAGTCGTTATTGGACATGATGGCATTTTAATACCTGAAGATAAACAGAAAGCCGAAATAATTCTCTTCTGCAGGCTAAGTAGTTTCAGTTCTTCCAATCAATCTTTTAAAGCCATAAAGACCATCCTTGTCACTCTCTCAAGGATGACATCTAGCTTGTCTTCATCTTTCCTAAAATTTAGTCAGATGTGGTTGATCCAAGCCAGAAGAATAGAACAACTTCTACTTTCCCCACTATCTTCCAAACATCACTCCTCTCAATTCAGCCTACAATAACATTTCCTATTAAAATGAACAAGTTGGTCCAAATATAGGCAATGCTTTTCCCCTTTAGATTGCCTCATATAAAATGTAAATAGACTCTATAATTATGTTTTTAATACCATAGCTAGAGAAGTCATGATTTAAAGTGAGAGTTCAGTAACCATGTAGAATCTTGATATACTTTGTTAGCTTTCGTAATTGCAAGGGCAAGAACATTTTTTGAATCATCTATAGCTTTAAAAAAAATGCTATCTTCGACTTAGCTCCTCTCAGTATACAATAATCTAAGACAGTCCCAAAGACTCATGATGGAAAATGCTAACCATATCCAGAGAAAGAACTATGGAATCTGAACAGATCAAAGGATACTATTTTCTTTCTCTTTTTTTTTCTTTATCATGTTTTTTCCCTTTTGTTTTGATTCTTCTTTCATAACACAGCTAATGTAGATATGTTTAACACGATTGTACATGCATAGCTTCTAACAGATTGCTTGCCATCTTTGGAAGGAGGAAGGAGAGGGAGAAAAAAAATTTAAACTCAAAATCTTATAAAAGTGAATGTCGAAAACTATCTTTATATGTAATTGAAAAAAATAAAACAATATTAAAAGTAAAAAAACCCCAGCTATCTTTCGAATGTCATATATAGTACTGAAAATGGCATATTATAGAATATAAGTGAAAGATAAAGAGAGCAACTAAGATAAAACACGAATAAAGCATATTTATTTGAATTAAAACAGATGTAACATTTTATAGCAAATATATTTGTATGGCAATTTTATATAATTATTTTTCAGTGGTCCTTACTATTTATGATGTCAAAATTACACACGATATAAGAGTAATAACTTTGCTTAACAATCCTCTGATTACTAATATCAATCAAGGTGTAAGAGAGTGTGATATGCTACCTAAGTGTTTGCTAGAGTCATGAATGATATTCTACAAAGTCCAAAATGGAAGATAGAATTCCCATAGAAGGCAATTCTTCCATGTACTATATACTTTTGTTTACAGATGACATTACACTGACTATATCATAAAACACTGCAGTCTACTAAATGAAATCTATAATTACTCAAAAGTGTTTGGTCTAACTATCCACACAGGAAAAAAATCAAGTGAATTTAGAATGCCTATTTTCATCCTGAGATTGAAAACCCAAAGATCTTGTTCCATCAGAGTAGACAGCTTTCAGAGAACAGTAAATGGACAATGAACTGGCCACAGAATCCATTCACAACCTCTTTTCTGACTTTCCAGTCTTCTTATACATTACTCTCCAGGCCTTTTCACTGGCTGTTTCCCCTGCCCAGAATGTTGTCCTTCCTCATCTTTTTGTCTTAGAACTGTGGCTTCCTTCAAAACTCAACAAATACTGCCTTCTACAAAAAGCCTTTTCCAGTCTCCTGATAAGGCTATCTGCCTTCTCTTTTGAGGTTATCTTCTACTTATTCTGTAAGTATATTTATATACATATCTCTTCCCTATTAGAATGTAAGCTCTTAAGAAGCAGGAAACGTTTTTGCTTTTTCTTGAATATCCAGTGCTTAGGATATAGTAAATGCTCAATACAGGATATAGTAAATGCTTGTTGATGGGCTAGAGATTATCTTTTGCACAGTTCTTTTAGTAACCCAAATTTCTCTCTGAAACAAAGGTCCGTTTTCTAGCATCCATATTCTTCAGGTGATGTTGAAGTGTTAAGAGTCTTCAAAATTAAGGGGTCATATCTGCAGAATATTAAGGGGTCATATCTGGAGAATAAAATTAAGGGATGAGAGAGGATTATACTCGGAGAAGAAGGGAGAAGGTAGAATAGGGTAAATTATCTCACACAAAAAAAAGACAAAAAAGAAAAGTCTCTTACAGTAGAGGGGAAATGGGGAAGGTGAGAGGGAATGAGGGAATCTTATTCTCATAGGATTTGGCTTACAGAGGGAATAACATACACATTTAATTGGGCATGGAAATTTGTCCTACCCTACAGGAAAAGAGGGGGAGAAGGGAACAAGAGAGCAGGGGGATGATGATAGAGAGGAGGACACATTGGGAAAGGGGGCAATCAGAAGCAAATACTTCTGAGGAGGGACAGGGTCAAAAGAAAGAATAGAATAAATGGAAGGGCAGGATAGGATTAAGGGAAACAGAGTTAGTTTTTCACAACATGTCTACTATGGAAGTGTTTTACATAACTGCACATGTATAACCTATATTGAATTGCTTGCCTTTTCAATGAGTGTGGGTGGGGAGGGAGGAAGGGAGAAAATTTGAAACCTAAAGTTTTAAAAACATATGTTTAAAAAAAATGTTTTCACATGCTACTGGGAAATAAGAAATACAGGAAATGGGGTACAGAATTCTATCCTGCCCTACAGGAAAATAGAAGGGGAAGGGGATAAGAGAAGGGGGGGAGAGATAGAAGAGAGGACAGACTAGGGGAAGGGATATTCAGAATGCATGCCATCTGGGGGAGGGGTGAGAGGGGGTGAAAATTTAGAACTCAAAATCCTGTGGAAGTAAATATTGAAAACTAAAAATAAATAAATTTATATTTTTAAAAAAAGAGTCTTCAAAGACCACCATTTCCCAAGAACAATGGTTTGGGGTTACTTATGAGAGTAATGGAGATGCACAAGATGGGCCCAAGTAGGCTTCAGCATATTACCAATAAAGAACTTTACAAGAGAAGTGGATCAAAGGAAATGATCAAAGAAATGTGGAAGAGAGGATAAGCACATGGACAGCCTGTAGGCACATAAAATCTCAAAGGAGAGCTGCACAGTATGAGAAAACCTTTGGATACGTGGCAATCTGTGCTGTTGGAGGGACCACTCACATAGGAGATCACAGTTCCATCCAAGAACATATCTTTTTTTTTTTAACCTTTAAAAAGCTCTCATTCTAGGGGTGGTGGGTGGTAATATCTGTAGTACTGTACTACTTAACCTATTTATTACCCATCAAGTAGTAGCCATGTACTGTTTTAGTCTTGTGTCAATTTGTTTTTTTTGCAAATTGTGAAATACAACTTACCAGATAAACAGTAAAATTCAGAAATCAAATATTATGTTCTTTGTGTTAACCAGAAAGCTTACAAATGGTAAATTATGAAGTTACTAAATCCAAATACTAAAAAAGAAAAGAAAATTTGGGTGATTTCATAATTTAAATAAACATTTTGTTACAAAACTAATTCTATTAAAAAGAACCTAAGCATCAGCTTCAAATTCCCAATATACAATATGATTAAAGTGACAATAGCTTGTTGCTATGTGATATCTCAATTATATCCATTCTAATTCTAAAAGATAAAAAGAAAAATAATATTAAGAACTCATATAATGCTTTGTGGACTAACACTTTCTTTACAACCACCCTGTTAAGTAAGGTAGTTCAAGTACTATTCTCAATTTCCTTGCTCAAGATCACACAGCTAATAAAGTACCAGTCAGTAATCAAAACGAAGTTTCTTGACTCAGTCCATTCCTCCTAGGCACCTCTCCAAGTCAGGAATAATCACACAAAATAAATCAAAGCAATATGCATGATATTGTTTTTAAAAATTCTAAACCATAACGTTTATATTTAATACACATGTTGAATCCTGCTAAGAAGTTGTACCTCTCATCAGGATAAAACTAAAAGTAGAACAAAGAGATAATTACTGAATTCCAAGGAAATAAAACATAAAATTCCCAAGTGATAAAACTGTGAATATAGAATTACACAGAAATTTCTTGCACTGATATCTTAGGCAATTTACTCAGGAAAAATCATAAGTTACTAAAGGGTACACATTCAGAAATAGGGAAATCCCAAAACAATATAACATGTAAAAACATAATCAGTAAAATGCATACAGTTTACAGACTGAAATGACCTACTATGCTTTAGTATTTATTTTTCAACAAATTACTAAGTACAAATCTTGAATGATTCATCATCCCTCTCGGTGAGTACCTGGCTCAGATGTTCATGAAGAACTCCTGCTATGCTCATTCCATTCCCCAAACTACTTCTCACTCTCTGGACTTTTCTTTCTTCTCCCTACCTTAGAAGCTTATTACCTGTCAATCACTGAAACTTCTCAGTCTCAGTTATCTTATATTAATAATGTTATCTGCTTCACAGAACTGTTGAGAAAATTGAATGATAACATATGTACAGTGCTTTGCAAACCTTAAAGCTCTATAAAAATACTAGCTATTACTATTATCTAGTCAGAGATAAATTAGCTGCCTTGTTTAATTTATTTTTGATTCTTATGCTTTCAATATGGTTGCTAAAATTGCAAACATTATATTACCATAGAGAGGCAAGGACTCCTAGCCCAGTGTTCAGTGTGACCTAACCAAGTAATTTAATCTCTCAGTGCCTCAGGCAATGCTCTAAGACTTTTAGTTACAGAACTTCTAATCTGCATTGGTCCAGGAAATTTCCTGTAAGGGGAGTTCCCTACACCAAAAACATCAAAGATCTGGGGGGAATGGGGGGCAGGTAATGGAGGATCAAGATCAGATCACTTCTAGTAGAGTTGAGCATATATAACAAATCATCTTCATATAAAAGTCCATTTGAGGACTAGAACAAATTTTTCTACAAGTCATTGATGTCTACACATAAATCTTATTTACCTAATTTCATTGTCTAAAATTTTGGTTTTCTATTAAAAAAAAGTTTAAATGTTGAATCATTATCAATTATTGTGAATATGAAAGATAATATAAAGAATATATACTGTACTGAAATAAAAAAATGCACATGAAGAATTCCTTTGTATTAAATCAAAAATTCAGTTCAACTTCTGTAAAGACAGTACTGTGTTAAAGAGGTTAAAAAAAAGGCACAAGAACTAAAAAAAAAGAATTTCTAAATGCTACTGTGGAGTCCGCCATTAATTTCTCAAAAGATCCTGGACAGAATATAAATATATATATACCTGAGCCCATTTCCTCATCTGCAAAATGGAGAGACTGTGTACATGATAAGGTCCCTTGCTAACATTCTATGAGTCTATTATTCTACTACACCGCAACTGTCTTCAAGGTTAGAAAGTAATAACTGCAAACCTGGCTTTCACATAATGGCTGAAATATGTTCTTCATCCATTTGGTATTTTCATAATCGATGACAACCCTAGATCGCCAGTTCAAAATATCATTTCCCCCTTTCTCTTGGTTTCTTCCTAGAACAGTTCCTCATCCTGCTTTATCCTTTCTTCCTTTCCTTCTATTTGCTATCTGGCCAGTATTCAGTAATAATAATATTTAGGAATGAAATAATGAAAAACTTCATCTAGATATTATTTGTTTCCCTGTCACCCGGTGTTTTTTCACTAAAATAAACACACAAACAGCAATGAGAGAAACAGAAATATTTCTAGTCAAGTATACTCTTTTGACAGGACTGATTTTAGAATGAAACAAAAGAATTCTTCCAAAAAAGGATTACCCAGTATATTACCCACACAACAGGAAAACAAAAGAAAACAAACTATTTATTGTTGGGCCTATTGTAGAGCTTAATTTCATCAAGTAGCTTTTATACTAGGCACTACAATACTTCCAGAAATTCAAATAATCGGTCCCTGCCCTCCTGAGGCTTACAAGCTTTAGAAAAACAAACAAAAGAAATCCAGAATAAAGACAAGACGCACACGTAGTAAAATGCTTATGTAATGTAGAAATAAGTCCCATAACCTCCAATTCCATACTGGGCATAATATAGAAGGAACCATACCAAAACCCAACAGGAGCATCTTGGGGACAATGAAACTGACAAGGAAGGCTGTCTCCTCCCTCCGGTTTAGGTAGGGGTAAGTATATCGGGGGATGCAATCACAGACAAGTGTGTGCTTGACAGAAGGTCTTCTATACCCCTTCTTTCACGACAGAAAGTGCCCCCGCCCCGCCCCGCCCAACACACACACACACACACACACACACACACACACACACACACACACAAGAGCAATTTCTTTCAAAGATCCAATCCCAGCACCAGTCTCACCCCTCCCCGTATCATAGCCTTTCACAGCTCCTTCCCTCCCGCCCGCCAATTTGTCCCCTCGCGCCCCTCCGCTAAGGCGGTGGGAGGAGCGGCACAAAGCCAGAGAGCACAAAATGAATAAATGCACATTTACTGAAGGAGGAGTCAGCCGGCAGCAGCGGAGGCCGCCCGGGGTAGCAAAGCCGGGCTGAGCCCGGAGGGAATAGAGGAAGCGGGGGGGGGGGGAGGGGGGGCCGGAGGCGGGGCTGCCGAATCCCCCGGGCGGGGGGGGGGGCCGCGGCGCGAGGAGCATCCGGAAAGCAGCACCCCTCCCCCTTTTCCATCCAGCTGCACTCCCCCCCACTCTGAAAACCCGGCCGCACACCAGGGGCTCTCCGGGAAAGAGTATCTGGAGAAGGGGAGGCGGCGGCGGCGGCGGCAGCGGCTGCATCACCATCACTAAGCCAGGCGGCTGAGCCGAGCGCATCACTTACCCCTCACCATAGCGAGAGGGACCGGACGGGGGAGGCGGGGCGCGTCGCGTCCCGTGAGTCTCTCGCACGCCGTCCCCTCCCCGCCAACCCGTCGCCGTAGTTGTCGTCGCTGCCGTCGCCCCCGGACTCCCCGTTCCTTTCACCGTGCTCGGCAATAACGTTATTCCACACACGCCCCACACATAGCGGTAACGGCAGAGAGCAGCCAGCCACTGCGCAGGCGCGTCAGGAGAGCCCTGGAAGGGGGCCCTGCCCCTCCTCCTCACCCAGCTATCTCTTACTGCGCAGGCGCCAAGAGCAGACAATGAAAAGGAGTTGCCTGGTGGGTCGTTGTCCCACCCACACGATTTCGCAGCAGCTCACTGCGCAAGCGTGCCCCTAGGACCAGCAGAAACAATGAAGAAACTACTGTCATTAGCTTGGACTGCAACCAACACGGACTACAGATCCCAGGGGGGAGTGCGCAAACTCAACAACAACGTCTGGTTCGCTTGGCATGCTAGGATTTGTAGTCTCTATGAACTCCACACCTTTGACGCTTGAGATTGAGAGTTTTTTTCCTCCAGCCAAGGCTACCTCTGGTAGTAGTGATAGAAAATGAAGTCGTAAAAAAGGAGTCCTATCTTCTCATTTGTTTAACTGTGGGAACCCATGGATCAAGAGCATTTTTCACAATTCTATAGAGCAAAGGCCTTCAGAAGCTTGTTTTTGGTAGTTAGGTGGTCCAGATTGCCTAAGAAATGAGATGGGGGAGGGAGAAAGTTGCAGTCTGAGGAAAAAAGAGGGTGGAGCCGCCAAGCTGTCTCTAGGCAACCGAAGCTTGGAGCCCAAACCGGCTCTTCCCCTATGCGCGGTGCCTCCTGGGAATTGTAGTGTGCTGGAGGCTTCTTTGGGGGCTAGAAACCGGCAGTTTGTGAACTTGAGGGACTACAACTTCCACTATCCATCATGGGGGTCCGTGGGTGGACAGCGCCCGCGCGAGCCACGTCCTACTATTCATGCGCCCCTCTGACAGCGACGTCTGGAAGCTGGGAGACTGTCTGCCCGTTGCCTCCCGCCGAGGTTCTGCTAGATCCTTTCCCATACCTGGGCGTCTGCGGGCCGAGGGTCACTGTATGGCGAAGGCCTTGGGGGACTCTGCCATGGAGGAGCCCCTGAGGGACCCTGCCCTGCAGGAGGCTCTGGGGGACTCTGCCCTGGAGGAGGCTCTGGGGCACTATCAGCGGAGTCTCAGGGGTGAGTTACAGTCGTTTACTGCCCTCAGCCTCCGAATCTTTTGCAGCCCCAGCCTCTGGCCTCCCCAGGGTTCTTTAGACTGTCCGGTCAGGCGGTCCTGGATCTTACCTCTGGTTAACTCCTGACTAGTTTATTTTCCAACACGTGTGAGTCCCTCCCCGCCACGCGGTCAGGCTGACGCCTAGGAAAGCTTGGTGTACCTAGGGTTTGAGTAGGATTGGGATTTGGGGCATTGCTTAATTTCTAAAAATGAAAATCAGAGTTACTGTAAGGTATCTCTTCTCTCCTCTTTATTAAGATGTTCTCTTCATCCCTCCAGCACCATTTCTCATTGCTCTCATTATCTTTTCCCCAGGCCTTGTACCACATTACCACTTTTTCCATTATTTCTTGATGTACTCTTTAATGCATCCTGCTTCCTGGATTCTTCTAAACTCAGCTTTTATAGGCGCTGTTGGGTTAGAATAAATCAAGAGCCATTAGCAAAACACATTTTATTAATTTAAACCAGATTCTCTTGGAAAAGATCATTGCCCCAGAAGGGAACAAGATAATAACTGGGGCAATGTTGCTTGGGGTCCAGCAACCAAGTTTTAAGATTTCTGTAGGAAACTGATAACCTTATTTGCTGTCAGCATAGGTGAGTCACCGTATGACACTTTCTGCTTTTAATCAATGATAACATTTGATGGGATCCCAAATAGGAAACAGCCAATATTGTGTCTACTGAAATTGCAGGAATTTAAAAATTAATAATGTTTATTTAATGAATAATCTACTGAACCGGATGAGTGAAATTAGACCTGTTTAATTTGAAAGCAAGAAACAGTATAATAAAAGTAATCTTTTTATTTTGTTTTTACGAAAACAAAGCACAAACTTTCTAGTTTTCTAACTAAATTTTGCTCTTTCAGGGTTTCCTACCTTGCATATCTGTTAGGGTTCTTTCCTCCTCCAACTGTTTTGCTTCTTCTGTCTGTTCCCCCTAGGAAATACCCTAAGTAAATACATTGTTTTCCTAATTGGGACAGTTAAAGAACAGTCAAAATCAGTTAATTCAGTAAAGGTGTCGGCTTCTCAATCTAAAGGCATCTAACTCCATTGCTCCGTCCACTATGTACTAATAACACATTTATTAATAACTGCACTGTACTTAGTATTTCTATAATACATTTACTTTCAAAGTTATTTCATTATTATGTTAATGTTATAAGGTGTATACAGTAGGAAATATTTTCTTTTTGCTAATAGCAAAATTAAAGTTTAGAAACAAATTAAATAATTTGACCTCAGTTTATCAGTAGATCTACAAGTGGAACAAAGGAAAATTTCTAGGTTTTTTCAAAGCATTCCATATTTTGTCCAACATTATTTGCTGAATTTTATTTAGAAGCTCTCATATTGTTCTTATAAAGGAAGAACTTAAAATTATACTGAAATCACATAAACTTAGAACTACGTCTTTAGAAAGGAATAAAGATAAACATGTATTCCTGAATAAATGTTTCAAAATATTGTGGAGTTCTTTTGTTGTATTTGCTTGTGTTTTGAATGTCCATCCGTGAGAATTTTATCATTGTATAAATATATAATCAGTTAAAATGTACTAATGTAGTCTTGTGTTTTGTTTTCAATTACCAATGATTCACTCAAAAGCTCTTCTTACTTAAACTTTTGATTGGGCCTAACACATGCTTAATTTAAGGGAGACATTCGTTATCTATCTTTCCCTTAAATTTTTTTTCTACTTACGAAAGAAGTATAAATATAGTTATCACTACCATTCCCTTTTATATTTAGACAGGAAATAACAGATTAAAATGTGAGGTGTTCTCACAGCCTTCCTACAGTGTTCTCTACCTTTTTAATATCTTTGGCTTTGAAAAACTTTCTTCACTTAAAAAGGGGACAGATTAATTTGAAGATCTCATGCTAGTGATGTACTGCTGTCTTCTTATGCACTGATTTATTTGTCACATGAAATCATGGCATTAAGAAGTGATTAAACTTAAACTAGAGACTAAACCAAGGTTTATATCTTCATATAAACTAATTTTTGCCTTACCTTGACTTTCTGAGAGTAGAAATTTGAAATAAACTTCTACCTCACTTGCTGTCCCCACATTCACTAACTCTTGCTACCTTTCCCCAGAGGAATATATCCTATTTTATGTTTTATGCTTTAAAATGGAATTTGTAGAGGGTGGCAAGGACCTGTCTAAATGGCAGTGGGGCTTGAGGACTGGCCTGTCTTGTAGTGCAGGAGTCATCTGTGGATGTGTCCCAAAAGTTATTGATTATTGTTGGCTGATTCCATTACTGTCAGTCTACTTATAGCTTCTAACATAATTCCCAGTTTTTGGATGAGGGGGCTGGGGATGGAGAGAATAATCATAAAATTAAAAATAGAACTGCCAATTATTAGAGATCCTATAACAGTTAAAATTAAGGTAAACTGAGACACAAAGTTCTGAGCATGATCAATTTATTAGTAAAGCCCAAATTTACCAATAAATGGGATCTCGGCTTCCTCAGCAAAGCTAAGACCCCGAATGAGAGGGACATTTCTCTTTTATAGGTTTTGGGGAGTACAGAACAAAGAATGGGACTTCATAGGGAGGGAACAAGTTATGGTTGATTACAAGAGCTGGACATCATGAATAGTGAGATCAGTATGATTGGTTGGAGATTGGGAAGGAGGGACTAGCAACAACCCCCTCCTTTCTTCTGCGACTAAGACGTGTTTGTTGTTTGAGTCCAGGATAGCTTGGTGCTGTGTAGATGCTGGACCAGACTCCCAGGTATCATACCTGCATCCTTCAAGGAAAGCAGATTTCCTTGAGGTAAGAATGGAACAGTGATTAGCAGGGGAACTGGATTTCTAAACTTAACTCATCATCACAGCACTGCTGAATTTCTGAACTGTTCAGAGACAAAGAACCATGACTTAAGCAGTAACAAGACAAAATCAATTAAATATAAATATGTTCAATTAAAAAATGATACAGGATCAATCTTGATCATTTCAATCCCACAACAGCTGATCTTTTCTTTACTCTAGCACAATTTCAAGTGGTTATTCTGTTTGATCATGGAGTATAAAATACATTTCACTAATGGCCATGACTATCTCAGCCCTACAATAGCAGCAAAGACAGGCTTTAAGTTTCATAGGTTTCAGAATACTTAGTTATAATCAGAAGTCATGCCAAAATATCACTTAAATGTCAGTTATGAACATCTTTGTATCAAAACCCTGCAACTTTTACAACCTTCACAAATAAATTTTCATAATCATCATTTTCTCATTCATTCAGCAAGCATTTAAATGTGTCAATTACTACAGTGTAATGAGGATATAAAGACTAAAACAAAAGCCCTTGCCTTTAAGGTGCTTATATTTTATTGGAGGGAAACAACTTCTATGCAGAAAAGTATATCCAAAATATTTACAAAGTAGGGGAAAAGTAATTTCTGGGGGAAACTCACTAGCAGTTGGGGAATTGAGATAGACTTCTTTTGGAGGAGACATTTAAGCGAATCTTTGAAGATAACTAGGGATTCTAAGAGGCAGATGGGACATTGTGAATGAAGAACACATAGGCTAGTTTAGCTAGCCATGTAGGGAGCTTGAAAGAGAGTAATGTACAATTAATTTGGAAGAAATCAGCTGGAGCTAGATTGTGAAGAGCTTTAAAAACTAAGTAAATTAGGAAGCAAGAGGCAATCACTCAAGCTTCTTAAAGAAGAGGAATGGTATGGTAAGATATGTGCTTTATGGATATCACTTTGACAGTTGTAAGGTGGATGAATTGGAAAGGGGAGAGATTTGAAGCAAAGAGACCAGTTAGGAGCCTACCACAGTGCAGGTAAAATGTGATGAAGGGCCTAAAGTAGGTGGTTATTCTGAGTGGAGGGAAGGGACAGATGCCAGAGATTCTGTCAAGGTAGAACAAACAAGAATTGGTAGCTGATTGGTTACGAGAATTGAAGGAGAGAGAAAAGATGACTCTAAGATTGTGAACCTGTGAAGAATGGTGGCTGATCTTCCCAGAAATAGAGAAATTAGGAAAAAAGGGATTAATATGAGGGGGGAAATGTGTTCTAGTTTGAAATGCTGAATTTGACATGCCAATGGGTCATCCAGTTGGAGATGTCCAATAAGGTTGTTGGTGATAGAAGACTAGAGGACAGGAATTCAAAACTGATTAGAACAGAATATATAGCTCTGGTAGTTATTTACATAGAGATGATAGATCTATGGGAACTGACGAGTTATCAAAAGAGAAAGGAGAGGGCCTAGGGAAGAGCTTTAGGTTATATACTTGCAAAGTGATGAGACATGAATCATGATCCTGAAAAGAAGATTGGGAACCAAAGCCCAGACAAATAGGGAAAGGACCATCAAGGGAACAGTGTAATGAAAACTCAGGGAGGAAAGGGTGTCTAGGAAGAGGAATGGGGGAGATCATCTGTCAAATGGTATAGAGGAGGATGAACAATAGGAAAATGAAATTGGCTAGTCATGTGAGCCCTATTTTTTTAAGCACCTGTGGCTTTATAACTTATTAACAGTATCTTGCTAAAGATGACCTTTTCTTCCTCAACACATAAAACTTTATGGAAGTTAAAGAATTTGTTATCACTCTAAATAAAATATTGGTTTTAAGATCGTGTAATTATCAGTATCAATGATGAGTATCTCATCTCTTTGTGCATGACTTGACTTCTATTTGTATTTGACCATTAAAGGTTGCTTCTACTTCCTAGTCCATAAATCTATGATACCCTACCAAGTAGCTCATAAAAATATTTTAATTGTCTAGAGTTGAGTAAAAATAATTAGAATATATTTTACAATGGTTTTTATATCATCAGGTTGGGAAGAAAAATATATAATATTTGTCTCTAGTTTTTGTTTGCAGATTTTATTCTCTAATTTGTCAGAAAAAGAGCTGAGGTTTTTAGTGGACTGCAGGCCCATTAGGAGTCAGAAGTGTGATATGGCCTCCAAAAAAGCTAATGCTAACTTGGCGTCTATTAAAAGAAACATAAGGTTGCGATAGTTCTGCTCTACTCTGCCCTGCTCAGACTGTATAGTTGGAGTATTGTGTTCAGTTCTAGGTGCCAGTGTTTTAGAATAATGTAGATAAAATGATAAGTTGTCTAGAGGAAAGCTGTTAGATTAAATGAAGGAGCTGAGAATGTTTAGACTCACAGGAAGACATGATATCTTGATGTGATAAAGGTTGTAATGTGGAAGAAGGATTTGAAAGGGCTTTTTTCCCTAGAAGCAAAGGATATAGGAGGAATAACTTTCTAAAATTTAGAGCTGTCCATAAATGGATATAGGTGATGTCCCTCTCATTGGAGGTCTTATAATGAGGATTCTTTTTAGGTATGACTGTAGGCAGTGTGGCTGTTGAGTTCCCTTTCAACTCCAAACTTTTTTAATTCTTTAAAAGTAAAACCTTTAATAATACTAAAATATAAATGTCTTTGAAGAGACATCTAAAATATCAAAGAAATAAATCCCACCACCAAAAATTCTTAAAATTGCAACGTGAAATGTCAGTTATAAATTTGAAATCTTCTTAGTTATTAGAGGCAGTTAGGTGGTATAGTGGTTAGAGTACTAGACTGGGAGTCAGAAAGATCTGAGTTCAAATTTAACTTAGGACACTTACTACCTGCATGACCCTAGGCAATTCTTTTAATCCCAGACTGCCACAGTTTCCTTAGCTATAAAATGAGGATAACAGCACCTTTTTCACAGGGTTGTTGTGAAGGTCAAATGATATATTCTTTGCAAAGTGCTTAGCACAGAGCCAGTCACGTTGCTGTTCAGTTGTGTCTGACTCTTTGTGGACCCTATTTGGGGTTTTCTTGGCAAACATACTGCAGTAGTTTGCCATCTCCTTCTCCAGCTAATTTTACAGATGAGGAAACTGAGGCAAACAGGGTTATTAAGTTACTTGCCCAGAGTCACACAGCTAGTAAGTGTCTGAGGCCAGATTTGAACTCAAGAAGGTAAGTCTTCCTGACTCCAGGCCCAAAGCTCTATCAATATGCCATCTAGCTACGACTTACACAAAGTAAATGCTTAATAAATACCTGTTCCCATCCCCCTTATTATAGAACATTTCAAGATGGAGAGTTAATATTGTTCATTTCATAAGCCCAAGGTCACAGTAGAACCTTAGATAAATAGTAAACAAATGTTATACAGTATCTGCTGTATTTGGATATTAAGCTAAACACTTTGTAAAATTTAACTTTGAGAAACAGTTTCATGAATTGAGATGTGGAAAGGACCTTAGAAGATATCTAGTACAACTCATTTTGTAGATGAAGAAAGTGTGGCCCAGAGAACTTAAAGGGCTTGTCAAGATCTTAGTGACAGGATTTCAACTCAGGTCCTCTGATTCCATATCCTGGATTCTATTGGACCCTACTCACAGGCCCTAAGAGTTTACAAGTTAATATTGAATGACCAGTTATAACATGAAATAAACATATATAGTTAGAGCAGGATACAAATACCATCTGATTTTTAAACATAATACTTTTATATGTTTTTTCACAATTTTATGATGTTTCAGATTCTGTGCAAGGGTTTATATAGGCAGAAAAGTGCAGAGTGATAGGTAGAAAGGAGAAAAATTTAAGTATGTGCAAAGAGTACATTTAATTTTAAAGGTCTTTCTGTATCCTTTTAAGTTGATTTAGCACAAGAGAAAGTGTTGACTTTATGCTTTATTTTTGCATAGTGTTGGCACTTTTTCTCAGATTTCTGCACATCTATTTATGTGAGAAAGTGCTGTTACTCTAGCCAATAATTTTATCAGTAAGTTAGGCACAACTGATATTATCTGGACTTTTGGCCTACTTAAACTAATACTTTGCATATGTAAGTTTACAAGTGATGGTGTTTCTCAGATTACATACACATGCACACATGTATATAATAAACTTAATGGCAATTCATTTTTCTCTCACATTTTTGTTTTCCATCTTTTGGGTTTTCTTTATTTCCTCTATCTACTCTCATTTGTCTTGGGATCTCTTCTGTGAGAACATATTTGTATATTTTTTTCATAACTACTTGTTCACAAAAATACATTTTAAGGTTTTGTAATACATTTAAAATATATTTTAATGTCTTGTAAGACCATATGAAAAATTTTACTAGAGCTGTTAGCTTTGTTGGAGTGCAAATAATAATGCAAGTAGCTATACAATGAGCTCTCTTGGAATTCTATTAAATGGGTCACAGGCATTTAAAAAAGTCAGTTTTTCATAAAACCATGCTTCCTAATAGGAAGAATATGTATTATTTTCAGATAAAGAACAAGTATTAAAATAATGACATAAAATACTTGTATTTAGATTTCTAATGACATATTTAAATGGCATATATCCATATTTCTTGTTTGTACACATTATATATGTATATATTTTAATATATGCATATATATTAAAACTACTTATTATAAGTGAATTCACAGAAATTCTAAAATTTTACTTCAACTAGTTTTTACTTCCATGACCATTTTTTAATGAGAATGACAAAAAGATAAATTATTGGATTTGAATTTTAACCCCACTCTATTTATTATGATTGTCAGTAAAAATTTATTAAGTGCTTACTATGTGTCAGTCATTTTGCTAAGCTCTGGGGCTACAAAAACAAAAAAAGGCAAATACATGGTTCCTGCCCTCAAAGAGCTCACATTCTAATGAGAGACAATATACAACTATACACACACACACACACACACACACACACACACACACACACACACACAAGATATGTACATTGTAAATGGGAGGGAATCTCATATAGGAGGCATTGGTCGTTGGGAATGAGGGTGGGGAAGGTGGAAAAGGCTTTTTGCAGGAAGTGGGAAGCCAGGAAGTCTGGAGGGGGAACATTTCAAGAATGTAGGATAGTTTTCTAATTAAGGAAATAGTGACAGACAAAACTGGACAAAAATAGGCTGCAAAACAAAGAAATAATAACTAAAGAATCAGTCTTTGAATAAGCTAGAATCCCCACAAAACATGATACAATAATAAGGGCATTTTCATTCCTCTCTCTGAAATGATGAGTAATTATGATATACTCTATGATTGTAAGTCTCTGTCATAGTTTCCTTTATTTAAATTAGGATGTCTATCTCTGGTCAAAAGATAGAGTTGCTTGAAATGTTCTTGTTCACTCACAGAAATGAATGGAGCTGTCCCAAAGAGCCAGAAGCTTATTAGGACATCAGAGTTAGATAAAGGCTCTGCCAATATGTATTTTTAAAGTGGCAACTATTGTTTCTTCTGGTGGGTCTGAAAAAAATAAAAAAGCCTATTGTGAATTAGCAACTGAATGTGATGGGCATAGTGCCCTTTCTTGACAGCTTGTAGAGGTACTCCAGCCCCTCCATAGCAGAGATGGCGAGGGAGAGTGTTCTTCTCAATCCCCCATCATTATTACAGTGGCAGAGAAGTTTGGCTCATTCCCAACCTTCAGCAGGAAGAAATGATATTTATAACAGCAGCATGGTTGATTCAGTGGGGTGAGGTGGGCTAATGTGATGTTTCCCTTTGTTCTTTTGAGCTAGAACCGGTTAGGTTTCTGTGGATAGCCTGATGCCACACAGAAGGGCCTTGGGAGTATTTGAATTAAGGATAGAGTTTAATGGCCTTAGTGATTTTGCTTAATTCATGGTCTTAGAAGCCAATGCCAACCTACATAATATTACTTCTTTACCAATAGAAAGTGACAGGTGCATAAGTCCTCTCAGTTGGTGCCAAAGAGATACCAGGTGTGGATCTCATAATACATATCCCAAATCCCCTTGATTTGCCAACATCTATACATCATTAATGACCTTCCAGAGACTGCTTTCCAAAATATTTACATTCTTATTCAGATTATCCTCCAATCCTTATGTTAGCCACTTTGGCATATTGTTGAGTTGTTACACAATATAAAGGTGTTTGTTATATTTTTTCAGTTTCTTTATAGTGCTCTCAGTATCTTCTACTGATGTAATTGGCACAGATAAAGCTTTCTTCTCTCAAGTTAAAACATGTTGGGTTTTTTTTTTCCTTTTGGCTCTATTCATTATATCCACCTAAAGTTTCCCGTTTGTTTGTTTTTTTTACCTCACTGGATTAGGTTGAGGCCAAGTCTAATGTGGGCAGAAGTATGCCTATCTGTCTCTTATCTCTGCTTATCTTCCCCATCCTACACATGTAGGGAAAAGCTTGGTGCATACCGTATTTCGCCCGTGAATCCCAGAATAGAAAGGTGTTTATTATCATTGCAGCACAGACATAAGAGTTCAACAGCGTCTGATGCTTCTTCCCTTTTTCTTTTCCCCCTTCTCTTACCAGTTACAATTCAGAACCACATGTTCAGCTGGAGACAGAGCATAAATGAGTAATTTATAGTATATGTTCAGTGAATAAATAGACTCTTTCCTTAGTTGGAAAGGCTAGGCTATTCAAAGCTGCCTGGATAAAGAGATGAATGTTTAAAGGTCTATTTGAAATCAGAAGGTAGAAGAATAACAAAGTTAGGAAAAGGAGCAGTTAAGACTAACACATTAAGAAGGAGCTCATGATACCTTGCCATAATGGCCAAGCTTGTGAAAGTTTGGTGAGTAGAATGTGAAAAATTATCTTATGTTTATCTCCATTGGGTTTTTAAGGGTTTAGAGGTCACATTCATATTGGTATTTATAAAATTCTTAAAGTGAAGGGCAAAAGGAAACAATTTTGGGGGAAGGCAATTTTTCTGTCTCTTTGTAGGATAACAATAATGACAGTCATGATAATAATAGCTAGCATTTAAATAGCACTTTAAAGTTTGCAAAGCTCTCTTCAAATATATTTTATGTGAGCCTCACTACAACCCTGGGAGGTAGGTGTTATTATTATCCCCATTTTACAGGAGAAGAAGTTGAGGCAGATAGCAGTTAAGTGACCTGTCCAGAGTCTCACAGAAAGTGTGTCTGAGGCTAGATTTGAACTCAGGTATTCCTGACTTCAGGTCCAGTTCTCTAGGCAAGAGAAAGAGTAAGTACTACCGCTTCAGATAAAAATGTTGTTAGGGAAGCTAATTTAGAGTGTGGCTCTCAAATGCTAACTGAAGTGCTAATATCAGTAGCCATTTCACACTATCTAGGAGTAGTGAGGATAGTGAAAGGGATAAGGCTTTTAAAGAACCAGAGGATTTTGCAAAGGAGTTACCTGGGCTAATCATTCACATAGGGTTGGCTGTGTTTATTATTTATTGTTAGGGCATAGGATAGTCAGCCTTTATTAGCACAAATTCTGGGGCAGCTAGGTGGTAAAATGAATAGAACTTTTGGGCCTGGAGTTGGGAAGACTCATCTTCCTGAGTTCAAATCTGCACCATATGACCATGGGAAAGTCACTTAACCCTATTTGCCTCAGTTTCCTCATCTGTAAAATGAGTTGGATGAAGGAAATGGCAAATCACTATGGTATCTTTGCCAAGAACACTCCAGATGAGGTCACAAAGAGGAAGACATGACCGAACAACAAAACACAAATTATTTTTAAAAGTTGAATTCATGTTTTGACACATAGCTGTAGCTGACATCTTATTTTTTTTTTCTTGTAGGCCAGCTGCTTTATCTATGTTAGTCATATCTGTGCAGCAGCTGGGATTAGGAAGAGGGCAGCTAAAAGGAGCTAGAGTGTTGATCACCATAATTGAGTGGGTTTTTTTTTCCTGTTCAATAGTATAGAATTACTCTAGATTTCAAACGAAACTATTGAAGCACATTATGCTTTGCATGTTAATTAAAAGGAGGGAAGGAAAGAGCATTGCTGAATAACTTAGAGGCAAAAAAGGTACATATTGTGTGGGTGACAGAAAGAACAGCCAGAGGAGGAAAAAAAAGAAAAGGCATGTCTAAATGTTTCAAAATAAATGACTAGGTAGTATTTTCTATTCTTGCAGTGTTAAGTAGCTTATCCTGGAACTGTTTGCATATTGTTTATAAAGGTAATTAATAGCAATTTTAGATGTGCATCTTAAATACTTAAACACTGTGACTTTAAGTAGTCAGAGTTCTATTTGTAAACTAAGTTTCATTCTTCTTTAATAGAGGCATCTTCCCCCTACCCCCTTTAAAAACTACAATCTCCAGAGCTTTCCATTTATTCACTTATAGAAAGTCATTTACAGCTGATTGATGTCTTAATATAAACCACCTGATTCAACCCATTTTTCTCTTCACCCTTAGCCCTTAAAAGGACTTTATATTCTTTCAGGGATAATTTTAAATTTTTAGGAAGAAGGAGGAGTGTCCTACATGTGCTCTTTCAATATTTTCAAGAAGCTTCTTTGTTATTAAAGGATTCAGTTTCTTTTTCAGTTTCATTCATTTTCCATCTCACTGACAGAAAAATAATAGCTGTGTCAATCTTTATACTGAATGTTTTCTGCATTTGGAAATGTCCTACCTTTCTCTCTCAGGTAATCTGATATTCTCATTGAAAATGTAGCATGTAATCTTTGAGTGACTTTAAATTAAAGTAGTTAATGGCATTATAAAGGTAAAATAGTATGAATGAAAATGCATTTATGTGACTGATATTGTACTAAGCGTTCAAAATACAAATATAAAAAGCAAGATGGTCCTTGCCCTCAAGTAGTTAACATCCTAATGGGAAAGACTACTTTTATAGGAGAATGGTGACTGGGAAAAGGGTGTTTTGCTCAGATATAAAATGTGTAACTTTAAGTCTCTTGTGAAGGAAGAGAATAACTATAGAAATTTTCCATGGTAGAGTTCTTGCAGGTTTTCCTACTGCTGTTTTGGAAAGTAAATAGGTTCCTTGTTTGTTTAGCCAATTTAGACAGAAATAAATAATTTTCCATTGTTATAATTAAGTCATTTGGTAGCTCCATTACACACTGTTTACTGTTAGCCGGTTTGTCTACTGCCCAGCTGAGAGCTACAATAGGAAAACTGCTTTATTCATAAAACCTAGATAGGTGGGTCTTAAACTCTGTTGCCCAAATTGTTGGTTTATTAAACTTCATTTCCTCTGTTATTGTCTCTTTAGAATGCATTCAGTAAATAGAAGATCTTCTTTTCTGCCTTGTTCACCAATCATTCCAGGAGAATTTTTTTTTGGGGGAAAAAAAGGTCTCATTTCTCTTGGAGGAATATATATATTTGAGTGGGTAGGGGGTGTGGAAGGTTGATGGATTTCAGAATGGATCAGAATTGGTTAAAAGAATTTCTTTATTTTTGAAGCTGTATTGCTCATTTCCAAGCTGACATTCTAAATCAGTCAGAGACTGAATCATATTTATTAGTGCTGGTGAGATAACACTGTCTGGGTTAAGAGAAGGGCTAGAATTCTTGGCTCTTTTCCTTAGTACAGGAAAGGATCTAGGTTTCAATAGTTAATACGGTAGGGATATAATCATATATCATATTTACTATTGTGCTGACTTCATCATCCTGTTTTGCAATTGGAAAAAACTAAATTTTTTTAATTTAGTTTGTTCAAGGCAGAAAGTCAATGGTATCAAAATTATATTTGATAGGAATTTTCATATTTTAAAATATTTTATAAGTGATAATTTTTATTTTTTCAATCTTTGTGAATGAGTTTTGAGAAAATTAGTTATGATACTCCTTTAGAATGTATGCATAGATAAAAAATAAACATAAGTACATATATGCACATATACATTTTGCTTTTTAAATAATATTTTATTTTTTCCAGTTACATGTAAAGACAATTTTTACATTCATTTCTAACAAATTTTGTGCATCAGATTTTACTTCCTTCCCCTCAGTAAAATGGTAAGAAATTTGATATAGGTCATATCACATACACTTAGGAGTTTTTATATCATGTATTATACTTATGCCACTATACATCAGTACCATTAAATATTGTACAGATAGTTGTGAGCAGCTATTATATACTTCCTGTACTAAATCAAAAAGTTATTAAGTGCTTATGTGCCAGGCACTGTACTAAGCACCGGGAATAAAAAGAAAGGCCACAACTTGATCCCTGCCTTCAAGGAGTTAGTTCATAGTCCAATGTGGAAGAGAGCATGCAAAATATTTCACATGCGATATATACAATGTAAATGGAAGTTGACCTGGGAGGAAAGGCAGAGTGGGAAGGTGGGAGGAGGGATAATGGGACTGGAAAAGGCCTCCTGCAGAAAGTAGTATTTGAGGTGAGTGGAGGTGAGGAGAGAGAGCAGATTCTGGGTGTGGGAGTTAGCTAATAAAAAGGCAGAGTCAGGACATGGAGTGTCTTGTATGGAATTTACAGTACTATACCAGCCAGGAAGGTAGAGTGTAAGAAGTCTGGAAAGCAACAAAGGGGCCAGGTTTTGAAGAATTTTAAAAACCAAATAGGATTTTATGTTTTAGTAATAAGGAGGCTGTCCAGAAGGCTATTCAAGTTGCCAGGTGTGAGGTGATGAGGGCAGCAAGGTATCAACCATATGAGTAGAAAGAAGGTGATATAAAGGGAGAAATATTGTGCCGGTAGAAATGACAAAACTTACAACAGATCAGATATGTAGGGTGAATGCAAGTGAAAAGTTAAGGATGGCAACAAGTTGTAAGCCTGGGTGACTGGGAGGATAGTGGTGATGCCCTCAACAGTAATAGGGAAGTTTAGAAGAGGGGGAAGGGTTTTGAGGAAAGAAAGTTATGGTTTTGGAAATCAAGAGTGTGAAATGCCAGTGGGACATCTATCCAGTCTGAGATGTCCAAGAGTTAGTTGATCATGTAAGGCTGCAGCTCAGAAGATACTTTAGGCCTTACCCAGGATCATCTGATTAAAGATGGTAATTCAACGAAGGGGAGTTGATGATATCCCCAAGCAATGGAATAAGAAGAAAATATTTAAAGAAGAAGGGGTGTAGTTTAGCCTTGATATAGAGCTTCAAATTTATAGATATCACCAGTTTCTGTTCCTAAGGGAAGTAATCTTTTCTCAGGTTTTAAAAGAGAAAGGTGAATTGTGATCTATCACAAATGTCAGCAGTTAACACCTTTATTTTGAAAACAAAGATAATTCTTAAAGGTCAGTTCTAAAATTCAATGATGGGTGTTTGGTGTGTCAATATGTGCCTCCATGCCTCAATGATTGAATATTCTTATATTTGTATCTAAGAAATTCATAATATTAGAATTAAATTCTTCTAGTTTTGCTTAACTTACTAATTAAGACCCTGTGTAGACCCTCTATCATAAAAAAGAAATATTTATTAAGACCCCATATTTTGAATACATGTATCATAACCAAAAATGACTGTTGTAATGTGACAAATTATGTAAGTGATATTACCATTTGCTAATGCCTTTAATGAAGTCAGAAAGGTAGTTTTCTAAGAATTAAACTAAAAAATAGAAGTGTAAGCTAGAACCCATCACTGAATCTTTTAATTGATTTGATAGTCTTCTAGCCATGCATTATATAGACCTGAAACTAAGTTAATGTTGATATATAGGGAATTGTTATAATAGAGTAATTCTATTGCAAAGATAATTTTGTGATCATATTAACTGAAAATGCCTTGTTAGCAAGCATAAGAATGATTTCTACATACTTACAAAATTCAAGTGTATTGTCTCTTTCAAAGGGACAATAATACTTAATAAAATATATACATTGTCAACTCAGATTTATTTTTTAAAATATGAACCTGATGGACGTGCCTTTTTTCTTGAATTGTTCCTTGTTTCAGGGCATTCACTTGGTTTCCATCTTTAGTCATGTTTTAAAGGATTAACTAAGGTAGATATTGATCAGTTGATTATAAATTTGCTTGGTTTTGCAGTACTAGTGTATAAACTGACCTCTAATGTACCTTGAAATAATTTGGAAAACAAATTACAAAGTAGGTTGCTCAGCTTATTTTTTTTTCCATTAAACTTTGGTGTAGGTAGCATCTTTGCCTTTCCCTTGGTTGCTGTAGTTTTTTGTTTGTTTTTTGAAGCTATTTGAGAACTTTTGACTGATTTTTTTAAACAGTTAATCCAGTAAAAGCTGCAGCTATGTATCTATATATGTATATGTGTGTGTGTGTATGTGTGTGTGTGTTAACCTTTTTTGTGTGATAGCCCCCTTTGGCAGTCTCATGGACCCCTCCCTGGAATAATGTTTTAAAATGCATAAAATAAAATACATGGGAATACCAAGGCAACAGCTACATTGAAATGCAGATATCCAAACCACAATAAACTGGGGACTCCAGGTTTAGATGAAATTTTTTGAAAAATATGCTGAAATAATTACATGCAGGTTATCACTTTTTCTCAAGGAAGGCTCTAAGAATATAAGCTTCAGAAAAAGTGATAACCTGAATGGGTTGATGGAATTTCATCATCTTAGAAGTTCATATGCCAGTGAAAGTAAGGGCCTAGTCTCTATCTTAGCTGAAATGATGATAGAATAAAAATATTCCCATTCACAAAGCAGTAATTCTATAATTATCTCAAAACAGTTTGCAAGCAATATTCCATCCTCTTTCAACTGTTGAATGGCTCTTTCCAAAGTTACCAATGGTTTCTTAACTTAATGGCTTTTTCTCTTTGCTTCAGGTCTTTCTCCTTTTCACTGAGTCTTCCATAGCTGCCCAACTGATTTTTAAGAAGCATAGGTGTAAGTCACCCTGCTGCTCAATAACCTCCAGTGGTTCCCTGTTACCTACAGTACTAGGATCCACCTGAAAACTACTGTTTGCTGTTTTAATGGCCTTTATGAGTCTGATTTGCTTTTCTAATCTTATTATATTACTTCTCTTTATACCTGCTTTGGTCCAAACAAACTGGCCTTTCTGTTCCTCACTTCTGATGCTCTTTCTCTCTTTTCCATACTTTTGCAAAAGTTATTTATTCCACATGCTTGGATTGCATTTCCCTTACCTCCATTTCTTAGAATCTTTATTTTCCTTCAAGGTCATCTCAAGCACCACTTCCTGCACGAGGCCTTTTATAATTCCTTCCTTCCCTCCACCCAAGCTTCTAGTGCTCTGTACCAGAAAAATTATCCCCTATTTAGTTTATGTATATTTATATGTACCTGCTGAAGTTGCAGGTACTGCTTCATTTACCTAGCATAGGGCTTGGCATATAGCTGCCACTTAATAAATGCTTTCCAATTAATTAATTTGAATAAATGCTCATTGATTTGTTAATGTTAAAATAAGTCAGAGAGTGAAAGGCTCCACACAGAGGCGTAGGCTACTTTTATTTTTCTCTACTATGATTCTGTGTGTGTTTTATGCAAGCACGTGTATATACATGTATATGTAAATTAACACACGTCAGAAGATTTTCTTTGAGAGATTTTCATTTTTTTAAAGTAGTTTAAATGAAAGCTTGAGAAAAACTAGGGCATATATTGTCATTCAAATTACAGTATTGTAGTACTGCTGTATTCATTGTGAAGTCTGTTCATTTAATTCAAAGAGTTTTTTGGTTTGAAGGAAAGAGATATTAACTTAATTTTTACCCCTAATCTAGTGTCTTTAATTCTGTTTCATCATTCTGTAGTCTTTTTTCATCTCTTTAGACGATCTTAATTTGTACTTGTATGTTAAGAAAAAGCTTAGATTTTAGCAAGTAGATGAATTTTCAGTGATAGCTGCTTATTACTTGTGCTATCTTAGCTATCACCTATCTGCATTTCTCTACGTGTGAGGTCGTTTGGAGATAAAGTTGTAGATCAATGATTTACAATATTCCTAAATCATATGCTTTATTGATGGATAAACTGTATCTACCAAGTAATATTTTCTCTACATACAATATTAAATGACAGAATCAGGATCCAAAAAGCTCTTGACGAACTGGAATTGTGAGATCATACAAACAAGGTGAAATTAATAAGGACAAATGTAAAGCATTATACTTGCTTTCAGAAAATTAGTGTACAACTGTTTGATCAGGAGACTTGGCCAGAAAACAGCTCATGCTTAAAAATACAAAAGGGTTTTACTCATTAACAGTCATCAGGAGTGGCCAGAGCAGCTAATGAAATTTTGTTTGTTTGTTTGTTTATTTTGAATTTAAATACCAACAAAAATGAGCATTTCTAGATACATAGAAGAAAACAAAAAGATAATGACATTTGAAGTTGTCAGTTGCCAGTTAATAACTTGTTTTTAAATAATGTATAATATATGTATTTGTGTATAAATATATACATATATATTTACTAAATGCCACATACTTAAAATAAAACTGCTGTTTGTCAGTACTTCTTTTTTGCTTTTTGGTGCATTAATTTTTTTTTCAATGACTCATTCTTTTTTTTTGTATTGTGTTTTGGCATTATTATTGCTACCCCAATTTCTATAAATTGTTCTACTGGTTCTGCTCAATTCATTTTGCATCAGTTCATACTGCCTATGGTTCTCTGAAATTATCTCTTCTGTTATTTCTTACCACACAATAATATTTATCAAGTTAATCAGTTCAGTATTCAGAGGTGCCTTTTTTTTTAATCTGTAGCCTTTGACGCTGTTAGTCACCCTCTTCTCTCTAGGGCTTCATGACACTGTTCTCCCTTGTTTATTAACTATTTCACCACTCTTTTTCAGTTTCTTTTGCTGGCTCTTCAGGTTTTAACGACTAACTATGGGTATCTCCCAAGGCTGTGTTTTGGACCATCTTCTTTCTATGTATTATTATGCTTGATCTCTTCAAATCCTATATATTTGATTATCATCTTCATTCAGATTATCCTCAAATGTGGTTATCTAGCCCTAACCTTTCTCTTGACCTTTGGTCTCACATCTCCATTTGCCTATTTGACATCAAAATGTCCCAAACTGAACTCATTTTTCTTCTCAAACTCTCCCCTTCCCCATTATCTCTCCCATCCCTGTAAAAGGTACGGCCATTTTCCCAGGCTCCCAAACTAGTTGTCATCGTTAACTTAATACTCTCACCCATCGTATCCAATCATTTACCAAGGCCTGTCCATTTTCCCTTTATAGCATCTCATATGCTCCCTTTCTCTTCTCTGACATTGCCATCTCTCTGGTCCAAGCTTTCATCACCTCATGCCTGGACTGGTGAAGTAGCTTTCTAGTTGCTTTGCCTACTAGAATTTCTTTTCCCTGCAGTCCATCCTCCACTGTTACATCATTATCTTTAAAGTGAAAGTCTGACCATGCCATCCTTTCCCTCCATTTAATAAACTCCAGTGGTTTCCCTTTCATTCCAGGATCAAATATAAAATGTCTGTTTGTCATTAAAAGCCCTTCACAACAAGTCCTGTCTTTCTACTCTTCTTTCTTTTTAGATATAGTTTTATTTATTTCATTAGATATTTCCCACTTACATTTTTTTGAAAAAATTAACATTCCTTTTTTAAAATTTTGAATTCCAAATTCTCTCCCTCCTTCACCCTTTGAGAAGGCAAGCAATATGATATCATTTATACATATGAAGTCATGCATATTAGCTATGCTGCAAAAGAAAAGACACAGAAGAACAAGAAAAATAAAGAAAATGGAAAAAATATGTTTCGTCTGTGTTCAAAGTTTATCAATTCTCTTTCTGGAGGTAAATAGCATTTTTTGTCATGGATGCCATGTAATTGTCTTGGGTCATTGTCTTGATCAGAGTAGCTACGAGTCTTTCACAGTTGATCATCATTACGATGTTGCTGTTAAAATGTACAATATTCTCCTAGTTCTGTTTATTTTTTATCAGTTCATCTAAGACTTTGTAGGTTTTTCTGGAACCATCCTGCTCATCATTTCTTAACAGCACAATAGTATTCCGTCATAATCCTATACCACAACTTGTTCAGCCATTACCCAGCTGTTGGGCATCACCTCAATTTCCAATTCTTTGCCACCACAAAAAGAACTGCTGTAAATGTTTTTGTATGTATAAGAACTTTTCCCTTTTTGTTGATCTCTTTCAGATACAGACCTGGTAGCAATATTTCTGGGTCAAAGGGCATTCACTGTTTTATAACCTTTTAGGTATAGTTCCAATTTGTTCTTCACAATGGAGTAGTTCACAACTCCACCAAGAGTGCATTAATGTTCCATTTTTTCCACATACCCTCCAGAATTTATCATTGTCCTTTTCTGTCATGTTAGCCAATGTGATAAGAGTTGGCTAAGCTGGTGCCTCAGAGTTGTTTTAATTTTTCATTTCTCTAAACAATAGTTATTTAGAGCATTTTTTCACGTAGCTATTGATAGCTTTGATTTCTTCTTCTGAAAACTGCCTGTTCATATCCTTTAATCATTTATAATTTGGGAAATAACTCATTCTTATAAATTTGATTCAGTTCCTCTATATATTTGAGAAATGAGACTTATATCAGAGACTCTTGTAAAAATCTCCCTACCAGTTTCCTGATTTCCTTTTGATTTTGGCTGTGTTAGTTTTGTACAAAACCTCTTTCAATTTCATGTAATCAGAATTATCCATTTTACTTCCTATGATCCTCTCTGTCGCTTGTTTGGTCACAAACTCTTCCCTTATCCATAGATCTGATAAATTTTTTGGTGCTCCCCTAATTTACTTATGGTATCACTTTTTATGTCTAAATTATTTATCCATTTTGACCTTTCTTGGTATATAGTATGAGATATTATGGCTAGTTTTTGCCAAACCAGTTTCCAATTTTCCCAGTAATTTTTTGTTAAATGGTGAGTTCTTGCCCCCAAAGCTTGGGGTTATCAAACACTAGATTACTGTGGCCATTCACTATGGTATATTATGTACCTAACCTACTCCAATAATCTACCACTCTATTTCTTAACCAGTAACAGATTATTTTGATGATTACTACTTTGTAATATAGTTTGAAATCTGATACTGCTAGGCTACTTCACATTTTTTTCCCTGTTCATTCCCTTGATATTCTTGACCTTTTGTTCTTCCAGATGAATTTTGTTATTATTTTTTTTCTAGCTCTATAAAATAATTCTTTGGTAGTTTGATTTCCATAACACTGAATGAGTAAATTAACTTGGGTAGAATTATCATTTTTATTATATTGGCTTGTCCTACCCTTGAGCAATTAATATCTCTCCAGTTGTTTATATCTGTCTTTATTCTTATTATGATTTATTTCCCCTGCCTTTCCCAAGTTTACCTCCACCACCACCATGTATTCTGCAATCCAGTGACATTAGCTTCCATGCATTTTTACTATCCTCCATGCTTGGAACTCTTGCTCTTCTCTCCCTCATGGCTTTCTAGACTTCTTTCAAGTCTTGGCTATCCACATCCAAAGAAAGAACTATGGAAGTTGAATCACTATGATTTTTTTTCTCTTCTGTTGAGTTTTATTTCCTCTTTTGAAGGGTTCCTCCTATTGGTTTTAATTTTTACTTACAACTTCACTAATGTGAAAATATGTTTAATAGGAATGTAAATGTATAGCCTATATGAGATTGTGTGCCATCTTAGGGAGGGTGGTGGGGAGGAAGGGGGAGAAAAATTTTAAACTCAAAAGCATATGGAAGTGATTGTTGATAAATCAAAAGAAAAAAAAATAAAGACCCACCTTCTTCAAGAAACCTTTCTCAATCTCCCTTAATGCTAATGCCTTCCTTCTTAGATTATCTCCAATTTGTCCTGTACATACCTTGTTGTATGTAATTATTTGAATGTAATCTCCTCCCCTCCCCATTAGATTGTGAGCTCCTTGAGAGCAAGAATTGTTTGTTTTATTTTTTTATAATTCTTTGTCTCTTCGATGCCTGGCATGTATCAGGCACTTAATAAATGCCTGTTGATTGAGTAAAGAGGTGCCAGAGACAATACCTTTCTTTCTAGACACTACCTTCTCTTATGGTGTACAAGTTACATAATTGTTATAGCTTGTGTAGGCCCTGGGTAAAAGCATATTTTTTGTTGCAGAACGTGCCAACAGAAGCATTCACCAACTGAAATGTGCCCTTCAGGAAAGTGATATAGTTGGGGAAGATGAATTTGAACATGAAGAGTCCTGTTGTGAAACCGGGACTGAGGAGAGTGGGGCTACTTGGCATGAACTACATCATAGCCATGCAGGTACCTGGTTGGTATTTAAATCTGATGAAAATTAAGGGATTGTGATGCTATAATGACTGAGATCAGCTATTATTCTTGGGTGGAACTAATAAGTTGTTTTTTTTTCTTCAGTTAGCCAACTTAAAGCCTTGTTAAATCAGCAGAGCAGCAAGGAAAATGAAGTATCCTCACCAAGAAGAAGGAAAATATCACCTTCGGTTTGTATTTCTTTTGAACACTTGATAAAATTGATAGATTCTCTTTTAACATAGAGTTGTATTTTAAAATCATTGTCACTTTTTCAGTAACCTAGGTTGATTGCCATTTCTGAGCCTAACATTCTAACACAAACTCCATAATGACTTATATTTTTAAAAGCCATTTTCATGTCTTCCAACATATTTGACTGAAGCCTCTATGTTTTGTCTCTGAAGGAGGGATTCCAGTGCTTTAAATTTCTGTAGTCCTGCCTTCTAGAATTCTTGTAAGAAGAATATGAGCAACAACATAAGTCTATAATTAAACTGTAGGTAGCCCGTGTCCCAGAACCCCAGCTCATAAGTTCAATCTTTGGGTGCCCTTCAATATCCCTTTGGTACATCCTGGCCCCTTGGAGACCTCAGGGTATAAGTTCTATCTAGATTTCTACAGAAAGTCGAGGTCCTCATTTCTGATCTCTGACTACCCTTCTCAAATCTGTCAGCTCCTTTTAAAGGCTAACTCCAAGTGTACTCCTAGAATTTATGTCAACTGTTATGCAGTCATCCCTAAGTACCATCAGTCTATCATCCATCCCCAATGTAGTATCTGTTATTTGTCAAAAATTACCCAAGGCAAGTGAGGAACTGACTCCAACCAAGAGGGGGCTGTTCAGTCTTATGTAGGGAGATGATAACTTCAGAGTCAAAATACCCTCCTTTTGGCCTTCTGCTTTTGGTTTTTCTTCTTTTTTTTAATCTAAAAAAATTAACCTACCTCATAAATTTTTAATTTGATTACTAGGTAAAATGAAATTGAAGCATGTACAGAATTTATTGATGAGATTGTTCATCTCCTATCCTTAGTTAAATGTTTTCAAATTGCCTACCCAGTGTATTTTAATTCTTGTCAATAGGCAGAGGTATACAGTAGAAAGAACATGAAATTAGAAATAGGAAGGCCTTCTGAAGCTTGAGTCCTGAATCCATCATTTACCTGCTATTTAACTTTAAGCACATCAGTCTTCATATCTTAGGGCCTTGATTTCATCATCTGAAAAACAGTGATGATGATTATCTGCCATGCCTTCCTTATAGAGTTGTTTTAAGGATTGAATAATTGATGTGAAAGCACTTTAGGAAGGTAGGACATTCTATATACATATAAAATATTCCATTAGTCATATTTTAGAATACCTTTTTATAATGTGTCAAACATTTTGATCCCTTGAATTATCATGCTGGGACACAGTGACATGTTGATTTCTTTTTTTTAAGGGATAAAAGGTTTATAATAGAAACTTGTAGTAACATTTCATTCTAACCTTACAATTCTATATTTAATATCTAGTTTAGAGATTTGTGTTTCATTGATGAGATTATTGATAAGATAAATCTCACATAAATAAGACTGCATAATAATTTAAGAAAATAATTTAAACAAAATGCTTTTGTCATTCAGACAATATATTACTATCACTAAGTATTTGGCTGTGAAGTACCTTCTGCAATATATTTAAGCACATACTAAGTGAACTTTGTAATCTTATGGGTTAATGTGTTATTACTCTATTTCCTGAAATAACTGGACGTATCTGCTAGCATTTTTCCAAGATACATTTTGAAAAACTGATGTTATAGAGATAAGACGTAAGTTCCCAAAAAGAAAGCATGATAATTTTGATAATACATTATGGATTTATGCCTACTCATGCATAAAGAAAATGGGGTATTTGGAATCAAATGTTGACAGTTTAAACATAATGATTATATGTTTTGACATTTAAAACACAAAGATGTGATGAGATAACCTGAACATTGCTTTTCTCCTCTCAAATCCAGTGATCATTAAAAAACTGAAGTATTCCCAATGTAGTTGGTATTTCAGGGAACATACAAATTTTTTTTATGTGACCTCAACAATATGCTCTTAAAAATTATATTTTTTTCCATTAACTTAGACTATATATATTCACTAAGAGTGGTAAAAATCTATGTTGGTTTTCCCTAAATTGTTAATAGAGTATAGAATTTCCACAGACCTTACAGGTCATCTATTATGACTCTATTTTATAAATGAAGAAAATTAGATAGTAAAAGTTTGTGACTTTGCCAAGGTTCCTTAGCAGAAAAAAGAATTCAATTCCACATCCTCTGCCTACAGTTCAATAAAACAAGCATTAAGTACCTATAAGATGTCAGGCACGTGCTAAGTTCTGGGGACACACACACAAAAAAAACATAAAAACAAACAGCCCATTTCCTTAACAAGTTTACATCCTATTGGCAAGGACTGTACATCATTCCTTTCCATTGATTTGAGATTATAGCATTTAGTTGCCATATGATAGTTACCACAAATATTTATTTATTTTGGTCACCAATTCTCAGAAATACCAGAGAAGAGTTATGTCCACTTCCGTGGTGTGCAGTCTCTACTTCCAAGGTAGTGATCTCTGGTGCCTAGAAGTAGGAGGTTGCATGGATAATTGCTGTTGACTCTTCTTTTTCTGATTTCTCCTAATGCTGATTAGTCAAATGTCAGACAGATTTAGATGTGGTATACATATAGAGTGCTAGAGGCTAAACCATTCAGTAATATGGCTTCTGAAATTCAGCTTAATGACATTGGCTAGTGGGCTGTGCCGCTTATTTAAAGAGAACATTGTACTAAGAGGCCATAGGGATGCATTCTCCTAGAAAAATATGCTTCTTGAGGAAAGCAGCTATTTAATTTTTGTCTTTGTATCAATATTGTTTAACACAGTGACTCATACTAATAGAGCTTACTAAATGTTGAATCAAATGGAAATTTTGTTACCAGAGGATGAGTCTGTCCTATCAACTCAGTGCTGTAGTAATTTCCAGGAGAAGGTTGCACCACCCAATTTTAGCAGAGTACTGATAACATTCATATGCTATTCTACCATTTTTATAGCGCTTGTCCAAACAATTTTATAGCTGCTTTAACTTCACAGCAATACCTCCTTGTTTTGTCCATTCGCAAGGTTTTTAGAATGAATATATAGAAATCACACACAAAAAATAATGCAGTCATTATTTTTGTCCAGGTTATATCAAGTCCTAGTACCAAATGAATGAGAAGAATGATAGCTAATATTCTACTCAATCCAAATATAGCTAACCTATGTGATTTTCACCTTAGAACACAGCAGAAAATGAGAATAACAGCTTGCCTGCCCTATTTGATCTTGTTCCCATCTTTAATGATCAATCCCAATACATTCATCATTTAGAGGCAGAAGTGAAGTTTTGTAAGGTAAGTTTGGGGTTTGCTTGTTTTTTTGTTTTTTTTGTTTCTTTAGATTTTTAAAATCTAATAAAGTCAAGTTGATTTTTAAAATATTTACAATTTGTACTTATATCAAATTTTCATTGAATTTATTGTCTTCTCCCTAAAACTTGTCCTAACCTCTGACTTCTTTCTTTATTGATGGTGCCATTTTTCTCTCAGTTGTACAGATTTCTAGCCTCATCTTTGACCCTTTCCTCTCCCTTCCCTAGAACTGTTGTCTTAGGGATTTGTGATATTGTTTTTGATTAACACTACCATATCCGATCAGTTGCCAAACCCTGTCATTTCTAGTTCTGCAAAATTTCATGTGTTTCTTCCTTGCTATTCCCGCTTAGTTGAAGGCCCTCATTACTTCTTACTTGGACCATTATAATTCCCTCTTATCTGAGTCAGTTGCTACTTCTCACAGAAGTAGAGAAAGTATGTCGATATAAAATAATGAGAAATAAGATTGAACAGAGCAAGGCTAGCTAAGATACAAGAAATAGACATTTGTAGCAGGAGTGTGAAGTCACAAAGGTGCTATTTGTTAAATGCTAATCACAGAGTCTGAGTTAGAATGAACCACAGTGGCCATCTGGTCCATGGTGTATTTGAACCAGTACACAGTGAAGTCCATTAACATCTCTGACAGAATATCCAGGCTGTACTTAAAGATGTCTCAAAATGATGAAGCCAGCATATTTCTCAGGGCAGTCCATTCCACTTTAAGACAGCTTTAATTGTTAGCTTACTTTAGTCTACCTTTTTGTGCTTTTAATCATTGATCTTAGTGTTTCCCTCAGGGTTAAATACTTCTTGCATATGACACCCTTCAGATATTTTAAAACATTAACTACAGTATCTTCCCCCAAATATTTTATTTTCTTTATCTACAGCCTCCACCAGAAGCCATCTTCAGTTTCTTCAGCTGACACTCATATGGCCTGTCTGTTACTAGAGGATGAGTCTGTCCTATCAACTCAGTCCTGTAGTAATTTCCAGGAGAAGGTTATGCCACCCAATGTTAGCAGAATATTGATAACTTTCATAGGCTTGCCCTCTCATAGCTCTTTCTTTGTATGCACACTAGTTTGTCAATATGCTTCCTAAAATTGTTGTACCTGGAAGTGTAGACAGTGCTCTAGTTAATTCTTGCCAGGGCAAGGTAAATATATTAAGTCTTTCTCTTTGGACGCCATACTTCTAATAATTTAGACTAAGATCACATCTGTATACTAATGAAATCACAGGTACAGATTTCCTTCTCTTGCTCTCCCCTCTTCTATCCCCCCTTAACTTTCTCTGGCCTCTCCCCTCTCACTCACTCTTTTCCCTCCACCTCTTTTCCATCCTCCCCCCTCTTCATATATGTGTATATATGCATATATATGGGGGAAGGTACTATAATATTATGCTGTTGTCTCACATGGGACTTGTAGAAAACTAAGATCCAAAGCTTTTTTTTTTGGGGGGGGGCAGGTATGAAGTGGTAGTGGGGGCACAGAATATTGTTTAATCTTTTTTCCTATCCTGTATACTAAATACAGAAAAAACTTCTAGCATAAACTTTAGGTCCCTTAATGTGCCCTTGAGTATTTCTCTGCAAAATCAATTAAAAGAACATGGAAATATTTCCTAATTCCTACTCCTAGATTGTATGATAAGTCCTTTGAGCTTTTCTTGGGTCATTTGGTAATAAAGAGTAACCATCAACTCTGGATCAGGATTCATTCCATGCTGTATAGTTTATAGAAGCAAATAACTCTAATTAATAACATTTTAAATTCTCTTAAGTATTTATCATATTCAAATTTGTATCATTTTTTTTTTTTGCTTTGTCATGATATTGGGGATAAAAACTTTTTCAGGGTGGAGAACATTCACTCTTTTTTTTTTCCTCTAGAACCTAACAGTATGCTCTGTGTAGTAGGTGGTTAGTAAACATTTACTGAATAGCAATTCTAGATTGTATTATTCTAAAGTTCACTGTGGCCTATCCTGTAGTTCAAAAAAACCCCTAGACTTTTGTGTGTGCTCCCTCTTTAACAAGTCTCCATTGAATCTCCTCCATCTGTTTTTGTGTGTGTACCTGTTCCAGTCTTCACACCTTCAGTGTCCCTGATGGATCTGGACCCTGAATTTTCCTATACATTTCAGCAAACCAATCCTTGGACTGAGGTATCAGACCCAGCCCAGTCCACCTGGATATTCAATAGTCCTTTTACTGTGGCTCTCCTAGCCCAGACCACTTCTTTCACTGTTTATACCTGTGCTGTCTAGGCTATTTACCATTCCTTAATCCCATCCAAATCTTCTCATGGTCTTTTTTGTTTATGAAAGTATCATTCTCATCCCCATCAAGCTGCAAATTTACTAGGAATCTTCCCTCCATAGTATTACAGTAAACCTCAATATCTTGACTGAAGGAAGGCTTGAGTGGTTAAATTCTTTTCAGGCAGACCTCCCCCCCACCCTTATATTTTGGGGTTCTCAGCACCCCTAACTGTAACATTCCCATTTTTGTCTTTTTGTTGATTTTTTTAGCAAGTTAAAATCAGTCAGTTATAACTTATTAACATACATGGTTTTTTCTTCAGAAAATTAAACCTTTTGTTTTGATGATCTTTTTTTAAATTTTCTGATGATAAATCCTTTTGTCCTACTTCCTAATACCTATTCTTTAGTTGGGTGGGATTGAGGAATAGTCAAGTCCACAAGTAACTAAGAAAAGAATACCGCCAATCTCAACAATAATTGCTATCTCAAGTCTTTTATTTGAGTTATAATGCTTGTGTAGATTATGAACACCTAAGAGATAGGAATAATTCTTTATGTTGCTTTAAGCACCCTGGTATTCTGCAAGGAAAAGCAGTCTGTTTAGTAGTTTAAGCATATGTATGTTCTTATTGCTTTCTGTAGGAAGAACTATCTGGAATGAAGGAAAGAATACATGTAGTTGTGCTTGAAAATGAAAAGCTTCAGGAAGAGTTGAAATCCAGATCAGCAGAGCAGAAAATTGAGCATATCTTTATGGATTCCTCTGTGAGTAATTTCTTTTTTTAAATGTAAAGGGGTAACCAAGTGTGGGCATGGACCATTTTTCAGAGTTGAATAGTGGAACTTTGGCTTTATCCACTTGATTAAATTTTGGCATTAACTGGGGATGGTTTAATTGGGTCAGGCTACTACAGATCTATGCTGCACTGGGACTGAGTTTATACATGGGACAGAAGAATCTCCTGGAAGTTCAGAGAGATCTGGATAGAACAGAGCACAGATTAGAGACAAGAGACCTGAAAGTAGACTTTGGTCCTTGGTGGGAGGTGCAGCCTGTGCATCACACTGCTTCTCACTGACAGTTCCCAGCTTAGCCTGAGAGATACCAGCCTTGAGAGGAAGTGGTATAGCAGCCAAATAGCATTGGGAATCACATGACCCAGGGACAGAAAAGAACAACATGGCCTTGTGGATATCTACAAGTGAAAGAGTGGTAAGAGCTCCTGGCTCCAATTACCTGGAGAGAAGAAGACAGTACTAATGCATCTCTGGAACTGGAGATCAAATGGTGACTGAGCCACAATATGGGGGAGCAAGCCTGGCCCTCATGTACTACCAAGTTGTTTGGACATTGCAGAACTAATGGGAAGGTGACTGCCTCTCTAACAACCCCCACTGCCAAATTACTTCTGGAAGAGCCCCGTGCAGATAAGCCTACTACTCTAACCTTGGGAGGCTACATGGATCCTCAGGGAAGCTGAGGGAGGGTCACTGGAAGGTTTAAGGTTTAACTCTTGAGCAACCTGTCTTGTTTCCTTTCCACGAGGAAGCCAAACCCCAGCAGCTTCCCCTTGCCTTGCCACCAGTTAGGGGAAAGAGAATTGATCTTTGTGGAGAGCTAGAAGGGAAGATAAAGACGAAGATCAAAAGTGAGACCACAGGAGATTTGTGGCTTGATAACCTGGTCTACTAATGCTGATCAAACTGGCTCATAGGCTTCCAGTCACGTCCCTTCTCACGAGACTGTAGGAACCCCTCCCTTGAGGATAAGAATCTTACCTTCTGCATTTCATTCTTTGCTGTATGTGAAAGTCATGAGATGATAAATTTAGATCTTGAAGGGACCTTATAGAAGGAGTGACATGGACCCTGGATTTTGGAAATAGATTTCAGAATTTTCAGGAGAAGGATAGGATGATTCTCATGCACTAAAATTCCACAGGGGAAGTCACCACAGGAAGAATGGGAAACTAAAGAAAGAAATTGTGTTGAAACAAAGGGAGATCAGCTCAGTAAAGAGGAAAAATGAGAATTGTTTGAAGAAACCAATGTGGATGTACAGAGAACTGGCCAACCAGTGTAGATTTTTATAAGATATGTACAGAAGATGCACGTTAGAGCCAGTAACAAAATGGAAACACGAGTGAGACGTTTGTATATGAATGCTATTAAAAACGGTGTCAAGGATACTAAAACTGAGAATGAGCTGAGGTTGATGAGGAAATGTAAAGACAACAAATAGTGTTTTGGCTATATTGATGGAAAGAGGATTAAAGAGGATAGGATCCCTACTGGAGGTGAACGGAGATGTCTTTGACTGACAGTGGAGAGAAGAAAGTGCCTCTTGGGTCTCGTTTTGCTTTGGCTTCCTTTACCAAGGACAGTGACCCAATTACAGTGGAAATGACAGAGTTTATGCTCAAGATAAGTTAGACTATGATAAGTTGCCCTTGATGAATTCAAAGGCCTGGCCCAGATGAACTAGATCCTTGGGATACTGAAGGAAATGGCAGATGTAATTGATACCCTTTATTTGTGATATTTAAAAGATCATGGAACATGGAGGAGGTACTGCAAGATTAGAGAAGGGTGAATGTTTGTCCTGATGTTCAGAAAAGGGAAGAAAGGAGACTACAATCTACAGGCCAGTTAGCTTGACTTTGATTTCTGGGAAAACTTTAGAATGGAACATTAAAGATATAGTTAATGGATATCTATCAAAGTAGTGCCATGATGGCTTCATCGAGGGCTGGTCATGCCAAACAAACTTCTTTTTCCTTTTTCTTTTTGGAACATGACCTGTGATTTTATTGGTCTAGGAAATTCTAGGAAGCAAATACCCTCTACTAGTACAGGTTGGCACTCTATAACCTCCAGGTTTGGAGATTGCCTCTGTCATTGAGATAGTAAATGACTTTTCCGGGTCATGCAACCAGTGTGTCAGAGACACTTGAAAACCAGCTAGGTCTTCCTGACTTTGAGTGGTCATGCTCTCCCTCCTACTTACTCTCTCAACAGGTTTAGTAAACTCATAGGTCAGGGGAATACTATAGATATACTTGATAGATTTTAGCAAAACATTTGATAAAATATCTCATACTGTTCTTTTGAAGATGATGGAGATGTGACCTAGACAGTAATATAATTAAATAGACTTGGGTTTGTTGAACAACCAGGCACAGTTAATGACTATTACTCATTAACTTCTTGTCAGGAGTTAGGTCTACCATGGAGTGTCTCTGGGATCTGTGTTTGGTTCTGTACTGTTTAATATTTTTACCAGTGATAGTGGATAAAGGCATAGATGGCATGCTTACAAGATTTGCAAATGACACAAAACTGGAAGTAACAGCTGACAGGCTGATTGATCTTGACAAGTTATGATAGGCTGAATATAAGGTGAAATTTAGTAGGGCTAAAGGTCAAGTTTTATATTTGTGTTAAAAAAAAACACAACTTCACTTTTATAGGATTAAAATATCGGAGAGGGAAAAGATCAGGGGGGTTTGGTGGACTTGCAAGATCATTTTTAGTAGTATGATGTTAAAAACAAAAAAATTTGCAATTCTAGGTTTAAGAGGGACCCCATTCCAGAAATTAGGAGGTGTGATCACCCATCAATACTCTGACCTGGTAGGGCCACATCTGCAATGTTGTGCTGAGGTCTGGATGCCTCGATTTAAAAATGACATTAGTAAACTGAAGAGCATCGAGAAGAGGGAAGCCAGGATGATAAAGAGCTTTGAGGCCTTGTTGTATGAGGATGGGTTAAAGGAACTGGGCTTAGCTGGGAGAAGAGAAGATTCAAGGGGATAGGCCAATTGTTTTCAAGGATGTGAAGGGCTGTCATGTGATGGAGAGATTAGATGTGTTCTCTTTGGCCACAGAAGACAGGACTCAGCAGTCAGGGGAATCTGCAAGGATTTATATTTAGGTTTGATATTAAGAAAACCTTCCTAATAAAGTGGAGTGGGCTGGCTCTAGAGTTCTTCCTTTTTTGAGGTCTTGAAGCAGAGGCTGAGTGACCTCTTACCTAGAATGTTATAGGAATGATTCATTTTGGGTAGATCTTAGATTAAGTGGCTTCTTCTTGGATCTCTGATTAGAGGTCATTTACTGCAACCACCTCTTTTTGCAGATGAGAGAATTTGGAGATGTCTAGTGACCCGTTTAAATTCACACAGATGGCAAAGCAAGAATTGGAACAAATTGAATCCAAATCTAGTATGTTTTCCCATATTCTACCTCTTTTTTCAAGGAAAGAGTTAATCGTAAATCAAGGATTCCTGTTTTATTCTAAAAGAAATCTGCTACCTCAATCTGTGTTGGAATCTATACTCATTCCATGAAACCTAGTATATTAGTTGAAACTAAGTAAAAGTAGAAAAGTTATTAGCAATCCTACTTCTACTACCAATTAGTCAGAAGGTAACTGTCGATTGTTAATTCAAGAGTTTGCTAAGGATGGCTGAAAGGCAAACTCCTAACAGATGGCATACTACCTCATTAGTTTTGAATCACTGGTGTCAAACTCAAATACAAAGAATCCCTAAAGATAGCAATATAGACTTAGAAAGCTACAAATTATCATTTTCAGTGTTATATTTTTATGTTTTGTTAAACATTTCTGAATTATATTTTAACCTGGTTTTGCCTGGACCTGGAGTTTTGTGGACCAGGCTTGGGGGGCGAGTTTGACACCTCTGCTAAAAATCAACCTCATAGCATGCCTTTTACTTTTCCTTCTAGGAAAAGGAGAATGGGAATCAGAAAGCTGAAATATTAGGAAGGAGCCCTGTTCTAGATACAAGTCATACTAAGATTTAGAGTTGACTTAATGACAATTTGAGAAAGTAAACCTTTGTTAAATTAGAGAACACTAGCTTATAGCTCAACAAATAGAATACTGGACCAGAAGTAAAGGGACTCAAGTTCTTTCCTATACTTTTCACTCACTATCTGTGTAACCCTATATAAGTCCCTGGACTTATAAGCCCTGGACCTCAGTTTCTTCATCTGTCAAATGGGGAGGTGGTGGCCTAGATGATTTCTTAATTCCCTTTCAGTTCTAAAATTTTATGACTATGATATGGAGTTTCTAGGCAGACTTTGAAATAGCAGGTAGCCTTAAAAAATAAAAGCAGTATTAGAGTTCTTGCCATTAGGCAAAACATTGCTTTTCCCACTCCCACTTGTTGACTGTAACAAGTAGCCAATCAAAGGCTTTCTCAGTTTTTGTGGAAGCATTCTGTGTGATGATTCTGAAATATTTTAATTGTGGATATCTTTGATACCTTTGCTTTAAAATTAAATATTATGGTCATTAGCTAATTTAATTAGTTTAAATTTATCAATGACTTGTGAAAGAGGATATAGCTTAGGCTTTTCTTTTAGTTTCGGGATCTGGAACTGTTCTTCTTTTAGAATGATTCCTGAAGGTATTGTTTGTACCCCTGAAGGCATGTTGTTTAAATCTTCCATTCACAAGAAGGAAATGGTAGTGTTCATTCCTAATTATTGAGTGAGTAGATGGGTTTTTTTAAGTAGATTTTCCTGAGCAGTCATTTTTAATTTATGATCAATTGTTAAATAATTTTTTGCTTATAATATTTTTTCTTTTCTTGAATATATACATAGATCCATGCTGTTGATAGATAAAATTTCAGTTATTTCAGATTTTGAATGCCAAATTTGAAAAAAAAATCACATGAAACATATTTAAAACAAACTTATTTTAAAAGGACCTTTTTTTCTCTCCCTTTTTCCTTTCTAAATATACACTCATCTAAACATGACTGAATTATTCATAGTTTCAGCAGCCATGTAGTGGCATAGCAGTTAAAGCTGGCAAATGAGTTCATCTGAGAAGTAAGATGAGACAGGAAATGAGGCAGATAAATGAATCAGAGGGAGAAGTAAGCAAGGCAAAAAGGGAAGGAAGTGGTGGCAAGCCAACGTGTCTTTTCATGTGGACATGAAAATGTGTATATGGGTTTAATTTCAGAAAGCTGTATCAATAGATATATGTATATCTGTCTTATCTATTTGGGAGATGATTATATTCTCCAATGATTTAACATATGGTATATACATTTAAAAAATTATACTGGACATACTATTAAACCTTTTTTCTATCTAATCTCTTTTGCTGTTTCTCTGTTTGCTGTTTCTCTATTAGTTGTGATAATTTAATAGATTTTCTAGTTGTATACTGAAGTACACACACACATACACATATGGCAGTGTACTTGGTTTTTTTTTTAAAAGCAAAGCAAAATAAAACCTCTCAGAATTCTTCTCATTTAAATGGGTCAATCACTATTATCTTTTGACCTCTATTAATATTTTATCATTTTAGTTTTTTATGTATTGACAAAACTATTGGCTGTTTCGAATACATAGTCTTTGATCATGACTTTCTGTAAAATAGTATAGGAATTATATAGTTACTGAGCTTATCTAACTCTGAGTGAAAGTAGCTGCTTTTGTTTCCCTCAAGATTCAGGCCTTGATTTGAGTTTATGTTAATGAACAGTACATGACTTACAGGATTTCCATTTCCTTATTTCATTATGATGAATTATAACCCTGGTTTTTTAACTGTAGCTGAATCGGACCGATTATTTTTCAAATACGTTAACTTGAAGAATGGTGGGATTAATTCCAGGTAGGACCAGGCAGGATTTGGGCTCTGCTAACAGAGCTTTTGAAAATACAGGGTTTTCTCTATCCCATGATGATGGATCAAAGTAGGACTTTACTAGAGGTTATTATAAGCATGTTATATGTTTGAAATAGTTGTAGATATACCAACCTGATAATTTAAATGTGTATTTTTAAGTAGAAAATTTCCCAGATATCCCCCGTGCCTGCCCTTAAAAAGGTCCTCACTAGTCACTCTGACTTAAACATCATCATATTTATGTTTATTTACTTAGAAAAACTAGTTCTTTGGAAAATGTGTGTATGAATTTTTAATTGAAAGGATAGACTAAGCTATGGCTGCCTTGAAGCCTATATTTCCCCAGCAGTCACCTCAGAGTTTATACCAGAGGTCTGCAACCAATGGCAGTAAAGTCAAAGATGGTTTTATTGTCCCTGGCTTGAAAGAATTGATGCTACCTCCAAAGCCCAGCACTTCAGAGTAGGGGGTTTGGACCTTGGTGTAGCCAGTTTTAAAAGGTTACTTACTCTTGATTTATAGCTCTTAACAAATGATACCTTAAGTACCTATGGACTCTACTGTGGATATTAATATTCTGTAAGGCAGGTAGGAGATTGAAACATTGGGATGTGGGAGAATGACCATGAGGCAAGAATCTGTGAGGTGACATCATGGAAACCAGAGCCAGCAGAGCGGACCTCATGGATTTAGAGGTAAAGAGTGTATGTCCTAACCCTAGCCCATCTCTGGTACTGGGTTGAAATGCCTCCTCCATTCACTCATTCCGATTTCTCCCCTTCCCCCAATAAGAACAACAACAAAAACTGCCCTGTTTTACTGCTCTTTGGTGAATGAATGCCATTCTTTGGTACCAACCTGGGGCATGATATAGTGGTGTCCTCCTCAGGGACTGGCTTTGGATGTCTACTCTTCCAGTCCCCAACCTCTTGACTTGAGTCACCGAATCAACATTCAAGCCTGGAACCCAAATCCTTTGCCCTGCTTCACCAGTTTGTATAAGAAAACACCAATGCCTCATCTCTACCATGGAATGCCTAGGCCTCAGGCCTCTCCGCAACAGGACCAGAGCCTGTCTCACCAGACATTGCACATGCTGGACCCTGCCCAGGACCAGAGCCTTAGATAAAAGACTTCTTGCCACCAGGACCTCTTCTAGGAGTAAGGGTCTCTGACACTAGACCCAACCAGGAGCCCAGGATATGTTTCATTTGCAGGAAATCATCTGATTAAGTATCATCTCCTGCCAACTTGGGATGGGGCATATGAACTGGTACTGAATGTGAGTTCAGTCAGGTCCCTGGGGACCCAGTCACCAGGTATTTACAGACCCAAATGACCAACTTTATTTCACTTCTTCTCTGATGCTTAAGAGAAACTTAATTGCCATTGTTCTTTGTTATTTCAGGGCCTTTGAGGATAGGAGAGCTAGTCAAATGTTACTACTCAGTCCAGTGACTAACAAAACCCTACTTCTTCCCATAATTGAATCTGACTATGAATAAATTAAAAATCCCATCTCTTGCCGTCTCTTCCCATTCCTTCATCTCCTTCTACAACAATGCTACCCTCTCTCAATTTCCTCACCTGCTCTACATGGTGACCTCAGTTTAAATGTTGATGTCCCCTTGAACACCCTCACCTCCCAGGTAAACAACATCTTCAGTTATCCTTTCTCACACCTTTGCTTCACTTTGCCCACACACAGGGTTGGTCATACTCTTGACCCTAACATTACCCATAAATGTTTGACTTCTGTGATGTTTGTCTCTGAAGTCCCTTTGCAGATCAAAACCTTTTGTCCTTCCTTTTTTGATCTACCTCTTTCCTGTTCACTGTTATTTAAAGTCCTTTACAATTTGGTTCAAGTTTGTTATTCCAAGCTTATTTCACATCATCTCTCCTTGTTACAATCTATTAGCGTGTTATATGTTTTGGTTGTATGTGTTCCTCCCTCCACATTCTCTCCTTCCCTGAAAATATGTTATATAAATGTTGGTCCCCATAAACTCTTTGGGGTATGAATTTTTTGCTTTATCTTTGCTTCTATACCTTTAGCATCTTGCCCTAAACCTGGCCTCTTGAGTTGGAGTAAATAGCCCACATACAACACAGTAGAGCTCATCAAAGCTGTTTGCTTTCATTAATGTGATTTTTGTTTTTTGTAAATTGCTATATTTTCCAGGCACTGGGGGAAAAAATGGATAGAGGTTTCCTTTCTCTTTCCCAAATTTTGGTAGGAGAAACCACACTATTATTGCTTTCTTGAAATTTAAAAAGATTTAGCCCATAAATCTCCTAGTGTATAAACCTGAAATTATGACTTACTAGTATGCATATATATGTGTATATATATATATATGCGTATATATATATATATATATATATATATATATATATGTTTTTTTCTTCTTAGAAATAAAGCCTAATATCACAATATCAGTTTGACTTGGAATTTTTGATTGTAATAAATGACAACATTTTTATTCAGGGAAATCCTCAAAATTCCTCAAAATGGGTGAAGCCAGTTGATGTTTTAAGAGCATGTCAAGGTAGCAAGTCGCATATTACTTCAAATGACCCAGAACAGGTTAAATCAACTGCTTATGATCTGGAAAAATGGCAACTAGAACTTGTGAGTAATCAAATATTTTTGATTTTCATGTTTCATTTTTGGAATTTCTCTTTTTATTCACAAAGTATTCTCAAAGTGTAGTACTTTATGTTTGATCAGATATGTAGAATTGGAAATACTTTCATTTCCTGCCATAATTTATTGCTTATTTCCACAAGATTAGTAGTCATAAATACTGTAAGAGATTAGGGAAAGGTTTTGTCTCTTCTAATTTTAAGATATGACAAAAGTGGAAGAAGCAGGCTGTTTTATTCATTGGTTGCAGTGCCAACAAAAATTGAGCAGTGATTTTTATTTAATAGAATTATTATTAAAGCAGATATACATTTTGATTTTAATAAGTAAGTACTAATTACACTGAAACAAAAAGTTTGCATATAATATCCGTTGATAAATACAGTAAGAAATCTTAAATTTAGATTATGAGTTGGAAGGGATATTAATACCATCTAGTCCAGTCTGAATCTGACCAAGAATCTCTTGTGTAACATCCCTGACAAATGATTATCTGTCCTCTGCTTCAAGACCTTCAGTGAGGGAAAATTTACTACCTCTTTAGGCAATAAAGTCCACTTTTGGACAGCTTAGATTGTTTAGCCAGCTTTTAATTTACTTTAAGGCAGAGTCTAACCCTCTGCAACATCTACCCATCTACTAGCTCTGCCCTTTGGGGCCAGCAGAGGAAGTTTTATTCTTCTTTCACGTGAAAGCCCTTCAGACATTTAAAAGATGTTCACATGCCTCCTCTAAGTCCTCTTCTGTAGCCTGAACGTCCCTAGTTCCTTTAATTGACCCTTGTATAACATGTTTTCTAGTATTCCCATTATTTTTGTGCCTGAAACGGAGTACTTCATAGTATATGTGGTATGAGTCTTTTATATGGTGAAACTCTTACTTTTCTTGTTGTGCTCACAGTTATTCAATAGACATAGCCTAGGGATAACCTTATTTTTTTGGGGGGGGCAGTAATACTACCATATAGTTGACTAATATGGAAATTGTAAGCCTCTAAAACCTATGTATCCTTTATATGGGCTTTATTATCTAGCCAAGCATTTTTGCATTTGTCATTCACCTCTGGTTTGGTATTTTTTGAAGATGTTGTTCATGTGAAATTAATTTTTTTAATCTGTATGGACCTTTATAATTACTAAATTTCACATGATTCCTCTTATCATTCTAGCCTATTGAGATCTTTTTGAATCATGACTCTCTCATCCAACATTATTTTTCTCTCCTAGATTCATCCCATCTGCAGATCTGAAATAGCATGTTTTCTATTCCTTCACCTACACCATTGATAACAATATTGAACAGAATAGGGCCAAGAATGGTTCCCTAAGGCACCTCACTGGATACCTTAGTCTACATTGACATTACTACTCTTGGTGTCTGTCATATCCAGTTCTATATCCTCCTAATACTGACCTATATCTCTCCATCATATTTACAAGTATAGTATAATACACTTTGTTAAATGTTTTGCTGAAATCCCATGCTCACAAACACAGAAGTGAAACTTATTTATGAGTTATGGGAACATCAAGTGCATGACCTGGTTAGGATGTTAGAGAGCATTTCCAGTATAGATATTCTATAGATACAGAATACCGATGATGTATTTTTCTAGTTACCCTGCCAAAAAAAAGAAATGAAGTTATTTTACATGACCTGTCCTTCACAAACCTTTACTGGCTATTTAATCAAATCAGCAAGCATTTATTAAGTGCCTACTGTGTGCTAGGCACTCCACTAAGTGCTAGGGATACAGAAAAGGGGGAAAAACCAGTCTCTACCCTCAAAGAGCTCTCACAGTATAATAGGGTAGACAACATGCAATATCTGTGTACAAACTACACGCACACACACACATACACAATAAATTGGAGATAAACAAAGAGGAAAATCACTAGCACTAAGGGAATGGGGAAAGGATTCCTGTAGAATATGGTATTTTATATGTAGAATATGGTATTTTAGCTAGTACTTGAAGGAAGCCAAGAAATATAGGAGGTAGAGAGGAGGAGGGAGAAAATTCCATGCATGGGAGATAGCTAGTGAAAATGCCTGAAACTGAGAGATGTGCTAGGAATAGAAAGGAGGCCAGTGTCAATGGGTTGCAGAATATGCTAGGGGACAGGGCATAAGTTAAGTGTAAAAAGATTGGAAAAGTAGGAGGGAGCCAGGTCTGGAAGGTCTCTGAATGCCAGGCAGAGAATTTTATATTTGATTCTGGAGGTAATAATAATGGAGTTAATTGAATGGGGGTGTGGGAGGTGGGAAGGAAAATGACATGGTCAGCCCTGAATTTCAGGAAGATCACTTTAACAGCTGTGTTGAAGATGGTCCAGAGTGAGGAGAGACTTGAGTCATGCAGACCGACAACAAAGCTATTGCAGTAATCCAGGCATGAGAGCCTGCTGCAGCATAGTGTCAGTGTCAGAGGATGGAAAGGGGCATAGACGAGAAATTTTGAAATTTAAATCCGTAGGCTTTGGCAAGGGATTGGATATGGGGAGTGAGAGAGAGTGAGAAGTTGAGGGTGACGCCTAGATTGTGAGCCTAGGGGACTAAGGATGTGATGTCCTCAACAGTAATAGCAAAGAGGGGAAGAAGAGAAGGCATGGGGGAAAAGATAATGAGTTTGGGACGTGCTGAGTTTAAGATGCCAACAGGATATTCAGTTTGGGATGTCTGGAGGTCAGTAGAGAGTTGGCTCTGGATAAGTAGATTTGAGAGTCATCTACAGAGATAATTGAATACACAAGAGCTGATGATATCACTAAATGAAATAGTATAGAGGGAAAAGAGAAGAGGGCCCAGGACAGAGCCTCGGAGGAGAAACCCACCTTTAGCAAGTGTGGCACCATGGAGATCCAACAAAGGAGACTGGGAAGGAATAGTCAGGCAAGTAAGAGAAGAACCAGGATAAGATAGTGTCACAAAAACTTAGGAGAGTAACAAGTAAAAGAAAATGATCAATAGTGTCAAAAGCTGCTGAGAGGTCAAACAGAATAAGGATTAAGGAAAGACCATTAGATTAGCAAATGCAAGATCATTAGTAACTTTAGAGAGAGAAGTTTCAGTTGAATGTTAAAGTCAGAAGCTGGATTGTAGAGATTTAAGAAAAAAACTGAATGAACAGGAAGTAGAGTGACTAATTATAGATAAGCTTCTCAAGGAGCTATCTACAGAAGGCAAGAGAAATATAGGATAATAGCTAATAGGGATAGATGGAACAAGTGAAGGTTTTTTGAGAATAGGGGAGACCTCAGCATGTTTGTAGGCTGTAGGGAAGTAGGCAGCAGACAAGAAGGCATTGCAGATGTGAAAAAATGGGGATGATAAGAGAGGGCAATCTTCTTGAGAAAATAGTATGGGATGGGATAACTTATACATGTAAAGGGGTTTTCTTGGAAAGCAGGAGGAAGGCCACCTCTTCATATCTTCAAAGGAGATAAATGGTAGAAGATGTCTGAGTGCTAAGGCTTGGCAGGGCAGGACTTGAGGAGAGGAGGGCACTCTTGGCAAATGGCCTCACTTTTTCATTGAAATATTAGGCAAGGTTCTAAACTGAAATAGTAGGGGGAGGGGAAACCATGAGAGGTTAATGAGGATAAATTAAAAGATTCGGAAAAATTGTTGTGTTGAGTAGGATAGTAAATCAATTAGGGAGGTATAAAAGGATTACTTTGTCATAGTGAGGATCCAGTTAAGTTTATGTAACATAAATTGGTAGTGGCCCCAGTCAACATAGTTCTGTGATGTTCTCTGGCTTCATTCAGCAGTAGCACATGAATAGGAGAGGACAGCAGATGATGGGAACAGTCCAAGGCTGAGGCTTTGCAGGGCCAAATCTTCAGTAGGATAAGGAGGTAAGGGACTCAAGAGAACACTGTAGGGCTGAACTGGTTCAAAAAGGGGTCATGATAGGGAGAGGAGAAGAGTGTAGCTAGAGGAGGGGTGGTAGCCTGGAAAGAATTAGTAGTTGAAGGATTGAAGTCACAGTATGGATGAAGGACAGGGTTTGAGGTTGCAAGGTAGAATGGAAGGTGGAATACCACATATTGTGATCAAATAAAGGAATTTCAGAGTTTACAAATGCAGAAGTGAAATTTATTTATGGTTTATGGAAACATCGAGTGTATGACCTGCTTAGGACATTAGAGATCATTTCTTTATGCATGTTGAAGTATGAAGGCAGCAGTTGAGGAGGAAAGAGTCTGTGAGTCAGTCATTGAAATTATTGAGGAAAGAAGAATGTCCTAGAGGTCAATAGATAGCAGCAACCAGAATCTTGATTAGGAGATAAATATTTTTATTTATCATTACATATGAGATATATATGTTTATCATGATATATGATATATTTATATATCACATATATACAAATTTAATGGACCGAAAAGGAGGAGAGGTTACTCAGTGATGGCTGTAGAAAAAGAGTCTGCAAGTGACAGTAGAACAGTGAGTATTCCAACTCTCCTACCTGGTCCAACAATTTAGGGGTTATGAGTGAAAGAGAAGCCAATGCTGAAAATGGTACTGAGGAGGGAGCCAGGCCTCAGGAAGGGCCGGAAGATGGAAGGAGTCAGAAAAGGAAATACTTACGATGGAAATAAATTAAACTATGGAACAAGCATTCCTGTGAGAGAATTACTAAGACGATGTAATAGAGGCATTGTTAATCATCACTGAATGAGTTCAGGGGGGTTTTCGACCATTCCAGGGGTCTGGCCTCAGCATAGAGTACTCTCAGGTCATGAGGCAGCAGTGAGCGTGTAGCTGGAAGTACAGGTAGTTACCCACGTGGAGACAAACTCAGGCACGTTAAACATTGAGGCTGCGTGATAGAATGCTGTTTCATGCCTTTCAGGGAGGCAGGCCAGAGTAGGAGACCGGTGGAGGGAGTGACAGAAAGACATTTCTCCCTTTCGCAGGCATTCAGGCCCTGCCAGGACAGGGTAGAGGAAGCCTGGTGGAATTAGGTGATCTCTGCTTTCTTTTTCAAGGGCTCACAAATCATTTATAAGCCCATTATCAGAACTCACAAACCATTTAGTCTTAGAATTTTACATGAATGGGAATCATGTGTACTGACCTACAGTTTTTATATTCCATCCTCTTTTCTTCGAAAATCAGGACATTTGTCTTTCCATAGTCATGTGGTTCTATTTCCTAAGATTTTTCAAAGATTTCTGAGAGCAACTCTGCAATTATAACTACACGGTTTTTCCCTAAATCTTAGACTTGAGAATGTATAGCCATTTGGGGCAGATATCGCTATATAACCTTTTCTACCATTATCTTAGGTTTCCATTCCCTGTTACCTACTTTTATCTATCCTCAGTTCAAAACTGTTTTTATTTAGAAGAAGCACAATAACAATTTACATTTCCATAGTAACTTGGCCACGGTCATATAGCTAGGACTAGTGAGAGGCAAGAATTGAAGCTAGGTTACCTGACCAAAAATACATTGTTCTTTCAGCTCTACTATGCAGCTAAAAAGATATTCACTCCCCACCCCAGTATTGTACATTATTATCATAACATCTAATTCAGTCAGTGGTTTCTATTCCTTTTTGAAATTTTATCTTTCTCAAAACCTATCTTTTAAAAAACCTCTCCTTTGTTGTCCTTAGTATCATTCATTCATCATTTGCCTCTTACAATTCTGGGCTTTTGTGATTTGTTTCTCAAACTATTCATCTATTCATCCTTTTGTCCATGAGCCCTGCAGTATGTCTTTATAACAGTTCCATCCTTCTTTCTCCCTTTGCTAATACTTATCCAAATGATTTCCACAATATTTTGCCCTTTGAGTTCCTATTCTTACATTAATGAATCTTTTTATCATATGATATTTTGAATAATGTGTATCTTCCAGAGAGGTGTTCCTGTCCTGTGTCCCATCTCACCCAATTTCAGTCCTACCCAAGTTCACAACCTTGATGTTATCCTTAACTTTTCTCCACTAAACACATTTTCCCAATCAATTGCCAAGTCTTGTTTCTACCTCTACAACATCTGTCTCATTTGTCCCTTAATTTCTACTGGTGTGGAGGCCACTTTTTGTTCAGGCTCTTATCACCTGTCACCTGGCTATCTGCAGTAGCCTCTTCATTGGTCTCCCTGCCTCAAGTATCTCCTTTCTACAATTCATTCACGCAGTTACTAAAGTGATTTTCCTAAAGTACCTGTTGGGTATCATTTCCTTTCTCAAAAAACTCCAATGACTGCCCATTTTCTTGGGAATCAAATGTAAGTTCCTTTGTTTGACATCTAATGCCTTTCACAACCTTTGTCCCAAATTGCATTTTCTCTGGATTCAACTGGAGAGAGGTAGGAGAAAGGTTAAATTTACTTCTCGACACAAGAACATAAGATGAAACCAGTTATGTTTGGTTGATGACTTCCAGATAATTTCTTATTCTCATTATCTTTTTTTCTCTTATATTCTGTTTTTTAAAGTAATGTATTTCTTTCTAGTTTTCAACATTGAGTTCCATAATATTTTGAGTTTTAAATTTTCTCCCCCTGTGTCTCTTTCCCCTCCCCATGATGGCATATAATCTGATATAGGCTCTACTTATACCTTCATATTAAGCATATTTTTACATTAGTTATGATGTATAGAAGAATTAGAACTAATGGGAGGAACCACAAGAAAGAACTAAAACAAAACAACAAAGGAAAAGGAGAGAAAATAGTGGCTTTCATCTGCATTCAGACTCCGGTTCTTTTTATGGATGTGGATAGCATTTTTCATCATGAATCTTGGAGTTGTCTTGGGTCCTTGCATTGCTGAGAAGAGAAGTCTATCAAAGTCGGTTATAGCACAATGTCACTCTTACTGTGTACAGTGTTCTCCTGATTCTGCTCATTTCACTCAGCATCAGTTTATGTAAGTCTTTCTAGATTTTTCTGAAGTTTGCCTATTCATTTCTTATAGCTCAATAGTATTCCACTACATTCATGTACCACAGCTTGTTCAGCCATTCCCCAATTGATGGGCATCCCCTCAATTTCCAATTCTTTGCCACTGCAGAAAGAGCTGCTATAAATATTTTTGTACATGTGGGTCCTTTTCTCATTTGTATGATCTCTTTGGGATGCAGACCTAGAAGTGGTATTGCTCAGACACCAAAAGGGTATGCACAGTTCCAAATTGGGCATAGTTCCAAATTGTTCTTGAGAGTGGCTGGATCAGTTCACAACTTCACCAACAATGCATTAGTTTTCCAATTTTCCCACATCTTCTCCAACAGTTATCATTGTCCTGTTTTGTCATGTTAGCCAATCTCATAGGTGTGATGTCCTTATGCTTATTTTCACTAACCTCTAAATTAAAATTCCTATTCCCTTCAATTATGAATATAGATAACACATAGTATTCTGAGAAGGAATCATAGATTTCACCAGACTGCACCCAGATTCCATGACGCAAAAATGGTTAACTCCCACAGTTTAGGTAGTGTGGGCATATCTCATTAGATGTCTTTATTTATTAACGCTTTCTTCATTAAGTGTAATCATTTGTTTGAACTAAAACCTTCTATCTTTATTGGGCTTATTAGTGCTCTCAAGCAAAAAGATAATTATTTAAATTATACTGTTACCCTTAATCTCATGTACAGACATTTTTACCAAATTACAAACAGCCAAAGTCTCAGTTAAGCTAAGCTTGATTATCCTTAAATAAAACACTAATATTCTAATTATTCTTCCCATTAATGGGACTTCTCAGACTATGATAGATACGATTGTTGTTCAACAGTTCAATCACACTAGATTTGCAAGGCACTTTATTTATATCATTTGATTTGATCTTTACTACAACCTTGTCTAGTCTGGGATATAAAATTAGCAAGAAATAAAACTAATTATAGAAAAAAACTGTTGGCTTGTTGTAGTGAGTAAAGTGAGTGAGGAATATTGACATGTATTTGTTAATGATGAAATGTTAGTTTCAGTGTTCAATATGGAGTGTTAATTTCAGTGAGATATTATGGATTAGCTAATATTCATGCATGTTATTCATGGCCAGAGACCTTTTCATTTATAATTCTTTCAATAAACTTGTTGAATACCTTTAGTATGCAAACTATTATGGTAACCACAGATGGACATTCAAAGATCTTTAAGTGAGAAGCTGCGTTTGCCAGAGCAGCCTTTTGTCTAAAAAAAAAAAATTTCTTTTGTCAGGGTCACACCACCTCAGGGAGCAGCCAGCCTTGGGTGTGGGGAGAAAACAGAAACTGGAAGTAAGCTTGTTGCTCTGGAAAATCTGATGTAATACTTCTCCCATGCTGTCTGTTGAGGGGCGTATTTACACAGTCCTTTCTGAATGTCAGAAACCAGGGCATGGGGGGGAGTGGTTCTTCATCATTTCATCCTTTGAGAAATGGGAATGACAGCAGCTCATCCTTTTTTTTTTTTAAACTACTTGTCTCAGAGAATAACAAAAAGGTTTCGAGAAGGAAGGGTTTCCTCCCCTAAAAGGACACATTTTGGGTTTTTTAAAACAGGCTAGAGATAATTGGATTCATTTTTTATAACTGAATTTGAACTAGAAAACACTGTGAGGATATATGTCATTGGAAAATATTCATGTGTATTCCTTTCTTTTCTAAAGGAAAAATTAAAACTTATTTATGAAGAAAAGAATGAAATATTAGAATCTCAAGTCAAGACACTGAGGTAAAGTGAAACAATTTTTTAAAGTATTTATGAAAACCTAAAGATCTAACTGAGCTTCATCAATAACAAAAATAATAAACTTTAACATATGCCATAAAAGTATTTGCTGGTGAAGCATTATGTTTTTAAAATTGAAATTTCTCAAAATAATTCAGTAAACTTAATTTTAGAAGTTCTGAACTGTCAAATCTCCTTATAGTCTTCAAATTTCAGTTTAAACACTCATAGGCTAAAAATCTTCACCAACAAAGACTTACCAGTCCATAAGGTAAATTTTTATAAATATTCATGGTAAGTTTCTTCATTTTGCCTCTGTATTTTCTTGGTATTGTAGTTAGTATATAGGAGAGAAAATATCTTGGATTTATTTATTTATTTTTTTAGCTATTGAAGCAACTTACTAGATAGTATTTACCTTTCTCAATAGAAATTCTAAGAGATTATGGAAGTTATTTTGCTTTTGTAACATGTGGAAAATTGGTGTGAATTTTTAAATACATTTTTCCATGAAGTAAGTATTTTTGTTTAAACAAATACAAGAAAATATTCATTGTTTATTATTTAATAGATTACATGTGTATGCGAAGTAGGGAAGGAAGCCAGGATATTAACTAATTGTGCTTTTTTTGTCGTTTGTTTAAAACAATTTTAAATAATGAAAAAATGGAATTTTAAATTTGGGAAAATTATTACTTCAGTGTCTCAAAGTGGCTTTGAAGTTTGAAGTTATCTTAAACAATTTTCAAGATATGGATAATTCTGTACCTTCAGTGCTATAATACAGAAAGACATGGACCTCCTAAACTTTCATTTCATTTAGTATAGTTTGGCTCATTAAATGTGTCATTGCTGATTGTACCTTGCCTTGGACAGTTTTAAGTTGGTCCATTCAATTTATTTTTCTGCCTCACATTGAAACATAAAATGTGGTCTGAAAAATCACTACTTTCTGCCTGAGCATCTATATATCCTATTTACTTATACTGCTTTTTTTTTTATAACTTGATACTAGAAGTGTGCTATTTATAAGTAATATCATTTTGCAAAAATGTAAGGTTTAGCACTTTTTTAATGCAAGCAAAATTCAAAGCTGCTGTCATTAATTAGTGTACTACATTTATATAGTAAAGACTTCCTTTTTGGCTTATAGTTCATATTCAAATAAAATTTGAAGTGTTGGATTTTTTTAAGCTGCATTTTCTCTCAGTGCAGATGAAATGAAAGCATTTTTTATTATAAAAATTTACACTCTTTTGTTGGTTTAGGTTCTTTATTATAGTTACATTTTTTCCCCTCACAATCCATTTTGGTTGATGACAGCCTTTGGGGTTTTTTTGTTTTTGTTTTGCTTAAAAAATCTTCCTCTTCTTCCATAGTGTCCAGAGTTGCTTTGTCTTTGGAATGTGTTCTGAAAGTGCTCCAAAACCAGTGTTAACTAACTTTCAGAGTATGATATTAAAGTTATTTTTTGCCCCATGTCACCAAAAGGAAACTGACTAAATTGAAGGCTTTGTTTCATACAGTATTTTAAGACTTTTTAAAAATTAAGATTGGCTAGATTATTGTTTAAAAGGATTTCCTTCATCCATAGTGTCTCCCACTTAAAAAGTAAAGAAATTACCATTTGTATTTGAAAATTTCCCTATAAATGAAGTTGCAAATATTGAATTTGATTCACTTATACAATTTATCTTACTGCTTTTCTTCCTTTTAGGAAAGACTTGTCTGAATCTCAGAAAAATTGTGAAGAACTCAAGGGGAGACTAAGGCATCAAGAATCTCTCAATGCAGTTTCTAACCGTGTTGGTGGTCTTTGCTTAAAATGTTCCCAACATGAAGCTGTCCTTGCTCAAACCCATACCAATGCTCATGTACAGACCATTGAAAGACTGGCCAAGTATGTATACATGTATGCATATCAAGATCACCAATTTTTTTTAACTTTGAAAAATGTGATTTTAAAAGGATGGAGTGCTCTCTTCTCATAGTGTATCAGTGACTATTCCAAATTTAAGGGTTTCACTTTGGTTGATGGAGAGAGTGGTGTTCACATAATCCTGACAGACTTGCTGCCTTTTATCTGATGTCCTCTCCAGCTTCATCTTGCCGAGTTTTCTATGAGCCCCTTTCCCCTCATTCACTTATCATAGAATGATAAATGCATTCTACCCCAGTGTTGCTCTTGATGAAGTGTTTGCTGGCTAGCACAATTTTAGACTTTTATGGTAATTGATTTACAGTGGTTAAATTTACCTCAGAAAATGGTCATAGTTTTTGTTGATGGTGATTTTTTAAATTTATTTCTCTCTTTTTAGCCTCAAAAGATTATTTAAATATATCAGGTGGCAGTTACATTTGCATGCAACATCTTACTGGTATTTTTCCTTTCTCCAAAATACAGAAGTAATGTTTTCTACTCCATTTTGTTTCAGTCTTTTTTTTCAGTCGTGTCCAACTTTTTGTGACCCCATTTGGACTTTTCTTGGAAAAGTTACTGGAGTGGTTTGCCATTTCATTCTTCATCTCATTTTACAGATGAGGAAGCTGAGACAAACAGGATTAAGTGACTTGCCAAGAGTCACATAGCTAGTTCGTGTCTGAGGCCAGATTTGAACTCAGAAAGATGAATCTTCCTGACTCCAGGCCCAGTCCTCTATTCAGTGTGCTACCTGGCTGCCCTCTTTTTACTCCATATTCTCAATCAGTTAAAAGCTTTTTAAGCAAGTAAGGCAACTGGTGGTCCAGTGGGTGGAGTGCTCTGCCTGGAGTCTGGAAGACTTGTATTCAAATTCGGCCTCAGAAATTTAGTAGCTCAGTGACCCTCTGCAAGTCATTTAACTTCTCTTTGCTTCAGTTTCTTCAACTTTAAAATGGAGATAATATCACCTGCAGGGTTACTGTGAAGATCAAATGAGATAATATTTGTAAAAAGCACTTGGCATGATGTTTGGCACATAGTAAGCACCATATAAATGCTAATTTTCTTCACAATTATAAAATGGGTGGATCAAGGTGTAATTTAACTAAGATTACTTTTAGAGAAGCAGTGTTGGGGTAGTGGCTAAAGTGTTGTACTTAGAGTCTACAGGACAAATATTCAAATCCTGCTTCTGATATTTAGCTGTGGCCATGTTGAGGTCATTTAAGTCTTTCTAAGCCTCATATTCAAAGCTCACATTCTTTACCAAAAAATAAGAGGGCTAATATTTGTACTGCTACTCCGAAGGGTAGTTATGAGGCTTTTATGAAATACTGTGTGTGCCAAGTACTTCACAAACCTTAAGGCCCTATATAAATAGCAACTATTATTATTGTTATTATCATTTTGAAAGATACCTTCCCATGAGGTGAAAGGTATTTCTGTTTTATTTATCTAGTGAAAAGAGGCATTTGAAGAGAACTGTTGGAAAGGATTCAGTTTAACAAACATATATTAATTGCCTACTGAGTGCTAGGTGCTTGGGATACACAAAAACTTAAGTAAATTCAGAAAGCTTTTATTGAGCACTTTTTGTGTATCAGGCACTAGAAACACAAATGCAAAAATGAATCTGTCCCTCCTGTTAAGCAGTTTACATTCTACTGCAGGAAGAAAACCTATACACAGATAATGGAGTTTTAAAAACTAGAGGTTGTTAATTAGAGGAATGACATGGGCAGACATGTTTCATAAGATTATTTTAGCTGTATGGATTAGGTTTGCTCGGATAGAGAGAGATTAGAGGTAGTGTGAGCAATTGGGATGCTGCAACAGTCCAGAAGAGAGGTGATGAAAACCCGGACTACAGGAGTGGCAGAGAGAAAGGAATAGGTAAAAGAGATGTTATGGTGGAAGTGTAGGTAGGATTAGGCATCTGATGTGGATATGGAGAGTGAGCAAGAAGAAGTAAGCAAGGGTTTTGAGATTATAAACTTGAGTGAGTGGGAGGATAGTAACCTCAACTGAAATGGAGATTCTTGGATAAAAGAGGGTTGAAGATGAGAATTGGGACTGAAAGACAAAAGACCTGATTGCCAATATCAGTATTTGTCTATCTGATTGTAAAACTCTAAAAATATTCCTTAATTTCTATTATAATTTTACCCATCTATAAAATAGATTTAATTTGATATAATTTTTATTTTCCTCATAGTGATTATAAAGATGAATATCCAAGCAAATCATTTTGTGGGGAAATGTCTATATCACCCCAAGGCATTTACTATTTGTGAATAATCTATAACTAGATATTTTTATGCCTAAGTCTTAATCCAAGCCAAAATGTTTATAATTTTGTTTGTTTCTGTCTTTCTATCATATTCCAAAGAATAGAGAGATGAAGCATTTATCAAGCTCTTGTTATGTGCCAGTCACTGTTCTAAGTGCTGGATTTACAAATAAAAATAAAACAGTCCCTACCCTTAAAGATTTTTTGTTTTAATGGCGGAAGACAACTCACAAAGGGTGGATAGAAGGGAGTGGTATAGTGGTATGGTTTTCTGCTTCTCAACAAGATAAGACAAAAGTTCACATATTTTGCACAAAGATGTCCCTTTTCCTTGCCAAGGCAAATCTCTCCACATGTAAAAGTGATCCCATTCCATCCTGTCTTCTCTAGCAGACCCTTCTGTCATCTTCAATCTCTCCCTCTGTAATGGCTCCTTCCCTACAGCCTACAAATATTCTCAGGCTTCCTCCATTTTCAAAAAAGAAAAAAAAACACCTTTGTTCATGTGTCCTCTTTACCTATTGTCCTATATCACTCCTTTTTTCTATGTAAACTCCTTGAGATGACTGTTTATAACAGGTGTCTACAGCTTCCTTCTTGTTCTTTTTAACTGTTCTGACCTCATCACTAAACCAAAATAACTTTCTTTAAAGTTATTAATTTCTTAATGGCCAAATCTAATGGCCTTTTCTCAATCCTCCTCTTTCTTAATCTCTCTGCGATTTTTTATATTGCTGACCACACTCTTCTCCTTGATACTCTCTTCTCTGTAGGTTTTGTGATACTGCTCTTTCATCATTCTCCTTCTCCAACTCTGTTACTGGGTCTTAATCTCCAACTCTGTTACTGGGTCTTAATCTACATCATGTCCACAGTGGGAGTATCCCCTAAGACTGTTCTGGGCTTTCTTCTTTTCTTCCACCATACCACTTCATTTAGTGATCTCATCAGCTAAATAGATGGGCCTATATTTTAGCATAGAGGCAAAGAAAAATGGATGAAAGGAATAAGGATATTGAATCAGCCAATAAGCATTTATTAAGTGTTTGTTGTGGGTTAAACACTCTTATAGCCACTGATGGAATTAATGAGACTTGGCAACTGATTGAATAGGGAGAGGTTAGGGAGATTGAGGAGTCAGTAGCGACTCTTAGATTGCAAACTTTAGAAGAGTTGGCGGTGCCTTCCATAGAAATAAGAGAGTTCAGAGTATGCCTCTTAAAAACTCCCATTTTGACATCATCTAATTTTTAATCACTTAATAATTTGTCATTATGATGATGATGATTGCTGACTTTTATATTATTTTGAGTTTTTTCAAGTACTGCTGTAATACTGTGATTTTACATAATACTTTCCATAATACTATGACACAGTATTTGTCTTGTATGTAAATAGTTGATTGCATGTTGTCTCTCCCATTAGAAAATGACATTCTTAAGTCCAGGGACTGTTTATTTGTTTAGCTCTAGCAGTTAGCTCAGTGCCTGGAAATAATAGGTGCTTATAAATGCTTGATGACTGACTACTGACCGAGGTTTTTTTTTTTTCCCCAAAGGTCTAAGATATTTCTTCCAATAAGGCAAATTATAGTCCTTTCATACATGATCATTTTGTGTGACTTGTGTGTTCCCATGAGTTTGCCATCAAAGCCCATCAGCTTTCCTTGCTTTCTCTTGACATTGCAAGAATACTAGTAGAACATATCCACCCTCTGAACTCTTAGCTGCTCCCTGCTCACAGCTCACACATACACTGCTGCTTCTCTAGATCCCACCTAGAAGCCCAGAAATCCCCATCCTCAACACTCAAATACACACACTGAATTATGACACCCTTCACTAAGCTACTGGGCCACCTCTCCACCACCTGTCCAGCTGGCCTCTTTCCTTTCCTGTCTCCAGATAACTAGACCCAGGTAGTGTCCTTGACCTCATCCTACTCCCCCAGTCAGGGCCACATAGGGGTCAGTGCCAAGGAACAGCTTGTGGCCAATCTTCCCTCCCTTTTCCCCCCATGTATAAAGGTGTGTAATTATTGAGCTTTGGGTTTCTTTGATAAAGACTTGTGTATATTAAAAAAATAGAATACTAGTGGAGTACGTGGCCCTACCAACATTGTCCCTTGCTCTTAACATGTATGTGACTGACCTATATTCTTCTTCAATAATACATTTCTATATTTCAGTTCTTTATTATATTAATTATAATTAAACTTCCTAAAGTTCTCATATATTCAATTATATTGTGGTTTAAATATTTCCTCCCATATAAATAGTGTACTTTTTTGGCATATGGAAATCCTTTAACATGAATGTCACTGCTTTCTTACATGAACATTCAAAGATATTGTTAAATTGATTATTTAGAGTTCTATTTTCTGTGGACAGATCAATAATCTGATTTTAAATTAGCATTTTATCAGGTATTTGAGTATTAGAAAGGAATTATCTTTAATGTATTTTGAGAAGAAACTTTATCCAAAATATTTCTAAAACTATAGAAATGTCTTCATCCTGTTATCATATGTACAGATAGGTAAACTCTGATCATACATGTTTTGGTCACTTGGAGGTGTAGATAAAATTTTAATTGCATTATTAATTGATGAAATTTAGTTTGAACTAATAGCTCCTATTTTTAATTGGTTTCTTTTAATAACAATAACAGCTCACATTTTTATAGTAATTTAAGGTTTGTAGGCAGTGAAATGTTAATCTACCCATTTTAAAGATGAGAGGAAATTGAGGTACAAACGTGGTAAGTGAGTAACTTGCCCTAAGTGTCAGGGCTAGGAATTGAATCTAGCTTTCCTGACTTGGATTACAACACTTATCTCATTCTCCCTCTGAAATTTAACCAAAGTAAATTTCATTTAAAACTTGCCTGTGTGAGGAAATTCCAATGGGAAGTAATCTAAACTTGGATACAAGAAAGGCAGTGTAATTTAATATAAGCTAACATTACAAATGACTCTTTGTTTAAATCAGCTTTATCACATTTTTCTTCTTAGAAAAAGTTCCCGCATGTATCGTATAACTTGCAGTTAAACTTCCATGAAACTATAGATAATACTATAGTTTCATGATTTTGCATTTCTTAAAACTTGGACATTTTTCAAAGATCATAAGTAGTTAAAAACTCTTTGATATTAAATAATTTTCAGTGCTATCATTGAACTAAGAAAAAAACCCCTAAATTCAGCCTTCAGTTTTCTCTTCAAAGCCAGCTAAAATTTGAAAAATTAAAGTTGTTTCTTGGCAGGCACTTAACTTTTTATTGCCAGGTTTTAAACTGCAAACAGTTATCCCAACTGAATTTGAAACCACAGTTTTAAAACTGGACAACTCACAATGGTCTAAAAACCATAGACACAAAAACACACATTGAATTTATAACCCCATTCCTTATTCTACCTCAAAAGGATTTTTAAAACACTTTCTGCATTGGGAACTTCCATGCAATTATAACCTTTCATTTGTCAATAATTTCTTAACTGTTAAGATGTGTTTTTGTACATTTGTATTCGTTTGCCTAAACTCTCCAACTCTCCTTTTTGCCCAATGACCACTTGCGTACATTAGTACATTATCTTGGAATGTTTTTATTCAAAGAACGTGGAGTTTATTTCAAGCTCTGGGATTGTACCCTGCCTAGTTTTTGTACTGAGACATTTTGACATTTAATTCAATCAAACCCTTGATAAATATCTCATAGAATCTTAAGAGTTGGAAGGGAGCCTCAGAAGTCATTTAGAATAACAGATAACAGAACAGAAATCCTCTTTACAACATCATGAAAATTGGTTATCTAGCTTCTCCTTAAAGACTTTCCACTCCCTCCTGAGACAGCTCATTCTGTTTTTGACAGTTTGCATGTTAGTGGACCCGTGAATGTTATGTTAGGAGTGGGTGAACAATGACCCCAAGTTATATTAGTTTTAATAACATCTTTATGTCAGTCAGTTAGTAAACATTTACTAAGTTCCTACTATGTGCCAGGCACTGGGGATACAAAAAAAAAAGAGAGAGAGAGAGAAAAAAATGTGAAGACAGTCCTTTATCTCAAGGAGGTCACAGTCTAATGAGGAAGAAGACATGTAAGCAACTACATGTACAAGCAAACTATATGCAAGATAAATTGGAAATAATTAACAAAAGGAAGGTACTAGATTTAAGAGGATTTTGGAAAGGCTTTCTATAGGAGATGAGATTTTAGCTGGGACTTGAAGTCAGAGAAGCCAGAAGGTAGAGATGAGGATGAAAAACATTCTAGGCATGAGGCACTGATGTTGAAAATACCTGGAGTCGAGAGATGGAGGCCAATATCACTGAATCTCAGAGTACATGGTGGGGTTTGAATGTAATGTGTCAAGAAGACTTGAGTGGGGAGAGTGGGTCTAAGTTAGGAAGGGATTTGAAAGCCAGATTATTGGGTGTTTAATCCCCAAGCTAATAGGGAGCCACTGAAGTTTGTTAAGTAGTGGGATCACATAATCAGGCCTAGGCTTCAATAAGATCACTTTGACAGCTGGGAGGAGCATGGACTGCCAAGACAGGAGACTTGTGGAAAGTAGACTCACCAGAAGTCTCTTGCAACAGTCTAGGTGTGAGGTGATTGTGGCAGAGTCAGGGGAGGAAAGTGGATGTATGAAAGAGGTGTTTGGAAGGTAAAGTCAACAATTTTGGAAAGTGATTGAATGTGAGAGGTGAGAGTGAAGAGTCTTGGGTAGCACTGAGGCCATGAGCCGGGGTGAGTGGGACATGGTAGTAACCTCAATTGTGAAGTAGGTAGTGGGGAAGAGAATGAGGTCGATCTGGGCATGTTGAGTTTACAATGACTACCAGACTTCCAGTTTGAGATGTCCAATAAGTGATTAGAGATGCGAGACTGGAGGTAAGCAGAGACGTTAGGGCTAAATAAGTGATTTGAGATTCAGCAGAATTGAAATAATATGAACAGAATCCATGGGTGCTGATGGGATAACCCAAGTGAAATAGTATAGAGGAAGAAGAAAATAGAGCCCAGAACAGAGCCTTGTGAGACCCCCACAGTTAGCAGGATGAAGATCCAGGAAAGGAGATTGAGGAGAACTTGGATGGAAGAAAACCAGAGGAGAGTAGTGCCATGAAAAGTCTAAGTAGAATAGGGGTATCACCCCTGTGAAAAAACTGAGAGGTTGAGGGATTGGAGGTCAATGGATAAAGAACAGGGTTTGGGGTTGCAGGGCAGAGGGAGAGGTGGAATGACAATAGATCATGATCAGAAAAAAAAATTCAGAGTTCATAAATATAAAAGTGGTGCATTTGTGGATAATGGAAAGATGAAGGGTATGACCATCTGTCTGTGTGGCTAAGGTGGAGTGGAGACTAGGTCATGTGAAATGAGTAAGGTGAGGAATTGTGAGATTTAGGTATATTAAGGAGTATCAATATGTATGTTCAAGTCCTATGGTATAAAGGCAGGGATGGGGGGTGGGGCAGAGAACGATCGTGAGCCGGGCACTAAACTCATTGAAGAAAGCAGGAGAATGTACTAGAGATTACTAGAAAATAGCTACCAGGATTTTGATTGGGGGGGTAGATAGAGAGTGAGGGAACCTCAGAGGAGGAGAGGTTACTGAGAGATGATGGTAGAAGGACAACCTGGAAGTGGCAGTGGAAGCAAGAGATTTCCCAGCTCTTCTACCTCAACCAGGGAGTCAGAGGGAGTGAGTGAAAGCGCAGCCAGTGCTAGAAAGGGTGGCCAAGAAGGCTGTGTCATTAGGAGGGAATCCAGTCTCTTTGAGAGTTAGAAGATGGAAAGAGTGAAAAAAGAAAGGCTTAAGATAAAAGCAAGCTTGTTGCTTATGGAGCAGGCATTCTAGTGGATACAGTGAAATGGGTGGTGGCTGTTGTAAGTATTTAATTTTCTTTAACATACCTAGTCTTGTGCCAGTGAGTGACGCCTGAGAGTGATCTTAAAATGACCATGGTAATTCTTGTTTGCTATATTTTGAGGAAGAGAGTCATTGAGTAGGAAATGTGGAACATTTGAATTTAGGGGAAAGAGACTTGTATTTTGTGAAAAGGAAATGAGTGGATTTCGAGCAAATGAAAAAGCAATGCACAATGTCTTACTCCCTGCCTCTTACATACTTGCATTTATTTACTAGCTATAGCCTCTCTTTTCCCCAGCATATTACTTCCCATCCTCCCCACCCCTCAGTCTTTTTCAGATTGAATTAGTGTCTTCTATTTCCCCAAGGATCAATTTGCAGCCTCTTCCTAGTCTTATTACACAACAGATTACTGACACTCCCAGATACAGCTCTGCAATGAATGTCTGCAGCTTTTTTCAAAAATTTAGTTGACCCCCCCCCTTTTTTTTTGGGCAGAGGGACTCTCCTTAGAGACATTTAAGGGTGTACCAAGCTGGCACTCCCCTTATCCTTTGAATTCATCTAAATCCTCACTTCCACTTTATTCTGATGTTTGGAGTATATTCATGCCTCATCTTTTCTTGCTCTGAATTTTTCCTTTTGCTGATAGGGAAAGAGATGAATTAATGTCTGCGCTAGTTACAGTAAGGAAGACTTTGTCAGAGATGCAGCAAATGGAATCCAATGCCTATGAGCAAGTGAAACAGGCTGTGCTGATGACAGAGGAAGCCAACTTTGAAAAAACCAAGGTGAGTGGAGCAAGAACTAAGTGGCAGCTGGGTGGCTCATTTTTTCCCTTTCGAACGTTTTCTTCCATGTGCTTTCTGTTACTGTACTCTCTATGGCCAGCATTCACACAACGGATTTCTGTTTGTTGCTATTTATTTTTAATCATCGGAGAATTTTCTCCTTCTTTAAAAGAAATCCAGTAGTAAATCACCAGTCAGAAATACAGCATCGAAAAGTTATTTAGAAGAGGTGCAGAGAGCTTATGTTATGTATATTTTGTGTGAGGTTCTATTTCGTTTTTAGAATATATGGAAACTTCAGGCTATGTTCTGAAGTTGTTTATAATATGTATAGAAAAGGAATCTGCTTTATTACAATGTACAAAAGTCAAATTACATAAAATTAAATTTAATTTTAAAGCAAATTGCTAATTGTTCCATAAAATGAGTTGCATTCTGTCCTTCAGTATCTTGTTATATGATACCATCTAGTGTTCCATTTAGTGTATTACAGGCTAATCATATCAACCTGAATGAAATTTTCTTACATGCAGAACATCAGGTCATGGAATTAGAGCAGGAAAGGACGTTAGAGGTCATTTAGTCTTAACTTTTTCATCTTTACAGGTTTGGAAACAGGTTCAGTAAGGCTAATATGACTTGTTGAATGTCACATAGATAGTAAATAGAGCCAAGACTCAAACCTAGACCTTCTGATTCTAAGTTAAGTGTTCTTTGTGATACACGATACGACATGCATTTTTAATGGGGGGAAAGCTAACAGCAAAAAAGAAAATCTGACATCATAATTCTAAGAAAACACACGTAACTTAAAAGAAAACTTAAAAACTATTCCTTCTTTCCTGAAATAAATTTTGTTTTCGATAATTTTGAGATTTGATTCCTGTTAATTATAGAAATTCAATTACCCCTTGGGCTACAGTTCTTATAAGTACTCATAGTTCTTTTTAAAATGGTTCCTTTTAAAAATCTCTTTAGTGTACCATACCCTGCTTACACACACACACTAGCTCACTTTCTTGTCTCATGCATGGTTCCAGCTCCAAAATGACGATCCTTAGTACCGTGGACTTGGTTTACTTGGATGATTGACCACTTCATGTAGATTTTTGTGTACTTAATAAGTGGTTCTACTCTGCTTTCACAGCAGACATCCTAAGCTTACAGATTAATAATGTCTCCTGTCAGAGAGATGTGAAAAAGGGTGAGTGCCCTCCATCTACTGATGACATAGATTGAGCTTTAAAGTTGGAAGAGATTGTGTCCAGTTCCCCTGTTCTGTGAGTGAGGGGACTAAGGCACAGAGAGTTTAAGTGATCTGAACACGGCGGTACTAGTCACAATCCATCTAGCTGTAACATTGATCGAGGCTGGAGAGAGCACAGTTTGATTTGGGAAGCGGAGGGAACCCATACGACAGCAATGATTTCATTGCTGTGAGGAACTCCTGTTATGGAAGCTCCCTTCACTGGTGCAAATGAAAACCTTGTCTATAACAAAATCTTACAGAATTACCCAAGCACTGAGAAGTTATTCGGTCCTAGTCACCCAGTCAGTATGGAGAGAAGCCAAACTCAAACCCTGTCTTCTTGATTTCAAGACTGGCTTTTTTCCCCCTCCACTGTCACTCAACTTGTCTAGTTTCAGGATTAGGAAAAGGGACTACTTTTTCATAGGAGTACTGTGGTTAACATGTGAACAAAATCCCTCTTCCAAGAGATGATACAGGCTGAAAAATAAACAGGGCCAAGGGGATTTTGTATAACTAAATAATAGATCATTTAAAAATTGGAGAAGCTTAGAATAGATGGAAATGTTGCTAATTTTTTGAGATTGGCACCACTCAGGATAACTGTATCACCTACTTGCCCAGTTTTAGAGCCATAACCAGGGAGCTCTGTACCATGCGTGGGCAAGCGGCCCGAAAGGCATCTTGGAGTAGGAGGGCAAATACCCTGCCTGACATTGAAGTCTTACTGAAACTGAGCTGAGGTGGAGCCAAATAACCAAATCACATAAATGCATAGACTGTTAGAGCTGGAGGGGACCTTAGCCACTACTTTGTCCAAACTCCCCATTTTACAGACAACAAATAAACCGAGAGTTCATGTTAGGACAAGGACTAGGAGGCAGTAATCCTTGCTCCAGACCAGAGCTCTTTAGGCCAGATTGTTGACATTTGGTTTCCTTGCATACAGCCCATGGTTTTATGATTCAGAACAAGCATGGGGATACTGAAGGAGGGTCACAGTGGGCTTCCTCTTTTCAGTAGATCTGTGTAGGTGAAATGCTGTAAGATAGCCCTTGTAGGGCCACTGTTGCTGGAACTGAGGGGACTACCTCACTGGACCAGAACAGGGTCCTACCACCCCCTGCCTCTGTTTGAGGATTCCTTGACCTGCTACTGGTTCTTTTCTCAACCACTCAATAGATCAGTAAGTGATTACTGTGTGCCAGGCACTGAACCAGGTCCCACAGGTGCAAATATAGAAATGAAACATATCTTGTCCTCAAGGAGCTTATATTAGACTAGAATGTGATCTCTTACTATCCTGTCACATTTTCTGCCTAGCAACATCTTTACTCCCATCATCTGCTTTACCTTTTTTTCCCTAGAGGAGTAAAATAAATATTGGAAAACCTTTAAATTTCCTACCCTGTAGCAATTCCTCATTCAGGGTTAAGGACCCAGCTGCCCTACCTTAGTTATTGTTTTGACTTAGAATCACTGTTAGAAATAGAATTTGCCCTAGACTGAATTGTTGATATGATGAAATACAGCAATTCCTATGAGACTGAAAATTGTTTTTTATTTTAATACGTTTGTATCACTTTGTGATGGCGTGTTATGTTAAGGCAAGAAAGGTTGCTACTTTGTTATATTTAGCAGCTTGAGTTTTGCTATCCTATTAGTATTTCTAGCTTTGAGGGAATATGTCAATATATTCCTTCTAGTTCTGCCAGATTAAAAAATAAAATATTTCCACTGTGAAATTGGCAGGTTTTCAAGATAACTTTTCAGATTGAAGTTTGTAAGGAAAAGTCATTATTTCATAGGATGGCAAACGTGTTGCTGAAAAAAAATAAGATTTGTGTATACCATGATTCCTAGCCTTTTTGGAATTGCATTACCCTTTTATTTCCTAACATTCTTCTCCATGCATGTAGTCTTTTTGTTTATTTTTAATGAATTTTATTTTCAGTTCGTAATTTTTTCCTTTCTTCTTCCCCATCCCTCAACCATTGAAAAGGCAAGAAAAGCAAAATACATTGTAAATATTATCATGCCAAACAAATTCCCACATTAACCACGTCCAAAGAAAAAAGAAAAGAAAAAAAATGTGCTTCAGTCCTCACACTGAGTCCATCAACTCTCTATTTAGAGGTGGATAGTATGTTTTATCACAAGTCCTTTGGAATTTTATTAGTCACTGTGTTGATCAAAGTTCTCAGGTCTTTCAAAATTGAATATTTTTTTACAATATTGTTAAATTGTGTAAGTCATTTTGGTTCTGCTCATTCCACTTTGCATCAGTTCTCATGGCTCTTCCCAGGTTTCTCTGAAACCATCCCCTTTATCATTTCTTACAGCACAGTAGTATTCCATCTCATTCATGTACCATAACTTGTTCAGTCATTCACCCAATTGAAAAGCATCCCCTCAGTTTCTAATGTTTTCCTACCAAAAAAAGAGCTGATATAAAAATTTTTGTGCTTATAGGTCCGTTCCTTCTTTGGGGGTTGTGGGGTAAGTGGGAATATAGATCTAGTAGGATCAAAATCTCTGAATCAAAGGTTATGCAGAGTTTAATAGTTTTTTGGACAGTTCCAAATTGTTCCCATATTTGAATCGGTTCACGGCTCCCACAGTACGTTAAAGTACCTGTTTTCTCACATATCCCTTAAAGCATATGTCATTTTCTTTTTTTGTCAATTTAACCAGTCTCTGTGTGAGTAGGTACCTTGGGATTGTTTTTCAATTTTCGTTTCTCTAATTATCAGTGATTTAGAACATATTTATATGACTTGCTAGCTTGGCTATCTTCCTTTGAAAACTGTGTCTATTCATTTTTATTTGCTTTAATGAAGATGAATTAGAATTTTGTAGTTATCATAATAAGAATATGTTATAGTGTACAGAGTCCTCTAAGGTTTGGAAGAACTAATAATAGAATAGAATAAATTATATTTCAAAAAAGATTTTATGACTGGAGTAGGAATACCTGATTATTTTAGTAGGATATCTACTTTTTATTTTCCTGCATGGGGAATGAGGTTAGTAATATTATGACTTGATAAGAGCCCTTCATTGGAGATTGCAGTTATTTCTGGAGGGGGATACCTGGTAGCTATACGGAAAGGTCTGTGTTGACAACTCTTATTGTTAAAAAAAAAAAAGTATTGGATTTGAGATCAGAGGACCCAGGTTCAAATTCTAGTTTTACCAACAACCACTTGTATGACTTTGGGCACTTAACTCTCTTGGACTCAATCCCTCACTTTTGAAATGCTGTGGTTGTACTAGATAACTCCTCAGGATCCCTTCCAGATCTAAAATGATGATCCTGTGATGTTCTTGACTTGGTTGGCCTCTATGATAGATGAGTTGATAGTAATTCAGTAGTTAGGAGCCCAGTCTTAGAAATTTGGACAATTAATATTTCATAGCTTGGTCAGAGATCTTGTTGCAGGCTGTGATGTTCCCACATCATTCTCTCTCCTTTCTGAAAGACTACACCACCTGGCTCACCATTTTCTTCTCCTTCCCAGTGCTTTTCCTTACATGAGGGTACCTTTCTGAAAGACTACACCCCTGGCTCACCATTTTCTTCTCCTTCCCAGCTCTTTTCCTTACATGAGGGTACCTTTCTGAAAGACTACACCACCTGGCTCACCATTTTCTTCTCCTTCCCAGTGCTTTTCCTTACATGAGGGTACCTTTCTGAAAGACTACACCACCTGGCTCACCATTTTCTTCTCCTTCCCAGTGCTTTTCCTTACATGAGGGTACCTTTCTGAAAGACTACACCACGTGGCTCACCACTTTCTTCTCCTTCCCAGTGCTTTTCCTTACATGAGGGTACCTTTCTGAAAGACTACACCCCTGGCTCACCATTTTCTTCTCCTTCCCAGTGCTTTTCCTTACATGAGGGTACCTTTCTGAAAGACTACACCCCTGGCTCACCATTTTCTTCTCCTTCCCAGCTCTTTTCCTTACATGAGGGTACCTTTCTGAAAGACTACACCACCTGGCTCACCATTTTCTTCTCCTTCCCAGCTCTTTTCCTTACATGAGGGTACCTTTCTGAAAGACTACACTACCTGGCTCACCATTTTCTTCTCCTTCCCAGCTCTTTTCCTTACATGAGGGCACCTTTCTGAAAGACTACACCACCTGGCTCATCATTTTCTTCTCCTTCCCAGCTCTTTTCCTTACATGAGGGTACCTTTCTGAAAGACTACACTACCTGGCTCACCATTTTCTTCTCCTTCCCAGTGCTTTTCCTTACATGAGGGTACCTTTCTGAAAGACTACACCCCTGGCTCACCACTTTCTTCTCCTTCCCAGTGCTTTTCCTTACATGAGGGTACCTTTCTGAAAGACTACACCACCTGGCTCACCACTTTCTTCTCCTTCCCAGTGCTTTTCCTTACATGAGGGTACCTTTCTGAAAGACTACACCCCTGGCTCACCATTTTCTTCTCCTTCCCAGCTCTTTTCCTTACATGAGGGTACCTTTCTGAAAGACTACACCACCTGGCTCACCACTTTCTTCTCCTTCCCAGCTCTTTTCCTTACATGAGGATACCTTTCTGAAAGACTACACCACCTGGCTCACCACTTTCTTCTCCTTCCCAGCTCTTTTCCTTACATGAGGGTACCTTTCTGAAAGACTACACCCCTGGCTCACCACTTTCTTCTCCTTCCCAGTGCTTTTCCTTACATGAGGGTACTTTAGCATTCATGTTGATGTTTCCTCAGAACTCCCTAATATTCCAGTTCCTCAGACTCCTTAAATCCCAGGACTTAACGCTTCACTCCATCTCAGCCAAATATAGATCATATTCTGGATAATAGAATAGATTAAATTATATCACCCACAAGTCTGACACTTCCCTAATTGAATAACTCTTCCTTCTTCTGTCCAACCATAAACCTAAACCTATTCTTTGCCTTCATTGAGACCTTCAGCATCCTCCACCTCTTACCATGATGTCATGATGTTATCCGTGCTCTGATTTCACTTTCCTCCCTTTCCAGTCTTGCCCCTAGTTAGCTAATTCAACTCTACTCTGTCCTCTGTTTTCAGATCTCTTTTCTCCTTGTCCTATTGTCACTCATCCCCTGCCAGCCTCATCTCCGGATTACTTCTACCATCTGCTTCCTCCATTCTTGCTAAACAGAGTTGGAGGAAGTTACACAGCAGTATTGAATGTGTACATTATAAATGCCTGTTAACCATCTTTGATTGCATTCTCATTACAAGGCAATCTTTTTTATTTCTCCCTAGTTGAACTCCTGTCTCACTCTTTATAATTTTTTCTTATCTTCTCAAACCTGTCATGCCTCCCTCTCTCCCAGCTAAGGATCTTGTCTCTTACTTTACTGTGAGGTCCCTTTTCTTCCTTTCTCTTTATCTCAGAATACCTTGACATTATCTCTCATTCTTGAATTCTTTCCTCTAGCCTCTAACAGTGGAGGGAGGGATTTCTCTTTGCCAAGACATACCTTTCTATATGTATCCTTGATCAAATCCCTCCAGTCTTCTTCAGCAGATTGTAACTTCAATCATCCCATCTTTAATCTTCAGCCTTTTCCAATCTACTGGTTTCTTCTTATTACTTGCAAAAGTGCCCAAGGCTTCCTAGTCTTTAAAAAACCTTTTATTAGTCACTGCCATCCCCTCAAGCTATTATTGTATATTTCTCTTCTCCTTCTTAGCCAAACTCCTTGAAAAAGCCATCTTGACTCTGCCTCTACTTCTCTCTTCTCACCCCCAAACCTTTTAAATCTTCTTTCATCATTTAAATAAAATATTTTTTGCATAGTTACCAGCTGAAAGATATTAATTGCTAAATCTCGTTTTTTGGTTTTTTTTTTTTAGTCTTTATCCTTCTTGACCTATTTGCTGCATTTCACCTTTGCCCACTTTTACCTACTGGGTGATCTCCTTTCTCTGGGCTTTTGTGACTTCTTGGTTTTCTTGGTTTTCCTCCTGCCTGTCTAATTTCTTTTTCTTCATATCACAAACCCTCACAATTTTCCTTATGGCTCTGTCCAAGGCCCTGTACTCTTCTCTCTCCCTCATGAACTCACATGGGTTCAAGGGTCGCTATGCTACTGACTCACAGACCTATATTTCCAGCCCAGTTTCTACCCTGAGCTCCAGTTCTCTATTATCAACTAACTATTAGACATTTCAAACTGTATGTCCTGGAGACATTTTAGATTTAACACATCCAAAACAGAATTGTTGTCTTTTCCCTGTCCTGTCCTAAATTTTTATATTTTTGTTAAAAGCAGCACCATTTTTCCAATCTCTCACATTCTCAACCTTAGCATTATCTTGGGCTCTACACTATTGCTTATCCCACATATACAATTAAGTTGCCAGATCTTGGCATTTCTGCCTCCACAGCATCCTACCATGCTGTCTATTTACACAGCTACCACCTTAGTTCAAGCCCTCTTCACTTTTCTCCCTCATTATTGCATTAGCTTCCTAATTGGCTGATGCACTTCAGACTTTTCTCTACTAAGCCCCTTCCCCCCACCTTAGTTGCCCAACCCTTTCATCCCCTTTATTTTCCCTGTACATGTTTTACTCCCTCCTTCCCCTCCATTAGAATGTAAACTTGGGACTCCTTGAAACAGGGGCTATCTTTCTTTCTGCTTTCATTTGTATTACTGCTGCTTAGCATAGTGCCTAGTATATAGTAATTGCTTAATGAATGCTTGTTGCTTGTGGAATAATTCTCATCACTCTGTCTTTCTCATTGTAGTCTAAAGTGATTCTCCTTAAACATAGCTCTGACCCTGTCACTCCTTTTCTCAATAAACTTTAGTGGTTCCCTGTTACCTCTACGATCTAATACAGTACCCTAACCCTATCTTTTCAGCCTCGCAGTACATTATTTTCACTCTGGAACTCTATGATCCAGACACACTGGCCTCTCAGTTCCTTGTACAGTAACATTTCATCTCCAGTCTCCATGCTCTATCTGTCCACTATGTTTGGAAAGCATCCTCTCTCCACTTTGTCCTTGTAGCTGAAGCACCACTTAAATGAAGCCTTTCTTGATTCTCCAACTGCTGCTGCTGCTACTACCAGTACTACTACTACTTGCTAGTGTTAATATGGCACTTAATGTTGTACCAGGCACTGTGCTAAGTGCTTTGCCAATATTATCTCATGATCCTCACAACAATCCTGGGAGGCAGTTGCTGTAAGTGTCCCCATTTTATGGTTGAGTAAACTGAGGCAGACAGAGGGTAAATGACTTGTCCAGGATCATACAGTTAGTAGATGTATGATTTGAACTCAGGTCTTCCTGACTCCAGGCCCAGTGCTTTGTCCACTGTGCCACCTAGCTGTCTCAAATTACTTTGTATTGAACTACTTGGTATATTTTTTCTCTTTATATTTATCCTGTATATACTTATATATGTACTTGTCTGCCTCATTACAATAAGCTCCTTGGGAGTAGATATTGTTTCATTCTTTATATTTATCCCTACCACTTCCCACAATGCCTGGAGCATTTTAGGTGCTTAATAAATATTGGGTGATTGATTGAATGATAGGTATTATTTGTCATTGCTGGGCAACCATTGCCTATACACCAAGAGTTAACCTCTGATCTTAGTTGGGAGAAGTAGGAATCTAGGTGTCTATTAGAACCAGGGTGGTCAAGAGCCAGCAGCAGAGGCAGAGCCGAGAAATTCAATTCAGTAAGCACCTTTGGTATGCCAGCCATTGTACTAGGTGGTAGTGATAAACACCTAAACTAGGCAGAGTTCACCTCAAATTGTAGTTAGTCTAACCCGATAATAGCAATGGAATTAGATCCATAAGGAAGTGGACAGGCCAGGGGTGGAGAACCTGGGGCCTTGAGGCCACATGTGGCCCCCTAGGTCCTCAAGTGTGACCCTTTGACTGAATCCAAACTTCACAGAACAAATCCCCTTAATAAAAGGATTTGTTCTGTAAAACTTGGACTGGGTCAAAAGGCCACACCCAAGGACCCAGAAGGCCACAAGTTCCCCACCCCTGTATCTGCCTAAGAAGAAAGGGGGATGGGATCAGACAAGGAATTAGCCTTGAGCAGAATGAGGAACACATCATCAGAGACTGGAGTAAAGGGAAAAACAAGAGGAAATTATGTCAAGGGATTGCAAAATTGTGTTCTCACACGAAAACAGAAACTTTACCAAAGAATTTTATGGAAATCATGATTTTTATAAGTTTTTCAAGTGAGAAAGATTCTCATTTAGGAGAAGCAATGCTTTATAAAGTTCCCTGATTGAAGATAGAGTGTATTAATTCTAGTTTTCACTAGAGGGAAGCATATCCTTACCCAAAACTTAAAAAAAAAAGTTTACTAATTGTCTCGTTGATGTTATGGGGCATGGATTTCTAGGAATTCAAGGGGGAGGAGAGACATGCAGTGTTAGTATTTTGGATAAGGGCTGCCTCAGACTAAAATGGTAAAAAAAAAATTAGTTTTCTCACTGAATACCCTTTAATTGGTGGTATTTTTTACATTTCTGTAAAATATGTAAGATGAAGAAAATGACATCATAAAATATAGCATGTATAAAAAGTAGACTTTTCTTTCCTGAATAAGCATATAAGGAGCAAAGTAAGAATCTCCCTGTTATTTAAAAAAATAAATTAAAATTCAAATAGGGAATTAATTCTGCATCATTTTCTACAATCAGATAATCACTGGGTTTGTGACTTTATTATCTTATGATTTATTGCCTAGTTTTTATTAACAGCAATGCCAATAAGTATAGTCAACCAAAGCATGAACTGAATTTATTTAAGGAGGGTTGATTATCATAAAATCTCAAACAAAATCTTGTATATAATTTTGAATTAAATGTATATTTCTAAATTGGTTATTGAATTATTCTTTATAGTATCCAAAGATCATATTCATGAGTGAAAAATCAACTGTTGAATGCTTACGTATTTTATTTTAGAGTTACACTCAGAGTAAGTAATGAGAATTTTTTTCTGATCTCTTTATCTAACTCCTATATCATATTACTGACCCTATCTAAAGTTCCAAATGCTTGTACTTCTTAGTTTATTCATGTTATGTTAAATCTCTCAGTAGAAACATGAGATTAGCTTAAAGTATAAAAAACAGCAAAGTGGCCTCTGATTTTATTTTCCATGTTCCAAGGCTGATAATATTTTTTATTTATTGGTTCCCATATGAACATCTCAAAACTTCAAATTACTTTAAAAAATCTGAAAATTTAAGCTCTTACATTTTTACATATTATAACCCAGCAATTATATTAATTTTTATCTGATAGGCTTTAATTCAGTGTGAACAGTTAAAGACTGAGCTAGAGAGACAGAAGAGTCGATTTGAAAGAGAACTTGTAATCCAGCAAGAGAAACGACTCAATGAAAAGGAGGTGTTGAGACAAGAGATGAAAAAAGAACGGGAAGATCTGGGAGCAACGGTAACTGGTGTTAAATATTTAAATCTATAATTGATGAAAATACAAGTTTAAACAAGTTTAAAATGTATTACCTTGTCTTATTTTTATTAAATCTCTGACAGTATTCTTCTGTTTTGCTTTGTCTTGAGCTTTATTCAAGAACTTTATATCATTCTAGTCTTTACATAGAATAGTACATATGCCACAGAAGTAATATACTGTAATGGCCAATGCTCATGAGTTCTTAGTAGGCTGTGCCGTAGGGGTGAAAGCTCTAACAAGTTTTTCTATGTTGGAAAGGCTGCAAATTCCATCTGCTGTAAGAGGATTTACCTTCCTGAGAAGAAGCTTATCACGGAGGCTGACCACACCAGGCTGTAAAACCAAGAAAAAATCAAAATAAGATAGTTCTCTTCATTGTCCTTCCTGCTTCCTGTTTGTGTAGGGACATTTGTAGAGTGACACAGAGAGGAACAGAAGATGCTTAGAAACTTATTATTTGGAGACCTATAAATTTAATTGAAGAGTGTGTAATCTCAATGTAACATCCTTATTCAAAGGCCAATGAATCAACTACTGGAAGAACTGAAGTGTGCCATTATTTACATTCTTGCTGTAATGAAGCCAGAAGAAAAGAAGACATCACAGCTAAATAGAGGATGATTTATAGACTATCCTTAGAGAAGACTTGATTTCATCATATATTCAAAGGCAAAAAGAAAAATAATTTCCTTGATCGTTTCACTATATGGTGCTCATTATATGTATAAGCAAAAAGACTACCACAAGCATAATTGCAGCTTATACAGCAGCATCTGTTTCAGAGAATGAATTAGAGAAATTCTACAAAGAATTGTATTGATAAGACTCTCCAAATTTGAAGTCAACATATGCTACAATATTTAGTGATTTCAAAGCAAGGTGGGCAGAAGCGAGAATAGCAAAAAATGTGTTGGGAAAGTATGGCACAGGATCAAGAAGTGAGAGGCTAAAGGCATATCCATTACAGACAAGCCCACACTTACATATGGTGAATGTTTTATCGCAGAAGAGAGTCAGAAGCAGCTGTAAACATTAAGCACAAAACATCACGAAAATGAGACTGACTCTATCATGACAAACAGGAGATAACTGATTGTTGATGTGGGAGTCATTTCTGAATTAGCTTTCTCTAGTTAGACCATCAACTTAGAATTAACCATAAACATATATGAAGTAGCTATTGCATGCCTCATAAATCAACACCAAATGAGAAAAAAGAATAATGATGAAAATAAGATAGCCATGCAGTTAAAATGACTGATTTGATCTATTTAAACAAATTCTTGATACCAGAAATGTGGAATGGATAATGCCACAGACATTGGCGTGAGCCATAACAATTTCCTAATGAAATTTAACAAACACAAGGTATTTGCCACACCACCAAAAAGATCACCTAAGCCAGCACACATGTGATCTTTCTAGAGGCGGTAAGATATGAAATCAAGTGCTGTGATAGGCACTGGAGCCTTGGGAATAGCAGCGGCTTTCAGATCATTTGTCCTCCTTCCAGCCTAGTCCTCACAGCCATCATCTGGGGAAGGACCTCTAATAGAGAAAAGACCAGCAGCCATCTCCTCCAATTACCAACCAGTTGTCACACATACAGCAGGCAAGCAAGCCTCACTGAAGCATCAAGGTGCCCTGAGAAAGAGACAACCACCACCTCCCTGACCACCATTTCAACTTCATGCAGACTGCCCAGAAGTCTGAATGCAAGAGCCTTGAGAAAGGCCATGCTTCCAGCCTAGTACCCTCAACCATCTTCCTAAGAAGCAGCCTCTCTGGAAATGAGGCTCAGTAATTGTTTATGAGAAGCAACAGCCCCTGAAGATGGAGGCATTCCAGAGTCCTTAGCACCATTAAATGGTTTGACATAAGAAACTAATGTCATTTTATCAGTGGAAATAAAATTAAAGAAGGGGCTTTAACAGCTGCTTTGCCACTGTATCCTAAGAAGCATAGGATTTTTCTCTCTGATAGCTGAAACCTTCCATGTACGTTATTTCCCCCCCATTAACATATGAGCTCCTTGATAGAAGGCGCAGTCTTACTTTTCTAGTTGTATCCTTAATAATTAGCACAAGGCTCGGCACATAGTAATGTTAAAAAAAAGGTAATTTCTTTAATGGAACCATGATCTCATCGATGTGGGAACATTCCTTGCTAGTGCAAATCACATATTTTCTGCTAACGCGTGATGTCCATATTTTTTCAGGTTGTATAATTTTTGGTTATGTCTTTTAATTTTCCAAACATAAATCCTTCCCAAGGGATCTACTTAACATTCTGGAGGCCTTCCTCTGGTTCTTTTAATATTTTGTGGAAACCAGTATAAACATTTGAGCTGTCCATTTATTATTCTTTACTGCTGCTACACCTATCTCCTTTTCTGATCACACATATCTTTCATAGCAGCTTTTTTTAAAAAAAATAATCTGGCTAATCATGACATAGAAATTGTGGAGGAAAAGAAGATATCTGAGGGAAGAAAATGAACTCAGTTTTGGGTATACTATTTTTTTTCTATTCTGTTTTTCTACTGAGATATTTAGTAATCTATTACTCTATAATAAAAGCTACTTATTTTCTATTGGTAATTTGGATATGTGAAGGTAACAATAAAAAATAATTTATCATTTGCCTATTATGTACCATCTACAATGAATAGGACTTGATCTTGAGTTTTTATCGTTTTGTTTAAGCTGCAAAAGTAATTCATCAAGGGTCATACAGTTAGTATGTGTCAGAGGTAGAATCTGAACCCAGATCTTTTTAACTGGCCCTTATCCACCGCACCATGCACATAGTGAGCATTTTATCAGTGCTTATTGAATGGAATCATATCCCTTTTCCATGAAAGTGCATCTTGACAATAATTTCTGATCAGAACACAAGGAAGAATTAGAGTTTAAAAACGTGCACCAGCCTGTCCTAGCCTGATTGTTCTGTCTGAACTCTCTGCCCCTGTCAAAGTAAAAGACTTACCTAATGCCAGTGTTCTGGAAATCCAGCAGTGCTGCAGCTGTGTTTCTTACTTCTGTCCTGGCAACAGATGCAGTTGGGGCACCTCCTGTGGCTTCTGCATTGTTGGTTTCCAGATGGTAGAAATGGAGAAAAGGAAGGTATGACAACAGGGGAGGAGACCTCAGAAAGTGGATGCTAGGAGAGAGCAGACAGGAAGTGGGCTGGAAAAGGCCCTGAGTGGCTGAGGGGAATGGGCAATGGGGGTAATCACTGGCAAGGAAGGAGAAGTTATACACTTTAGTTTGTGGCTGACATGTCACATTCGATTGGTAAAATAAAAATTTTAACATACTGTGTTTGAAAAGAACACAATGTGTGTTTAACCACAGATTGCCCTAAATGAAAAAGATATAATTTAAACTAGTTGGCAATTAAGATTTGCTGCTGTTAGGTAGCAATGGCTAAACTATAATTTATACATTTATAATGATAATGATCATGGACTTAATTTTTTAAAGGAAATGAAATATGCCAAATAATTCATCAAAATTTTTATGCTATATAGTTTATCAAGAGACAACATGGTATACTAGTAGATAGAGAGCTGGCTTCAGAACCAGAAGGCCCACCCCCTGATACACGCATCCCATTCCTGTCCAATCTTCAACCCCTCCCTAACAATTTCTTCCTTCTCTAATGCCTTCATACGAGGCTAAATCAACACCATCCTAAAAAATAAACAACCGTCACTAAACTGAACCATCCCTTCCAATTATCCTATGTCTTCCCTCCTTTTTTCAGGCATAACTCTTGAAAAAGCTGACTACATTCACTTTCTCCACTTCTTTCACTCTTCAAACTTTTGAATGCTGGCCTTCCACCTCATTATTCAATTCAAACTCCGCTTTCCTAAGTTGCTGATGATCTTTTAATTGCAAAATCTAATAATCTATTCTTAGTCTTCAGTACTACTTGACCTCTCTGCTATATGTACCACTATTGACCACCCTTTCTTCCTTACTAGTCTTTCTTCTTTGGGTGTTTATGATACTGTTCTTTCCTGATTCTCCTCTTATCTAACCATTCCCATTCCTTCTCCTGTCTCCCTCTCTGTCCCCTCCTCCTCACCCCCTACTCCTGCTTCCCTCTTCTCTCCTTTTTCCTCTCCCTTCTTAATGTTAATGATTATCTTTATTCATACTATTTTCAGATCCCCTATTAGAATGTAAGCTCATTGACAGCAGAGATTATTTCATTCTTTATGCTTGTATTTCAAGTGCTTAACAAAGTGCCCAGCATGTAACAAGCACTTAAAACATTTTTTTTTAATTAATTGAATGAACTATATTGGTAGAGGGAGTTTCCTCACTCTGGAAGTCCCCTATACCAACCAATGACAACTCTGTGGGGTATCTCATATGTATGTATGTATGTGTGTGTCTATATATACATATATATTTATATATGTTTGTATATAAAATTATATGTGAACCACATAAATATATGTCATATACATCCCCATTTTGCAGATGAGAGGATGCTGATGTTCAAACTGATGAAATAAAGTGACTTGCCCAGAGTTACCAGTAGGTAAATGGATGAGCTAGAAGTAAAACCAAGGGCATTTGACTCCCAAGTCCTTTGTTTTATTTTATCATACCATACTGTTTCTATTATACTCTGGTCACCTGCAGTTAATCAGGACAGTGTTGCACAAAAATTTCATGAAGCTTAAGTGTTTAGATGATAAAATGAACATTTACACATAAAAGTGGAGTTCTTCAAAGTTCTCACAGAAAAATTAATAATTCTTAAATGATTCTTAACATGCAGCCACTGTACCTCCATTATTTCTATTTAGATCAACTTTGCATTCATATGGGAGCTATTTTAATATTTTATTAATATTAAATTTTTAAGTATTATTTTAGCAAAAATTGGTTTAAATGTTCTTTTTGAGGTGATTAAAATTATGCAGTTAAAAATTTGTCTTTGTTGCAGATTTATTTTCTGTTCATTAGTGTAGTATAAGCGTTAGTGCTTTCATTGCACAAATATTTCTTCTTCTGACAAAAAGTGATTCTTTTATATAGATAGTACAAGTTGATTCTAAAGTCCTACCAGGTAAATATAGGATAGTTTGAGTTGAAGGATAAGATCAAACTGTTATAAATGTTAACCTTTTCTTAAAAAGCTCTAAGCTATAGATCAAGAGATGAGCATTCACAATTTACCTGTTTATATAAGAAGTCCTAATTGCAAAGTACCATAAAGGTATGCCCATATTTTTAAGGGTGGGACAAGATGACCTCTCTGGACCCTTCCATCAGTTAGGTTCTGTAATTCCTAACCCTGATGAAACAACATGTGAACCTTGTTGTCTATGAAGATCCTTGGGGAAAACCCCTCTGAGGGAGAAATGTCTAGTTCTTATTCTAGATTTAGACTAAAAACAACCTGGCTCCTAAACGGGTACATAAACCTGAAGGATGAATAATAACCATAGCACACAATCTACATCATGGACAAGTAGGGGATAAATTAATGCATCAGTTTCCAAGAGAAGTTGTAATTGAGAAATAACACAACGGTACACCCTGATAGATGGACTGAGGCTTTATTAAGAAACATATGGTATTTTTTGTTTGTTTGAGTGCCTTTTTACTCAGAGATTTTCTTTCCTGTTGTAGATGCTGGCATTATCTCAGAATATGGCAGACCTAGAAGCTCAGGTGGAGAAGGTTACAAGAGAGAAGCTCTCAATAGCTAATCAGTTAGAAGAAGCTCAAAAACAACTGGCTTGTCATGATGTAGACCTGACAGAGGTGAGAAGAGTTCATTGGGGGAACAGTTGAAATAAATATCCTTATTGCTGTGAAATTGAATTATGCGACTATATTCATTGATAATCAGAAATAATTAATAGGTGCTAAGAAAATATGATTATTCCAAAATGAATTTTTGGTAAAACATTTGAAAATGAACCAGAAGATTTTTTTTTTGTCAGAGATAACCCCGGTTTTCAAACTTTCAAAGTACTTTTTAGTAATTTGGTGCCAACGATTTTGGAAGTGTACTTAATATGTTTACTTCCAAACTCTGAATCATATACTTGGAAAAATTGCTTACTCTCCTTCCTCTTCTTTTCCTTACAGACCTTTTCTCTAGTTTTTTGTTGCTGGTAGTACTCTAATCTTTAGTTTTATACCTAGTCAAAGTATATTGCCTATAAAAACACCTAGATCTCTCCCATCCTTAAAAATACCCCCATTAGACACTACCATCCCCTCAAGCTATCTCTCTATTTCTTTCCTCCCTGCTACAGCAAACTCTTAGAACAAGTTATCTGCACCTGATTTTGCTTTCTTTTCTCTTACTCACATTTCTAACCTTTGTAGTCCTACTTCCAAACTCATAATTCAACTGAAGCAGCTCACTCCAAAGTTAACGGTGATGTTTTAATTTCCAATTTGAGCAGTTGTTTCTCATTCTGGATTTTTGTGACACTGCTTTTTCTTAGTTTTCCTTTATGACTGACTGCTACTTCTCAGTTTCTGTTTCTAAATCATCCATATATCTCACTTTCTAGCTGTGGGTATAACCCAAAGTCCTGTTCTACCTCTTCTGTCTATAATCAAGGTCACAGCTTCCATGCATTTAATTATTTCCATTTAAATGGCTCCCTTATCCAAATATATTGTCCTGGTCTCTTAAGCTCCAATCCTACATCCCCAACCGCCCACTGAACATCTTCAATTGAATGTCCCTTAAATGTCTTAAATGGAACATGGCCAAGACAGAGCTCATAATCTTTTGTAATCCCTCATTATTCCTAAATTCCATATTACTTTCAATGGCACAACACGTTTCTGTCACCTAGGTTTGTAACCTCATGGTCATACTTGATTCCTCATTTTCAGTTTCCCCACATATCCATTTTGTTTCCAAGTCTAATCATATATGTCCCCACATCTCTCTCATACATCCTCTCATCTATTTAGCTGCAGCTACCACCATAATTCAGATCCTTATCACTTCTCATATGGACTCCATTGGTCTCCCTACCTCAAGGTGTTCCCCTCTCCAATCCATCTTCCATACAACTACCCAAGTAATTTTCCTAATATACCAAATCTGACCAAATCACTCCCCATCTCAATTGAATTCCATTGGCAACTTGTTACTCCAAGGATAAAATATAAATTCCTCTTTTGGGTATTTAAACACATCACAACTTGGTTGCAGCCTACTTTTCTAATATCACTATATGTTCCTCTTCCTCATGTTCTTCATGTTCCAATCAGATTGATCTTACTGTTCTTCGCACAGACAACACTGTTCCACTTTTCCCACAGATGGTCCCCTATGCCTGGGAATCACGCCTTCCTCAACTCTGCCTTGTGAAAACCTTAGTTTGCTTCAAGTTTGCACCAGAATGTCTTCTTCTACATGAAACCTTTCTTGATCCTCACAGCTGCTAGTTCCTCCTCACCAAAAATTACTTTTTATTTGTGTTGAATTCACCTATGTATGTGTGTGTGTGTGTGGGGGGGGTGATGTCTCCCCCATTAGAATGGGGGAGGATGGTTTCATTTTTGTCCTTGTATCTCCAGTGCCCAACACAATGCCTGGCACTCTGTATGCCCCACGTAAATGCTTGCTGATTGCTTGATTTGGGCCCTGAATTCTTCAGTGTTTGTTTCAGTATCTTAAATGAAGTTAAAGATGATAGGTTTATGAAAATTGCGGATGACACAAACCATTAAATGGAAGACAACATTGGGATTCAAAAGGATCTCAGTAGACTGTAATGATGGACTCAAATAAAATGAAATTTAATTAAGATAAGCTAAATTTCTTATACTTAGGTTCAGAAAAGCAACATTGTGAATAAAAGATGGGGGGTGGGGGGAAGGCAAGTCAGCCAGAAGTTTATAGTATTCTGCAAGTTCAACGTATGTTAACAGAATGAAACAGCAGCCAAAAAAGCTAATTGGTTTTAGTCTGAATTAATATCAATTTAATATCCAGAAAGAGAGAGGCAGAGTTATGACTAGAATGGAGCCATTTGGGCTTGTTCCCAGGGCGGTAAGTTTACTGGTGGCCATGCTTTCTTCCTCCGCAGAGGCAGTCAGTCCTTCGGCAGCATTTAAAGCCAAGTGGTGTGCTAGTACGTTGCTTCCTCTTCTCTCAACTGCGTGGCTGCTCGCCTTAGGCACCAAAACTGCATGTTAGACCTCTGCCAATAGATGCTAGTGCTCTCATATTCTTTAGTGTATAGACCATATCTAAGCTACTCTGTTCAATACTGGGTGCCACGTATTTAGGAAGGACATTGACAAACTGAAATGTGCCCAAAGGGGCCTTATCATTATAGTGAGAGAATGATAGATTATACCATATAAGAATTAATTAATAGGGCATGATAACTATTTTCAAATGTTTGAAGAAAATACATTTTTAAAAAGTGAAAGACAATTAAAACTTTTTCTGACTGGTTCCACAAGACAAAATAAGGAGCCCATGGGTAGAAGTTGGGATCAGATTTTTTCCTTAATATAATGAAAATTTTTCTAGTAACTTATGATAGTGAAAAATAGAATGGCCTGCCTCAGAGCATGGTGGGCATCTCCTCACTGGAGGTCTTTAGATCCATGTTTGAAGCCAGATTTTTGTGTATGTTGTAGAGGGGATTACTATTTGTGAAAAGAAAGGCCTGTGAGTCACCATCACACTCTTGAGATTATTTTTTGAAATACAAGCTGCGTATCTTAATATCAGGATGTGGAGTGGCTTGTAAATCTAGGTGTCTACATTCATATGTAAAAACAGGATTTATGATTCCCTTTTCATAATGTCAATCCAAAATTGTTTGAAAGGTATATATTCTTCAACATTATATTTTTATTATCCTGTGTTTCTTTAAATACTGACACATTTTTATGTCACTAATGCTTTATAAATAATCCTTTAGGTGATAGGTAAAAGTAATCATTATTTTTCTTCTATTGTCTTTTGTTTTAAAGGATTCTTGTCATATCCTAATTGAGGCTTTTATAAATGTTTATAATGTAGATACGTAAGCATAAAGGAGAGAACTGAACAAATTCTGTCCAGAGAGGTTATGATTAGTCATAAGAAATTTTAATATAATTATAATAATTTAAATTGTATAACAAACATATTGTTTAAAAGTTTATATTTAAGTGTTAAAATCATAGCAAGTAATGGCTTTCAAATATTCTGCTTTTCTGTATTTTTAGGGTTTTTTTCCCCATGGCACTCCTAATTTCCTGTTTAATATTTGAGATTGAAAACTTTCTGTAAAATCCTAAAGTTTTGTGATGAACGTTTTCAGCTCTCATATATTGAGGACATTTATTGAATTGAAAGTAATACTTCTAATAATTTAATTCAGTCCTTTGGTTTCCATGAGCCAATAGTTAAGAATCTGTTATTGATTCTTTCACCTATCTTGTTTAGTGATCTTGATAGTTCAAAAAGAGGAATAGTTTATAGTGCTTTTTCTTCAACATTTATTTGACAGAAAAACATGAAGATTTTCTGATGTCATAAAATCATAGTAATTCGGCTGTTGTAGAAATGCTGAACTCAAAGTTTGCATCAAAAGTAATTATTAAATAGAAATGATGTGATTAGAAATAGCCATGATAATTGTGAATGTAATAAATTTAAATGCAGTTGTTAATGTATTGGATTGTACTATCATTGTTTCCCTGGTATTTCTTAATTTGCATTTTGCTTTTTAACCACCCACATATCTTAGTATAGTGCATCTCTTTAAAGGCCATAGGGAATTTAAAATGTAAAAATAAAACAAAAATTATAGAGAAAGATATAAAATACACCATTAAGGTGATATATTTTCTGTTTAATATAACAAGCTATTTATTGAAAAAATATCTTTCTTGAATGCTATTCAAAATATTTTCATAACAAATACATTATTGATTCTCCATTCTCTTAGTTGTGCTCTGTTTCTATTGCAGAAGATTCTTCATTCGATAAGTTCCCAGCAATTAAATTATTATTTACAAAATATAACACCATAGTAAATTTTAAGGTGTTACTACCAAAGATAAAAGTAGATAAATAAATCCTAGCATTGTACTCTCAAGTAGCAGAAAAATGTAGTTAAAAAAAATTAAGCTCTTAGCTTTACAGTTTTTCACCTTTGAAAATGCTTTTGAAATTTAAGTCGAAATACTTTTTAAAACCACCCTTAAATACTCATGTATTTGGGGTAATGCTATAATGTACAATTATCATTCAAACATATTAATTTTAAAAAGAAAATGATTTTAAAATATTATTGTTGTTAACAATTTGATTCAAATTGAAAGTAGATGATGGTACCTATTAGGAACATAATATCTGGAGTTATTTTATAATTTATTGTCATCGTGGTGAATTAAAAATTACAAAATGAATGTTGGGAAAACATCAACTTCAAGTCCTAATTTTCTCATTTGCAAAATGAGGGGCATGTTCCAAGGGGAGGTCCAAGGCCTCTTGCAGTAAAATGCTCCGTATCTTTCTGAAAGAGGTAGAATTGTACTTATTTTAAATAGCCTCTAGGGGGCACCAAGAGATCTAATTGAAGGCATCCCCAATAGATTACATGTTAAATACCATGTTGTCTCTGTAATCTAACAGGTGTGTGGAGAAATGCGCTATCAGTTGAATCAAACCAAAATGAAGAAGGATGAGGCAGAAAAGGAGCACAGAGAGTACAGAACAAAAACTCTAAGGGAGCTTGAAATTAAAGACCAGGTAAGACATGATACTGGCATAACTTTGCAGTTATTAAAGAAATTACTAGAATTATTTCTAAAGTTAGAATTATTCATGTTTATGGTAATTCATTTTAAGACTATCTCTCAATGGCCACAGGCCAGATAATATGACTGAAGGTTCATTCATAATAGCAAAATATTATTTATTACCTTTCACATGAAGTGCTGTGAACACAACTACTTTGTCTGTCTTTCTGTCTGTTAAACACATTCTCAGTCATAAATGTACGTTTGGGTATGTATAATTCTAAAATAAAAGAATTTGCTAGTATGTTTTGAATATAAGAAATATTCCTATAACAATTTCTTCTGAAAACCAACTCAAATGAATTTTTGGATTAATTGAAAAGTTTAAAATTTGTAAGACAAGATGAGGTGATATGTAAATATGTCAATCAAATTGATTGCTGGCAGTGTGGGAACCAATTTTGTGCATTAGATAATCACATAGTACTTTAGTTTAAGAAGCTTTGAAATACTGTAAATATGAGAAGGAACTGCTACTGAAATTCCAATTTAAACAGATATTTTGCTGTTGTGTCTTTTATTGAATGAATGTGTCTATACCAATTTTAATTCATAAGAGAGAGATGAAGTTTTCAGGGAGACATCTCATTGGCTGACTTCTGATTATTAGTTTTTATGTTTCAATATGGAGTATTTTAGGTACACACTACTCTTTACGTATACAGTAATCATATGAATATTTACATAATATCATTTAGTCTTCATAAAGAAAAGCAGGATACATAATGATCATTTGTATAATCAGTTTTACATTCTGAGTACAACTGTTTTAAGTCATCGTTACTTATTATACGTATTCGAAGAGATGAACCCCAGTAAAAATTTTCCAGATCTATACATGGAGATATAAAAGCACAACTATATCAATAATTTTTATGTCTTTGAATTTTTATCCTTTTAATAAAATAAACTGGAAAATATGCCGATTAAGTGAAGAAATTGGACATGAAATATCTACTAAGTCTTAATTGAGAATTTGTATGAAACCTCTGCCACTGAATTGAAAGTATGGATAGTACAAAAGAAAATAATGCATTTTTATACTTAAATCAATATTATTATTATTATTATTATTATTATTATTATTATTATTATTATTTTAGAGGTAGCCTAAAGTAGACAGTGAAAATTATTTTGGAAAGAGCAGTGGACATGAAAGTAACAGATTGCTGTGTGACCTTAAAAGGTCACATGGCCTCTCTGGACCTCAGTTTCCTTATCTGTCAAATGTAAAAGAGAAGATCAATAAGGTTTTTCTGAACTTTAAAATGCCATAATTCTCAACAAAGATATTTTTAAATGTACTCTTAGCGGATCCAGTGGAGGATATGATATTTAGTAGGTCTGAGAATTAGTTTACTAGGTTCGTAAGGCCTAGTGAGGTTGAAAAAACAGGAGGAATTCTTATTTTCTGATATTGAAAAAAGGAGTTGTATCAACTTGGTGTGCTTATTAACTGGAAAATTTAAAGTAGAGTGTTTTTATACATTGTATTACCATTGATCGTCTTCTACGGCATACTTTAGGCATAGGATTTTAGTCTACCTAGGAAAACGTAAAACAGAAAATTCTCGGTTACCTTGCGTACTATTAATACCTTGTCTCTTCTCTTCCACCTGTTATAAACTTCACTGTAGTAACCAATATAACTCTAGGTTATTAATAGCTATTTCCCCTGTAACAATCTACACATCATGTTGTTACTGACAAGTAAATCATATTTTTGAGAATGAAATTTCAGAATTAAAAAAGTTTAAAGTGTTCAGATTTTTTTTATCTTGTACGTTCTTAACCCTTAGAATTACTTTTAAAAAGTAAGCCTTTAGACAGAAGTTCTACTCTCTAAGAGGCCATGGCATTGGACATAAAAACCCTCACACAGTAACGAGTGTGCGTTGTCCTGTATCTTTAACAGAATGTGAAGAAATCTCTTATGTACTTGTTGTCACCAGCATTCATTGAACAGACTTTTTAAAAGGACGGATAGTGGTGTCTTATTTCTGAATAGTTTGGAATGGCAAATAGCATTTGTTCCTTGGTCTTTCAGCCATGACCCGACCTTCTGGCTGAGACCAAAAAGGTACTCTCCATGGCTTCCATCTGCACACAGGAGACAAATTTACATTTGACTTTTAAAAGTTGGACATATCCTAACTGAAGCACCAATACCAGAATACATAATTAATGTTTGTGTTTTCCATTCATTTTTGTTCAGCAAGAAAAAAACTTTTCACATTACAAATTTGGCTACAATTTTTTATGTTATTACTTTATTAATTTTCTGGATAATATGAATTCATGTTAAAATTTTAAAAGTAGGAAAGATGAAACCTGAATATGTCACTGAGGGTAGTGAAAATGAGACTTTTGTGGTGTGTGTGCGTATTACATAGGAGAAGTGTTAGATCACTATATTCATTTTCCTTCTGACCAGAGTCAGGACTTCAATTAGAAATAAGGGTTAGAAGAGCAACAATGACAGTGTATTTCCCCCTTCTTTTTTTTTTTCCCCATATAACTATAGGAACTGACGGCCAGATTGTTCTTCCCATCGACCCCTTTGTATCTCTTCAGTTTACAAAGTACCTGTCAAGTTCGTTGGATGCTTAATGCACAGAAAAGATATTTGATGCACAGGGAAATGAGAAACCTGAGCTTTCTTTTTTAATTAGGGTTTAATTTTATGTTTGTAGACAACCTGTATAATTTTATATATCAGCCTGTATTGGGTGTGGTCATTTTCTTTGTGAAATAAAGTGAAATTCTAGTAAATCTCGCATGCCTTATTTGTTATAATGCACAATTGGTAGTGTTATCATTAAACTCCATCAAAAAAAATTTTTTTAAAGTCTTGAATCTGTTCCAAGTTGACAAGCTGTCCTATCAACAAGCTAAGGAAATATAATTTAGTCCAGTAGGGGGCTTTTGGGCGATGCAGTTAGTCTGCTGTTACTTCAGTTATAATCATATCTAAAGTAGAGATCCTTAGTGTCTGAAAGAAGCCCAAATACGTGTTTAAGAGTTCTATGCTCCAGAGACTTAAGAACATTGCAAGAAATGATATCTGATGTTTTGGTTTTGAGAGCCTTTGTTGGATCCCAGAATTGGATGAGTAAGGTATTCTTTCAAACACCAGAGTGATGGAACCATCTCCGTTCTATCCCTATGACTCTAAGAAATTAGCTGGGATCATCATGCAAAGCGGAGTGGAAGCCCAGCTCTTGCTCTCTCTCTCTTTACCTTGGTGAATAGCAGCAGTGATAGGAGGATTGGGATTCTTTTATGCTTACAAATACACATACTCTCCCATGTCTATGATGTTTCGATAAGAATTTTTTAACTGTTTTCTCTGGTCTCCTTTATTCCACCAGAGACTTTGGGCTTTGGGATCCACTTATATGTAAAATTGGACTTGTTTGGGATGTAATAGATGCATTATGTGGCACAGTCACCAGGTTGTTTAGCCTATTGTACTGTAAAATGGACAGATGACTGGATATAACATCCTCATTTATCAATAAGGAATGATTTGGCTTTGACTTAGTTCAGGATGGAGAAGGTGCTATTAAGTTTTGTGTTTAGAATTGCATGGTTAATCTGCTCTTATTTCAGTCAGTGAGTTAAAAGATGGAATATAATATAACCATATTATATGGAAGTTACCACTTATGGGGACATGATATAAATATAGAAGAAAGAAATAATATGCAAAACTTTATCAGTATGTTATAAATATTGTTAATAAAAAGTTTGGCAAGTAGAAGAATCATACATATGTGTAAAACAAATGTAGTCCAAAGTTTGTCAGTAAAAGCAATAACAGAAAAGGATATGTGGATTATTCAGACCTACATTTAATGGAATTCAGCAATTTGATGCTAAAACATAAAAAATAGGTTGTATCCATAAAGGAATATTACTGATAAGCCTGTGAGGTCATTTTCAAATTCTATTTTAGTCAATGGATCCCTTAGATTCCATATTCTGAAGGTATGAGAACCTGGAAATTATGAAGGAAGAGGGGGAAAAAACTAATTTAAGGCTAGGAAATAAGTAAGAACTATATTTTTATTAGAAATTCTAAACTAATGTTTAGAAAATAATGTTTAAAGTAAGGACTTAAAGCTCCATCTTCAATGTTGCAGAACAGAAACAGAATGATTTCATCACAACCAAAGAGTCAACTGAGTCTCACAGTTGGAAGGGACCTCCCCACACATCTGGTCCAACCTATACCTAAAAAAATGAATTGTCTCTACAGAATACCCAACAAGGTGTCATCTAGCCTTTCCTTGAAGACCGTCAGTGAGAGAACTACCCAAGGCCTCCTGGAGTGGCGTGTTTAGTTTCTGAATAGAGTTGTTTAGGAAGTTTTTACCAAGCTTAAAGTTACCCTTTGTAACTGCTTCTGGTTGTACCTTCTGATATAGTATAGTACAATGGGATAGGGGGAAAAAACAACAACCCCAACACTGACTGGAGTTAGAGGACCTGGGTTCAAATCTCCTCTCTGGTGATTACCCCCTGTGTGTCCTTGGTCAAGTCACTTAACCTCCTCCTAGTCCACTTGCCTCATTTGTAAGATGAGGAGATTGAACTAGATAGCCTAGAGGTCTCTTCCAGCTCTAGAGCTATCTGACCTCAGTAAGAATGTCTGTCAAATCCTATGCCACCTGCCTTCCTCTCAAATACTTGACAATAGCCGTGACCCGCACTGAGTTTGATTTTCTCTCAACAGCCCCAGTTTCTTTACTCACTTTTCACCAGGCGTGGACTCAAGACCTTTCACTAACTTGGTGGTTTCAGCAGGACACTGCAGTTTATTGGTCTCTTCTACCTAAGTTTCACTCAGGAACCTAACAAAGGGTTTCAGCTATTGTTGGGCTAGAGCAGAAAAATGAATCAAGCTTGGCGGTCTCACTATTCCCAGAGGCTGTGCTTGTTTTGGTACGTGCCACTTTTGTACCTAAGAGCAGATTTATGTTTTTTGCTTTAACTTATATTTTACACCTTTGACTTCTATTGAGTTTGTCATCTACTGAAACCCCCAACTCTTTTGGCAGGCAGACTATTTTCTAACTATGCCTCTGCTAGCTTGTTCTCAGGAAGCTAATACTTTCCATTTTTCTTGATTAAGTTTTTTTCTTACTTGATTTAACACTTACTCTAGCCTGTTAAGATATTTTTGAATTCTGATCCTTCCATCCTGCATGTGGACTGTCCTTCCCAGCTTTGTGGAACCTGCAAATTCATCTGTGCCTTTAAATAAATGATAAAATTCTAAATAGGCCAAGCACAGCTCCCTTGGCCGCTCTACTGAAGATCCTTTACCAGGATGACGTCAGAACACGAAGGAGCCTACTTTTTGTTCCCGTGATTCAAGCAGTTCAAGGTCTACCTGTTGCTCCTGTCATCTAGGTCATAGCTCTCTATGCATGTTGAACTTAGGGAGGAACTTCCTATAGTAATCCATTCCTGTCTATGTATTATGTCTTGCTCTGTGGAATTCCTTTTACTAGAGTTTTTTGGTTCGTTTTTGTTTTTTGAATAATAGGAGTGACTCTCCTCATTCATACTGAGAGTGTTTGTAGTTCACAAGGTTCATAAGGGAGGAATGGGAGACCGCCTAGATCAGTGGTGACAAACTTAAATAGAAACAGATCCCTGCCTGCCACATATTGACGTGGAAAACCACAAATTAACACTGTGTTTTGTTAAACATTTCCCAGTAACATTTTAATCTTGTTTAGGCAGCATTCGGGCTGTGCGCCTGGGAGTTTGACAACTCTGGCCTAGGTGACCTCTGGAAGCTCATGTAGTTCATAGGTTCTATAAACTTCCTGAATATCATCTAAAATATGTAATGTATAAAAATTGTCTGTTAAGCATAATGATAAATGAATTGTGACACCTCTCCCTCTTTTCCAGGACTTGTAACATTATATATTATTATAATTGTAACATGTTCTATTATAATCATTATATAATATAGAATACGGTATAGTAATTATGATATAATCATATAATTGGTATATTATAATATACCAATTATATAATCATTATATAATATAGAATACGGTATAGTAATTATGATATAATCATATAATTGGTATATTATAATATACCAATTATATATTAATAATAGTTAAATAAAATTGAACTTTATTCTCTTGTTTCTAGGAGAGTCCTAGGTATGCGTGTGTACAGGGGAGAAGAAGGTAGTTATTATATTGCAGTAAAAACAGCTTATGTCTGGCTACAGCAAATGTTCCAGCAAAGACTGGCTTGCCACTTCTGGCACACACATTTCTTTCTATAGAATGTATGGGATAGTGTCCACTGAATTATACCTTTTGTACAGCAGCACCATAACCAACTAATTTTGTGTCTGAGGAAAGAATATACAATTGTATCACCCTAACCCTAATGGGCGTATAAAGTTTAAGATAATATATATTATTTTATATATTTTTATGTCTCTAGTTGTGTGTGTTCAATTCCTTATCCTTGTCATGCCACTGATAAGATTGGCTTCTCCAATGTAAAATAAAAACATCAAGTGCTCTCTCCCACCTCCAATTTCAGTTTTGCATGGCCTGTGTTATTTCTTCTTTGTATTCTTAATTGATAATGGTTATTGAGTACTAATTGTATAGCAAAGCAGGTGTTATGCTGCAAAACAAATAGAAGAAATTGTTCCTGCTTTCTGAATATCTTAGAATCTTCTTGGGGGTAGAAGGGAAGGGGAAGAATACATATTTGGGGAAATAATTTAAAAATTGCAAAGCAACACATCACATCAGCAGCCTAATAGAGTACAGCTTTGTGCAGGCTACAGTTTGTAGTAGGGAGAACCTGGTTCAATGTGTGTGATGCAATAAAGCTTTTTTTTTTAAAAAAGAGTCTATTCTATATCCATATAATTAGAAAAATTGTTCTTATCACAGCCTAACTGAGGTAGAGTTTATTTTTATAGCATCTTCTTTAGTTTGCTTTAGGCCATATGAATCAGCTTTTTTTTTTTACTTGTAATACTTCAGTTTGAATGGAATTGCCCAGAACAAATAACTGTATCAATTTATGCAGCTTTTTAAAAAAAACTCTTAACTTTTTGAAATTATATTTTTTATTTAGACAGTTACTCAAATTGCTATTTTCATTTATATTTACTACTAGTAACAAACCACAAAATTACATTATCAACCTAGGGAATATATTGAGTGAATTGGCCTTAGGGAGCACATTATTTAAAACTCTTATTAATCACTTGTACAAAATAATTGAGAACATTGTGGGTATTCCCACTCAAAGGAAATGTAGTATATACAGAAATTACCGTGTATGGAAATAACCAATTATGTAAGTAATTATTTTGATCTGGCTCTTAATACCCATTATACAGAAAAATCCCATTCCCTGAATACCTAAAAAAAAAAAAGCCAACAAACAGGAAATATCTCTTTGCTGCCTAAATAGGGCTATTAAACAATTAAAGATGCAGGAAGAAAACAAGGCCCTTAGAACTAAGGGCCAGCACATAGTTTAGGGATTTAAAACAAAGTATTTCCCTTGGAATATATAGCTTGAATGTAAGAGAATCTTAACTTAGAGGTAATTTTAGTGCTTATGTTCTTTTCATATCACTCCAACCACAAGGATTTCTCTAGTATCTACTATTACTGGTAACAGCATATCTAGTAGCAAATTTTATTTGAGTAAAATTCATATCAGATGACTTCTTAAAGGTTCATTGCTTTTTAAAAATAAATGTTATAGATATCTTTTCTTTTTCATATTACTTAAATTTTCCCCTGTATCTATTCCATTCTCCCTTCCCAGAGAATCATCCGTATGAAAAATAATTTTTAAAAGAAAAAGATAAAAAGAAAAAAATTAGCAAAACTGATTATTAGATGATCTTAAAAAAAAATCTGAAAATATATGCCATGTTCCACACTGGCAGGCCACCTCTGCCTTTGCAGAGTAGTGGAAGGAGGTGTCGTCTATCTTTTGGGGGACCATATTTGTTCAGTGCAATTTTGTATCATTCTTTTTTTATTGTTTTATGGTTCATCTTTGCATTTATATTGTTTTAGTGCATTACTTATTTTCCTGGTTCTGCTTATTTCATACTGCGTCACCTTGTAAAAAGTCTTTCCATGATTCTCTGTATTCATCAAGTTTGTCATTTCTTGCAGCACAATAATATTCAAATACATTTATGTGCCACAATTTGTTTACTCATTTGCCAGCATCATCTTTGTTTTCAGTTGTTTGCTTCCACAAAAAGTGCTGCTACAAATATTTTGGAGTACAGAGGCCTTTTTTGTCAGTAACCTGTTTGGGGTATATGTGTTGTAATGGAGTTTATGGGTCAAAAGGTATTGGCATTTTAATCACTATATGTGCGTAATTCCATATTGAATTCTAAAATGCTTACTAATTCACCACTCTACCAACAATACATTAGTGTGCCAATCTTTCCACAACCCTTGAAACATTTTCAATTTTTTGTCCTTTGCCATTTTCTGGGTGTGAAATGAAACCTCAGTGTGGATTTGTATTTCTCATATTATTAGTAATTTAGATTCTTTCATGTGAATTTTAAGAGTGTACATTTCTTCTGAGAACTTTTTGTTTAAATCCTTTGACCATACCTCAATTGATCTTTGCCCTAGAGGAACTTACATTCTACATATTAATAACTAAGGTACTTTCAAGATGTACACAGAGTAGATGGAAGGTAACTTTACATGGATAGGCACTAGCATCTAAGGGTACCAGGATGGTCCTGAGATGGAAGGAGGTATTTGATTTGAGCTTTAAGGAAAGCCAGTGAAACTAAGAGGTGTAGAGTTAAGGAGAGAGTATTCCAGGCACGAGGGAGAAGCCAATACAAAAGTACAAAAATGGGGATGAAGTACTGATTGAGAAAAACAGCAAGTAAACCTATTATTGTGTGTGTGTGTGTGTGTGTGTGTGTGTGTATGTAAAGGGTCCATATTATTAAGAGCTTAAAATACTAAACAGAGGAAGTTCTATTTGAGCCAGGAGGTAATAGGGAGACGCTGGAGCACATTGAGGTGGGGGGTGTGTGTGTGTGTGTGTGTGTGTGTGTGTGTGTGTGTGTGAGAGAGAGAGAGAGAGAGCGCGCGAGAGAGAGATGGTCAAACCTTTACTTTTAGAAAAGCATTTTGATAACTGAGTAGAAAAGCATTGAAACTTATAGGAGGAAGACTGGTTAGAAGGGGCTGTTACAATAGTCCAGGTAAGAGATGGCAAGTGTTTGAAATATTGTTATAGCTTTCCAAGTGTAGAGAACAGGAGCTATACAAGAGGTTTTTGTGGAGGTATTTGGCAAGATTTGGCAGCGGGATTGGGCAGCTACATGGTGTGAGAGTATGAAGTTGAGATTGACCCTGGGTTTACAAGCCTGGGTGACTGGAAGAATAAGTGGTGTCTCTCATAGTATTATTAAAAGGGGACTTTTATGGGATAAAGATAATGAATTCTGTTTTGGACATGTTGAATTTGAAATACCTTGAGGATGTCTCGTTTGAAATGTCTGAAAGGCAGTTGATGGTACTATGTTTTCTACATACAAAGTATTTCAGAAGTTTTAGTGTAGTTTTATGCTTTAATAACCTGTATGTATGTAGATGCATACACACATATATACAGGGTATATTATAAATATATTTATATTTAATTTATATGATACACATATAGGGATTATCTGTACAGCAGTTGAGCCTATGGGTTCTGATGAGATCACCCAGTGTTATATTAAAAAGCAGAACCTTTTTGTGTCTTAGATATTTTGGAAAATTTGATGAAACTTATGAACACCACCGCCTTCTCAGAACACTACTTTTCAATAAGTAAAATAAGACATATAGAATTACAAAGAAAATTAGCTATATTGAAATAAAGATGTAATTTTCCTCCCAGTTAAGCCCATGTAGCTGTTCTGTGAACCTCAGGTTAAGAGCTCCTGGTTTAGAAGGAAAAGAGAAGAGGACCTAAAATAGAGCCATGGAGTACACCCATTGTTAGTGGACATGGTTGAGTGAAGAAAGAGAAAGCAAAGAATCATGAGTAAAGAATTAGTGTTTTCTATACAGATTAGGTTTTTAGAAGTCTGAAGTTGTTTTTTTTAATATAAGGAGTAAAGTGTTTTATCTTTGAGTTAAAATATTTTAACAATTTTCATTAAAATATGCTAGAAATGTATCTTCTCTTCCCATATTTATAAAATTCAAGATCAAATTTCTGAAATCTCTTACTTTGTATTATAGTAACCAATTCACAAATTACAGTTATTATTCTAAGTGCTTTCATGTTTTATCTCTTAATTTTGAACTCGGTCAAGGCACAAAAATTGGCTTTTGAGTGCTACTGAGGAATGAGGGAAAATGAGGAAAACAGTAATATGAGAAAAGTTGCAAAAATCAGTGACTTGTGCCCTTGACTAAGGTTGGGGTGAGGGAAGGAGGTGGGCAATGGTGTGAAAAAAATGCTAAGAATTCAATTTGCCAGCACTTTTCAGAGATATTTTTGCTAGTACTTGAAGCAATTCATGTAATAGCTCCACGTATAACAGACAGACTGAAATGATGCTTGGGAGAGAATAAGGCTAGTCATGATCACTTGATCAGACGCTTACTACTTGTGAGACTCTGGGCAAGTCACTTAACCCCAATGGCTTCCCTGCCCCACTCCCTCAAAAAAGGAGTGGGGGTGGGGTTGAACTTTAATAATCTCTGAGGTCTTTTCAGAACTTTTCTGTGATTTGAGTTTGAGACCTGCCCTTACTCCTTCAGCTGGGTGCTCTCATACAAGTTGCTTCGGTTTGCCTGTCCTCAGTTTCCTTATCTGCATGTCACCAAGATGCTGGGCTAGAGACTTTAGACTTTTCTGGCTTCAATGTAGTATGATTCTTACTTACATAAGTCACGTTAACTCATTTATAATTTTTTTTTATGGGCACACTAAACTAGGTTTATGTATGTTCACCCTTCTTTGTTCATCCTTGGTGGCCCCGATAGTATGGCCATTCATAACTTTAAAAGACCAGAGGGAACAGGTTGGTCTAGACCAGAGGTATCAAACTCCTGTAGCTCAGTGTGCTGGAACCACATTAAAATGTAATTGAGGGGGAAAATAATACAACATAGATAATGTTAATTTGTAGTTTTCTAAGTCAGCATGATGCCTACAGAATCTGTTTCTGTCTGAGTTTGACACCACTGCTCCAAACCCAAGTATTTATTGGGGCTCTTTCCACTTCACCATGCTGCCTAATATTAAGATGCACCTCAGTGGTGTGTTTTTATTTATTATGTTAAGCATTTCCCAATTACATTTTAATCTGAGTCTAGCAGATACTCTGGAGTTTTGCCATGTGGCCTGCAAATTTGACACTTCTGGTGTACATAATTGATCTGTTCAATTCAATTAACAAGCATGTATTAAGTACCTTCTCTAGATGGAAGGTACTATGCCAAGTCCTAGGGATTTGAAATCAAAATAAAGTGGTATTTGACTAGAAGAAGGTTACATTCTTTGAGATTCATTAAAGAAATCATTAATAAGCTCCTATTTGTATATAATCATTGTGTTCAACATTAGGCTGAGTACTTTTGGTGTGAGATAAAAAATAAAATACTGCAATCCAAAGAACTTATAATCTATTTGGAATAATAAAGCATGTAAACCAATAACTTAAATGCAAAAAAAATAATGTTATGCAGCAGAAGAGGCATGCAAATGTGGGAGTGAAGAGGGCATTCTAGGCCTAAGGAGCAGCATGAGCAGGGAAGTGAGGGTTGTTTGGGGGGGTCTAGTGTGGAGCTTAGTTATTAAGAAGGCTGGAAAGATAGATGGGAGCCATATTGTGAAGGGATTTGAGTGCCAGGACAAAAGTTTAAATAGCCCTTAAAGCTAAAAGATCTATGGTCTTCTGAATCAAGCTCTAGACATCAGCCAACAGGTGTTGGGTTTTCTAAGAGGTATGTTTCTACTCCAGTATTCATTTTTTAAAACTGAGAATAATAGTAATAGTTAGCATTGATATAGATCTTTAAGATTTGCCAAGTGTTTTACACATATCTCAGTTAATCCTCACAACGGTCCTCATAGGTAGGTGCCATTATTATCCAAATTTTAGAGATGAGGAAGCTGAGGCAAACACAGGTTAAGTGATTTGCCCAGGATCAGAGTTACTGAATGTCTGAATCAAGATTTACATTTGGGTCTTCTTGATTCCCGGTGCATTGCACTATCCACCTTGCCTCCTGGCAGCCTAGAATAGAGGTGGTAAATAGAACAGAGCTAGTAAAATGTATTTTGGAAAAATTAGCAAATACATATGAAATGAGAAATGTCATGGTGGTTAGTTACATGATTCTTCTTTGCATCCACAGGTTTATCAGACCTTTCATTAAGTGACCCTATAAAACCAAAAAGTTTCTGTGGAATGTTTTACATATTGTGTGTTTATTAGGTCATAGTAAGAAATGTGATTCTTTTTGTAAAGGAATATGTTTTATAACACTGAATAAATATAAATATTATCTTGTAAAAATCTCAATTTAACTTTTATCACATTTTATAAAATTAACTGCTTTACTAAGAAGGGTTTTTTTAAAGTTATACCTAAATTTCTTTTTTTTTAACCTAAATACTTGGTAATAATATGGAACATTTAAGTTTTTTATTTAAAAATTTCTCCTAGATATATAAATCTTTAGCTTGACAGCCTTAAATAGCTTTGACATTTAAACTTTGAAGATGTAGGGAAAATGTTAATGATGTAGTCACTAGATCATGGATTTGAGTTGAAAAGGGTCTCATTTTATACACCAGGTACCTGAGGCCCAGAGAGTTTAAATGACTTCTCCAAAGTCACATAGCTCTTAAATAACAGAAGCAGGATTCTGATTCTCTGATCTCAAATTCAGAGATTTTTTTTTATTGTGCCCTAGAGCTGGGAAAAGTAGAGGAGGCTTCATGATGTACCTGAGCAATGCCTTAAACGAAGAGGATTTCAATGGAAGGGAGGAAGAAAATGTTTCAGGCCTTTAGGGGTGACATGAGGGAGAAGGCAATAATGCCTTTGCAGAGGGACCAAGGCATCAGTGCAAGGCAAGGTCAGGAACAAGTAGAAGTTGATTTTCTGAGTGAAAGTCAGTAATGTGAAATAACGATAGAAATGTAGGTTGGTGCCAGTTTGTGGGGATATGTACCTACCTCTCCTCTCCTCAGAAATTATGTAAGTTCACTTAACAGCATGAAAGAGTTTTCAATATCTTTGGGGTGGGGGTAGGACAGGAAAGAAATGGTGAGAGAGTCAGAAGAAAGTGGGAAGGTAAAAGAGATAAACACATAAACTTTCTGGATTGTAAAGCAAGACTGAATCATCGATCAGTGGGGATGTAAGTGATGTACTCCTGTTAAGGGCACCATCATCCTCTTAGTCACCCAAACTTGCAATATAGATGCCATCCTAACCCCTCGCCTTTATTCACCTTCCGTATCCAATCTTTTGCCAAGTTCTGTTGGTTCTACCTCAGCAGCTTCTCTTGCATCTTCTCTCATTTGACACTGCCATCATCATTATGCAGGCCTTTGTTGCCTCATGCTTAAACTATTTTGATAGCCTTCTTTGAGAAGAGATCTTCTGATTGCCTGCCTTCATTCTCCTGTTGTTCACATCCCCCAAGAGAAGGTTGCTATAAACCAGCACCACAACTCTATTCTATATCAAGACCTTTTCTCTGCCTATAGACCTTCCATCTCTTGTTATCCCTGCCCTTTGAGGGAAGAGGAAGAGAAAAGTCAGTAGAGAGCGGGGATTTCTGTCTCTTGATGTACCATCCCCTGCCTAATTTGCAGTTTTTGGAGCAAAGAGGAGTTGTGAAACAGACTTCCCATCTGACCTTGTACTCGTGCTCTGTTTGTCTCCTGTGTGCGTTCTCCAGCATCCTCTGGGAAGAGGAGTCATTAGTGAACAATTTTATACCTGGTCATACCCTATACATCTCAATGAATGTGAATTTCTGTAGGTCATCATCTAAACTCTAAATTCCCTACTCCCCATTCCTTATTCTCATTTTTCTTAACCCTCCTACGCAAAGACCCAGCCGAATGCTACCCACCTCTTCCACTGTGTCCCCTGGAATATCTGTCCTATAGGCAACACATTTCCCTTTATCCTAAGTCTTTTCCTCTCCCATTTCCTCTGTCTTCTAACAATCAATGAAATCTGGGGCCTCCCTGGCCAAGTTTTCCAGGACTGGCTGCATCTTCACTCATTCTCCTCAGCTCACTGATCTAAGTAGGGGAGTTGGAACATTCCTTGCTCCCCATAGTCACTTCCAGCTTCTCCACCTACCTCCATCACTCAGTAACCTCTCCTTTCTTGATGTTCATGTAATTCATATCTACCACCCAATCAAAATTCTGGTAGCTGTGGTCTACAGACCATGTCACTATGTGTCCTTCCCCCAATTAAATAAATATGAGGGGCTCTCTAATATAAAATCCTGTTTGGCTTTTAAAGCCTTTTACAACCTAGCCCCTTCCTACATTACCAGTCTTTTTTAAAGTATCTTACTCCCACATACTCTGTAATCTAACAGAATAGGTCTCCTTTGCACAAGACACTCCCTCTCCCAAACTCTTCACCCTTTTCATTGACTTTTCCTATGTTTGGAATCTTCCTTTCCTTTTCTCTGCCTCTTGGTTTTCTTGCTTACCTCAAATCTTAGCTCAAATCTCACTTTCTAGAAGACTTCCTAATCTCTCTCAATTCTTGTGCCCAGCCTCTGAGGTTACTTCCAATTTATCCTGTATACATTTTATCCATACATAATCTTTTTCATGTTTTCTCCCACTTTAGAATGGGAGCTTCTTGAGCACAGGTATTGTTTTTGTCTATATACTCAGTGATTGGCACAGTGACTGGCACATGGTAAATACTTAATAAATGCTCATTGTTTTGAATTGAAATAAATCCAGGGTATAAAGTCAATGAACAAGGTTTAAAATCCTGATTCTGCCACTTCCCTATATGACTTGGTTTTAACCTCTCTGGACATAGTTTTTTTAAATTGTAAAATTAGGGGATTGGGTTAGATGATCTTCTAAGGTCTCTTTTCCAACTTAAAATCTATGACTCTGTCATGATATATTTATCCTATGATGCCATGACCTGATTTTTCACATTGGTCCTTCTGTATTTGAGTTCTAAGACGTGGTTTGAGTCTTCTGCGAAGGGTTATGGGGATATGGAGATATGACCAATAAATCAGACTAAGCACACATTTGTCAGAACCATTACTGTATATGTATGTGTCTGTCAGTCAAAAAGCATTTAAGTGCTTATTATGTGCCAGGCACAGTGCTAAGCTCTGGGGATACAAAGAGAGTCAAGAGACAGGCCCTGCCCTTGAGGAACTTACATTCTAATGAGGGAAACAACACATAAAAAAGCAAGCTGAAAAGGGCTGAGAGAATGTGGGGGAGAAGATGCCAGAAGTTCAGAGGAGTGTAGCCTGGTGGGAAATGGCTGGCCTGTGAGAGTAGCCCTCCCATCAGATACAGAGTTCCCAGAGGGAGAGGGTACTTCTGAGGTGCAAGTTCCATGACTGAAGTGACTTCCAGGAAGAAGAGATTTCAGTGGCAATGAAGTCCAAATGAGTGTAGTCTGGGGAGAAAATATGTGTGTGTGTTTATATTTTGAGTCTATATGGGCTCAGGCCTTAGTAGAACGTATGTGGATCTTCATACTAGGACCTATCACATCTCCCTATGTAACATTTAAAGCAAGGTAAACTGAGGCACAAAGTCCTGACCGCAACTTATTAGTAAAGTGTGAATTTACCAATAAATAGGATCTCAGCTTCCTTAGTAAGTTAGGACCCTGAATTAAGGGCACAGTTTTCTGTTATAGGTTTTGGGGAGTACAGAACAAAAAATGGAACATAGGTGATAACTTGGGGCTGAGGACAAAATGATTGGTTACATAGCTGAGATGCAGGGAACCATATCATTGGTTGGAAGGGAATCGAGGGGCTAACAACAACCCCTTCCTTCCCTCCTGTGACTTAAAAAATGTCCATTGTTTGAGTTCACCTCCAAGGTCAAAGATAGTATCCCAGACTTTTGGACAGCGAAGCAGACATCCTTGAAGAATAGCTTGATGGTGTGAAAATACTAGATCAGACTCCCTAGTGTCCACTCACATCACCCAAGAATAGCGGCATTTCTTAAGGCAAGAATAGAATAGTGATTAGCAAGAGAACTGGATTTAACTCATCACAGCACTGCTGAATTTCTGAGCTAAGTTCAGAGACAAAGAACCATAACTTAAGCAGTAACAGGACAAAATCAATTCACTGAATAGAATCAAATAGAAAATGATGCAGGATCAGTCTTGATCATTTGACCTAGGACCTAGGACCTTTATAACCTGTGACCTTTTGCTTAGTCCTGGAAGGCTTTTTTCTCAATTCTACCTTTTGAAATTCTATCCTCTTAAGACCTACATCAGCTACCGCCTCTATGAAGCCTCTCCTGACCCCATCAGTTAGAAATCATCTTTCCTGAGATTTCATATAACACTTTGTTCATGTTTGATTTATGGTGTTTGTGTATAGAGTCTAGCCCCCTCCTGGACTGTAAGTTCCCTTAGGGTAGAGATTCTTATTTATTTTTGCATCTCCTTGGTTGTCTAGTAGGGCAGGATTTTAAAGATATTCATTTATAGTCATCGAAGAATGAACCTGGGAAAATAAAAGAAGGAATGTACCAATAGAAGGAACTTGGTATAGTACTGTAGCATGCTTATATCTATTTATCATTGTAAGTATTGCTTTTTCTACCTGACTCCTCTATATCTTACTATAAGAACATTTTCAACATAAAATGTTTGTAAGAATCCTCTTCGCCCTGATGAATTACAATTTGAACTTTACATTTTACTGTTTCCATATTCGATGTGTTTAAGCCCAAATTCATCTGTAATATTACAATAGTTAACATTTACGTAGCACACTAAAGTTTACAATACACTTTACAATTTTTATTTCATTTGATCCTCACAACAACTCTGGGAATTAGGTGCTACTACTATTGCCATTTTGCAGACGAGGAAAACTGAGGCAGAAAAAAATGTGACTTGACCAGTGTCACATAGCTAATAAGTGAGGAAGAATCTGAACTCTTGCCTTCTTGATTCCAAGTCTAACGTTCTATCCACTGTGCTTCTTAGATGCCTCCTAAAAATTAGCTTTTTTGCAGAGGACCTATGGTCCTTTGATTTACTTATGATATATATGTTTTGTACATTTATTCTAACCCCCATATGGGTTGATATATTAAAGGATGGATATGATTGCAGACAAGAGGCAGTCAAATCAGACTAGCATTGACAAACCACACCTGTAGTATATATGAGATATAGATGACCCACATTTACTTGACCTATTACTAAAGGAGGATTTCTGTTTGGTTTGGTTTTGCCAGAGTAACAGGGATTGAGGTGGGGAAAACATGAAATGATTCTCTTAATTCTTCTTACTCTGGAACAAAACTTAACATAACCCTATCCTCTCTTTGCCTCAAAAATGCCACATCCTGAAGACATCAACGGCCCAACCCTTGCCTTGAACAAAGTCTTCAGCACAGGTTCTGAGTATGGAGGTCAAGTTAGTTTTTTAATATGTTATTTTTTCCCCCAATTACATATAAAAATAATTATCAACATTCATTTTTTTTTTAAATTTCAAGTTCCAAATTCTCTCCCTCCTCCCCCCCCTATTGAGAAGGCAAGCATTTTGATATAGGTTATACGTGCATAATCATTCAAAAACATATTTCCATAGTAGTTATGTTGTGAAAGAAAACATAGACCAAAAAAAGCCAAGAAAAATACAGAAAGTAAAAATAAATTATGTTTCAGTCTGCATTCAGACTCTAGCAGTTCTTTCTTTGGAAGTAGATAGCATTTTTTATGTCATAAATCCTTTGGAATTGTCTTGAATCACTGTATTGCTGAGAATAGCTAAGTCATTCACAGTTGGCCCTTTTACACTATTGCTGTTACTGTGTACAATATTCTCCTCATAGTGCTCATCCCACTTTGCATCAGTTCATGTAAGTCTTTCCAGGATTTTCTGAGAGTATCCTGCTTGTCATTTCTTATAGTACAAAAATATTCCATCACAATCATATACTACAACTTGTTCAACCATTCTCCAGTTGATGGGCATCCTTTCAGTTTCCAATTCTTTGCCACCATTAAAAGAGCTGCTACAAATATTTGTGTATATGTATGTGTGTATATGTATGTGTATGTATATATGTATATATGTATATATGTATGTAGGTAGGTCCTTTTCCTTTTTTATCTCTTGAGGACACAGACCTTGTAGTAGTATTGTTGGGTCGAAGTGTATGAGTGGTTTTATAGCTCTTTAGGCATGGTTCCAAATTGTTCTCCACAATAGTTGAACCAGTTCACAGTTCTGCCAGCACAGCATTAGTGTCCCAGTTCTCCCAAATCTCTTCCAACATTTGTCATTTTCTTTTTCTTTCATATTACCCCATCTGAGGTGTGAGGTAGTATACCTCAGAGTTGTCTCAATTTGTATTTCTGCAATCAATAGTAATTTAGGGCATTTTTATATGACTATAGATAGATTTGATTACTTTATCTGAAAACTGCCTGATCATGTCCTTTGACCATTTATCAATTAGGAAATGACTGTTATGTTTGTAAGTTTGACTCAATTTTTTATGTATTTGAGAAATGAGGCCTTTATCAGATAAACTTGCTGTAAATTTTTTTCACAGTTATAATTCCTGTGTATTTCCCTTTATCCTATGCTCCACCAGTTTATCCTATTCTCTCTCTCTCTCCTTTCACCCTTTCCATCCACAAAAGTGTTTTGCTTCTGACTACAGCCTTCCTCAACTTTCCCTCTCTTCTATCAGCCCTACCCCCTTTATCTCCTTCTCCTGCTTCCTGTAGGGAAAAACAGATTTCTATACCCAAATGAGTGTGTATGTTATTCTCCTTGAGCCAGTTTGATGAGAGTAAGGTTCAAGCACTCTTCCCACCATGTTCTCCATCTTCCCCATCACTGTAAAAGCTCTTTTGTGCCTTTCATGTGGAATAATTTACCCCATTCTGCCTCTTCCTTTTCCCTTCTCCCAGTGTATTCCTCTTTCTTACCCTTTAATTTTATTGCTTTAGATTATCAAATCATGATATTCAGCTCACACCCATGCCTCTGTCTATGTATACTCCTTCTAACTGCCTTAATAATAAGAAAGTTCTTAGGAGTTACAAGTATCATCTTCTCATGTAGAAATGTAAACCGTTTAACCTTATGAATCCCTTATGATTTCTGTTTCCTGTTTATCTTTTTATACTTCTCTTGAATTTTGTATTTAAAAGTCAAAATTTTCTTTTTAGCTTTGGTCTTTTTATCAGGAATGTTTGAAAAAGTCCTCTATTTCATTAAATATCCATTTTCCCCCCGAAGGATTATATTCAGTTTTGCTAGGTAAGTAATTCTTGATTGTAATCCTAGATCCTTTGCCCTTTGGAATATCATATTCCACACCCTCCAATCTTTTGCTGTAGAAACTGCTAAATCTTGTGTTGTCCTGACTGTATATTTGAATTGTTTCTTTTCAGCTGCTTGCAGTATTTTCTCCTTGACCTAGTAGCTCTGAAATTTGGTATAATATTCCTGGGAATTTTGGTTTTGGGATCTCATTCAGGAGGTGATTGGTATAGTCCTTTCTATTTCTAATTTTTCCTTCTGGTTCTAGAATACAGAGAAGTTTTCCTTGATAATTTCTTGAAAGATGATGGCTAAGTTCTTTTTTTTTTAACCATGGCTTTCAGACAGTCCAGTAATTCTCAAATTATCTCTCCTTGATCTGTTTTCTACTTCAGTTTTGTTTTTCCAATGAGATATTTCACATTTTCTTCTATTTTTTTCATTCTTTTGACTTTGTTTTATTATTTATTGATGTCTCATGAAGTCATCACCTTCCACTTGCCCAATTCTCATTGTTTAAGAATTATCTTCTTCAGTGAGCTTTTGTACATTTATTTTCCGGCCAGTTCTACTTTTAAAGGAGTTCTTTTCTTCAGTGGATTTTTGTGCCTCTTTTATAATTTGGCCTGCTCTGTTTTTAAGGTGTTATTTTCTTTAGTATTTTTGTGCCTTCCTTACCAATCTGTTGACTTTTTTTCATGCTTTATTTGCTATCACTCTCATTTTTTCCTCTATTTTTCCCCCCTACCTCTTTTATTTGATTTTTAACAGCCCTTTTGAGCTCTTTTCTAAGAATTCTTTTGGGGCCTGTAGCCAATTCACATTTTTCTTTGAGGCTTTGCATGTGACAGGTTTGAATTTGTTGTTTTCTTCTGAGTTTGTGTTTTGATCTTCCCTGTCACCATAGTAGCTTTATCTGGTCATGTTCTTTTTTGTTGCTGTTGTTGTTCCTTTTTCCAGCCCATTTTCTGATTTTTCACTTGATGTTAAAGTTGGACTCTACTACAGGGTAGGTGGGGCACTGTCCCAAGCTTCAGGTTTTTTGTCCAGCCATTTTCAGAACTAGTTCTGGGAATCTGTAAGTTTTCAATTCTTTTAAGGTCAAATGACCTAAGAAGAGGTATGGTCACTGCTCTGCTGGCCTGTGCTCTGGTCTGTGAGCAACCACAAGAATTCTTTTCCACCCTGGAGCCATATATTACTAGGGTCCCCACTCCTTTGTGAGAGCAAGCTCTAGTGTGCTAGTGCTCCTCTTCACCCTGGTACTGTGACCTAAGACTGCAACCCAGATCTGCATATGGGCAATGCCACAGAGTCCTGCACCCAATGCTAGCAGAGAGATCACATAATCTTGTTCTGACCAGTTGTCTAACCCCCTTACCATCTTTAGGCTGAGAGCTCTGGAACCTACTGTTGCCAATTCAGTTGCCCCCGAGGACTGCTGCTGCCTTGCTGGGGCATTACTTGTACTTGACTGCGCTCTGCTCTCACCCCAGTGAGACAGACCTCTCCTGCCAAATTATGAAGGATGTTTGTTCAGAAACAGAATTAAAACTTTCTTGGAAAATCAGTCAACTAAACAACACCCATTCATTAAGGATTTATATGCTAGGCATTGTGTGCTAAATACTAAGGATCCAAAAAACAAAAGCAAAGTGATCCTACAAGAGGAAACAACACATACACATAGGGATAGGTATGACACAAATGAAAAACATACAAGGTAACTCTGAATGGAAGGGCACTAGTAGCAGGGGCAATCAGAAAAGGCCTCCTGTAGGTGATGGAATTTGAACTGATTTTTAAAATTATTTTTTCCAATAAATAAAAATCTTTTTTCTCCCCTCATTGGAAAAAAAAAAGAAAAAGTAAAGTCTTGTAACAAATATGCATGTAAGTAAAATAAATTCCCATATTGGCCATGTCCAAAAATATGCCTAATTCCGTACCTGGAATGCATCACTTCTCTGCCAGGATGTTTCATCATAAGTCCTCTGGAATTACGATTGATTATTGTGAGGAATGATGTTGTTGATCTCTCAGCTGAATAGCATTGTCAGAAAAGGAAATAAAGTTAGTATAATTTGATCTGTTTCTGCAGAAGCCAGATAGCTACTTCCTTTTCTAGATATTAAAAAACCATTTCTTTCATTATACATTCTGGAATTTTTCCAGGGATTGAAGTCTCATTTAGGAGCTCATAGTTTCCTTTGAACTTACTGTTTCCTTGGAGGAAGACTGGAATATTTGTTTTGCTTGCTTCAAAAGCCATATATGAAAATCCAATGACCTTCCTAGGACCATGACTTGGCAAGTATTGGCCTAAATATCCTCACAGAATATTAGAAGGGATAAGGATATTACAGTTAATTTAGTCTGACTGCCTCACTTTATAGGTGAGGCCTATAAACTAAGGTCCAGAGAAGTTGCGGCTGCTTTGTTTCTTTATATCCTGGTGCCTATCATCATACCTGCGTGCATGTGTGTGTGTGTGTGTGTGTGTGTGTGTGTGTGTGTGTGTGTGTGTGTGTGTTAACTGCTGTGTGTTGCTTTAACTTTTTTGTGTATGTTTTATAAAATTGTATTTAATAGCTAAAGATAGAATTTGGCCAATGTTTCCATAACAAAGATAACTATGAGCATTCATTAATTAGAGGCTTGTTTGTTTTCACATTGGAAAGGATATAACCGTTTATGAGTTTAATAGCAAATACAGAGGCTTCCTGAGATCTCTCATCCTGTGAAAATATTGACTGAGGCTAGGCTCCTGCCAGGAAATCTAAGACTTGTGTAATTCGTAATTAAATAATTCAAGTGTATCATCTCTTAGTGTCAAGGAGAAAATAACTTATGAGGTTTTCATTTAAACAGAAAATTACAGTAGAAATATAAATATGACTCTAATAAATATCATAATAGTTATATCTTCTTTATTGTCATTAACCCAAGTTCAGACTTTTACATATATAGGTTATGTTTTACATGGAATACTATATTATTCCATGTCATTTTCTACCATTGAGTCTGCTTTGATGCACATAAACTGAATTTTTGACAAACTCTTGGATTTACCTGAGACACAATTTTTAAAAATCCAATTAAAATGCAAAAAAATACTTTTATGTAGCACAAATATTTTCATCTAGTGAACTTAGAAATATCTTTTAGTGTTCCTAGTATCACAGAGTCTTAAAGTTGGAAGGGATCTCCAGGTTCATCTAGATCAATCCATACCCATTGTTCCTAATTAAACTATTGGTGAGAGATTACTCAGTGCTCTAGAACAGAGGTGCCTAACACAAAGTCCCAAGCTAATGCTGCTGCAGCACTCCCATGTGCTGTGGGAACCAGATTAAAAAGTAATTGAGAAGTATTTATAAAATATATAAAATACAATGAAACCTACATAATTTCAATATATTATTTTTAAGTCAATATGTTATAGCCTACAAGGATCCTTATGTATGGTCCTGTGATCTTGTGGTCCCCTGTTGCTATTTGAAGTTTGACATTTCTGCTCTAGGCAATTCTCTAACACTATGACATCAAGGAAAAGTATCAGTTTGTATTGAGGGAAGGGGCTTCCTCATCTGGGAGTTCTCTGTCAATGAACCAAAGAGAGGTATGTTTGCTTGTTTTCTTTGTTCGTTTACTCTCAATTCATTTTTTCTCATTTAAAAATTTTCTTTTTTGTTTATGAATTTAAGAATAAGCAAATATAGGCATTTCATATGAAAAGAAAAATGATGATTACATACAAAGCTATGAACTTCTGTTACATAAAGCTCACTTTTCAAAAGTGTTAATTAAATTTAACAAGGTAGTAACTAAATTGGCCTATTTATGTCTTCTGATCTTGGGTTTTTTTCTGTGTATTTTAATGTCTTATTAATGCTTTTTTTCGCATCTCTATCATTTGTCACTAATCCACCGTCAAACCCAAATAGAAGCCTTCACTTCCAGCAAGTAGAGTCAAGTAGAACAAATTAACTCATTGACAGTGTCTGAAAAGGCATGTCTCATTCTGCACCTTTAGACTTTGATGTCTCTGTCAGAAGTCAGGAAGCAGGTTTCATCATCAAACTGCCATTATCAAGGCTGGTCATTGCTTCAATAACAGTTCTTGTTGCTACTGTGTAAATCATTGCCCTGGTTTTGCTCTTTGCACCCTGCATCTATTCACCTGAGCCTTCCTAAGTTTCTCCAAATTCTTTTTATTCATCATTTCTTACAAAGCAATTAAATTCATATACCACAATTTCTTCATTCAGCCATTGCCCAATTGATGGACACCCACTTGTCATCTCATTGCTGTAACCCAAAAGTGCTACTATAAATATATTTATACATCCCTGCACTCTGCAACTATCTTTGACCTTTTTGGAGGTGGTATATACTTAGTGGTTTTGTTAGGTCAGAGGATATAGATCCAGACCCTTTTTAGTTTGGTGGCTTTGGTGCCATAGTCCTAAGTAGTTTTTTGGAATGGTAGAACATGTTCATAACTCCGTCATCATTGATGTGTCTGTAATCCGAAAATAGGTGATGAACATATGTCTCTTCCTATCTTACAGTTTTATGAGTTTTCAAGCATTTTTTCCACATTAATTATCTTTGAAATTATTTTGTTAATATCTTTTAAATTTCGTCTTTATTTCCAAATATAACACTTGTCCACCCCTTACTCAGCAGCCCATCCCTTTAACAAAGACTTTTTTAAAAATGAAAGAAGAGTGCAGGACAAAAATATGTACTAACAGACACATCAAGTGTACATAAAAATTTTATAACCATAGATCACCACCTCTGTGTAGAAGGAAGGAGGTGTATTTGATTATCTCTTCATGACAATACTTGGCCATTGTACTTACAACGCATTTGGTTATTTTTATTCATTTTATTTACAGTGTTAAAGTCATTAATTATATATTATTTTAAGTCATTGGGGATATACAGATATATAGATATTTCTGCTTACTTTACTCTGTATCAGTTCATATAGGTCTTCTCATGCTCCTCTGAATTCTTCCTACTTTTATTCCTTCAAGACCGCAGTATTCCATTATGTTCATATATCATAATTTCTTTGGCAATTCCCCAGTTAATAGTTATCTATATTGTTTCCAGGTTTTTTGTTACTACAAAAAGTGCTGCCATGAGCATTGAGATATTCATGAGACTCTGATTTCTGTCTTTGAACTCTTTTGAGGATATTCCTAGCAGTGCCGTCTCTACTTCAAAGGGCATGGACATTTTAGTGTTTTTCTTAGATTAATTCTAACTTGCTTTCCAGAATGTTTCAACCAATTCATAGTTCCGTCAATAGTGTTAAGGCACTAGTGGGTTGGTGCCTGTCTTTAGGCATACCCTCCAGTGTTGATTTTTCCCATTTTTTGTAATCTTGGCCAATTTGCTGTGTGTGGGCTGAAAGTTCAGAGTTCTTTTGAGTTTCATTTCTGCTACTAGTGTTTTGTAGCAGTCTTTCACAGGGTTGTTAATATTTGGCAGTTCGAACTGTTTGTTTTTTTTAATGTCTTTTGACCATTGGGTAATGGCTCTTGGTGTCTGTATGCGTGTCTGTGTATACATGTGTATATATGTATTTTAGACACACGTGTGTGATATATATGTATATATGTACATATATATGTATTCTCTTGATATCTTGACTATCTAACCCTTATCAGAGACATTTAATGTAGAGCTTTTTTTTTCAGTTGAAATCCTTACTTTGTTATCCTAGTGGCATTCATTTTGTCTCTGCATACATTTTTTCAATTTTGCTTAATTCATATGATCAGTTTTATCTTTTGTGATCCCTTCTATCCATACTCTTTTTGATTATGACCTCTACCTCTGGCAGTAAAAAATATTTCCTTAAAAAAATTTCCTTTCATTTACTTTTCATTTATTTGTAACTTGACTTTTGATATTCAAGTTATAAATCCATTTTGGTATATATGGTGTAAGATACTAGTCTAAACTTAATTTCTGCCAAACTGCTTTCTAGTTTTCTTACCAGATTTTGTCAAATATGTAATTCTTCCCCAAGTAATTTATGTTTTCAGATTTATGGAACATTGGGCTATTGATTTCCACTGTTTTTGATTCTTGCTTATATTTTCTCTTTCACTGATCCAGTTTTCTATTTATAACCACTTCCAAATGGTTTTATGACTATTGCTTCATAGAATAATTTGAGATGTGGAAGTGTTATTCCTTATTTGTTCTTACTTTAAGAATTATGTCCCTTGAATAATTAAACCTTTTGTTTCTCCAAATTATTATTGCTCCTAGATGTACAAAGTATCTTCTTGGTAGTTTAACTGGAATAGCACTACATTTGTGAATTAATTTGAGTCATATAAACTTTTTTTTACCTCACTAGTCATTTAAGTTGTTTATTTCTTTAGTGTGTTTTATAATTTTATTTATTGAATTCTTGAATGCCTTGGAATATTGACTGTAAAACATTTTATGTGTTTTGGAGTTATTTTCACTGAAAGTTTCCTATTACCTTAGATTTTGTTTGCTATAAAATTGCTGTATGTTTTTGTGGATTTATTATTTTTTGTCTTGCTACTTTTTTTTGGCAAGGCAATCAGGGTTAAAAGACTTGCCCAGGGTCACACAGCTAGTGAGTATCATGTGTCTGAGGCCGGATTTGAACTGAGGTCCACCTGACTCCAGGGCTGGTGCTTTATTCACTGCGCCACCCAGCTGCCCTTGTCTTGCTATTTTGTTAAAGTTATTAATTATGTCAATTCCCTTTTTTTAATTCTTTGGGGTTTTCTAAATAAATCATCATGTCATCAGCAAATGGAATAATTTTGTCTCCTCTTTGCCCATATTTATGCCTTTAGTTTCTTTCTTGTTCTTATTGTCATCCCTAGAAATTTAAGTTGTGTCAAATAGCCATAGTAAAAGGGGTAAATCCTTGATTTGCTTCTGTATTTATTGGGGAAGTTTTTAGTATTTCCCTATTAGAAACAGAAATAGTTTTAATGTCATTAATATACTTTTATAATGACAAAATGTCTCTTTTATGCCTTTGAATGGTAGAATTTGGGTCATAAATGTTGTATTTCATTGAAGATTTCTTCTGGCTCTTTTGATATAACCAGGAGTTTTTGTTTTAACATGGTCAATTATGTTGTTTCCAAATGCTTAACCATCCTTGCATATCTAGTATAAATAGAACTTGATCAAAGTACATATGCATATGTGTATATTTTTTTTTCTGTAATCTTTTTGCTAGGATTTTATTTAGAATTTTTGAACCACTATTAATTAGTGATACGTTGTAGTTCTTTCTTTACTTTTTTCCCCTATGATTTAGTTATTAGGACTATTTGTTTCACAAAAAGAGTTTGGCAGATTGTTTTCTTGCAGTCAGTCAATAAGTATTTTTTAATGACTTACTATGTGCCAGGCAGTTTGCCAGGTGCTGGGGCTACAAAGAAAGACGAAAGACTATTCCTGCCCGCAAGGAGTTCACAATTTAATAGGGGAGAAAACAAGTAAACAAATGTATACAAACAAGCTACATATATACATACATATATGTATATATATGATAAATAGGAAATCATTAATAGAGAGAAGGCACAGAAAAGAGAGATTGGGAAAAACTTCCTATAGAAGGAAAGATTTTATATGGGGCATGAGGGAAGCCAGGAAAGTCAAGAGATAGAGATAAGGAGGAAGAACATTCCAGGCATGGACAGCCAGAAAAATGAATGCTTGGAGCCAAGAGATGGAGTGTCTTATTTGTGGAACAACGAGGAGGCTGGTGTCACTGTATTGAAGAAAAGTGAGGGAATGAGGATGGTAGAGGAGGCAATCTCCTGGAAAGAAAAGAATGGAATAGGATGGTGGAAATTACTTCCAATATGTGAATTCCAGGGCTAGAGTGAACCTCTAGGATGAAGAGGTTTGAGAGAGTAGAGAATCCAGAGTGCAGCCTAGAGAGGCTATCTTAATGAGTGAGTGCAAGGTGTCTGGTTTTGGAGTATTGGTCCTAGATGGGTACATAGCATATCCTTTCCTATCCATCTGCATCTTCTCCTATAACTTTTATTAGAAATTATATTTTAATGATTAGAATCACATCTGTGTGATCTTTAAAGCACTAACAGTTGTTATAGGTTTTAACATTTTTGGTAAGTTGATCCAAGTCTTTAAACTTGATTGTGGGAAGGAATTGGTCAACAAAAAAGTCTTGTGGCATACATTGAAGACATGCACATTTCATAATGAATGGCCACAGAGCTAACTTATCATGATGTTCCATGGACTTACTTAGATACTTCAAAGATCCTTGACTGTTTCTTTCAGTTTCATTTTTTACTCTACCAATGCCATACCTTAGTTAGGTGTTCTTCAGGAATATTTGTGGAGGAAAAACTCATCATGCTTTGGCCAACTTTCTAGTAATGTGCCCTTCTTAATTTAACTAGACTGGACCCAAAATGATAGATCTATAGTTCATCATTAGGCTTCTATTTAAATCACTTTCCACCTGCCAGAGTTTTATGCTTCACTTGACCCAGCCTTAGAGAGCCCAGGGTCACCTTCATGTGAAGTTGGACAAGACATAAGTCGGACTTTCATGGAGGTTTAAGGGTCTGCGCATACTAGAAAATGAGGAAATTGTCTTTATAATGAGGAACAGCTCCAGGTTAGACATTTCTCTAAGGCATTTTCTCTAGTGGTTGTCTTCATTAGGTAATCTGGGCTTTTCTGTGCATTTTTATCTTCATAAAAATGCCCAAGACCAGACTTTTTCATGAATACAGAAGGTGAGCAGATCTTTACTCTTGCATTTACTCTCATCAAAGAAGCAAACCACCTTTCATGACTCTTCAGTTGCTTTTTCCAAACTTTCACAAATTCACATGGGTACTCTGGACAGCTCCTGACAAGCACAGTGGTCTGCCAGTGGGGAGTTTGGTAATGTGTGTGTGTATAGGAGAGGGGAAGTGAGATGGGAGAAGTCATGCTAGTCAATGCAGTGCTCAGAATTATTTCACAGGAGTTGATATGATAGTCATGTTATCAAAATGCCAATTTAAAATAGCCTAAAAGGTCATTTCATTTTCTTGCTGTGTTGTTCAGTTTAAAGCTCTTCAGTAGAATGTTTACACATTTTGAATACATCAAGGAAAAACAAATGTGACCACTGAAGTAGCTGCCATGTTTGTAGAGAGGTTCAGAAGAAAGGACATTAGTCTTTAAGTCACATTTAAGTTCAAATCCTCTCTCTAATATTTAATAGTGTGTGACCATAGTTAAATTACTTAACCTCTCAGCCTTCGTTTTTCCTATCTTTGGAATGGAAGCATTAATATTTACCCTATTCACAGAAAAAACACTTTATAAATCTCTAAGTAATACATAAATATGAATTATCAGTGTGGCATAGTGACAAAGATCTGACCTCAGAGTCAGGAATAATGATAATGATATTAATAACAACTAACATTTGGATAGCACATTAAAGTTTGCAAAGCATTTTACATATATTATCTCATTTACCTTCGCAACAACCCTTTGAAACATGCTATTATTATTCTTGTTTTACAGCTAAGGAGGCCGAGGCTAAAAAAGGTTAAGTAACCTGCCCCAGATTACTCTGCTATTAAAATCTAAGCTAGGATTTGAACTCAGTTCTTCCTGACTCCACATTTTGTGTTACAGCCAATAAATTACCTAGCTGTCTCTAAGGAAAACTGGGTTCAAGTCTGATCTCTGGAGCATACTAGTTATGGGACCATAGGCAAATCACTTAACCTCTCAGGGAACTCTTTAAGATTAGATAAGCTACCATGCAGGAATCCATGGGCATTGGTAGAAGTTTCTTCCGTAAGCATTCCTTACAGCAGCAAAATCATAGGTCTGGTCCAATGCTATCACTATTACTGTTGTTGTTTATTGTCACAGCTCGTCTACTACCACTTATCTTTCACACCTACCACCATTGTCTTACTTAAGTAATTAAGACATTGTTTTTCTTATTCCCATCTGGAACTGAGTAATATAGGTTAAAGAAATGTCAAATTGGAGCACTGTTAAACTTTTAATGTGGGACAGGGGAGGAAGAAGTAGTTGGAACACTGGCAAGACCCCTCAGTAATAGATAAATGGCTTTAGTTCCCTAGTCTTCTAGGTTGAGGTGGAAAATTGCTTTGGAGGTAAGGAGGCACAATATAGAAAGAGAACCTTGATTATTGAAATTGTTGATTCAATTTATGGGGGAAAGGGGAAGTTCATTTTTTAGCTTTAAGTGAAAAAAATCTGAGTTCCCAGAATGGAATTTGCAGAAATATTTATAAAACCCAGAGCTAAAGTGAATTTTCTAAAAATTCCCCATAAGGTGAGATCACGTATACCATGTTTTAGTACATCTTAGTACAGAAGGTTTTTTTCCCCCAATCAATTATGGCCCTAAAAATAAATCTTGTTTTATTATTAAGTTTTGCTGTTCCTTCTTCACAAATGAACATCTCATTAGTATTGGTGAAACCTTCCCACAAAATAAGGGTAACTTGTCCAGTTTTCCAGTGGAAGAAGACCAATCTTGTGTTACTTAGTAGCAGCTTAAAGGAGTGGAATCTGAGAGGTAAGCTCAGCAGAGGCATAATTTCATTAGTTTGGATATTCTACATTTAAAAATTGATTTCTAGAATAGAGCCCTCTAAGTTTTTATTGTCTAGAGTACACTTTTGTTATTACAATTGAAGTGGTATAGATTGAATTTTATTGCCAGAACACAAACACTAGTATTCTATTTAACTAGGCATTCGTAAGTAGCGGCAGGAAAAGAATGTAAATAAAAGGCACTTGATCTCATCTTGATTCAGATTTTTTTAACATGTGAGGTGGTTTTAGAAAGTATTATTAAGTCCAGGGGAAATAGACAAGGATCCCTATTATCAGTAGTTTGAATGTAGCTTAGTGAAGAGTAAAAATATGCTCTTCCTTAGGATAAAGCCATTGAGGATAAACTAGAAACATTTATGAGAAGTTACCAGTAATGGGAAAACATGGGTTCTAGTTCAGACTTCGCTATTAATCTTAGGCAAATGACTTAAACCTCACCAACACTGGACAAGATAATCTCTAAGACCTTTTCTGAGTCTTGAAATCTTTGATTCTCCATTTCTAAAAAAAAAAAAGAGAGAGAGAGAGAGAACTATTGCAATTGGCAAACAGAATCCCGTGTTACAAAGTTTTAACATAGCCAAGTCTGTATTCCTGATGTTTTAGGGTGCCTTTTGCTTAAAAAAGTGTGTGTCTGTGTCTGTGTGTACATATATATATGCGTATATATATATATGAAATATATATGTGTGTACATATATGTATATGTGTACGTGTATATATATAGATATGTGTGTGTGTGTGTGTGTGTATGGTGTATGCATATAGTATTTATGGAAAAGGACCTCTAGTGACCATAGTGATAATGTGCATTAGAATCTTTGGAAATTGGATATGAAATGAGCCCAAACTATTAAGGCCTTAGGATTCATGTCACCCTATAAAATTTTAACTGCTGTTTCCCAGGAAGCTGCTATTTAAACAGTGGCTAGTAACAGGTTTCTAATCTGTTCAATCTGAAAAAGAATATTGAGATCAGTTTATTTAATTATTACAAAGCAAAGTTTAGGAAAATATTCCAAAGTTTCAGATGGACTGAAAAGAGACTCCATCTTTTTCCTTAGAGTTGTTTTTCTTACCTGATGGCTAAATATCTCAGCCTTAATGTTTACAGTTAGAATATTCATAGGACAATATTGCTAATCTTTTTGCTATTTATTATGATTTTTACAATAATCAGTAATCCTTATTTAGCTCTAACCCCAACTATTATGTTTTGATTCTAAAAGGAAACTGAATCATTTGGTTCTTATTCCTTTAATTATGTTTACTTTTAAAGGACATTATTTGTAGAAAAATGGAAAAACTGCATTTCTATATGACAAACATTATGCAGCATGTTTAGTAATCATATCATTTGGGAGACTTTTTCACTTTACTAATGTGACTAATATAGAAATACTAAGTGACTAATATAGAAATTGGAGTAGTTCCCCTTTAAGTATTTTAAACCTCAATGTAAAATTTTGTAAATCTCCTCAGCAATGAAAAAAAGATCAAATATATATGCCAAAACCTGTAATGGGTAATAAATTTCTCATGTTTAAGCATGTTTTTATTTTACCTGTTGCAAAAAAAAATATCTTGGAAAGGAAATATTTTCAGCTTTTCTAATTTTGAGAAATTTTATGTGTATATGTAAACATTTTCAAGTTTCATATTGGATAAGACATTTTGTTACTTAAATATTTTCATTTGTTAATGATATATTTACAGGGTCATTTATATATTTCTGTAATTATTTGCAAAATTCTATTAAAAATCCTGCTAATTTGTAGAGAGAAATTTCATAGGTTTCTTATTGTATTAGCCAAAATAGCCTTGGCTTAGGCAAAAGGACTCACTATTTTCATAATGTAATTTGATTTAACCTACAAGTAGCTTTTCCTGATCCTCCACAATACTAGTGTTGTCCTATTAATAGCTCAAATTTATCTTGTTGATATTTTGCTTATACACAATTGTTTGCATACTCCCCTGCCCATTAGAAATTATGCTTTTTGAGGGCAGGGACTGCACTTTTGCCTTTCTTTGTATCTCCAGTGCATACATGGCACAGTGCCTGGAACAGAGTAGGTGTTTAATAAGCACTTTTTTTTTTTACTAATTTGATTGACTCATTTTCAGTTGAATTCAGTAAGTCCATAGTTCTATAGATAATGAAACTGAATCATCATACAGCATAGCAAACTATGAAAATGTGTTGGTTGGGTTTTATTTGACAAGAATACTGGAAATTTTATAATTAAATGATTATAGGTACCTCCATATTAACCATGTCATGGTGTTGAATTTAATTTATACCAGAGCTGAATAGTAGTGTTGTAATAAATTCACAATAATTTCCATTCTCTGTTATATCCCAGTAAATGCTAAGTTGGGAGGGAAAAAATGTCATGCCAAATAAATGAATTGTTGAGTTTGCTTTTTTGGCAGAGATTTATAGGGAGAAATGTTTCTGTTTTAAGAGTTGGTGGGGTGCATTAAAATATTTATCAATTTGTGCATTGAGGACTTGGATAGAATGTTTAGTTAGAGGCAATAATAAATTATAGAATTGTTTTCTTATGCCTTATGTGAATCTTAAAATTTTCCCTTTGGGTTCTCTTTTTTTTTCTTTCAAATTCCTTTTATTCATTGTAGGTTTCCATTGCTTTGAGCCATCTAGGTGGTGCAGTTAGTAGAGTTTTGGATCTCGAATCAGAAAGATCTGAGTTCATATGTGGCCTCAGACACTAGCTGTGTGACCCTAGACAATTCACTTAACTTCTGTCAGTCTCCATTTTCTCAGGTGTAAAATAGGGATAATAATAGCACCTACCCCGCCAAGGATTTTTGTGAGGATCAAATGAGAGAGTATTTGTAAAGCATTTTGCACAGTGCCAGGCATAAAGTAAGCCCTCTATAAATATTTATTCCCTTCACTTCCGCTTCCCATTTATCTTATTTCAACCCTTATCTTTAAGACTTTTAAAGGTCTATGTAAATATTATCTCATTTGCTCCTCACAAAAACCCTAGAAGTTAGGTACTGTCATTATCCCCATTTTTACACCTGAGGAAACTGAGACAGAGGTTACATGACTGCTCAGGGTCGCATATCTAGTAAGTATCTGAGGCTAGATTTCAACTAGGGTCTTCCCAACTCCAGGTTCAAGGCTCTCTCCACTGTACCACCTATTTACCCAGTATTCCTTCCGTCTGAAGAAGCATTCTTCTCTAAATTTTGCCTTTCTTCCATTAGTCTCACAGAATGTAAAATATAGAAATAATAATCATAACACCACCAACATTTACATGGGGCTTTCCAGTTTGCAAAGTACTTTAAAAACATTATCTCATGTTATTATTTCCATTTTATAGAAGAGGAAATTGAGGCAGAAGTTCAACAACTTTCCCAGGATCACACAGCTAGCTAGAGCTGAGTATAGATTTGAACTGAGGTCTTTGTGACTCCAGGTCCAGTGCTTGATCCACTTTCTAGCAGCTTCTGTAGAGTAGAGGCAGTATAGCAGAACATCCAACACAAGGAAGAACCACTGTTTGTAGACAGCTAAAGAGAGGGTGATGTTATAGCAGCTCAGGTACTTGATGTCTGTGAAGGACCGAGTTGTACTTTGAAGCAAGCTCTTCTTGTGTTCCTATTTATCCTTTCCCAGAGAAGAGTGCAGAGAGTCCTTTGAGAAAGACTTGTTAGTGTGGGGATGCTTTCATTGTTGCCCCTCCCCCCAATCTTATTTAATTTTAGTACTATTTGGTACTATTAGTAGCTGAAATTTATAAAACATTTTAATGTTTGTAAAACATTACATGTGTATATACATAACAGTTCTGTGATTTAAATACTACAGGTATTACTCTGTGTGTGTGTGTGTGTGTGTGTGTGTGTGTGTACACGTGTGTACAAAACAAACCTGTGATGTAAGTACTGCAGGTATCACTAGTCATATAATCTCTCTGGGTCTGTTTTTCCTCCGCTCTGAAATGAGGGGCTTGGACTAGATTACCCCTCAATCTCTGAGGTTATGATCACCATCTTATAATAAAGAAATTGAGAGTCAGAATGATTAAGGGATTTACCCATGGTCACATTCTTAGTAAGTATCAGGGGAAGGATACAAAACCTCGTCTCTTCCTGACTCAAATCCAACATTCTTTTCCCTTTACCAAGATGCCACATGAAAACTGACCACTAACAAAGCAGTTCCTTTAGCAGGATAAAATCAATTTTCCTATGATTTGGTGAAGAGATATTTATAGACCATATTTTCCTTAAGAATATTTCTACTTGTGCTTTAATGAGGTTATTTCCCTTTAATGAGAAAAGCAAACACATGAAACAGTTTCTTGGTTTTTGTAAAAGATTTGGAATTCCTTAGTCATCTTCTTTTTTGTGCCCCTTTAGAAAAGTTCTATTTTTTCCACTCTTTCATATAGTCATTGTATTTTATTTTTCTTTTGAATGTCGCTACTATAATGAGATTGCTACTTTTGAAATGGCCTCAAAAAAGGTCATTACCAGTTTGAATCAGGCCTAATCTGATTTTTAAAATTAAATATAATTAAGCCCTGTAAAAGTAAGAGTTTTAATTTGTAAAACAATATAGATCATAAAAAACATGTAGTAGCAACTCAGGCCCTATTCCCATTCCACTATAGATATAATGCAGCCTTTTCTCTTCCATGACTCCTAGGACCTATAAGCAATATCTGTTGAGAGCCTTATCAATTAAAAAGACCTAGAATTCCCAGTGACCATATCTTTATTTTTCAAATGGAAAATAATTTCTTATTTTGGGTTGATGATTGCCATAGCTAATTGAAATTTCTTTTGAAGAGAAAAAAAAGCCAAATGACTTTTTTATCATACTTTTTTTTTACTTCAGTACTTAGCAAATCTTAACACCTCCACATTAGTAGAGAGTTCTCATAAATTTTTGAAGTCAAAATAGTTCATCAACTGGTGTCTAGCCTCCTAGTGCTGAGCCTTTCCAAAATCAGCTAGACTGGTCTTGGAAAAACAGACAGACTCTATCACTAAGCCTACACTCCAAGCCTTTTCAACTCAGTAAGATGTGGCAGCCTTTGGATTCCTTTGGCATAGCTTTTTGAACAGTGTTGAGACAATAGAATAGTGAGGCATTGGACCAGAAATTTAGTGAATCACTATCCCAAAAGTCATCTTCACAAATATTGGCTGTGGCTGGAAGTCAAGGGGTAGCATGTATGTTAAATACAGTGTGCACCTGTTGCTCAAAGTCCATTTATGGTTGTGTTCAAATTGTTGCTGTGCAGTCGTTTTTCAGTCATGTCCCACTTGTTACTGCATTTGGTGTTTTCTTGGCAAAAATACTGCAGTGGTTTGTTATTTCCTTCTTCGGATCATTTTACAGATTAGGAAAATGAATTGAACAGGCTTAAGTGATTTGACCAGGGTCACACAGCTAGTAAGAGTCTGAGGCCAGATTTGAACTCAGGAAGATGAGTTTTCCTGACTCCAGGCCCAGCCCTCTATTCACTGAGCCACCCAGCTGCCCTTATATTCACCCAGCAATGCTGTAAGTGATGTTATATTCATATACAAAAGGACAAATGGACAATATGTATGTGCATGCTATGACTTATAACATTGCCATAGTGGAAGATCAAGAGAATGTTATATACAATATTTTTGACACCTTGGTTGCCCTGAGGCATTTGCCAGAGTGAACAGTGTGCCAAAGTGGGTACAGTGTAGAACCTGAAGTCAGAAAGACCAAATTCATTCTCTAATGCTTGCTGGCTGTGTTGTCATGGAAGTCATTTAATGTCTCAGAGCCTCAGTTTTCCTCATGTAAAAAGTGAGGGAGTTGTGTTTGATAGCCTCTGAGATCCCTTTCGGTTTTAAATCTGTCATCTTGAAAAGCAAGAACTTAGACTGTGTTGTTGTATAGCTGGACAGTGGTACTCAAATAATATAGTTAATACAGTTCTTCAGGACTGTGTTTGGCTCTATTTTGTCACTTGGATTAAGATTTAGAATACATGACTATGTTTTGCAGATGACATAATTCTAGGAGCAATAGCTAATATTATTGGATGATGGAATCAAGATTCAAAAAAAACCCAAATGTTAAAACAGTGAAACTGAGAAAATGAAATTTAACTAAGATAAATGTAAAGTTAAGTTTAAATATATATATTTAAGTTAAAATAAGTTATAGAGATGAAAAAGAAAGGTGACCTAACTTGTTTATACTTAAGAGAAAATTTTTAACATGGAAATTTTGGTGAAGTGTTTCCAGGAAAATTTAATGAAAATTTAGTCTACATTAATGACATGTCCAGAACAGGGGAAGTCATTAATTGTTCTATTGTACTTTGTCCTTGTCAAAATATATGGAGTATTGTATTCAGTTTTAGAACCAGACTTTACTTGGGAGAATAATGACATGGTCTTGTGTCAAGAACAGGCAACAGAAATGTTGAAGAATGTGGAAACTTTGTTATAAAAGTAGTAGCTGAAAGAATTAGAAATGTTTATGGTAACTCTTTGAGTATATAAAATGCAATAGAGAGGATAGGAATATGCACTGGAACTTTGATTTTGTGTGACTATCAAACAGATATAACAGCTTTTTGAAAGTGTCCACTTCACTCCTCTGGCCACGACCTTTCGTAAGGCTCTTATCACCTCTTTCCTGGACTATTAAAATAGCTTTCTAAGTGATCTTATGTTTACAGTTTCTCTTCCTTTAGTCCTTTTTTCTTTTGTTTTTTTTTGTAGTAATATATTTATTTACTATTTTATTTTCCCCCAATTATATGTAAAAATTATTTTTAACATTCGTTTTTTAAAATTTTGAGTTCCAAATCCTCTCCCTGCCACCCATCCCCTGTCATTGAGAAGGCAAGCAATTTGATATAGGTTATCTATGCATAATCATGCAAAACATTTTCAAATTAGTCATGATTTGAAAAAAAAGAAAAATAAAGAAAAATAGTTTTTAAAATGTATGCTTTGATCTGCATTAAACTCTAGCAGTTCTTTCTCTGGAAGTGGATAGCATTTTTCATTGTGAGTCTGGATCATTGTATTGTTGAGAATATCTAAGTCATTCATAGCTGATCCTCATACAGTATTGCTGTTACCGTGTATGATGTTTTCCTTGTTCTGCTCATCTCACTTTACTTCAGTTCACGTAAATCCTCCCAGTATGATAATATTCCATCACACTAATATAACTTGTTAACCATATAACCATAACTTATTCAGCCGTTACCTAATTGATGGGCATCCTTTCAATTTCCAATTCTTTGCCACTACTAAAGGAACTGCTATAAATATTTCCATACATATAGGTCCTTTTTGTTTTTGTTTCTTATCTTTTAGGGATATAGACCTAGTTGTGGTATTGCTGTGCCTCTTTTCCCAAGCTGTTGACTCTTTTTTTCATTGTTTTCTTTTATTACTGTCATTTCTTTTTCCTAATTTTCCCTCTACCTCTCTAATTTGATTTTTAAAATCCTTTTTGAGGGCTTCTAGGAATTCTTTTTTGGGCCTGAGACCAATTTACATTTTTCTTTAAACTTTTTATGTAGTGGTTTTGACTTTGTTTTCTTTTTCTGTTTTTGTGTTTTAATCTCCCCTGTCACCATGGTAACTTTCTATAGTCATGTCCTTTTTTGTTGTTTGCTCATTTTTCTAGCTTATTTTTTGGCTTTTAACTTGATGTTAAAGTTGGGCTGCTCCTGGGGAGCAGGTGGCTCTGTCCTAAGTTTCAGGCCTTTCTTCCTATTGCCTTCAGCGTCAGTTCTGGGGATCTGTAAGTTTTCAGTTCTTCCAAGGTGGTATAATCTCAAGAAAAGTGTGTTTACTACTCTCCTAGCCTGTGCTCTGCTCTGTGAGCAATCACAAGCACTCTTTTCCACCCTCTATGTGTGACCAAGGTCCCCACTTCCCTGTGGTCACAAGCTTTGGTGTACTATTGCTCCTCCTTCCTCAGGACTGCCACGCAGGACCGTGGCCCCGATCCACGTGTGGGCAATGTAACAGAGTCCCTCACCCAGTGCCAACAAAGGGACCCCTGTAATCTCCTTGTGACCAGTTGTCTGGCCCCTTTACCATTGGCAGGTTGGAGCTCTGGAAACTACTGCTACACCCAATGATTAAGTCCCTCCAGTCCTTTCATACTGTTTCTAAGTTAATATTCTTGAGACATATCTGACCTTGTCACTTGCCAGCTCAAGAATCTCTAGTTGTTCCCTATTGCTTCTAGAATAAAATAAATATTCCTCATTCTGCTACTCAAAGCCCTCCATGATCTTGCTTCTACTTACCTTTTCATATTAACTTCATGTTACTTTGATATAATTTATACCAAAACCATCTCACTAGCTATTCCCTGAATTCAACTTTTATCTCCCACCCTGCCTTTGCAAGGTCTATGTTGATGCCTAGAGTGTACTCTATTCAAAGTAGCCCCTTAGAATCCCTATCATTTTTCAAGGTTAGTTTAGATAGGACTTGTATTTCCCAATATCTTCAATTGTCAGTCTTCTTTCCTTCCTCAAATTACCTTGTTTTTATTTTTCTGTGTACAGGTGGTATCTGTGCCTCCTTCCCTCATCCCCTAATATAATGTAGACCTAAAGGCAGGTTCTGTGTTGTTTCTTTTTTCTTTTTCTTCTTACCTTTGTCTCTCCAGCAATTAGCATGGTACCTTACACATAGTAGGTGCTTAATAAATGTTTGTTAGATTGGACTGGATTTTGTGGGTGAAACATGTATTGAAGTTACTGGGGGGAAGATTTGGACCCAACGTTTTCTACTTAAAGTTGTGCATCAATAGAATGGATGATCTTTTGAAGTAGTGAGCCCTCTATGAGTGAAAAGATTTGAAGAGACCCCCTAAATACTCTCAGGAAAGTTATTTTCTCTTTTAAAATATTTTATTAACTTTTTTACATCATTATCATTTTTTAATGATTTCCTTGCCCTCACTCCAACAGAATCCTTCCTTGTAACAAACAGATAAGTATAATCAAGCAAAACAGACACTACAGATTGGTAATGTCTCAGAACATATGCCTCATTCTGCACCTGTTTTCTACCAGCTCTGTAAAGAGGTAGAAAGCATACATGTAACCATCAGTCCTCTGAAGGCATGATTAGATGTTGCATTAGCCAAAATTCAAAAGTCTTACAGTTATGATGGTCATTGTGTGAATTATTGTCTTGGTTCTGCTTACTTCACTCTAAACCTATTCAGAAAGACCTTCTTGAGTTTATCCAAACTCTTCATATTCATCATGTCTTACAGCACAATATTCAAATCACAGAATCTTAAGAATTGGAAGTGCCCTTAGAAGTTATCGAATCCAGTCTTCTACCTGATGCAGAAATCTCCTCAACAACAGCCATGACAGAATATGAGGAGGCTTGTTCTTTTTGGACAGAACTAGGAATTGTTCCTATGCTTCTGAAAAACAGTTTGCAATTATATGAAATAATTATATTCAAACCACAGAATCTTTACAGTTGACAGAGACCTTTGAAATCATCCCCTTAGCCTCCCACTTATTTAAACCATTTCCCAATCAATGAAAATCCACTTTCTTTTCAACAGGTTCTTTACTTCCACAATAGGTACTGCTATAAATATTTTGTATATATCGAACCTTCCTCTCTGTCTTTGAAGTATAGGCTTAGTTATTGAGATTGCTGTATCAAAGGGTTTTATATACAGTTTAGTTAAACCTCCTTACTATAAATGCAAATTGTTTTCCAGAATGGTCATATCAGTTCACAGCTTCACCAAGAATGCATGTAACTGTCTGTCTTCTGTTAAGGATGCTGTTGAGAGGATTTCTGCTTCAGGTGGAAAATTGGTCTAGATGACTCATGGTTCCTTCCAATCTTAAGATATTATGATCTGAATATTTATATTGTAAATATATATAAGTTCACAATTAAACTCAGTAAGCATTTATTTGTTGTCCAGTTGTTTCAGTCATACTGGACTCTTCATGACCCCATTTGGGGTTTTCTTGGCAGAGATATTGGAATAATTTGCTATTTCCTTCTCTAGCTTATTTTACAGATGAGAAAACTGAGGCAGAGTTAAGTGACTTGTCCAATGTCACATAGCTAGTAAGTTTTTAAGACCAACATGGAACATAAGTTTTTCCTGATTCAAAACCCAGTCCTTCATCCACTGTGTCACCTAGCTGCCCAAGCATTTCATTAATCTTCTACTAATGAATGTCATTGTGGATGTCTGCAAAGTGTATTAAAATACTTTCTAGGGGGGAATGAAACTTCTATTTTTATATAAAACCTTAAGCATAAGCCCTAAAAGTGAATTACTTAAAAGCAAAAGAAGACTTCTTCCTGCTTTTACTAAGAAAGGTTTTCATTCTTTAATGTCTAGGGATTCTAATAAATACTAGAAGAACTAAAATAAAACACAGCAGGGCCTCCTTTGTAGGAGGTTTGGTCTCTGCTATCTATTATGCTTTGTATGTGAAGATTCATATACCTTTAGAAAACCTATATAGAAACCATGGTGTGAAATTTAAGTGCCATGTCCAACTATTGGGCATCTGCGTGCATGTGTGTGTGTGTGTGTGTGTGTGTGTGTGTATACATGTGTGTGTTCTGTGTTAATGTCTATCTTTGGAGGGATGTAACAGGAAAAGAAGGTGAATCGTTCTTATCAAAAGATGGAGATGAAAAGGGAGGTATCCTTTTCCTGCCTGGGAAAATCTTTCATTTTTAGATTTCAGTAGTATGAAACTGAAAGCTTAGTTGCTGGAAAAGTTCCACCAAGTTGTAATGAGGACAAGAAAATATATCTTTCAAGGCTTTATCAAACAATTCTTCACCCAAATATTCCTTAAGTATTTTCCTAAGAATGTTTCCTCCAAATAGATAACTGTCCATGGGGCAACTTATCAATAGGGATTTTGCCTAATAAAGCTCAATGCCTAACCCAGTACTTTATACCTAATATAGACATTTGATAAATCTTTGTTGTTGAATTAATTTAGTATGTGTAGTCTTTATTTTTGTTATTCTAACTAAGAGTTATTATCTTTTGTTTAACATCTCTGTTTTTTAAGTCTTTTCCCCGTGGCAAAAGGTAGGCCTAGGCATCCTTAAGAACAAAAACTATCTCTTACTACTTTTGTATTTTCCATTATTCACTCATCTTGGTATTTGTTGCATATCTACAGTATTCATAGCACCAATATAGTGCTATGAATACTGTAGATATGCAACAAATACCAAAATGAGTGAATTTATTAATTTGAGATATTGTTTTAGATGTCATTGTGTATGCAACAATGAATAATAGGACATTTTTGCCCTTAAGAGTCATTTTAGCAAAGTCAATATATATAAATAACTACCATTTTCTACAAGAAGAATATAAGAAATAATTTAAGAATATTGGATGATGGAATATTGGATAGTAATTAGGTAATTGAAAAATAGAATTCTCACAGCAGTAAGAATATGAGGGGACAGTTAAGTAACAACCAAAAAAACTTCTGTGCCAGTTAAAGAGAGGGGCAGGGAATAGAAAAGGAGGAGAAGAAGGATGAAGAGAAAATGATCAAGAGGGCAAACTCTCAGTGATAGGAAGCAGTAGGGTTGAAGGCGCAAAAGGGGGGGGTGCTTAGAAAGTAGAAGGATGATCTTTTTTTAGAGACTGAAGCAAATGGAGATAGGGACACATGATGTAGAGGGATTTTTGAAATATTTATAAAGTATATTTAACATATAATTATTAGTGTTCTTCCTACTTCTTTGATATAAATTTGGTCTCATGTAAATGGCCATGAAGAATCTATCTTTGTAATAAATTTATTTTGGCAAGACACAAAGCAAATTTTTGTCACTGATTGGGTGAAAACAACCTATATATTAATAATGCAGTAAGGTCAATTGGTGAGAACTAAATTTATTGGTTCAACCTTATCAATACCTCTAAGCCAGATGGAATTTCTAAAATTTTCTTTCAGGTGTTAAATTATCATGTTGTAATTTTCATCATCATGTGTCATATAGATTTTCAGATAGTTTCATAGAAGTCTTTCATGGGTTCATGTGAAATAAATTTACAATAGTTGTAGCTCCAAAATTTTTTACTTCATCTGTCATATTGCTCTAATAATTTATGTTTTGTTTGGCTTCCCTTTCCAGGGCTTGGGTTCATTCCCTTGAAAATGCCACTTATATATTTCCCTGTTCTTTTCTGCTCTCTCCTTTTCTCCTCCCTTTCTTCTCCTCATTGTAAAAGATTGATTTTAGAGGCTGTAAGATTTCTCAGAGGCTGTAAGAGAACTTTTTTAAAGAGTCATGAAGGGTTTAATACATGGGATAAATAAAAGCTACCAGAATGTAAAGGTTCTCAAATGCTTTTTCCTTTTTTAGTTAAAAATCATTCTATATATTATTAAGATGATATTCAGTCTTAGAATTGTGTCTTAAGACATTCATTCCTTTCTGATGTTTCCTTCCAAGTCAAGAAAACAGGTGAAATCAGTGTAGAAATTTTGACTCCAAAGGTTCAATGATGATTCCAAATATGCGTTCATTGAGGACTCTAGAAATATATCCAGCTCTTGTTTGTGAGGTGATCTCTACTTTACATGTTGATTTAGTCTTAAAAGCCTGTCTATAAATTGAATCCTTGGAAATCCTATAATACTTTAAATTCACCAGAATTGCTCACTATTTAAAGGAATTGAAGGTCAATATTTGTTTAAAGTATAAAAAAGAATGATGCTTTCCTAAATGGTTTTTTTTTTTGTAATATGGGTTTTTTCCCCATTGAGTTTTCCCAAAGAAGGTCACCCAGATCTCTATGTTGTGGATGAATTGTGCTCCTACGGTGCAGTGTGTTGTGTGCCACATTCAGCATGCATCATATATGAAGGCCACATCTCTTATCCCTAGGGCACCATGTGGAATAGGGATGAGGTCCTGACCCAATTGGGCAATGCAGAAGGGAATCCTGCCAATGGGAGAGTGGCATTTCTGGCATCAGAGTTCCTTTCACCCATCTGGGTTGGTGCCATGGCAAGTTTCCCTCACTGAGGGAGTGGATCTAGAGCCCTGATCCAGCTGGTCAGATTATTTGTTGATTTTGATTATCTGTGCCAATGATCCCTGTTGTTGGTGAGGATAATAAGGAGCTGATTATAATCTATCCTCTAAATTATTGATCATTAGATATCTCTAGGTTTTGTCATTTGAAATTTCATGGTATACTTTTATTCAGCACTTTAAGAAATGATGCTAACGTGAAATAACATGTGAAGCACTTTGCAAACCTTGAAATTCTGTGTAAATGTTAACTATTAGTATTATTTTGGAGAGGAAGTACTTTTACTGAATTAAAACAGTAACTTTGAATTCTAGTTTTCATCTCTTATCCATGCAAGTATCCCAAGGCAAATTACTTTCTATGGGTATTGCCTCATTTCCTTATTAATTAAATGCAGATAAAATTGCTGACTCTTTTCAGAGAAGGGCAAGAAATATGCTGACATATATTGGGGAAAAAACAGTTTAATTTGACAATTAAATGTAAGCTGAAGTTATGTTTATTTCCAAATTTCTAAAGAATAAAGTCACAATTTTATCATGTTGGAGCTCTAGCTGTGATTGGCTAAGCTGTAATTATGATCATGATGGACCAAGGTGAAGGGAGCCTTCCAATCACAGGGTACATCATAGGGCCTCAGGTGATCAATTCAAGCTGATTCTTTCAGGAGATGATTATATCTGAATAATTGTCCTGTAGGAGGAGCAAGAGGGACCAAGTCAGAGTATCTGACATGAGAACAAAGGAGCCTAGAGAATATAAGTGCTTGTATTCCTGGTATCACAGTAACTTACACTTGGTAGATAGCAACAAATATTTGTTGAATTGAGTTGAGAAATCCAGGCAGGAAAAATGTTGTCTCATTGGGAAGCAGTTATATAAATGTTCATTTGAATTACCAGTGTTTAGTGACCTGTGGACCACTCTTATATGCAAGCACCAAACTTGCCAGCCATGCATGGGGTCTGGATAGTGGTCATTATGAAGAATGGAAGTTCAATGATTTTTTCAGAAAAAGTATTAGCCTAGAATTTTCCTATTTCTGTTCATTTTCCCCACTCAAATGAACTCAAAACTTTGGCATTATTGCTAATTCTTTCCAGTTTCTTGTTCCTATATTTAATTAGTCTCTTAAACCTATTCTCTCTTTGTACTGTCTTTCACATATCTCCCTTCTTTTCCATCCTAGTAGTGGGCTCTCATCACTTCATATCTATTCTACTACAATTCTCTTCATACTATATTCCTACACATTTTCAGACTAATCTTCCTAAGATACTAAGATAAATATTACCTCTCCATGTCATTCTTCTATTCAAAAACCTTAAACAGTTCTGTGAATCCTGTAAGATGCTTAACTTGGCATTTCAGGCCCTTCACCAAGAGTCCCTAACATAGTTTTCCACTTTTCTCTCCTACTCTTCCCATTGAGAGCCCCTTAATGGTAGCCAAACTGGTCTGTCTACTATCTCCCAAAAACACTTTCCTCATTTCAATAATTTTACCTTTATCTTTAATTGTTGTCCTATATAAACCATATACTCCACTGAGATTGGTCTTTGTGTGCCCTAAAAAATGCTCTTTGCATTTTTGTCTCAGTTATTGCCTTTACTTATTTGGGTCCTTCCATTTAAAATACCCTCTCTCCTCCTATGTAATACCTAAATTCCACCCAATTCTTCAAGGCCCAGTTCAACTGACAGGTTCTAGGGTACAAAGGAATTCCCTCTTACAGCATCCCTAACAAGTGGTCACCCAGACAATACAGATCTCTAGAAATGTGAAACTTACTACCTCATTTTAGAAAGGAATCCATTTTAGAAAACTAAGGAATATTTTCCTTATATTTCAGTGTCACATCATGCCTCTTTATAGTTGTTGTTCCTGCTCTCTGTAGTCAAGCAGGGCAAACCTAACATCTTACACATGGCAATCCTTCATATATTTGGAGATAGTTGTGTCACCCTTAAATCTTCTCTTCTTGAAGCTCAGCATTCTCCATATCCTTTAACCAGTTATATGATTCATTTTTGAGTCCCCTAATCATCCTGGGCTTTTTTTAACCTTATTTCATGAACACTATCTTGCTAATGTCACACTAAAACTTGGCACTAAAAATAAAAAGATATTCTAGTCTGATCAGGGCAGAGATTGGTGTTACTGTAATCTCCCTTTTTTTTTTTCTGAATACAGTGCCTCTCTTACTGTCACCTAAGATAGCATTAACTATTGATGGCTGCCAAGTCATACTATTGATCTGTTTTGTGTTTGCATCCACCAAAAACCTCATGTCCTTTTCACATGAATCGTTGTTTAACCACATCTTCCCTATCTTGTATCTCTGTACTATTGATTTTTTCCCCCAATCCAAATGTAGACCTTTACATTTATCTTTATTCAATAGCATCTCTTAGATTTGGCCCATCATTCTAAGCTGTTGAAACCTTTTTGAGCCTTATTTCCTTCATCCAACATGTTAGCTGTCCTTCCTAGATTTTTGTTATCTAAAAATCTGACAAGTATGCCATCTCTTCCTTCATCCAAGTCATTGATAAAAAATGGTGAAGAGAATAATGCCAAAGACAGAGCCTTGGACTACTCCAATTCAATCAATCAATCAATCAACAAGATTTCATTAAGTGCTTAGTTTTTGCCAGGCACTGAGAATTCAGAAAAAATGAAGCAGTCCCTGCTCTCAAGGACCTTACATTTTATCAAGGAAAACCATATGTTCATAAATTGGTATATACAGAAGAAATATTAAATGAATACAAGATCGCTTAGGATAAAGGAGCACATTTGCTATTGGAAGGATCAAAAAAGGCTTCAGGTAGAAAATTATGTTTGAGCTGAGTGTTAAAAGAAATAAGAGATTCCATGTTCCTTAGGTGAAGAGGGAGAGAACATTACAGGCACCTCTTCTATGTGAAAGGTTCTTAACATTTTTTTGTGGGTGTGTCATGGACCCTTTGGCACTCTGGTGAAACCTATGGATCTCTTATCAGAATAATGTTTGTAAATGAGTAAAATATGTAATAAGATTACAAAAATAAATTAAGTATATTGAAATTTAATCATCAAAATATGAACTTCTGCCTAGGCTGACCCACTTCCTTTAATCACTGCTCTTTGGCTCCAGTCATTCAGTCATTTCTAAATCCACCAAACTGTCCACATTCCTTCTTGTCCCCAGTGGTCTTGCTGAGCTGAAGCTATGCTATATCTATGGCATCCCTATGGTCTGTGAGTCTTAGTTCCCTGTTCTTGATCAGTCCTTCCAACTCTGGTGATCACAAATGTCTGCACTAATTACTGCAGTCCACAGTGACCTCTTTAAGTATGTAGGACTTTTTGTTTGTACCACTCATCTGACTTTTAAAGTGTATCTTGTATTATTTGTGATCTTTTAATATGTCTAGATATTTTCTTTCTGTTTATATTGTAATCTCCTCTAGGATGAGGTACCATGTTCATTTGTGTTTTGTTTTGGAGGCAATTGGGTTTGATTGGTTTACCTAGGGTCACACAGCTAGTGTCTGAGGTTGGATTTGAACTAAGGTCCTCCTGACTCCAGGGATGGGACTGTATCTACTGCACCACCTAACTGCCGAATTTAAAAAAAAAATTCTCAAGCTTTTAGCACAATATCTTCATATATAGGCAATACTTAGTGTTTTTGAATGAATGACTATTTTATAAAGTTTTAAAGCCATAGCATGATTCAAATATAATACTTCTTTACTTTTCTTAATTTTACTTAGTTGAATCAATTAAAATTTAATATAAATAATTTCTTGGTTGATTTGTAATTACTATCCCAAATGAAGGACAAGAGGAAAATAGCTAATATGGAGGAGTAAGGTAAGGAGCAGGGTAAGCAGTTGCTCACATTTATATGGAACTTAACAATTTGCAAAACTCCTTGCTAATTCTGTGAATTACGTGTTGTATTATTGTTCCTATTTGCTGATAGGGAACCTGAGGCTGGGAGTTATTAAGCAGCTTTCTTACTGTGACATAGCTACTGAGCAGAAGAGTTGGGATGAGAACCCAGGTCTTCTGACTCTAAAGTCAGCTTTTTTCTGGTGTTCTGCACTGCTTCTGCTCTGAATGAAAAAGATATATGTGTGCTGTTCCTTTAAATATTCCAGTGTATGTGTGCAAAGTCTATTTCATACTCCTCTAAGTATTCTATGGTTTTGTTAAAGAGAAACCGAACCCTTATTATAAAAGGAAGAGCAAATAGTAAAAAGAAAAATACAAATAATTAATTAAATGTCATGCTTATCTCTGCATAATGGACTTAATATAATAGTTGGAAATTATTCAGAAATTTAAAATTTGGATAAAGGAATCAAGAGAGTTTGAAAATGCACGTAACAGCAGAACTCTGAGTTCTTGTACTTAATCTTGACTTTTTTCTCCAAATGGATCTTGTATTTCTGTGTTTAAATTACCCATTGCTCTTTGCCTGATTAGAAAACATAGCTTCTCTTTTTACATTTATATCTTGTGGTTTTATTTATTTGATAATTATATTAAAGATTTTATTTTTTAACTATACTTGTTAGGTTTTATGAAAAAATTTTAAATTAAACACTAAGATATATATGTTCAAATTTATTATTCTGAGTATTATTTGTTTGGGGACATTTAAATGACAGTTTGGTGTAACTTTCTGAAAATAAGGACTAGGATGTGCTGATTTTTCATATAGTGAAGAGGGTAACTTTTCTATCATAACAACTAAAATGCTCTTTTATTTTCTTTCAAGATTGTTAGTTCAATAATCTGCATCTGGTTGATATTTAAAAGAACTTGTGTCCGATGTTTTGTCCAAATTCTAGGTTGTGAAATACTTTGAATATTTAGTACCCTGAGTTCCATTTTAATACCCTATATTACTGTAGGAAACATCTTTAAATGTTTTACCTCTTTCATATGGCATTCAAAGTATCAATATTAAATAACAATTTTTTCATACATAAATCCATGTTTATGAAATAGCTAACTTCACTATACACAAATGTTAAATTTTAAAATGGTGGGATTTAGAGGGGGGAACATTATTAAAAGTAAAGGTCTAGGGATTGAACAGCAAATAGCTTCCTACTTAATTATTTCATTAAAAATATAAGTCTTTATTTTAGAATCTAAAAAATATCTCACTAATCTGCATTTTGGACAAGTCATTTCCTTTTGCCATAAAAAAGGAAGGGTGCCTAAATTTTCTGATCATCATTTATTATATTTATGTTGAAAATAAAAGTAATTTAAAATGTGACTGTATTGATTTTATACGGATTTTTTTTCCCAAGGAAATAGAGAAACTGAAATTAGAACTGAATGAAAGCAAGCAGCGTATTGAACAAGCACAGCAGGACGGAGCAAGAGCCAGAGATGAGTGCATAAAACTGACAGAACTGCTGGGCAAAACTGAGCACCAACTGCACCTCACCAGGTACCCCCTAATCCTATTAAATGCCATAGCACAAATTTCGTTCTACTCTTTTTTTTTCCACAGGCATCCAGGCAGTTGTTACAGACAGTCTTAGTCATTCGCTTCATGCACAGCTTTCAGGCATATTAGGAAACGTGCAGACGTAGAAGCAAAACACCCAGACATGTGAATGATAAGTGTGGCTTATATAAAACACAACCTTTCATCTCTAGGACTCACATGTCTCAGTGATTCACTTTCAAAACAGCCAAAAGGACACACTTTGTGCCCCAGTTCTAAAAGACCTGGGCTTGAACCAGAGTTTAACATTTTGGGGAGAATGCTGGAAGCTTCTGATGTGGAAATAGCTGTATCACAATGCAATGTACTAGGAAAATTGAGAAGAAAGAGGTATAAGATGCAAAATTTGAGTGGTAAATGGCATAAAATTTAGAGATGACGCTTACTGCTATTGACCCATTGAAAAATGTGTTTGCTAAGGATGTATTGCAAATTATATTGTTACTTGTAGTGTGATATGTGAAGGTCTTTATTATAAAACTCCAGTACCATATGCATGGGTCCCCAGAAAGGATCAGAACATTCCAAGAAACAAATATTCTGAATGTATTTTTAAAACAAGAAAAGAAAACAATCAAATAAATGTATTGAATTCTTCAAACCCCCATTTTAGTGGCTTCTGCATATTTTGAGTTTTAATAAGAATTTTTTTTCATTTGTATATCAAATAACTACATTCTTCATATATCTTGGGGTCCAGTTGGTCTTATAGAGAATCTTGCTATCTAAACACATAACAAATCTTCATGATATTAGATTCTAAAATCAGTTAGACAACAGCCATCCATTAACACTAGCATGTTGAATTTGAACTATGAAATGGGGACTGATCCCTTTTACATTAAATATGACAATATAATTCAGAACACGGTACAGTAACAGATGGAGGAAAGCACCACTTGAACAGCCTGCATTTGGAGAGAAAAAATATTCTAGAGGTTGATGAACCTCCCAAAGTTTTGGGGTAATGTTAAGATGCCTTTACTTCTGCTAAAATAAAACTTTCTTCAAAACATTTTGTTATGATAATAATCCAAATAGTATGCCAAGCTCCTCTTTACAAAAAAAAAATCCAATATAATGTCATCTAGGTATGTGTGATATCTTGAAAAAATCCTGATAGCTGAAACAATTTATCAGGAAAAAAAAATTGCTTAATAATGCAGAATAATAACTGTTCTTTTAATGCAAATTGAAAGTAGTTGTAGAATCAAGAACATGTCAGTGTAGTTTATATAGTCATTTAATCATGGAAGTTTTAGAATTTAGCTTTATCATGAGAATGTTAATATTGTTTCTCCCCTGTCAGACTGCTATTGAGAACCAGCCATTAGTGTGTTAAGTACTGGTAAGTTACAGAAATGGATAGCTTTTAATGTCTCAGTGCATCTGAGGATCAGTAAATAAATATTAATGCTGGATTTGCCCTTATACTATTCTGTCTTATTCATGGAGTCAATTTCAGAAGTCAAAGTCCATGGAGAGTTTCTTTATGCAGTTTTTCCTTTGCTTGTAACAAGACCATTTTTTCCCAAGGACAGCACATTAAGATTCAGCACCTGCTAAAAATGGATGATTGGCAACTAGTTTCTTTGTTCTTCCTTAAAGAATATTTATATCACCTTAGTACTTCATAAAATTGTTTTCTGTTGATCTTTATTTCAGCTGGTTTTAGAAAACAACATACTAGCTTCACAAAAAATAGAACTTCCAACAAGTTCTCAGTGTTATTATTCTTTTCTTAATTACAGCTTCCTTCTGAGTCTTCTCTACATAGTTGGCAAAATGAATGCTTATAAAATTGTAGGTGAATTAAAAATTCAGAGTACAGACAAGATATACCCTTTTCATGCAAAACACAAGATTGTTGATAAAGTTTTCTACTCTTATACCACTTTATTCTGATTTCTAAGCTTTTTTTCCCCCACTGCCTTTCTTTATTCATCCAGTATATCCACTTCAGTGCCTTTCACAGAGCCTTTCACACAGTAGGTGCTCAATAAATGTTCACTGAATAAATTAAATACATTCAGTTTGATGCTTGTGAACCTTTTTTCTATTTCAGTTTAGACCAGCTGCTAAAATAACAAACTGCAAGGCAGGTGGCTAATCACCATATAGCTTCAACTTAAACATTTAAAACTTCATGTTCTAAACAGAAGTTCAAAAATGTAATTTTAAAAATACATGATAAATAGTTTAACTATGAAAATGAATCCAGTTCTTCAGGGGAGAGGAGAAGGAGATGGAGTGGAAATATGTGGATGATCTGAGGAAAAAAATCCTCACTTCTCAAATCTTATTTATACTTTCTTGCCAATGGTAAGGAATTTTCCCTGAAAGTTTATAAAAAGCAAAAGACAGAACCTAAGAATTCAGCATTTATTGAATACAGTCCCTCTGATATGCTATATTTGGGTAATCAGGCTTTATATTAGCTGTTCCATGTAGTCATTTAGCAACAATCCCCATGTAGATAAAGAGCTTTCCAGAAAGGCAAAATCATGACCTTCCCTAAACTTCTAAGTTTCCAGGTTGGGAGGGGGCACTGCAAACTGTAAAAAAGCTGGGTCTTGGCTTTACTGACTAGTGAAGGGTTGAGAAAGAGAGAATGAAAAAGTAGAAGAAAGGACGAAGATTTGGGCACTTGGTATATGAAATATATATATATTTTTTTACTCTGATAATGATCTGAGTTCTGGTTACTCTCTGTAGCCAAAGGTTTTCCAAGAACCTATGCATAACATATCTCTCTGTTTGCCTGTGTAGAAAATGGAATTTCCCCCCCCCCCCCAGATACTACACAGGAATGCTGCATCTGTGTGTGGCTCTAGTTGAAGCATCATAGATTTGGATCTGGAAGGGGCCTTAGACGCCATCTAGTCCAACCTTTTGTTATTTTACAGGTGAAAAAAAAATCCGAGACCTTGAGAAGTTAGGGGACTCACCCAGAGTTATAATGGTAGAAAGTGGTAGAAGTCAAATCCTGTGATTTCAAAATCTATGGCTCCTTCCACTTTTCAAATGAAACATCAACAAATGTTAGCCATTTATTTAAAAAAAAAAAAAAGGAAAAGAAAAGAAAAAAAACAGAAACAAAAACAAAACCCCTGATATGTGTTAAGGATTTCATCCAATTCAGGATTCTTGGAGTAGGTTTCAGCTGACATTGATGTAGCACCTTAAAGTTTTCACAATCCTTTGCCTACTTAAGGTGAATATTTAGATGTCACTACCCTCACTTTACTGATGAGGAAAGACTGGGAAGTAAAGCAAATGCCCTAAGTCACACAACTAGTAAGTGTCAGAGGCAGGATTCAAACTCAGGTCTCTCCTGACTCAAAGTTCTGTATTCTTTCTACTGTGTCCAGCTTATCTGAAGTTCAGACCTTAGTCCTCCTGAACACAGATGTGCACTTAGAAATAAGGGAAAAAGGCTTGGGAGATTGAAGTGATTGGCACAAAGATTCTACAAAAGAGTCATGCATTTTAGTCTGAAGGATAGGCTTTTACCTGAAGCCCACTCACTCTAATTTTATAAGCAATTGTTACAAGCTTGGTTATCTAGTTTATCAGCCAAGTGTGTCTTCTGTAACAAATCACAGAAAGAGGGCCTGGGCTGCTGGAATCTTAGAAAGAGCACCATACTGGCTATGAGGAAAGCTACATCACAATCCTGGTTTTGCCATTAATTAGCTATGTGTCTTTCCACTGCTCAAAAAGTCTTGGTTGTTTCCCATTGTCTACTGAAGTCTAAGCTTGCTCTTCTGACATTTAAAAACCCTCCATCATCTGGCCTCATACCACCATTCCAGCCTTACCTCATACTAATCCTTTACATTAAAGGTTCTTTACCTTTTCTTATGTCATCCACCTCTCATGTATGATGAAATTTATGATACCTTTTTCAGAATAATAGTTGTTGCGTCCATTCATATTTGAAAAAAAGTGCTAATTTTCGATTAGAGGTTAATGAAAATAAAGATGTAATTTTGTTTTCCTTCCAAGTTCAGGGATCCCCTGAAATCTACCTATAGATCCCGTAAGAGTCTTTGGACCCCAGGTTAACCTGATATGTTAACTCTGCTCTAGTCAAGCTAAACTACTTGAAGTTTTCTTAACATGCCTGGCACATTCCTGTTACTCTTCTCCTTTCGTATTCCCTGTATTTGGAAGTCCTTTTCTTCCTTGTGCACCTATCGGAATCCTTCAAGGCTACTCTTAAATTAAGGCTACCTTTCTTCATAGAACTTTTTCTGATTGCCCTAGTTGGAAATGAGTGCTTTTTTTCCCCTTTGAATTTCTGTAATACTTTTTTTCCTTTTGGCACTTCTAAAATGCTGAATGAGTTGCATCAGTGAAAGGATGGATGTCCTGTATTATAGCTATTTGTAGGCATTTTTTGTCATCTCTATTCAATTGTAAGCTTCTGAAAGGCAAGGGTTTTGTCTTAGACATCCTTAATTTCTCCACAGCATCAGCATTATGCTTGGAAATAATAAACATATACTGAATTGTATGATAATGTATATTTCAATACATATTGAATGTATTTTAAGGCTTTGACTCTCTGTTCCCATAATTCCTGGTCTTTATGTATTATTGAAGATGTCTCCCTTCTTAGAAATTTTTACTTAATAAGTATGAAAAAGTTCTGTGTCGTTTAAAATTTAACTTTCCTTGAATTCTATTTTTATTTGATTGGAGCAGTGCTCTACTATTTTGTTTTCAATTATCTCAAGAAGCAAAGTTGTTTTATTTTTAAATATGCATCCAGTTGTAGTTTGGAGAAATTATCAATAAATTATCAATAAAATAAGTTATGTTTTGTACCACTTTCTTTTGTAATTAGATGATGAAACCATTGATGATGTTCACATACTTGAAAACGTGAGGAAAGATGTCTTTTCTTAAGTTATTTACTTACAATGAGGATTATCCAAAATTCTATTGTCTGTTACATAAATTAATCAAATATTATGTACATCCTTGTGGATATACATGTAGAGTCACCAGTAGTTTAAATATAAATAGCATTCATTTGGATCTCCAAGTAGTAAACTCCCCCAGGGCAAGGACAGTACATTATACAGCTTTGTATCTTCAACAATACCTTCCCTTCCTACATAGTAGAGGATGCTCTATAAATACTTATGATTGACTGTACTATTTTCTTTAATGGAAAAAAAAGACAATCGGAAACATAAGTGAAATGTTTTTATGTAGTAAAAATGACAGTTACTAGCTTCCTTAGCCATGTAATACAAAATCTTAGTAAATTTTAGTCCTGACTTGTTGAAATTTCCCGGAATACATCCCCAAGATTCCATTAAGTCTCACCCTCCAGTTAAGCTATTTAACCTAATTTCGATATTCTCTTCTTCTTTCCCTCTTTACTTCATTTTGTTGTAAGTTGGAAAAGAAGTTTTTACTTTATATAGCAATGAAATATTTTCATTTACATATTTTGTTTTTAAAATTCCTTTGACATATTTAGTTTTTAAAGGGGGTGCATGAGATTAAACTCTTTTAAAAAAAAAGCTGTAACTCAGCACAGGAGAGGATCAACTTATTATTTGTACAACGTGCTAAAATAATGGTTTTTAATGTTTTTCCATTTTTCTTACCACTTGTTGAGCCCAATTTGCCTGCTCTATATGTGGTAACTATCATAAGGGCATGTGTAACCCTTAATCTGGAGGTAAAATTACATCCCCTTCCCAAACAACATCTTTCTGAAACACCAGTTTAGTTCAAGAGGAAAGTTTTGTGTGTGGCCAGAGGACACTGACTGGCTTCTTCGGTCTCCCCTTTGCTTTCTCCAGGACAGAGAGTATGGGCAGCCCGTTAAACTAAAATAGAGCCTAGGATGTACATGAGCATATATTTTCATTCTCTTCTGTGCCTCTCTGTGGATAGTTTCTGTAAACAAGAGATTGAATGATAGACAACTATCCAAAATAGAAACAATGCCCTATATAGTTATCCCAATTGGAACAGTGGATTGATGTTATGAACTACGTCAATTAGTCAACAAGCATTAAGTGCCTACCAAAATTCCATCCAGATCACTTTATCTGTGACCCTGATAAGTAGATAGCTAAACTGTAGTGTTAACTTTTCATTGAAATAGCAAATAGAATGATCAGTTGTCAATATCAATTATCAATACGTAGATTTTTTGAGACCAGTATCTTTAAATTCTTGAAGATACTCTTTGACATCTTTTGCTGCCTCTGTTTCCTTTGTATACAGCACGTATTTTACTCTTTTTTCATCTTGAGATCTAATTCGAATTAGATAAAGAGAAGTTCTGTTTATATTGACATTTTGCTTTAAAAGAGATTATTTTATTTTGTCGTAATGGGAATATTTATGCATGGAGCAGGTTAGGGCTGAACTGTGTGAGGGTAGTTATAGGAAATTTTAGTTTAGTTCTCTTTGGCAAGTAGGCCTTAGTTCTTTTGTTTAAAATGTTGTGAATTCCCAGAAGATTTTCTATGACCACACTCCGAGTCCATCCCTAACCTGCTCCACGCATAAGCGTGTTCTATTCCCATTACAGCAAAAAGTAACCTGTATTAAAATATAAGTTCAAAAAGCATATTTCAAAGCAAAATGAAAATTAATTTTGGATTGCCTACTCTTTGAGATTATTTATATAGCTCTGTCTATCATGGATATAATAACTGAGAATGAATTTTAATCATGCAAAAGTAGTATTAAAGTTGGACACAGGTCCTTTATAACCCTGAGATTCTAGGATTCCACACTCTTCATCCCTGGACAGAGAAACTTTTCTGAACAGATATTCATTTGAAGATTTCTCAAATGTTGATCAGAGGCAATGCAGTGCAGTCAAGAGAGATCTGACCTCAAAGTCAGGAAAACCCAAATTCAGTCCCACCTGTGGCACATGCTGGCTGGGTGACTCTGGAGAAGTTACCTAGCCCTTAATGCACCACCTAGTCTTGAGAGCACACATTTCAGAACACTTGACAGCTTTCTTTGGTTGAGGAAATGTTGAGTTTCTTCATCAGGAATTAAAATGAAATCAGTGAAATCCCAGGTCTGGACAATAAACAAGGAGAAGCAAAGACAAAACTTCAATGTGTTTCTATGCTGAAATTTCTCTTCTTTTCTCCTGTATTTTGCTCAAGAATTTTCATCTGATGTTTCCATTTAAAATTAAGCTAATTTTTCTAGTATTCCCTTCATGAATAAATTAGTCAAAATGTGTCAAAATAATTTTAAATGGATATATGTGCAACCAACGTCTTAAAGTCTGGAAATAGATGGCCTTGGTGCTGTTTTAAATTAAACGAGGCCTATTTTCCCTCCCCTTTCCAGTATCAAAACAGTCTGTCAAGAAGCCACAAAGGAAGCAGACTGTGTCCCACACCTTCTCCTTTCCCCAATGTACCCAACTTCCTCTGTATGATGCAAGTCTGCCCTGTCTACTCCCTCTTGTGTATTGTCATAGCCAGCAAACCTAGTCTAGGATGGGAAAGGTTCAAAATGTAGCAGAAGCAGGCATTTCATCCCTAAGAGGGCTCCTTTTGATGTTCCTTGGATCCCATAATCATTTAGGGTGATAACAATTATCCCATCAAACAATCAACTGATGTTCTGAAGAATCACAGCAGAGAAAGAAGAAAGGTTTTTCTCTCCTCCACCTTAAAGAATGTAGTGCTTGTGTCCTTTCCCAATCCACAATTGAGAATAAAGTTCGATGAGTGAGATGGGACCAAAATTCTATAAAGAATTAACTCAATGACCCTCATTTAGAATAATGTTATTTTTTAAAAAAAAGAAAAAAGATATAAAATGTTATTTAAAGGTAAAATAAATAACAAAAATAAAGAGTCTTGGGCACTTATTGGGAACTTACTACGTGACAGGGGAAAGCACTGGGATACAAAGAAATATGGAACCAATCCCTGCACTCCAAGAGCTCATATTCTCAGGAAAAAACAACACAGAAGCAACTAGGGGCTCATTCTGAGTCATCTCAGAATGTAAGGCACTAGCAGCTAGGGGGATCAGTAAGTAAAGTTAACAAGCATTTATTAAGTACCCACTATGTTCCAGGCCCTCTGTTAAGTGATGAGAATACAAACAAAGAAAGTCAAACAAGTACCTGCTCTCAAGGAGTTCACAGTCTAATGAGGGAAACATCATGCAGACAATTATGTACAAACAAGATATAGACATGATAAATTGGAGATAATCAACAGAGTGAAGGCACTAGCCTTCAGGGCATTGGGAAAGGCTTTTTGAAGAAAGTAGAATTTTAGCTGAGATTTCAAGAAGCAGAAAGGAGGAGGGAGAGAATTCCAGACAGAGGGAACAGCAGGTAAAAATGGAGGAGTCCTAAGAGAGACTGTTTTTGTATAAGGGATAGCAAAGAGTTCATTGTCACTGAACAATATAATATGTGAGGGGAGTAAATTGTAAGAAGACTTGAAAGATAGGAAAGGGCCAGGTTATGAAGGTCTTTAAAAATCAGAAGATATTATATTTGATCTTGTAGGTAAAAGCGACCCACTAGAATTCACTGAATGAGGTTAACACAATCAGACCTATGCTTTAAGGATATCTGTTTGATAGCTAAGTGGGTGATGGATTGGAATGGGACCTCCAGAAGGTGTGAGCTGAAGGAAGCTGGGGAAAACCAAGATATGGAGTTGAGAAGAAAGAACATTCCAGGCATGGGAGACAGCCAGTGGAAATGTACAGAATCAGAAGACAAAGCATCTTGAGTGAGGGACCAGTGTCACTAGGTAAGAAACTAGATAGAAGGGAGGCAAAAGCCATGAAATCAGGAGATGTAGTGGAGATGGGAAATGAGGTGTCATGTGCCAATTACACCTAGAAGTCCTTTGGAGTTAGATCATAGAGTGCACCCAACTGGGTAAAAAGGATTCTGACAATTTAGTGTGCCATCGTAAGACGTCATTGTTAATATGTTTCACTGTATTGAAATGCTCACCATCCACCAGATAGGAGGTAAAGTAACCAACTAACAAGTCATGTAATGGGGCCGTGGGTGGAAAGGTCAGTGTATAATGTGTTGGGACAGGCATTATAAGGAACAGAGAAGGTGGCTGTTGTTGTTTATTGACAGTGCCATACCAATTTTTAGCTTTTCCCCTGGCAGTCTAATGAGTAGTACCCTAGGTTTTGGTTAATTAAATTGGATATTGTTTCTTAATCCTGCCTCTGAGTAGCTACTATGGCCTTTTGGAAAAACACTAAAAAGCTCTGCATTCAATTCCTTAGGATTTTATAGGAATGTTTTGAGAATAAAGGTAATGTGTGAAGTTACAGGATCTAAAGTAAATGTCCTATAAATCTGAGATATGATTATCGTGATACTAATCCAGGTATTCTATTGGTATTAAACTCCTTCCATATATAGCAAATTAAGGCTCACCCACAATATATTTATCAAATCTATTTTACCTCAGGAGAGTTATGGGATTACTTAATTAATCATACTTTTTTTTTTAGTGGAGAAATGGTGAGATAGAGAAAGGAAAGTCCACCTGAATTTCTGTCCTTGTTTTCTCATATTATTCCTTGTTATAAATTCTAAATAGACTTCTATATCTTTAAGAAAACATTTTGCTGCCATTGACACTAAAGTCTTTATCCCAGAAATATCTAACTGGAAACTGTACTACATCCTAAATGCTTTATGTTCGGCTTTGCCTTTCAGCAGTTTTGCTTTGACAGAAATACTTTATTTTTAGGTATTTCCCGTGTATGAGGCATTTTGTTTCCTTGTAGTTCCCTGTTAGATTTGAATCAGTTGACAGTGTATGGTTTAGAAAGTATCATATTCTTACTAATCAAAGATAAAATTCATTTACTGAGGAGATAGACGGGGTGTCAAAACCATAGATTAACTCAATCAGATCCCGTACCCAATCTCATTTACACAAACAATTATTTGCTAAAAGTGGAAGAAAGAATGACAGCATGAGTCAACTCATGTAACTAATAAACTTTTTAGATTCTGTTTCATATGTTTGCTTTTCATTAAATTCAGGAATGGCTGTGACTGTGTTGTTGTGATTCAGTCAACATTTATTCCTATCTGTTTTTCATATACAAAGGCACGGGGATGCCAGAAAATAAACTGTTAACGGAGAATTAACTTCTTTGGCATGCTTTCATACTTATCTTCCAAATTAAAGAAAATGAAATGGGCAGAAACAGAGTGTAGATTACCTCCTTTTTGTCAAAAATGGTGGGAATTTGAAAATTAATAATAAAAAAGGGAACAGATGCAGTAACATGCCAGAGGGAGATTAATGTGGAGAGTAAAATCTGTGAGCAACAAAACTGAAGCAAACTGAATCAGTGGGAGGTGGTTGTACAATCAAAATCAGGATAAAAGAGAAATTACAAACAACCCTGCACTTGTCAAAGTAGTAGTAATGAAATCCTGACTCTGCCAGCAGTGAGAACCTGTGTTAGCACTTTGGGGTAAGGATGGTAGCCGGGTGCCAGGTAGGAGGGCAGTGTTAGGTTGCTGGGCAGCAGCCATCTTGTGTAGAACAGATGGCACTGAAAGCTGGCAGGGGAGGGGCTCCTTAGCAGAACTAATCAGACAGTAACAGATAGGGCAGCTGGGAAGACTGACCACAGAGAGGGAGTCTGCAGGGTAGCAGAGTGCCATGATGTTTGCAGTGGTGTGCCCATTGGTCTGAGATAAGACCTTGTAATGTCTTTTCAGTCCATGAAGTATGCTTAAACTTTGTTATTTTTAAAAATCCATTTTGTCATATCAAAATTGGGGTAAAACAAATTTCCCGTATCTGAATTTGTTTTGTGGACACCCCCCCAGTGAGTTTTCAACCCTGGTTTCCAAGAAACTTTTCTTTTTTCTATTCTTTTAGTAGAGTAGAAAATGTACTACTACGACCCTGTGGTACATAACACATGGTAAATTCTGCAGAACATATTAAGTGGAGAGTTATCTTGCTTGTTATGCATTAGGGTAATTGTATTAGCAATGCTGTGGTTAAAGTTGGAAAATAGTTTTTTTTTTTGCTCTAATCCCTTCTACATGTGTTTTACACAATTGGGAACTAGTAAGTAACTGTACAGTATAGTCATGAAATCTGATTTTTTAAAAATTATTTAATCTGAATTACATTTAACTCAAAGCATTTAGTACTTTCCCCTTTTTTCTTTAAACTATAGCTTGGAGATTAAATATGGTACATTAAATCAAAAACCTTGAAAAGGAGATTAGACAAAATTATTCAAAAAAAATTTGAAAGGGGACCTGACCCATGCAATAAAGTAATTATTTAGTATGATATTTTAAAATGTAGAGTTGGGCATTGGTGCAGAAATTATTCCTTTAACAAAGAAATCCAGATCTCCTACATCTGTTTTTGAACTTGTATATTTCTTTTTTGCAGAAGGTTTATAGCTTGGCTCAATTTATTCATTTTTGAAGGGGGAGGGGAAAACATTACCGGGATGTGAAATAGGTAGTATAACATAGCCATATGCTATTTATGCAGCAGTTTCTGCAATAAATCTAATTTGGTGCTGTCAAAAAATTAGACTTATTTGATATAGCAGCACATTAGTAAATGATTGTGGCAGATTTAAAGTTGTCATTCAGTCTCTGCTTATTCTTAACAGAATCTCGCAAATACTCTTCTCCCCCCCCACTTGATCAACTCTATGAAAATGTTTCAGTTCTTTTTCCTGCAGTTCTGCAAATATTTCCACATCTGAAAAGGAGATCTTGCTTTAAGGTAATTGAGGAAGGGGGTGGAAGAATGAATTGTCTCTTTTCTTAAGAGATTTTGTGAACGTAGAGTCAGAAAATCAATAAAGTAGAGGAGAAATCATAGCTCTTTCCCTTACCTAGAACTCTTTCTAGTTCAACAGAAATGTTTTATCTCAAGCAGTATGCAGATCCATTAACTGCCCTGCTTTATTGTAGAGGTAAGATGTATTAACTGACATCATAAAGTTGTGTGCTGCTGTCGGAAGACAAATCTTGAAGAATTGGAAGGAAACCTGCTCGATATCTTCATCTGGCAGTGGCTTTCGGAACTGCTTTACCATCGTGTATCAGGAGCTGACAGCAGTGCTTCAGTCCCTTTTGGTTGGCTCATTTGTATAAGATAGTGGTTCTAGTATTAGTGTAAATTCTCAAAACTTTGACCAGTTTTATTTTTTTTAAATATAGCAATAACTGTGTGTTTTAATCCAATAAGATTAATACTATACTCTGAATTCCTAAATGATTCCATTTGAGATGAGCATAATGTTGCTCATGTCCTTGTGTTATTTTTCTTTAGAATTTTGGGAGTGAAAAAGGTTTAAAAAAAAAGGTAGGGATGGGGTGTGTGTGTGTGTGTGTGTATGTACACACATGCGCATGTGTATATACATGTATGTGTAGTAAACTGAGTGATTTTTAGTTTCTTTATACTTCTATCACACAAATTTTCCAAAATAATCTTTGTAACTTGTAACAGGAACCTTGTTCAATTAGAATGAAAAGTGTTCCCTCACGGTTATTTAAGATGTCTTTATTGAAATAGTAGTTTGTTAATGATTCTTTCTTTTGTACAGCAACAGAGACTGTTGGAAGTGGTCAAATTTCTACTACTCATTCAGTGCAGTTCAGAAGCAGGTATTCAGGTAACCATGCTCAAACTACTACTGAGCAAAGATTATTCTTCTGGGAAAATCTTTCAAAAAGTTAAAATTTTAAAAACCACCAAATTTGCTAGAGGCAAATTAGAAAATATTTTTGAAAAAGCATTCATTTTGAAACTCTTCATAATGATATAAATTAATTGGAAATAATCTATTTAGAAATATATCTTCAAGAATTATTTTATTGTAAACTAGGTCAAAGTGGATATTTTTATGTTATATATCAGAGCAATATAAAAACACTAAAAAGAATATTTATTCGTTTAGATTTTAAACTGGTTCTTAATTTACTGTTTTGTTTTTAAAGAATAATATTATTTTTTCTTATCTAATGCTTCTGAAAGAGTTTTTAATACTATATTTTATAGTAAATAATAAATATTTCCTTACTCTGTTCTTCATATTCAGCATTAAAATTTTAAAAATCAAGAATTTATTGATTATTTTTGAAGATTAGGTCTCTTACTAATCTATACTTCCCAGAGAATAGCAATGAAAAGTCTTATTGTCTTCTATATTGTCATAGAATTTGGAAAATAGATTAGCTTAATTAGGTATATTTAATATGAATGTTAAACTACAATAAAGATTTAGTCTTTGCCATAATTTTTCAAAATATGAAACTGGGTGTATTCTCTTATGAATGACATTTCTCTTAGGCTAACTTGTGATCATAATTCTAAAAGGATTTTGTTAACCATTTTGGCAGATATTTTCCTCTGAAACAAATGAGTTTCCTTTAATTTATATTAACTATATCAGAGAAAAGATAGGAAATGTAGTGTGTTCTTTCGTATATGTTTCCTCCCTAAAGTATGTGACTATGTAAGACGCTTGTAAATAATTCAGTAGCATATCCTTCTCACATCCTATTTATGAAGGGATAAATGAATACTTGAATTGCTACTGATGACACAGAATGAACTCTATCAACAATATAAATTTTGCCTTATTTGTAACAGTAACATTGCATCGTTACCCTATTACACACCAATAATATGTCTTCAGTGAGATGATACACTCAATATGACAATGTATATTAAAATGTAATTTTATACAAAGTACTTATTGGTTAAACTAAAATGTGCAAGGATTGATTTATATATTACAGTCTGATTCTTTCAGAGGAATAATGGAGCTGTATATTAAGAAGGTATTGGCTTTATTTTAATTCATTTTTTTTTTGCATTTAAGGAAATTCAATGTAAATGTTCTCATTGTGGAGTTTTTTCTCTTGCCTCCTCAATTCACTAATGAAGTTATTTAATTTCTTAAGTTTAGGCTGTGTAATATATAGCAATTTTATATAGTGTCAGGATAATTAAAATATTTTGGTTGTATCTTAAATCTTTTCTTTATTTTGCTATACGTGCATATAGTAAATATGCATTACTGAGAAGTGCAGATACATGGGTAGAAAATGCATCACATCTCTCTTATTTTACAAATGCTCATTAAAATACTATATCTTACTACTTTGCCTCTAAATTATTGTCTTCTCAGACCCAAGAGTAATTTTCACAAGTACATTACAGTATAGAACTTCATCTTCTGCTGCTTAGCAGAGGAGGATTTAAATCCATGCCGACAGTTCATTTGACAATGACCTTGAGGGGCTTTGCTTCTTGAGGAAGAAAGCAGAAGCTTGCGGTAAACAAAGTTCACTTCTGACAGATGGATTGAATGACAGAAAGGTTGCAAGTGCCAGAATAGCCCTGGCAGAGGAGGAAATGTTCAGTGGAATCCAACAGGAGAGGAGGTGTGAACAGGTGCAGGGCTGCTGACGGAAGGGGAACCAGATGGAACGAGCCAGAGCCAGTTTATTTAAAGGAAAAGGCAGAAAACATTGAAAGGCTGTGCGATCAGTGGCTAAAAGTGTTCATCGAGGAAGGTAAAAATTCACAAAGCAAAACTGCACAGTGGGGTAGCTAGCACTTAGCATAATGGTAGTAATTTGTGAGTTTAGTTTGGAAGTTGCAATAGAAATACGTTCATCCTGGCTCTTGACACCATCAAGGATAGATACATGAAACTTGATTCTTTTGGGGGGGGGGAAGAAGATAAGCTCTTCTCTCTGTCCATTTGTATTATAATTCCATTAACCAGAATCTTAGTTTGGATAGTACTGAAGTTATGTCATCAACCAGAAAAGGAAGGAAATTTGCGATGAGGGTTAACATTCAATTCAAATCCATTTTCTGGAGTCTCAGATTTGTGCCACATATGGGAAACAAATTCAGCCACTGTTAGATGACATCTGTAATATCACAGCAAACTTGCATAGTATTAGTATATTTAATTTCATTGATTTTTTTTGGTTTTGTTTTCAGTTTGGAAAGTCTCATTTTCTGTCTTCATTGGCATAATCCTGTCTTAAAATATACCTCTTCCTGCTACAATTCCGCAGGTTAATTCGTGCTGCTGAGGCTGTCCTGATTTTCACTGACTCACTATGACCTGCCTTCAGGCAAACACCTGCAGATGCAAAGTATGATTTAAGATAGAAGCAGTGTACTCTGAGACATAGAAGGACTTCTGCATTTTCTTCCATCTATGGAAATTAAACATTTTACACCCCAAACAAAAGCACTACTTACTCTTTGTCCAGTTGCCTCCTGCTACTATTGCATGGGCCTCCCTCTCTCATAGTTGCCTTCCAAGAGTTAACTTATTGAGAAACAAGCAGACAAACAATCCAGCAACACCAGTGAATGATGCATAAAAAATAACTACAATAGTGAATCTTACAAAAGAGACAATGAAATGACAGGAGAATGGTTGTGAGTTTTACTTCAATACCTTCCTCCCCCATTTTGATCTGGCAGTAGAGCACTTAACTTCTCCTATGTCATAGCAGTTATTTAGTTGAATAGTCATGTCCAACTCTTTGTGACCCCATTTGGGGTTTTCTTTGGATCTGTTTGCCACTCCCTTCTCAAGATCGTTTTACAGATAAGGAAACTGAGGCAAACAGGATTAAGTGACTTACCCAGGGTCACGTAGGTAGTAAGTATCTAAAGCCTCATTTGAACCCAAGTCCTTCTGACTCCAGGGTCAGCACTCTATCCACTGTGCCACCTAGCTGCCCCATCATAACACGGTAGGTGAGATAAATCTATCTTATTTGAGCTGGGCTGTTTGGTTTTAAGATGTAAGAATAATAGCCATAGTTCAGAATAACCAACAGTTCACTTTTGTGTTCTGTAGCTATTTCCACTAACATTTTGTTATCATTTATATTAGATATCCATCTACTCTTGTGCATTCTATGAATATCAATTCTAAGTTACTTTTAAAGGAGGTACTTTGGGTCTAGAGGATCATACTAATCAGGTTTTCAAGGGAAAAAAATCTTTCCAGATGAAGAGAAATTCATATGTTGCAATGCAAGTTAATTTAAACTAGTCCCATAATTATACCTATTTACCTCTTTATATCTCATACAATTTCCTAAGGATTTCTCATCAAGCATATTTATCCTTCATGATTCATTACCCTAATAAAATTTATTGGCTCCAACCATTAGTTTAGCAGCTAGGTCATTCAACAGACAGAGAGCTCAGCTTGGGAGTTAGGAAAACCTGAGTTCAAATCCTGCCTCAAATATTTTCTAATTGGGTTATCTTGGGCAAGCCATTTAACCTTTTTCAGCCTCAGTTTCCTCATCTGCAAAACAAGGATAATGGTAGCACTTCACAGAGTTTTGAAGATCAAATGAGATAACACATGTAAGGTGCTTTGCAAACCACATTTGCATTATTTAAATATTAGCTGTTATAGTTAAAATATTCTAGTTTTAATATTGTAGAACTCTTCTATCACAATTTCTGAGCTCCTTAAAACACTTAATAATTTATTATTACCTTAACGCTGCTAGGTAAAAGAACAACAAATTAACCTGAATCTATGGATGTACATCACAAAGTTATAGGGGGCACCCGCTCTGAAGTCAGGAGGACCTGAGTTCAAATGCGGCCTCAGACCAAACACTTGACACTTACTAGCTGTGTGACTCTGGCCAAATCACTTAACCCCAATTGCCTAAAAAATGCCAAAAACCAAAGTTATGGAGGTAGAAAGTGATGAGCGGAGGTTTCTGGAGGAGTGAAATTTTATTTTCAGGCTGTAGGTAAGGTGTGAACTGTCGGTGATAAGGTGAAGTGTGCTGTGCCCAAACCTTAATAAATGTATGTTCAACTGGGTGCTCAAGAGTTTTTGACTAACATAGTCAAGTCCTAAAACAGTGTTCACTTGCTATGTACATGATGTCAGATATTCAAATGAGAATTATAAAGTTCAGCCCAACATTTATTTAAATGTTTGGTCTGCCTGATACTGGTAACTCATCTATTTTTCACTCAAATCACATAAATACAACCATAAAGGGTTTTTTTTAACTTATGAAATCCAAGAGTTTCAAGCTAAATGTAAATTAGGAAAAAGTTGTAGTTCATGTATAAAAAGATTTAGATTTAAGACTGGAAGAGAGGTCTTGTGATTCATCTCCTTCATTTTCTAGAAAAAGACGCCAAGGCCCAGAAAGATTCAGGGATGTGTACTTATCATACAAGTAATAACTCGAGGAACTGAGCTTTTAACTGAAGTCATAGGAAAGAGTATGTGATCACAGCTCTAGAGCTGGAAGGGGCTTCAGACACCATGTAGCCCAACCCCTTCATTTTACAAATGAGTCAGCTGAGGCCTGGCTCAAGGTCACACAGGTAGTAAGCATCAGAGATGAGCTTTGAAACTAGGTCATCTGGCCTTAACCCTAAGTTAATTTGGCTTGGGAAAACTGACAGATGCCTACACAATTTAATTTCCTCTTTCTTCAAAGCATATTTCTCAGACATAGACCTAATACAACTTCCTCACCCCTTCCTTATCAATATGACTTCATTATTTCTAGTTGTAAGCATTTATTGAGTTCCTGCTGTGTGCAGGGCACCAATTGAAATGACAGAACATGCTCCTTCCTTTAGATTATAATCTTGTCAAGTCAGCAAGTCTACAGCTACAAGCTGAACTATGTGCCAGGCACTGTGCTAAGTACCAAAGATACAAACAAAGGCAAAATATATCCCTTCCCTCAAGGAATTGACATTCTGGTGTCTTGTAGTGGAGATAATACATGTTCAAGAATAGCTACAATACAAGAAATGATGGTTAGCCTTCAGGGAAAGAGAATAGTAGTTCTGAGGATAGAGAGAGCACTTTATGAAAGAGAAAACATTAAGGAAGGAAGAGTAGTATTAAAAGACAGTAGTATTGAAAGGGGCAGGAAACATCAGTTATATTATGAATATGGATGTGAACACATGAAACTATTAAGTGGAGAAGCAGAACAAGTTTTTTAAATGAAAGCAAGCCATCATTTATCACTGCCTTGTTTGACTAAGGCAACATTTTTATATCTTTCATTAATTATAGCCTCAGCTTTGTCTTACTGATGAAAAGTTATTGCAAATGAATTTATCAGACTAGCAGATGAAGCCAGGTATTAGCTCCTCCTCGAAGCTTTCCTTGATTCACTCTGATGGAATTTTCACTGCCTCCCTAGTATCTGATCGCTGTCCAATGTAGCCTATTCACTTCTTATGTTTTGATTCATCCTTTACCTATTTATGTACATTCCTCCTGCTCATATTCGATTGCAAACTCATTGAAGGCAGCAGCACCTTTATCATTTGTCATCTTTTTATCCCACTGGCCCACAGTGTCTGGCACAGTACACTGCATATAGTAAGCACTTAATAGGACTCAGTTTAATTGAACTTGGATTTCTTTCACAGAGTGACCTACTGAATATTGCCTTAAACAAAGGAGCTCTGACAAGAGGATAGGTGTTGGCTTTGATACTCTGGGAAATGGACCTTTTTATAACTGCCCATTCCTTGAAATCAATGGCGTAAACTAAAAGTCTAGAGCATAAAGCAAAACTTTACGATGATTCCATATCTATCTCCTCTCCCTCCTACCTGCATGCATAAACACTTTCTCCATGCATCAGTTCATGAGGTTTGAAGAAGTGAAGAAGCTTGGAAGCCTTTTTATACAAATGATGACTTGTAATGATAACATAAACTGTAGATTTATTGTGATATTTCCTATCAGTTCTTACTGTGTTTCTATCTCTTCTTCCTTTTGTACTACTTTTTGACAAACCAACCACAGCAAATTTCATCAATGTGAAACCATTCACCAATTGTTTTCATTCCACATTTTATGTCAAGATATTGAAATCACGGAAAGGCAACAAAGGGAACAGATTAGTGGGCTGGATGGGGATGAGCTAACTAATTTGACTGACAAACTGATTGACAGAAAGCGAACTGTTTAGGCTTCTTGATTCAGCTTGAAAGCCTTAGTTGAACATCAAAAATAGCCGCTTACTGCCTTTCCTAGTAGAAACAAGCATTGATGTGGGAATGATTACTGGAGATAGAAAGGAGAAATCTATGGGGAAAATCTTTCAGATAGCCTCTTATTTCACATTTAACAATTTCAGACAGGTAGACTGGCAAATGATAAAGATTTTCCAATTAAGTTTATATTAACTTATTAGGAGTCTGCAACCCATGTATGTAATTAGAAAATTTCCCATGATTTGCCAGCCTAACTGTATAGAATAATTTTTTTCATGCATTTCATAACTTAATTTGCTGGTATAAACATATATTTGGAGGGGTTTGCTTCAGAGAAAATCTATTTACAAAAAATGTTTTCTTGTATCATTTACATTGTTATAATATGGTGATACTGTTTTAGCTGTTTTTAGTTTTATATCACTGGCCTTTGTTTCTCCTTTCATTTGTCTTTCAATTTATCCAGATAGATGAAATCTCTTTTAAAAACTGATTTTAATAGTTATTTTAAGATGATTTACCTAAAAATAAGCAGGGCTAGTGGCCCATGCCCATCACCCTGCTGCTGGGGAGGTTGAGGCTGGCAGATCTCTTGAGCTTGGGAATTCCGAACTGCAATGGGCTAAACTGGGGTCTGTGCTAAGCTCAGAGACAGAGCAGTTTAAAACTTCCTTGCTGATCTGCAGGGGGTCAGTTCGTGAGCAGCCACTGAATTTCTAGTCTGAATAAGATAAGGGGAGTCAGTCTCAAAATAAAACAAAATGAAATTAACTTCTTTGACATTTAAAAATGTTTTCTCATAATTATCCGTCTGTGTGAAGCTTTTAAGTGCACAACTTCAGTTGAAGTCATCCAGGCAGGATGGGGCATTAGAAAAAACACTGGGCTTGAAGTCCATTGGCTGGCTAGCTGCATGACCTTGAGTATGACTCTTAATTTCTTGAAGTCTCACTTTATTTGTCTGTAAAATTAACAAATTGAACTAGGTGGTCTCTGATTCTTTCTAACCCTAAAATTTTATGACTGGCTCAATGGCTTTGTTAAAAACAAATTTACTAGAAAAATCGTGTCTAGAAATGGGAACAGAATTAAGTGAGATCAGAGTCTCCACAGATATGGATCCAGAAATTTTGTACTTATTAAGTGTTTGTGTGGGAGAAAGCAAAAGAAGGAGGTATAGATGGTCTAAAGAACATTTACCAGATCAAGGCAGAGCAAATGTACGAGTGTAATAGCGATGGAGCAAACTAGTGGAATAAATAATCTGGGATTTTTGCAGAAGTCACTTGAAATGCCATAAAAATGTTTTCATGAAGGGGATAAGATATTTACAGTGCAAGGAAGATCATTAGACTGGTAGAACAACAAAAAAAATGGTGGACTTGGGGGTCAAAGGACATAAGTTCAAATCCAACTCTTTCATTTACAACCTGCTTCACCTTAGGCAGTTCAGTGAACCTTTCTGGGTTTCAGTTTCCTGTTCTGCAGAATGGTTGCATTAGAGGACCTCTAAGGTCTCCATCAGTTCTCAATCAAAGATCTAAAAAGATTTCTTAAAGAAACATTTATCTCCACCTAAGACGATGGGGCTCCCTCATTTGGATTCCAACATCACTGTATTAGATGTGATCTGTGAGGATGTGGAAATGACACTAAAAGTAACCAAGATGGGAAGAGTAGCTGGATCAGCTGTAGGTGACCCAGCTGGGAGGACTTTGAGAGATCAGTTTTTAAGGTCTGTGAAGGAGTGGTAGCATACTTAAGGTGGAAAAAAGTCTCAAACCTTAGTTCCTCCACCCTTCAAAAAAGGTTGGAGAAAACATTAATGTGTACTTCTTTTCTCATTTTGTAAAATTTTAAATGAGAATATCTATATCCACATCAAGGAGATCCTCAAAAAAAGATTTTAAAAGGCTCTTTTAAATGACAAAACTTCATATTCACACAGTTGACTAAAAAGTGTAGTGAATACAAGATCACACTCTACTTATTGTTGACTGTAAAAATGCCTTTGGTAGAGAAAAATACAGCCTTTAAGATTCTCCCCCATTAAGGTATCTCCATGTGCATGGCAAAATCAAATGAAATTTCTTGAAAGACATAACAATAGAGAAAACTTTGTTAGTCATTTGGAAAAAAATAACTTATGTTCAGCATACTTAAAGACTACAAGAACGTATATATTACATTTTAGCCATATTTCTGCCAAAAGGGCATCATGGAAAGAGTCTTGGTACTTTGAGGAGAAAACTTCATGTATATAGAAAATTTATGTATGTAATCATTCCTCAGTATACATAGCTGTGTGTACGTATGGTAAAATAGTTACTACAGAGTATGTTTGTTGTTTTTACCTCATTCTACTCATCTCTTTTGACGGTATTCAAATAAAAATGGTCCAAAGACAAGTTGCTATTCTGCTATTATACTTTTAGGCTTAATGTTCACTGACTTTTTCTCAGGAGGCTAAAAAGACTGTTTTTTGTAATTGGATGAAGGGATTAGAATGCAAGCTTATCTTCAATAGATTTGTTGAAATCAGCTTTAGGACAAGTCTTCTAACAGACAAGTTGACAGGGATGATATGTGCCTTATTCTTATCCTATAGGGGATTGTAATTTCTTTTGCTAGGTCACTATATTTTGGAAGCTTTTTCTTCTATGTAGTTTTAAGATTATAAGTATTCAATATGATTAGGTCTAATGAAATGATATTCTCAAATTTTTAGGACTTATTTTTATGACTGGGAAGATGTGGGCAGTAGATTAGGATGAAACGATGCCTGATTCCAGTACAGGTTATCTGCTGAATTCCCAAGAATGTGTGTGTGTGTATGTATTCTTAATTTTTTAAATCAGTAAAAATCTACCATATTTCTTTACCCCATTAACCCTCCTCTAATTGAGAACAAAAGAAAAATAAAAACCCTGTTGCAAACATGTATAGTCAAGCAAAACCAATTTTCACATTGGCCATATGTGTGTACACACACGTGTGTGTATATATGTGTGTGTGTGTGTGTGTGTGTGTGTGTGTGTGTGTATGTATATATGTCTCATTCTGCATTCTGAGTCCAAGGATCTTTTTCAGTTTGTATTTGTTGTCCAGGGATTTTCCACCTATTCATTTTTTAAAAGATAGCAAGTTTCTGATGTATGATTTTAACCACAATTATATCTTTCTAGCTAACCAGTAAATACAATGATGTATTGCACATTTCCTATCATTTTATTGCATAAATATGCATCAGTCAAGGAGTTGATTTCTGCAGTAAGATATTTTTGCCATAAAATAATTAGTACAAGCATATACAGTATTATTTTGAAAAAAGGAAAATCCCTGAGACATTTGACTTTCAGTAGTCACAATTTTGTATTAGTTGTGATTACTGTACATATCCCTTGACATATCACAAATGTGTCATCAAAATGCATTTCCCTGATGTTATTAGATTTAAATGTGCTCATCTAAGAAACTGTGAGAGGAAATAAAGAAAACTGGTAATGATTCAGAAGAGGAAAACAAGAACTGGACAATGAACTGATAAAACCAAGTCAAAGCAAACAAAGATATTTTTACTATTTAAAAATGAAAATGAGACATCTGTCTCCATTTTGTAATGTTTTGGAGGGCATGACAGTAGAGCACAGTGTGATAGCACACCTATGGGCTAATAGAAAGAGCAGTGGCCTTCACATGAGAAAGTCCAGGTTGGATTTCTGGCTCTGATGCTTTCTGCTATCCTTTTTAGCCCTATCCAAAAAGGAAATCAGGGCAGCTAAGTGGTGCAGTGAATAGAGTACCGGGCCTTGAGTCAGGAAGACTCATCTTCATGAGTTCAGATCTGGTCTCAGATACCTACTAGCTGTGTGACCCTGTTTGCCTCAGTTTCCTCATCTGTAAAATGAGCTAGAGAAGGAAGTGGCAAGCCACTGCACTATATCTGCCAAGAAAACCCCAAACATGGTCACAAAGAATTGGACATGACTGAAATGACTGAACAACAGGGAGGAAATAGGCTGCTTCAGCTTGTAGACAGAGTTTCCTGAAGGTCTTTTAGTGGAAGCTAAGTGGCTCCTTGGGGACACTGTGGAGGGAAACCCTGTCCAGATACAGTTCCTTTCCAAATCTAAGCTTTTGTGGTTCTCTACTTAATAGTTACGTAGTCCTGAGCAAGGACCTTAAACTCACTGAACCTTAGTTTTCTCAGGAGTAAGATGAGGATAACTGCACAGCGTGCCTCTTAGGGTTGTTGTGAGTAAAGAGCTTTGCAAAATGTATTGTTGTTCTGAGGAAAATCCAGGAAAGTGTCCAGTCAATTATTCCCATGCTTTCCTCTTTAGTCAGTTGCTAACTGCTCACTTTTTCCCTTCTGCCTATAAACATACTCAGGCCTACCTTCCTCTTTTAAAATACTTCACTTGGCCCTCCCATCTCTGCAAAATGCTAGCCTATAGCTCTCTTCTCTTTCACTGTCAAACTACTAGAATCCTTGATACTTACTGCCTCACTTCATTCCTCTCACTTCTCAGTCCCTTGTAGTCTGAATTCCAGTCCTACCACTCCTCCATCCATTCTCCTTTCTCCTTTCATGCAGCCATGGTCCTAGTTGAGATCCTCAACATTTCTCACCTAAACCACCTCCTAATAGCCTCCTAATCAGTCTTTCTGGTTCTCCTTTTCTTAATATTTTCTTGGGACAATTGCCAGAGTCCCTTACATGTCACTTCTTTACTGTGAGAACTTTTGTGGTTCCCATTGACTGCAGGATAAAATTAAAATTCCATAGACTGTTTAAGGCTCACCCTAATTGAGCTCCCTCTTTCCTTTCCAGGTGTATTGTATGTTATTCCCCTCCAAAAAAAAAAAAAAGAAAGAAAGAAAGAAAGAAGGAAGGACCAGATATACTCTGCTTCCTAGCCAAATTGGACTCTAAATTGGATTGTATTTGGCGGTTCCCCCAGATTAATACTCTATCCTCCACCCACCATGCATTCTTACATATCATTCTCATTCCTGGAATTCACTCCTTTCTTATCACCAACTCTCAGAATCCTTAGCTTCCTTTCAGTTGCTCCCTTCTTGGTGAAGATTTTCCTGATTCTCCCTCCTCCATTTTTCTCATAATGTACTGTTTATGTATTTGTTACATCCCCCCTCCCCTCCCCCCCAGTACACTGTAAACTCTTCTGGGGCAGAGACTATGCTGTTTTGGTGTTTGTATTTCTAGCACATAGCACAATGCTGAGCACTTAATAAATGCTGGTTGAATTAAATTAAATTGTAAAGCTAAAAATTCGACTTTGTTCTTGTTTTGTACACCTTGGACTCAGATTGAAGGAAGCTGCAAATAAGAACAAATCTAGCTACATACATTGAGCACACTAAAACTGCTTAGAAACACAATAATGTAGACTGAAAGTTATTTTTTCTTCCTTGCTTTCCTCTTGTGTTACCCCTCAGGTATCTGGATAAGTTTTATGAATATTATACTTCTGTAAAAGATCTTCATGAATAAATGCAGTAGTGATTTCATCAGTCACAACTCTAATTAGTACTCGGCTGCATCTTCCTAAGGTGTCTTCATTGCCCATTATAAAAATACTAATACCTAGAGAAGGAAAATACTAGCAACATTGGTACTCGTTTCCAAATTGTCAATATCCATATGTGTGCTGAGCTTCCTTTTACTTGAAATGTAAGATTTCCATAGGTTTTAGACTTTTGGGGACATAGATGTTTTTACAGTAAAAATGGTTTTCAGGGATATCTTTGTTTTGTTCCCACATGTCTTTGTGTTTGCTGTTTTTCTGAGAGAAGGTGTCCTCCTTGTCTCTATTTCCTCCTCCTTTTCCTGCTAGTGGTACATATGCTGACCTGATAATGCATTTCTGAAACATTGAGTCTGAAACACTGACATACTTCTCAGGGATGGAAATAGAAATTATTTACTCTAGGAAATCTGTGTGTTACTGTTAAATCATTTGCATACTGTAGGAAGGAGAGGTTACCGAATTGAGTTCCCATGTGTTTTCCTGTTCTCCACCTCCCCATGTTTCCATCTCTCCTCAAATAAGAGGAAAATGTAGCCTTACTAACAGTATAAACAGAATTTTCGTTTCCCCTGAAAGCAACGAACTTCATGTACTGTCCATAAAATATTATTTTTTCATTCTGAAAGAATTCCCAAGTGTACAGTTAATTTGTAGACCTGAATATGATTATCTAGTCTCCTGGTTTTTTAGGGCATCATACCTAACCTGCTCAAAGACAGTCTCCATCCTGTTCTGAAGCATCACTGTGTCATCTCTAAGAGTCTATTTCAGTGTCTCCTCTTACTTAGTTTTAGGAAGTTCTTTATTATTTTTTATTGTTACGTTATATTACATATCCTATATATTATACTTTATCTTAAAATTTTTGTTGCTGTTAAAGCCCAGCAGTGTGGTGTAGCATAAAAAAAGCACTGGACTTGGAACACTAAGATCTAGATTTAAGATACAGCTCCAGCACTTACTAATTGTATGATACTGCATCCATCACTTATCCTCTCTGTGCTTCAGTTTCCTCATCTGTAAAATGAGGATACATGCACTATCTACCTAACAGGTTTGTTGTATGGAGAGTACCTACTTTGTCCAATTCTATATGTGTGTGAATGATTATTGTTATTTTCCACCCTTCCCCCCTTCCTATTTCTATATATTGCTTTGAAATATGGAAGTTGGCAAGCTTGGCCCCAAAGATGACATGAGAAAATGCACTTCCCTCTTCTGCGGAGCTGGAGGCTCTTGGTGTAGAGCATTGCATATACAGCTCAGTTGATGTGCTAGTTAGTTTTATTCAGTTGCTTTTTCTTCTTTTTTTCTTCTCTTTTTTATCCTTTGGAGACAAGGGATTATTTGTCTAGGTATAGGAGGGTGGGAGGGATATATTTGGAAAGGAAAGTAATGTAACAACAAAAGATATAAATAATTTTCATAAAGAAAAAATGCGGAGGTTAAATTAGATATAGTTTTCTAATAAGGATCTGCATGGTCGATGCCAAGGAATGATTATTTTTCAGTTTGTGTATATTGCATCCACTATTAATAGATCTTAGTTTCACATCAGCTTTTTAAATAGCAGTTGACTAATGTGCAGTTTGTGGTCCATTATGACAACCTAAGCTTTTTCTCCCTAGTTTGACTTCTTCCCTTCTGGCCACAGAATGAGAGAATTAATATCCATTAGCTAATGAACTGGATGAAAAGCATCAGATTGTTTCAAATAGAAAATCATCTTACAATTAAAATGAATAAATTAAAGTATCTATTTCATAGCCTACTTTAAGGGCAAAATTACAGCTATTTATGATTTTAGAAAGAACTTCTTTATGAGGCAGTGTAATATAATCGGCACAAAAGAACAGGCTAATGATCTTGAGATTTAGATATAGGCCTGGCCTTAGGAAAACTGAAGGATGTGAAGTTTGTCGTCAGCAAACTTCCACCACCCCCTTTAGCACCCTTCTTCAAGCAACCTCCCATATGTCCAAAGATTCATTGTTCTTCTACTCTTTCTCTTCTCATAAATCTGCCCTGTAGCATCGTGGATAGAGCACTGGACATGGAGTTGAGAAGACTTAAACTCAAATCTGGCCTCAGACACTTCCTAGCTATGTGACTCTAGGCAAGTTGCTTAACCTCAGTTTCCCAAACTGTAAAATGGCAATTATAATAGCGTCTACCTCATAATGTTGCAATGAGGATAAAATGATATAATATCTGTAAAGTGCTTTGCAAATCTTTTTTTTGTTTGTTTGTTTAGGCAGTTGGGGTTAAGTGACTTGCCCAGGGTCACACAGCTACTAAGTGTCAAGTGTTTGGTCTGAGGCTGGTCAGGTCCTCCTGACTTCAGGGACCGTGCTCTATCCACTGCGCTACCTAGCTGCCCTATGCTTTGCAAATCTTAAAGAGATATATTAGCTTACATATTAGACAATACATACTAGAAAATATGAATAGATAATATGTTAGTTAATATTATCTGGCTATCAATTTGGAAAAGAGTTGATAAAACTAATGCACATGAAGAGGGATGCCTGAAAATGGATATAGTATTCTATCCTTTCAAGGGCTGTTTCTGTTTTAATTATGAACAACCTTTTCACTTCAAGGAATTAATTTCCACTGATGAGATGTCAGGTAGCACTGACAGGCCAGTGAGGTCCTACCTTTGTGGGTAAGGGACCTTCCTTGGGTCTCTCAGACCATACTATAAGACAGTTACCTTATTCCCATTTATGTAAAAGATTATCCCTGTCAGGATGTTTCTTCATCTCTGCCACTGACATTGTGAGACTTTGAGAAACAAATTTAACTCTTTTCTTTAGTTTTTCCATCTGTAAGGTTGAGGTTATGCTTTTTGAAGAACTATATGCTGGTGTTTGAGCAAGATGGTGTGTTCAGTACTCTTTGCTCTTTGACATGTGTTTTGTTTAAGTAACAGAATTTGAAAAATAATAAATGCTATGAGGTGGTAACTGGGAGAATAACTGAGTTGGTAATTTGAGAATTTTTTGGCCTCATTCATATATGTTTTTATCTCTATGTTATTATTTCCTCCTTTAAAAATAGAATTAACTACATCTCTCAGTATGAACCACATTAAAATGTAGTTGTTGACACTGAGTCCAAACTGAAAGATAGTATATTGGACCATATTCTTCTTCATTCCCCAACTGCTCCCTTGAAATAATTTAGATGTCTAAGAATTTAGTTTTTTTAGGCCATTATCATTTTCTAAAGCTTGATGGAGCCCCTTAAAGAGATCTGGGATTTAAGAATAAGCCAGCCCATCTAAGGTATACACAAAGTGAGAGCACAGCAAGGGACTTGGGTTTGTTTTTGTTTTTAAATAACTTTTTTTCAACAAAGAAACTATGTAATGCCTTGAAATTCAATCCCGCTTCTGATCCTTACTATTGTATGTGACCATAAGCCATTTATTAACCTCTCTGAGCCTGTTTCCCCATCCTAATTCATAAGTTTGTTGATCAAATTAGTATACACACACATGCACACACATATACATATATGTGTGTGTATATATATATATGTATATATATACATATATATACATATATATATATACCTTTCTGAACTTTCCAAATGTTGTATAAATGTCATGTTTTATTATTAATATGTATTTGTTTTATGAGAAGTCAAGTTGCATGTATTTGAGTGAAGACTCAACTTCTCCATTGGGCAATAACTAATAGGGTTGCAATTTCCCTTAAGTAAAAATGCTTCTGGTCCTGGCTCTGTCACTAACTAGAAATGTGACCTTGGGTATCAATCTTCACTGTCTCAGTCTCATCTGTAAAATACTAGATGATCTCTAAGGTCCTTCCCATTCCTAAAATTCTATGATTCTGTGACACATCCTCTGAGTGAAAATGAAGTAACAGAGGGGCAGAATAGAAGACAGAGAAAAATAAGCATAAATAAAATAAACATAAAGAATAAAGAAGTAAGAAAACAGCAATTTAATATATTTTGGTTGGGCTTTTTTTTCAATTTTATTTTCATTTTCAGTTCCAAATATTCACCCCCACCTCTACCCTCTCCTCTATTCTTTGACAAGGCAAAAATTACAATATCCATTCTACAAATGAAGGCTATAATTTAGTGTTTTGTAAAGTAAATATTAAGATATAAAACATATATCTTCTTAATCAGAGAAAGTTAAAATTTGGAAAATGATTGAAAGGACCGTAAATGTATAACAAAATTTTATCGTTTGGCTGTTAAATATTTTTTGTCATTGAGGAGCTATAATAACTATAGTAAGCCACAAGCTCATACCTTTATATAACATGAATGCAGTTTTTAAAGTATCACAAATTTTTCCTATATAGATTGGACCCAGAGCTTCATAAATTCTTCCCCAAATTCCAAGCACTCTTCAGGGACTTTCTTTTGGTTCTACATAGTACTTTATGGTAGCCCTGATTCATTTTCTTCAAATTCAGTAACTTAATAATTAGGCAATTTAATATGAATTAAGAGGGAATTAGAAACCGTGGATCCTACCAGGAACTTTGCTGTCACTATTTAAGTATCATTCTTGGGGTTCTAATGCTTTCCTTTTAACAGAAGTCCATATCACTATAGCTTTTGAACAGCAGAATGTATATAGCTGTATTGTAAAAATTGTTTTTGATTCCTTTAAGTCACACTCCTTTTCTGGAATGGAAGGCCTCATGGTGGGAGGGGGCACATATCTGTCCCATACCAGCATAACACGTTTGCATGGGGACTTGGCCATTTGTGTTATTTCTCATACAAATATAAGAGAATACTTCACACATACTTACAACAGTATTGTCTCCCACCATGTGGGAAAGGAATAAAGCTGCATTAATTGACAAATTTTTTTTTGATTATGAACCTGTCAGTCATCAACAAACTTTTATATCTCCTCATGTAAAGAACAGAAAAAAGGAGGATTGAATTGTGACACCATGCATGTTTTACAAACAATTTGGTTTTTAAAGTCCCTATTACATTTAATGTGATGGTTCCAACATTGCCCCAGTTATCTGTGTACCCTTCTGAACTTTCTTCTCTTTTTCGTGTATTTTTGAATGTTTCATTGATGCTCTTTTTTCCTTTTTTTCTTTTTTATGGTATAACTATCCATTCCCCTGTTCTCCCCTGCCCAGCTCTCCAAAATAAAAGTCCTCTCTCATAACAAATACACACAGTCAACAAACCTAATCCATGCTTCGTCTCTCTCTGAAAGATTTATATCTCATTCTATCAGCCAAAAAAAGCATGTATTAAGTGCTATGTACCAGACACTGTGCTAAGCACTGGGGATACAAAGAAAGGCAAAAACGCAGTCCCTAGCTGAAAAAGCTCTTATTCTAATGGGGGATACAACACACAAATAATTATTTATGTTCAAGATATTCTCTGTGTAGTGAGAAAGTAATTTCAGAGGTAAGGCATTAAGTTGGGGAGGGGATGAGGAGAATGGGGGTGGGAAGAAAAAGGGCCAGGAAAGGCTTCCTGCAGAAAGTGGGATTTAAGCTGAATCTTGAAGGAATCCAGGTTGCTGGCTTAAGGTAGGGGGAAAGCATGGAGGTGGGGGATGATGTCTTATGTGGGAGGAAGAACAATTAGGCCAGTGTGCCTAATTATAGATTAAACAGTAGATAGAAGTGAGTAAAGTGTAAGAAGACTGGAAAGAGGAAGGGGCCATGTTTTAAAGGGTTTTAAATGTCAGAAACATTTTGTATTTGATTCTGGCAGTAATAAGGAGCCAGTGGAATTTATTGAGTGAAAGGGTGACATGGTAAGACCTGTGCTACAGGAAATTTACTTTGGCAGTTGAGTGAAGAATAGACTAAGGGTAAAGAGATACTTAAGGCAGTAACCAACCAGCAGGCTATTGTGGTGGTCCAGGCATGAGGTCATGAGGGCCTGTACCAGAGTGACAGCATGTGAGTGAAAAGATAGGGATATTCCTGGGCCATGTTGAGAAGGTAGAAACAACAAGACTTGACAACAAATATGTTGAAAGAGAGGAAGGAGTCAAGGATGAAACTTGTGTCACAAGCCTAGATGACGGGAAGGAGGATGGTGCTTTTTGACAGTGATAGGGAAATTTGGAATGGGAGGACTTGGGCAGAAAGATTATGAGTTGTGTTTTGAACATATTGAGTTTCAATTGTCTATGGGACATCCAGTTTAAAATTTCCAGAAGGCAATTGGTAAATCAAGAGTAGAGCTCAAGAGGAAAATGAGTTCTGGATACAAAGATCTGGGAATCATCTGTATAGAGATGATAATTGAACCCATGGGAGCTAATGCAATTATCAAACAAGATAGTGTAGAGGGAAAAGAGCGCCCAGGACAGAACTTTGGGGGATGCTGACAAGTTAGTGAGAATGGCAGGATTAAGATTCAGCAGAGATGAAGAAGGAACATTTGGGCAGGTAGGAGAAGCAGGAGAGGAGAAACCTTGAAGAGGAGAGAGTATCCCAGTAGAGAGAGTGATGGACAGTGTCAAAGGTGTAAGATTTACATTTGACAATTAAATTATTGGTAACTTTAGAGAGAGAAGCTTCAGTTGAATAAGACTACAGAGAGTTTAGAAGCAAGTGAGAGCAGAAAAAGTGAAGACATTCAATGTAGATGTCTGTCTCAAGATGGTTAGCGGTGAAAGCAAGGAGAGACAACAGTGGCAAGTGGGTTAGGTAGGCATTGTTTAAGAATAGAGAGACATGGTTGTTTTTAGGAAGCAAGGAGGCATGCAGTAGCTGAGGGGAGACTGAAGATGAAAGAGAGGGCAAGAGGGAGGAGGGAGACAGAGACAAAGACAGAGAGAGGAGAGCAGTCTCCTAAGGGAGATGTGAGGGGTTGGGATCAGGGGTATATGTCAAAAGGTGCGCCTTCCCAAGGAGGGCCATCTCTTGAGGTGAAAGAGGAGAACGTAGAGAAATAGATTTGAGTGATATGAGGTGAGAAAGAGAGAAGAGAGAGCTTTCAGAGAATGGCCTTAATTTTTAAGTGAAGTATTTGTTGAGGTCCTTAGCTGAGAGAGTGGGAGAAGGAGGTCCTTTAAGAGTCATAAGGAGAAATGTAAAGGGTTAGTATCACTGTTCTGGTGAGTGGAGTAGTGAATTGATTAGTGAACATAAAAGGATTGCCTTGCTGCACTGAGGAGCCAGTTAGGATTAAATAACAACAGTGGTAGACTAAAGGGGAAGGTGTTTGGATGAAGAGGGGCGTGTGGAGAGTTGAACTGATTTACCAGGTAATCAAAATACGGACAGGAGGAGAGTGTACCTAGTACAAGGCGATGGTCTGCAGAAGAACCTGAGATGAAGAGGCTATAGAAGAGATTGTGAGGACAAATTACAGATACAGAGTAAGATGGAATGATAAGAGGACTTTCTGTGCCATTCATCCATCACCTCTTTACCAGCACTTAGAATAGTGCTTGGCACACAGTTGGTGCTTAATAAATGCAAGTTATTTAATATTTAGCAAATACTAGTTAAAATATGGGTATGGCTTGTTGCATGTTGTCTCTATTAAATTGTGAGCTCCTTGAGGGCTGGTCCTGTCTTTTGACTTTTGTATCCCAAGTGTGTAGCAAAGTACCTGGCAGTGGTAGGTGCTTAATAAATGTTTATTGATTGATTGACTAATTACCTGAGCCTGACTTGACTTCCAAGGGATACGAAACACAATTCAGCTCCTTGTCTTAATACAGCTTAGTAGTATTTGGCATTGGGCAAGACTCTGAATGTTGTCCAAGAAAATGTACCATGGAAATACTAGAAACACCTTGTAACAATTTCACCCATAACATGGACCCTCAACATGAACCACCAAAGATTCCATCTCACTAAAGCACTAGTGTGTTATCATCCTGGGATTGGAGCCGTAACACTATCCTAAACACTGAACTACTGGAATGTCACAGCTAAAATGCCAAAACAATGCATGGGCTAATAGTGCTGGCCTTTTGGAATTATTCATGTTTAGGCTGGCAAAGGCTATGCAATAAAAACCTAACTAGTTAACTAAAGCCTGGGTAAGAAATTTCCACAAACAGTTCAATATGTAGAAGTATCTGTGTAAGTCAGAAAGGGCTATTCACAATATTTTCTCCTATTTCTCATCTTAAGAAGCAGTCCAATATGTGTGATATGCTGATATCATGTGGTGATGTCATTTAGACTATACTGCTATCAGATGGTGATGTCATCTGAGGCTATACCATCATTAGTAGAACGTTCTTTGAGTTCATTAATTCATTTCATTAACAAACAACAAATGTGAAGCATAATTTATTGCAAAGCATGATACTATATGTTGGGGTATGGTATAGTGAACCAAGTAAGACCAGGTCACCACCAAAATTGACCCACAGGCAAATCACTTGACCTATCGGATCCTCAGTTTTTCCACATCTACAATAGGAATAATAGAATCAAAATCTAAAACTGCAAAAGACACTAGAAGTAAATGTACTCTTATGCTAAGCAGTGTTAAGCATCCCCTATGTATCAGGTGCTGGGGATATAAAGACTACCACCTCATTTTACAAATGTCAGAATATGCCTCCTGAGGTTAAGTGATATATATGTCCAGTGTCACACAGGGCTTAGTACCTAGGTCTTCTGACCCCAGAGCCAGGGCTGCTTTCACAATAACATACTTTCTCCACATGCATAATGATGACAGCTGACATATATCATTTTATATCTACATATCATTTATTATTTATCAATATCATGTTAATATTTTATATATAGTGTTACCATTTCAAAGTGTTACACATACATGATATGAACATTGTTTGTACAACCTATTTTATGGAGTTGTTTTGAGGGAAATTATTTCATATGCTTCAAAGTGTTGTTAAATGTGAATTATTATTAATATAAAATATAGTCCTTGACCATCATGAAATTTATAGACTAGCTGAGGGTCAGATAAAAACATTGATAACTACATGCATAATATTACATGGTGAATTTAGAGCAGCATAAAACACATCGTTCTACATGAATTCTCAGAGGTGATTTCCTAACTGTGTTTATGGACCCATACTCCTAAGCATCCCCTGTAACATTGTCTGAGGAATGAAGAAAGCAGTCTGTGACTTTTCTCCATACCCTCTGCTTTGAAGCCATCAAAAAGAGATTGTACAGCACTGAGAGTAGCGCTTCTCCTTCCTACCCCCTACCCCCACCCCAGAGTTCTGATTTCATCTTTTCCTTATCTTTATGTAGCACAACGGGTCAATATGTGTAAGTGAAAACAGACCAACTTGGCACTGCAGGATCATTGACTTGCTCCTGGATGGATTCCCTTCCATTATTTCAGTTTTCATTAAAACTTTGTGATGTGAAAAGGGAGCCAGACTCTCCAGCTTCACCATAAGTTCATGCTATTTTGAATCACTGGCTTCTTCGACACCGGCATTGGAATATGAAACATTTGGGGATGGCAGAAGATTAACTAAAGATGCAAAACACACATTCATAACCCATATAAGACTAACCCAACCAATGTTATGACCAAGTCTGAATTACCACAAGAATCATGAGACCATCCTGTAGTCATTCTTAGACTGATTGTCCATTTATATCATTTTCAGTGTGTAATTCAATGCCCTTCTGTAACATCATTTTGCCAAATCTTGTGTTTGACAGAACAAATTAAAATTAACATGTACTAATTAATAAATAAAGCTGTGCTTTGAATGAGGGAGGTGTTATGCAACTATTATTAAATGTCATAATGAAATTGTAAAGCCTTATTTTTAATACTCTTTACTTTTTGTCCATTTGGAATTAGTTTGTGGCATGCATTTGACATTGCAAAAGGTCGCTTTTTTTCTTCTAAAGACTAGTTATAGATGAAGATAGAATGCTTTTATGCTGAACTATTTATTATGTATCAGCTATCTGTGAGACTATGGGGGATTTTGTTTGTAGGGGCTTTGTGCATGTGAGTGCTAAATTTCTGTGTGTTTCCTCTGTTTTATAGGCTGGAAAAAGAAAGCATTCAGCAGAGCTTTAGCAGCAACGCAAAGGCCCAAGCCCTTCAGGCCCAGCAAAGAGAGCAGGAGCTGACACAGAAGATGGAGCAAATGGAAGCCCAGCATGAGAAAGCTGGTAGGTGGTCGGGAAGGATTAGAGCCTGGGCACTCGCTCACAAGCTAGGCCCACGCCTCACTGTGAAATGACATCAGGAACACCTGTAACCTTTGGCTGGCCGAAGGGAGCAGATGCTAACGACACCGGAGATTCCGAATTACATATTAGTTAGCGTTTAAAAGAGAAAATGGAAAGTATTGCCCACTGTCTGTTGATTTCAGAGTGCTGCTCTCACATCTGTTGCACCATCTGGATTATGAGTTTATTTACCTGTGTTCAAGAAACGTAAAGCTGAGAGAGACCACAACAAAGTAGAAAAACAAAGGGCTTGTTTTTGGCTGGATTTTCAGGCACACATGTTATATAAAGAAAATAGCATCAGAAGCTCTGCGGGAAATGCTCTGAGCTTACAGTTAAAGTCTCCTGAATAGCATTGAACAGTTCCCACAGTACACACATTATAGCTACTCTAAAAGCCTAATGAGTTTGCCTCAGCATCCAAACTGGAGAAAAGCTTTAGCCATTAATCGGTTCTTAATTCACTGTCGCAGCTGGATGTAATTCAGTGGCTCCAAATTGATATGTTCCTTTATTTAATCTTTGCAGCCTCGAACATTTTTAGCGTTTGTATGATTCCCTTCCCCCTCCCCAATCTAGAAAGGATGTTTAATCCTTTGCATTCTTCAAGTTATTGCAACTGATGTTAAAATTCACTAATACAAGGCATTGGCCACAGCTGGCAGCTTGGCTAAACACTGACGTCTTTCATCACATTGGCTCTGTTCTGCCGACTCAGTTGGCCAGTAACTCTTTACCTTTAATTTGAAAGTAAAATGCACTTTGAAACTATGCAGTTTGATTTGTTCAGTCAGAGCTTTCTTTAGTCCCTTTCAGTGTTGTGCTGGTTATGTTCATGGACAGTGTTAGTCAAAACAAGACAGTATTAGTTGTTAGAATTTCATGCCATCGATTCTGTAAGCTGATTGTACAATTAACAGAGAAGAAGCTTCATTAGTCATTTCTTTTCCAGAAATTTTATTGTTCCGTTTTAGTATACTGAGATAGTTTGTTTTGTGTACCATATACCGCTGTCATTTACTAGTTTTCTTATACTTAAAGCTTATATATATTTTATTATATGCTTCATATAGAATGTTTGGTAATTATCATAATTCATGTACATATAGGTTAATATTACCTGTCTTTCATTTCCTGGGCAAATAATTACCTAAAGGAGGTTAATTAAGTAACTTACATCCATATAAAGTTTCCATCTATGCCATTATTGACCTCTGTAGTTACCTCTTCAAATGAAAAGAAAAAAATAGTATTTTCTTATACTGGCCTCTGGCCAACAACAATAAATTCTGACCAGACTTAACCTAATAGGTATTTTGCCACCAACATGAGAGAGAGAGAGAGAAAATTATGGGATAAATTATTCCAGGCTGCCGCTTCTACCAGAGGCCTGGTGATTACAGAGTTCTAGGCAGAGCCAGTGAAGGCTTGATCAGGGTAATTTACCATCTTTAACACCTCTTTGAACACATTTCTTTTTACAGGTCATTTTCATTTCTTCAACTGCTATGACTAAGTTTTTGAAGTAGCTTCCAAGGGAAAAAATGCTATGGGAGGGTCAGGGGAAGAGAAGGGAAAGCAAATGCTTTCCTCTTCAAAGTTGAGAACCTGTGAGCATAAATGGTGCATGAAGTAACTGCATGACACCAAAGAATTATCCAATAAGTTTCATTTACCTCATTCTGTATTTGTGAACAACTGACTGGTGAACACCTTGAATTTATAGTCAAATAATCATTGTAATTATCTAGCATTAGCCTATTCATCCATAGCTCTCTAATGGTGTTTTAAAATGTATTTTTAAAAATTTGGTCAGCACGTATATGACTGAGGCCTTGTTAGTTGTGTGATGTTTGCAAAACTGAATACCTCAGGAAATTTAAGGAAAGTAGAAAATGCCCTTTGACCTAAGGGTCACTGAAAATAGCCTATGGAAAACAAGGCTGCAGTCTCAGTCTCTATCTTTTTATGTGTGGCAACATTGCAGGGCTTCAATTATAATCATCTTAATCGCTTGGGGGGATATTATTATTTCTAGAAAGTGAACAATTTTCATTGCTGAGCTCCCAGAATACATTTATGGCAAAGCTGAAGGAAGAATGCTGTATGTTAGCCCAGAAATTGGAAGAAATTACAGACAAAAACAGGTAGGCCAAAACAGGTCACATAATACTTTATCTGTGAGATTTCTGTTATTTGTCTTCTGAAAAATAGAACAAGAATTTTACTCACCCTTTATATAATTAGGTGGTACTGTCTCTTGTAGATGCTAATATTCTTTTTAATAGTATTCTCTTTTTGAATGTTTTTTTTATTGTTGTACCTGAATTGCTGTTTTTGCACATATGCACATTTGTGTATATGTATATTACCAATGTGTGCATCCTAAAACAAATACAAGAAATGAGTAATTACAGAAAACAGAATTTCAGAAGAAAAATTATTTAGTAAAATATACCAATGCACAAAGGAGTCAGTTATTTCATCAATGTGTGGGGGCTCTTGGTGTGGAAACTCTCTCAACTGAGATAGATGCAAATCTTAGTAGATTAAAATAATGATAATTATAGCTGGCATATACATAGTACTTTAAGGTTTGTAAAGTACTTTATGTACATAAATTCATTTGGTCTTCACAATAACCTTGTAGGGGTTCATAATAACCCTGTTATCCTAGGGTATTGTTGCCTGAAACATGGAGAAGTCAAGTAAGTGACTTGCCTAGGGTCAAACGTCTAGTTAAAAGATGGATTTTAATCTAAGTCTTCCTGATTCTATTTACTGCTTCTCCGTTTGCAAAGTATTCTTATAGAAACACAGTAAATATCTTACATTAAAATAGAACAATTTTATGCTGAAATTATTAGCACTATTTCCAGTGAACAAATAAGAAGTAACTTTCAGTCATATAATATTTCCAAGATTTGTAGGTGTTTCTCTCAGTAGAAAGGGGACATTTCAGAAACAAAATCATTTCTGAAATGTGCTTTATTATGGAAGATGCAACCAGAAGAAGTGCCAATGCTCTTTTGTAGCTTTTTATTAATTTGGACCTTTATGTGAATTGGTTTTCATGGTTTTATAGCCAGCCATATGTTCCCAGAGAATATTTATTTTTCCTTGGTTAGATTAGGCACTATAATCAATCATTCAACAAGTATTTATTAAGCACCTACTATATAAGTCCTAGTACATTAGTTAATTAAATTGAAAGAATTAATGCAGCTCTGAAGGTGCCTGAGAAGAAACTGGGCTACCTGTCCTAAGCCTAATACTAGGGAGCTGTTAGACCATGTCAAGTCAATGAGCCTCCCTCTCATCTACAAAACAAGGGGTTTGGAATAGGTAATTCCTAAAATTCCTCCTAGCTGTGATATTTTCTAATTTGTATTAAATGTAATTTGAATACATAAAGAATTTCATGGATTGCACAAAAAAATCATTGAGCATTATAAAAGGGAAAGTCAAAATAAATGTCATATCACATAATGATCTGATAAAATAGTGCAGGTAGCTCTAGGGCTCTGCATCTCTCCCATTTTTTTTCAGAACTTTTTTTCTCCCAGCTTAATCAAAACACCATAACAAATAAACCAATGTTTTCATGTATCCATATTGAAAAAGAAAATTCTTGGAGAAACAAAACATTGCTCCTCACTGGGCAATTTTTCTTGAATCTCTGACATCAACACACCAAACGAGTAAATGGCATCTCTCCTGGGCATCTGCAAGATCCATGAGTACCAAAGGCCTTTCTTTTTCCTCTTACAGGGTCTGCATATGATCATAGTCCCTTATGTGTAATCAGAAAATTCAGTGATTGGTTTTGACCAACTAGAAAAGCATGTGACCCTCAAACTGATTTCGAAGGAAACTCATGGCGCAAGGAACTCTGGGACTGTCATACTGTCACCGGGCATGGACCATTGAAGCAACATGTTAATTAGGGGGTGATGGAGAACCAGCAATGAAGAGCCTTGCTTCTTGTTGTTGTTCAGTCATTCAGTTGTGTCCAACTCTTGTGACCCCATGGGCCATAGCATGTATGGCCCTTCTATGCTCCACTATCTCTCGAAATCTGAAGATACTTGCCCCATCTTAATAAGTTAATTAAATGTCTTGGTTTTTGGAGGGGAAAGGCATAAGGTGGCTTAATGCCTTGACCTCTAGTTATTATGATGTGGCAGGGTCAGTAGGAAGCAATTTGTTTCTCCATGAAACATTATCATAAGCATCTCTAGTTGACTTTTTTTCATTGGTTGGTGACCTTGATTTACTTTCATTGCTACATGATAAAAGCATCTACCAAGACATATGTTACATGTAATTAAAAGTTTTATTATTGTTTAGAATTTGTATCATGCTTTGGACTTTCAGCTCACTATGTAACAGTAAACTAATTATCTTAACTTGCCTTTACTACCACCCCTACTGTAATGAGGCATAATGAGACTGATATGCCTACTTAAAATTGTGATACTGAACTTACTTCATTTGCTATTCCTATCAAAAGAAGTCAATGAAATAACACAATAGAAAACAAAAGTTCTGGGGCAGCTAGGTGGCTCAGTGGATAGAGCAGCAGCCCTGGAGTCAGGAGGAACTGAGTTCAAATCCGGCCTCAGACACATAATACTTCCTAGCTGTGTGACTCTGGGCAAGTCACTTAACCCCAACTGCTTCACTTAAAAAGAGAGAGAGACAGAGAGAGAGAGAGAGAGAGAGAGAGAGAGAGAGAGAGAGAGAGAGAGAGAGAGAGAGAGAGAGAGAGAGAGAGAGAGAGAGAGAGAGAGAGAAAAGAAAAAAGAAAGAAAACAAAACAAAACAAAATTTCTGACCAAAGTAATGGTAGTAGAATTCCAAGGAAAAATGACATATATTATCAGGACCTTATGGGGAGGCAGGTTGGATATACATGGGTTTCACAAAGATCCAGAGTACAACCAGGTGAAACTCTTTCCAGGTCACCAGATATTCTCTTAATTCTTAATATGTCTCTTCTACCTCTTTCCTTTTCCAGTCTGTTCATTTAAAACCTTGTGCCTTTCCATTCCCCTGGCCTCAGATTTCCCATGGTCTTGATCTTGACTCTATAGTAGTAGCAATAAAAATAATAGCTAACGTTTACATAGCATTTATTGTGTGTCAGACACTGTGCTAAGCACATTATAATTATTATCTCATATGATCCTCACAACAACCATGGGAGGTAAATGCTGTTTTTATTCCCATTTTACAGATGAGGAGACTGTGGCAACCGGGTTAAGTTACTTGCCCAGGATCACACAGCTTAATAAGTGTCTGAGGCTGGATTTGAACTCAGGTTTTCCTGACTCCACACCCGGGGCTTTATCTACTGCACTACCCAGCTGCCCCAGTAACCTAGCTGTATTTTTGATGGTGTGTCCTCTGTGTTGGCTCTACTTCACTCCAGATTCTGATGTCTGCATTTCTGATCTTAATTCCTTCTTCCTACTCTTTGTAATAGTTTTGATGATTTTGTAGAAACAAAGTTTCATCCTAATTGTGGTTCATCTAGCCATGGAGGCTCAAATCTCTTACCCTGACAACTATGAAAGTACAACAAAATCTTGTTTTAAAACTATTTTGCCATGACTTTGAAAGTGAACTTTTGATTGATTTAAGCAACAATTAATTTAACTGCTAAGGTATACTGTGTATAATGCAGAGTATGATTAGTAATATATATTACTATATGTAGTAACATATATTACTACATATTTATATCATATATATATATATATATATATATATATATATATATATATACACACATATACATGTATATACCAGATCTGATGGTCTTTTCTTAGTGATCACCTTTCTTGACTTCTCTATAGCTTTTGCCACTGATGATTACCCTCACCTCCCTACCTCAGATCTGACCCCACTCCAATCCATCCTCCACAAAGCTGCCAAACTGACTTTCCTGAAGTATGGATCTTATCATGGCACTCTCCTACTCATCAGATTTCATTAATTCTCTATTATCTCTGGGATTAAACATAAAAAGACAACTTTGAGGGGCCCCTAAAATAATAATAGCTAGCATTTATATAGCATTGTAAGTCTTGCAAAGTGTTATACACATATTATCTCATTTGATCTTCACGACAAACCTGGGAGGTAGCTGCTATCATTATTCCCATTTTACAGATGAGAAAACTAAGGCAGACAGTAGTTAAGTGACTTGCCCAGGATCACACAGCTAGTAAGTAATCTGAGGAGAGATCTGAATTAACTCCAAGTTCAACCCTGTACTCTGCCACCCAAGCTGCCTCACATTTTACATCACAAAATATACATTTTCCATGTTCCTATTTACTTGAGTCAGTCTTTTCCCCTCTAAGGAAATTCAGCATGAACTTGGAGTCAGTGATCATAGGATCATGGCTTTAGATTTGGAAGGGGTCATCTTGTCCCACTCCCTTGTTTTACAGATGAGAAAACTGATGCTCAGAGGTCTGAAAGCTAGTAAGTGGGGGAGGTGGAATTAAAACCTAGGTCCTCGGAATCCACATGCTGCAATCTTTCTGTTGCTCCATGTTGCAGTATGACATTTGCATACCTGAGTTCCAAATTCCAGTTATAACATTTAATTTTGTGACCCTGATTAATTCAGTTAACTTCTCTGCGTTGCGATGTTCCTGTTCTATAGCGTCGTAGAATGTAAGAGCTGGAAGGAGCCTCAGAGGTCCTGTAGTATAACCTGTAAAAGGGGAACTAATGCCCACACTACTTGCTTTACAGAAGATTTGTGTGAGAATCAAATGCAGGTTAACGTATGAGAAGAGTTACGTAAAACCTTAAAATGCTGTTGAAATGTGAGCCGTTGTTATTTTCATCCTGTCCTCTATCATCTTCTGTAGTAAAGAAAGCACGAATTCCAAATACCAAATTCCACACAAATTAAATGGCAGCAGAAGAGAGAAATAAAGAGAATGTGGTTTTGTTTTATTTTGTTTTTAGGCTCTCCACCTGATTCCTTTTAGGCCTGTGGATATTATGTCCATTTACATGGCATTTATGCTTTGCAGAAAATGGCCTCCATTCTGCTTTTAGGTTCCTTAGGAGAAATGTGTGAAGATTGAAATAGTCAGCTTTGTATCAAAAGGCCCAAGATTATTTCTTTTTAAAACAGATTCTGTTTGTTTTCTTTTTTTGTCACACAGGAAGGAACTCATTCAAGTCTGCATGTATCCTATGCTTGACTTCAAAATACCTCATATTCACGGGATTCAAAGTGAGACACATCTCGTAGTGTTTTTAAATACATCAGACCATTTGGCTTTCATGTAAATTCGATTTAAGGGGGATTGAACATAGATGACCAATAAGGGTTTGTTAAGTGAAGGAATGAGTGAGCTCTTTTAAAATGTTAACAGTCCAGTACACCCAAATTTTTATTCTAGTACAATGGGAAATTTCCTTCTGGATTTTCCTAAAGGAAAATTTGATAAATACTCACGAAAGGTGCTATTTGTTATATATTTGTCAGCAAAATTAAAAGCATGTAATTGTTTTTAAGAGCTTCTTTCCCCCGTACATTTCAGTGATACATTTCTCTGTTATTCGAAGTTCATTACTATATAAGTTGATTCACACTGATTTAAATGATCTAGTTTACTAATAGTTCTAGTCAGCTGAGTACACATCATTCAGAACCAGCAGGAAAACTGTCAGATTAGGATCTTCATCTCTTTAATATCCCCATCTATTTTACCACCCTTGTGATAGGCTATGCTGTAGAAGTATTTTGAGTTGGTTTCATATGTCTGTATGTGTTAAGCTTTAGTAGCTTAAAACTGCACCGTGACTGTCGGGACACTCCGTATATCTTCTTTTTCCCCTAAGGAGACTATAAGCTTCTTGAAAACTGACTTTGTCTTCTCCTTTTTATAGCTGTCTGAACAAAGCACAGTGCTTTTGCACATACTAAGGTGTTTAGTCTCCAGAATGGTACTCTCTGAAGAGATGTGTGTGTGTGTGTGTGTGTGTGTGTGTGTGTGAGATATTCCATTCTAACAGTAAAATATTTTAAAGATTTTGCATCCTGCTGCCTATGTGTGTGATTTAGGCAGTGAGGTGGTGGTGTAGATAGAGAGCCCTGAAGCTGGAGTAAGGAAGACTTGAGTTTAAATCCAGACTCAGACACTTACTAGTTGTGTGGCCCTGGGCAAGTCGCTTAACCCCTGTTTGCTTCAATTTCCTCCTCTGTAAAATGGGGATAATAACACCTACCTCTCAGGGTTGTTATGAGAACCAAATGACATGATACTTGTAAAGCACTTAACACAATGCCTGGCACATAACAAATGCCATATAAACATTAACTATTATTGTTATTATTATTATTAATAACACATACCTCACAGGGGTTTTATGAGGATGAAATACAAATGAATGTATGAGAAGCCTTTGAAAAAGATATTAAAATGCCAGCTATCATTATTTTATTATTATTATTATACTCATCATCATTATTATTAATGTTACTGTTATTATGTGAAGCTATAACAATAGACACATCTAGCACATGCTAAAATCATGTTTGTTTCTAAGGGAGGAAACATTTTGCTGTCAATCTGTCACTGTGGCTTTCCTTTATGAAAGACAGCTTACTTCCTCTCGTCATCATTCACAAATATGAATCGGTAGTAAAACTTAGCATTGGTCTAAAAGGTAATATTAGAAGACTTTTGAAAGGTACACCAGTTAGGAGAGCATCTTTCCTAGGCAGAGGGAGAGGAGAGCAAAAGCCTTGCTCTTCTGATTGTCCCCCCACCCCCACCCTTCAATGTTTATAAGTGTTAAAGAACGGCAGATAGCTGATATCTACATGGTTTCACTTCTTTTTTTTTTTTTCTGTGATTGTCACTTTCTGAGTTGCTAGGCCTGTGGATTGATGGCTGATAACTGCCCATTGTGTATTTGTGATTTGCGTTTTATAATTAAGGGAAACAATGGGAGTCCATTGGGTCTCATTATATATAATGGTTGGTTTAATTTGTTTCACTTCTATCTTGTTAATTGTAAATTGATCATTAAGATTTGAATTCTAATCTGTCACCAGGGTTGTGAGTATTGAAGCTAGAGCAATGATCCTGGTTTTAATCACTGATGATGAGAAACAAATTTTATAATTTTGGTACATATTGCAGTTCATATATTTTAACACTGTATTTTATGATGTTATAAATATTGTTAAATGACTTTTAGTGTAGTTTTACTGTGTGGACTATAATGTATAAATTATATTACTGTTTTGGCAACAGTAGGTATCCAACTGTGTGAGTTTAATTGAAGTAAAGAACACACACTCGGTTGAACTATTTTTCCTGCATGTTTGGTTGATGTTATCTTGGGATAAAACAGAAATTACACTCTACAGCAGGAGAATAACATTGGCCCATGAAAACTGTTACCAAAAAATAAACCGGAATCTAAAAGGATAAAAATTAAGGTGATATAACACCTCTTAAAAAGCAATCATCGTAATTCTAATTATAGCAATAAAATATTATCTTGCAACACGTGTTATTGCAATTAGATGATAAATTTAGCTGCTTTATTAAAAAAAATCAGAAAAAAACAAATTGTGTATTAAAAACTTCAAAATGAATTAGATTTTCTCACAATAATAGACTAGTATAAAGTCTTTAAATATATGCACTCTTTTTTCCCTGAAATATCTCTTTAACTTGGAAACATTGACTGGTAACTACAATCACTTCAATTAAATGAACCCATTAAATATCTCTTATGGACAAGATACTGACTATGTTGGGTACTGGAGGTGCAAAAATAAAACTAGGCATATGCCTTGCCATTAGGGAAGCTTCTAGTAGAGGAGGGAAATAAGATTGGCACATAAATAACTTTAATGCAACTTAGAATGTATTAAGTTCACAGGACAACCATTGTGAGAAATCTGAGGAAGGAGAGAGATCTGACGTAACTGTACCATTTTACAAACGTTATCACATTTGACCTTCATAATAGCTCTGTCAGGTAGACATTATGGGTATTATTATTCCCATTTTACAGATAAGAAAATTGAGAATCAGAGGTGAAATGACTTGCCTGTGGTCACAAAGGTGGTACTAGAACCCAGGTCTTCTGACTCCAAATTCTGTGCTTTTTCCTCTACATCACAACTAATACCAGTAAGTTATTTATACCTTCACATTATATTTAAAGGACTAGATGTCTTCTCCTTTTCGTTTATCCCCTCCATATCATAATTAATGGATTTGCAATCATCTGTTAATCTGTGATACAATTTTTGCTGCTACTTCCTTTGTGTAGGGCTTGTGATAATAACTAGAAAAGTCCTGGCACAAACTAAAGATAAGAATGAGAAGACATTGGTGGGAGAAAATATAGTCAAAACCCTGCTTATAGGCGGGTTACCTGAAAGACTGTGGGTTTGGGTGAGAATATGTTGTCCAGGTGGGTTTTAGAAAGGAAGTGACTTTCCAAGTACCCAGTCCATATTAGCCAAATCTAATAAAATGAAATTAACATGAAAAGATGTGATCTAATCAACATATTCCTGCCCATACATCAGTGATCTGTGATTTTGTCCACTTGGGCAGATCCCTTTTGTGAGGTACATCACAACCCATCTTTGTTTTAGTAGATTAGTCCTAGGGAGTTGAATGAGGCCCATAAGTGTTAAGTGACCCAAGATCCAAATAGCTAGTAAGTATCAGAGGCAGAATTTTAATCCAGGTCTTATTGATTCCAATCTCAGCTCTCTTTCTAATATTCCAGGTAGTGTCTTGAGTGAACTTTGATAGGAATATATCTGTAGTCCTATACTTGAGCCAATGAGTTCTATTTTGAATGTGTTGAGTTTGAGATACCTAATTAATTCAGATGGAAGTTACAATAAGAATTTTGTGGTGAATGAGTGAATAAATTAATGAAAAAATATTAAGTACTTGCTGTGTTCTAGGCATGGTCCTAATGGAGATGATACAGGGCTGGAGCTCAGGGGAGAGAGAGAGTAGGGCTAGATACATCAATCTGAGTGTCCTCCATAGAAAGACCATAATTAAAGTTCATGGGAACTGATGAGATCATCAGTTAATCAACAAGCATTTATTAACTGGCATAGACACTGTACTGTGTGCAGAGGGTACAAGTACAAAGAATGAAACAATCCATCCTCTCCGGGAGCTTATATTCTAATGGGGGAGACAAGTACATATACAATATATAAAGACACTAAATGCAAATAAATGTGAAGCAGTTAAGTACAAGATTATCTGGAAGGGAAAGCACTGGCAGTGGGGGAGAGTCAGAAAAGTCCTCAGCATAGAAGGCAGCGGTGCTTGAACTGAAAGAAGACAGAATTATATGTGGTGGATCTGAGGAAGGAGCAGATTCTGGGTATAGTGGATGGCTAGTGCAAAGGCTTGGAGGTTGCTGAGAGAAGGGAATATTACCTGTGAAAAACACAGTGAAGGCCAATGTTGCTGGATCTACGAATGTCAGAAGGGCAGGAATGAACAGTGAAGCTGGAAAATTAAATTGGGGCAAGGTTGTGAAGGGCTTTAATTCTAGAAGAAATAGGGAGCCACTGTAGTTGAGTGAGTGGAAGAGTGACCTGGTCAGTTCTGTGCTTAAGGAAAGTCACTTTGGCAGGAGTAGTACGGAGGATGGATTAGAGTGATGAGAGACCTGAGGCAGGGAGACCTGTTAGTAGGCTGTTTTAGTGTTCTAGGCAAGAGGTGATTAGGGCCTGAACTGAGATGGTAGTTGAGTGAGAAAAGAGAAGGGGTCACAGGTGAGATTTGGTGTGGAAATAGAAATGGCAAGATTTGGCAACTGATTTGATATGTGGGGTGATGTAGAGTGAGTAGTTGAGGAGAGACTGTAGAGAAAAAATAAAAGGAATGAAGAGAAGAGGGCCTAGGGCAGAGTCTTGGAATACACCCTCAATTAGAGGAGGCAGTACGTAGGAGAAAACTTAGAACAGGGCTTCTTAACCTTTCTCTGTGTGTTATAAACTCCTTTGGCAGTCTGGTGAAGCCTGTGGGCCCACCCTCAGCTTGTTTTTAAATAAATAATAAAGCTTTTTAAAAATAAAGTACATAAGATCACAAAGGAAACAAGTTCTATGAATATAAGTATTTTTCCCATCCAAGTTTTTTTAATAGCTAATATATATGGCATCATGCTTTATATTTTAAATCTTTTTTAAAAAATTTATTGATTTATTTATTTTTAGTTTTCAACATTCACTTTTATAAGATTTTGCGTTCTAAATTTTTCCCTCTTCTTTCCTTTCCCCCTCCCCAAGATGGCAAGCAATCTGATATAGGCTATACATATACAATCATCTTAAACTTATTTCCACATTAGTCATGTTGTAAAAGAAGAATGAGAACAAAAAGGAAAAAACCACAAGAAAGAAAAACCAAAAAAGAGAAAATAATATGCTTCGATCTGCATTGAGACTCCATAGGTCTTTCTCTGTCCAAGTTTTACAGACTTCCCTTGAATCTATCTGTAGATTACTTAGAGGACCTTGGACCCCAGGTAAAGAACCCCTAACTTTGAAGGAATAGCCAGACAAGAAAAAAGAGAACCAAGAGAAAATGGCATTGTGAAAACCCAGAGAGAGGGAAGATAGTCAGCACTGTCAAATGCTACAGAAGCTCAGGAAAGGTGATGCTAAGAAAAGACCACTGAACTTGACCATCTTAGTTGCGCTGACAAGCCAGAATATGTAAGGTTTGAAAAATGAGTGAAAAGAGAGAGAGTAGAGAAAGTGTGTCCTTTTTCTAGTAGCTTGGCTGTGAAAGGGAGAAATGTAGAATAATAGCTAGCATTTACATAGCACCTACAAGGCTTGCAAAACATTTCATAAATACTATCTCATTTTATTCCCACAACAACCATGGGAAGTCCATTATTTGTAGGAATGACAGACTCAAGTGAGGAAATTTTTTTAAAGAATAGAAGAAATGGGGCCAGTCTATAGGCAGCAGGAAAGGAGGCAGTAGACAGCAAGAGACTGAAACCTAGAGAAGTGGGAAGATGATGTAGTTTGTGTCTAGGTCGTCCCAAATTGGGTAGCAGATGTGTAGTTCTTGTACAGACACTCAAGATAACAAGGGCAAATCAGCTATGTGATTTTATTTAACCCCATGAAAAATGAAGAATATGCAAAGGACTCTCAGAAGTCCATACATAGATATAAAAACACATAAAGTTTTCAAATAGCCCTGAGCTCCCCAGGGAAAGCAGTCATATTGTGGGACAACTAAGTAAGCAACAGTCCTTCCCATCAGACCTGTATACGCTGTCTGAATTACTCATTGTAATTTGGCAAAGGAAAGGTCCTGGTCCCTTCTCTCCATGTCAAGGGTCTTCTTCACCAACCAACCTTGGGGAACATGTATTCTCTTTCTATAACTAGCTAGGTGGCTCGGTGGATAGAGCATTGGGCTTGAATCAGGAAGACCTGAGTTCAAATCATGCATCAGACATTTACTAGCTGTGTGAACCTGGGCAAGTCACTTAATTTCTTTCCACCTCCATTTCCTCAACTGTAAAATGAGAATAATAACAATACTCCGACATGATTGTTGTGAGTCTCAAATGAGATAGTAAAGCCCAAGAGCTTATTCTCTTCTTCCTGTCATTTTACAAATGAGGAAATTGGATTAGATGATTCCCCAAGGCCCCTTATGTCTCTAAATCCTCTTGTCTTTCTGGAGAGGTTCATGCAGTTAGTTGACATTTTATGGATGGAAAAATAAAGGCTCAGAGAAAGGTGGTTGATTTCATTATAATAACCAGAGTTCCAACTCAATATTTTCTGAATTTATTGGATCATTATCAAAAAGCAATTTTTCTTCAGAGCATAGAGCATGGAGCTAAAATAAAAGTGTTGAGACAAATAGAATAGATCACTCTTAAGACAGCAAGATGGCTCAGTGGGTAGACTATTAGACTTGGGGTCAGAAAGACCTGAGTTTAAATTCTACTTCAGACTAAGTGACCGTAGTCACTTAACCTTTGTCTATATCAGTTTTCTTGTCTGTAAAATGGCGATAATAATAGAACCAATGCAGTGTTGTGAAGATGAAGTAAAATAATACATGTCAAGTGCTTTGCCAACCTTAAAGCCCTTATATAAATGCCAGCTATTATCTGCTATCGTTCAGAATGCAGGTATTGTTCCAGCCTTTGTAGTCTAATGAAGAGATCTGATTAAAAAATCAGATGATAAAAGTAAAGAAACTCTTGTCAAAGGGAACGGAAGACCCAGGGGGTCAGTTACTAAGTATGTTGGCATTTTAAAGAATGGGTAAGGTTGGGGTTTTGATTGAGTTTTGAAGTATGATTGGAAGAGATGAAGTGATATATCTATATCTATGTAGGTATATATCTATATCTATGTAGATATATATCTATAAAATCTATCTATCTATAAAATAGGTACCTCACAAGGTTGTTCTAAGGGTTAAATGAAATTTTTGTCATTGTACTTTGTTCTCAAAGAGGACCAATGACATCAGGAGGGTGATGTCTTGACTTGAAAGTGAATTGGATTTAAACAAGGCAGGGCTGTGCAAAGTCATCTGCCCTACTCTCTCCTCGAGGATCATTGGGAGTCTAGTGGCAAGACATAATTCAATACAACGGGCAATGATGGTCCTTAAGTGATATAATGTAAACTTTACAATACTACATAAAGTCAGCTGTAACAATAATTATATTAATACAGTTATATATATATGTTGTTATTTTATATGCTTATTTTTATTATACATTTATCATCATCATTATTATTTGTTCTGGACTTTTGGTTTCATTGGCATGGGGAATTCCCTGCTGAGGAATTCCTCCCTCCTGCGCTGTGGCTCAGCACCAGCTCTATCACTTGGAGCTATAGAGAGCCCAGGGTCAAACAGGCTGTGCCAGAGGCAGATCTCCAATCCAAGTCTTCCCAACTCCAAGATCAGCTGCCTGTCTCCTGGGCTGTGCTGCCCCAGTGCTCCAAGATGCATAGGATTGCCAATATATGATATCAGAAGACATTACTTCACTGGGAGTTCCCTAAATACTATCTCAGGTTCTGTCGGAAAGAATGTTATTATTGTCATATGATAGATAGAAAGAGAGACTGTTCCAGGCATCGGGGACAGCTCAAACAAGGGGTTGCTGGTGGAAGGTATGAAGATTGACTGGAGGAAGTCATTCGCCAGGTAAGGTTGTCCAGGACAAATCTAAATTCTTCTCCTGACCCAGAAGAATAGTTTAATCTAAGTGAATTTTCTTTTTCTCCAAAAATATTGTCTCAAGGCAGGAATCTCTTTAACAGAAAACTTTTAAAAAATGTTCATCATCTTGAGAACTGCCAATGTCATTTCTTGAATGAGTTTCAAAACTTAATGCTTTAAAAATTAGTCTGGTGACACTTACTTAAAATATAAAAGGAAGAGATGTAGTCATAATCACATCTGACATTTTTGCCAAGACAGGCAACTTTTGGAGTATCTCAGCCATTCATCCATCCATCCATCCATCCAGCATTTTTCTTAGGTCTATAGTCAGCAAAGAACTTCACTAGGCATTACAATTTCTACTAATATTTATGATTTATTATTTGTCTTCTCAGGTGGTGCTTTTCAATGCTTATTTAAACCTTTTTTGCTTCTTTGAGTATGGAGTATAGGTTAACATCCAGAGCATCTGGTAGAAGGCATGATAAAATAAGAAAGCTCGCTAGAACCACTTTTTCTGATTTTACTTCTCTAGGTGTGAAGTTTCCCATCTTGATCAGGAAAACAAACACATGATAGAAAAACTGGGAAAGCTGCAGAAACGAAATAATGAATTGGAAGATCAGTGTATCCAGCATGGAAAAATGCACGAGAGAATGAAACTAAGGTAGTAAGTTCTATTCATCAGTCCCCGTGCATATATTACACTTATTATGTTTGGAGAAAACAAGATGGCACTTGAGTAATAGTTAGAACCATACTCATTATTATATTTAGAGGAAGACACCGCATCATCATTGCCTGTAATTTGATTATCTACCTGCCCATGCTTAGGCTGTTCTTTTCTTGTATAATGATAGGAATTTATTTTCGTTATTCTCTGAAGACTTAGAATAATACTCAATATGCAGTGCTTTTTTTGTAGGTTAATTTTACTATTTATCTGTGTTATTCATTGGATGAATTCTGTTCTTAACCAATAAATGGTTAATGGGATAAGCCCATTTTGATATGGACCACAGGTTGCTTTTCTTATTCAGCAGGTGTTTTATTTTGTTTTATACAAGCAACCTCCTTATTTGAGGGTATGGTGTATAGATGCTGGACTGGGAGTCAGGAAGACCTTGGTTGAAGTCCCACCTATATATTTAGTATAGTAGCTTTGTGGTCAAAAACAAGTCAACTTAGCTTCTTTATCAGTAAAATAGGTGGAAACTGTGTAAAGTACTTCTCTACCCCATTTGTTATGATGCTCCAGTGAGATGATGTATACTTTTAAAAGAACTATATAAATTTTTGTTATTGTTATCTGTATTACCTCTTTTAAAGTAGTTGTTTAAGGGCAATTAGGTGGCACAGTGGATAAAGCACCAGCCCTGGAGTCAGGAGGACCTGAGTTCAAATCTGGCCTCAGACACTTACTAGCTATGTGACCCTGAGCAAGTCACTTAACCCTGCTTGCCTCCAAAAAGAAATAAATTAAATAAATAAGTTATTTTATATTTATATCAAATTACTTTTTTTCAGTCAGTGTTCTCAAAGCTTAAAATTACTTAATAGTGACTTGACCTCTGTATCACCTCTTTCATAAAAGCTTCCTAGTATTCCCAAGTAAAAATGATTCCTTCCTCCCTGAATCTCTTCTTCTGCTCTATTTCCAATGCTCATCATAGCACCTGGCATATTGATGCCTATCGATGCTTATTGGTGGATTGTTTGACCCTGCTACATATATGATACTTTTCCAAGTTATGTTATAACACTTTTTGTATGTTTCACCCCAAAGTAGCTTATAAATTCTTTAAGAACAAAGATTGTGTTGGATTTCATCTTTGCATCTCCAGTGCTTAGCACAGTGCTTTTTATTATTGTACTTTGATGAATTCGGGATTTCATTGTATGGGATATTCTACCCAGTGATGTAGATCCCACTACGTCCACCACCTCCTCATCCTATGTGATTCTTGCCCATATTTTCCCATAAATTCTTGATAGAAGAATTCCAAGTATGCTAAAGGCTTTCTTCCTGTTTCTTTTAGTACCCGAAATATAACAATGCACCACTAGGTCTATTTCCTATCTGCCATTCTTGCTATAGAACCAGCCCACCTGTGAGTACATCCTCAGATATGTCTTTTAGGTCAGTTTCAGGCACAAGTAACCTGCAGTTTATGTCGTCTGTGCGCCTTTCTACTACCTTTTGGGTTACTGCACAAAAATCAGGCAGCATCACTAGAGAAATACTGGTGTTCAAGAAATGGACTTTTGTGACAACAAACCCTAGGATTTAAAGCTGGAAGGAACAATCAGAGGCCATCCAGTAGGACTCCCTAATTTTGCATTGAGGTAGCTGATGCCCAGAGAGAAGCATCTTGCCCAAGATCCTATAGGTGGGCAGAAGAGCTAGGTGTTGAACCTGTGTCCTCAGATTGAACAACAAATGCAGCACTGTATTTTTAAGCGCTTCCTACGTCCAAGGCACTGTGCTGGGTATCAGGCATACAGAGACAAAAAGAGACCAGTCCTAGCCTTCCAGGTGCTTACACTTAGCTGTGGGGATACAACAGACACAATGAGGAGTAAATGCAAAGTATATGTGTTATTATGCAAGGTAATTTCAAGAGAGCAAGAGCCCTCAAAAAGCTGGAGATGAGGGAATCAGGAAAGGCATCTTCTAGATTTCTAGAAGGTAATCCCAGAACTGTGCCCTGAAGGGTTCTCAAACAAGTTTGCTTTCCACTGATTTCTTCCTTCCTGCTATCTACTTGAGATCAATTGCACTGAGAGAGTGGGATTTATGTTATGCTTATCCTTTCCCATCTACATTTGTGTAGCTTATTTCTGGCCCCAAAGTTTATTGAATTTTTAACTTGTAATATTTCACTTAAAGTATCGAACAGTATCTTGGGTTTTTTGGTGAATAATTTTTCAAATTTATTGCAGTCACTTTTCATTCTATTTCTGTCTTCTGAGCTGTTAACATCTTCACCCAGCTTAGTGTGCCTGCATTCATAATGAGCATATTCTCAATTCTTTAATCCGTATCATGAGATAAAAGCAGTAAATAATATCTATCTCAGATCTGTCCTTGTGAGATTCTTCTCAGCATGTTACCTACATCTGTCACAGTTTTTCTCAGCTATTTCCCAGTGACACAGAGCCACTGATTACTAGTCTTTGGTTGTGAACTTTACGAATTTCCTATACTGTTTCTTATTTCCGTAAACCCCTTGCTTTCTGCCCTTCCTAACCTCCAAATTAAACAATATTCATCCCCTGTCATATCCCACCTTGAATACTTATAATACCTGATTGCCATACACTAAGAGTTATTTAAGTTATCTACAACTTGTATGTGTCATTCCCAATCTGCATGAAGTACTCTCCAATCTTTTTTCCCTCGTGAGATGATATATTTTTTTAATTTTTTTATTCTGAACTTAAATAGCAAAAAAAGAACATTTCCTTACAGCTGAAAAAGAGGATTTTCTATTAAACTGTGAATCTCCATTTCATACCATTTGCTTTTTTAAAAGTATATGACATCTCCATACTTTGGAAACCTTCTGAATTTCTTTCTGTTCTCTTTGGCATTTTAAAAGATCTTCCAATAGTCCTCATATTTTGGGCAATCACTACTGCTAATCCTGCCCTTGTTCCTCTTCCTCAACTAAATAATAAGGGGGAGGAGAGGAACAATTCTAAAATATAAGCATAGTCAGACAAAACAAATCTACATGTGTAGTGGCCATATCCAAAAATGTATGTCTGCACCTGTGTCTATTGCTTCTTGGTCAGGAGGTGAAAAACATGCATTATAGATCCTCTAGAGGCATGATTGGTCATTGCATTGATCAGAATTCTTAAGACTTTCCAAATTTTTCTCTTTACACTACAGTAGTCCTTGTATAAATTATTTTCCTGGTTGTGCTCATTTCATTCTGCATTAATTCATACCACCCAAGATTCTCTAAAATTGACTCCATCATTTCTTATGGCACAATAGTATTCCATTACATTCATAAGACCAAATTTGTTCAATCATTCACTGGTTGTCCAAGAGGTAATCTAAGACACCTTGATTTCCAATTCTTTTCATTTTTACCCTGTTCTTGTGTTTTGGTGTGCAAGGAACCATTTTATTGAGTAAGGTTTACCACTTTCTCTTTTAAGCTGTTTATTCTCTTTCTAAATATTGCCTCAAGAGCTTTTATTTCTTTTTTTTTATCTCTTGCTTCATTTCTTTTGAGTATTTGTGTAGACTTATACAAAATATTTTTTTTTTCCCTTTGAGTATCTACTTATAGTTGTAATGGAGTTACTCTCCCCTTCTTTTGTGGGATCTCTAGAATTGCAATAACTTTTGATACTGGGTGTTGTTTTCTTTGATTTGCTCATCTCTCCAACTTTAGGTCCTCAGTTGAGATTTTGTGCCAGGGCTAAGCTTCACTTTTGAGTGGGGTGACAAGCTCTGCTTGGTTTCACCTTGAGTACCCTGGGTTCTTGAGCTGTCCTCCATTTCCCAGGGTTAGATGTTCCTGAATCTTGAGGCTCAGCACTTAGGATCTTCAGAGGTCTCTCTGGTGTCTCAGAACAAAGTATTAGGGACCTCAGATACCCTTGGCTTACTGTGTCCCAGTCTGAGGGCTGCCCCTCTGTGCTGGTTGGGTGCTGCAGCTCTCCGACACATCCAGGGTTATCACCCTGGGATTTTTGACCACTCTGAGGCTTTCTTAAGGGAGCCCTTCATTCTTTTTGTCTCCAGACACCTGACCTCATAGGCTGTGGGAATCTCTGATCATCCTCTGGTTACAGTGGAAGGCAGTCTTGGTTTTATGACAGCCACTTTTCCTAAGGCTCTCAGGCTTCTGTGTGACTCCGGGGCAGAAGTCACTTACAATAGGTTCTCATTGGATTTCCTGATCATTATTTAGTCTGGTACAAACTTTAGGGTTTTGCTGGAATAGTTATATGGGAGCTGGTTAGTAATCTGCCTTTCCTTCAGGCAGCCATCTTAGCCAAAAGCACTTCTGTGAGATCAGTACTCTGCAATCTTGAACTGTTACCCCCTCCTGTTCCTCCAAAACTCCACTTAAAATTCACCTCCAGCACAAACCCTTCCTTGACAATCCTGAATCAGAGTCATTTCATTGGTCCATTCACAGAATTTCAGCTGCATTAACTTCAGTATCCACTGAGTACATATGTGTGTGTGTATGTATGTATGTATGTATGTATGTATGTATGTATACACATGTATGTATATGTGTATGCACATATATATGTATATACATATATATTTATGTAAATATTTTATGTTTGATGGATCATTTTCTTTTTAAATTGTAAGATTTTTGAGGGCAAGGACTATGTTCTACTTCCTCCTAGCTAACCTTAATGATTAACACTAGATTTTACATAGCCAATGCTGAATAAATGTTTTTAGATTACTGCACATATATCATAGATAATAATCAGATGATTTTACATAGCGTCCCTATGGCATTACATAATGTAATGGAAAGAATGTTATATGTGTGATCAGGAGACCTTGGTTCGAAACTCAGCTCTGAACTTTCTGGCTTTGTTACTATGGACAATCCATTTAATCTTTCTGAGTTTGTTGCTTTTTCTGGAAAAGATTTAATTGTGGGGTTTATTTCACTACTTTGATGGTCCACATAAGGTTTAAATTCCCAAATCAAGCTTATAGCACATCTCTTGCATTAGGAGGTAGTAGGGGCACACTATGGACTATACAGAGTTCTTTTTTTTTTTGTAGATTGTAAGAAAGGAATTTTGAACAGACTGATTGATATCTAGCTATTTGGGGAAGAAAAAAAACAGCCCAAATGATTTATTCAGTTTTTGTTTGTTTAGTAGAATGCACGTTTACGGAAAGGAGGTAAAAAAAAAAGTTAGACCTTCTTGTTTTTCTTAACCATATGGTGCAAAATGATGCTGACAGAGATTTGCATGGATTAACCTCAGTTTTAGGTGAACATCTCTTTATGGGCCTGAGAAAGTTCTTTGAGATTAGCTTCCTTTTTAAAAGCTATTTTCCAAGAGGGGAATAGTATTTGTGCAGATGAGAATGGAGAGTTGTTTGCTTTTCTTATTGCAAAAGGAAAATGTACAAGTTTGATTAGAAAAGGGTATTTTTAAAGGCATCTCTTATGAAAGAAAGCATTAAAGTGGCATTTCAGTTGCTCTTTTCTAGCAAATGTAAATTGTAATGCTTATTTGCTAGCCAAATGTGACATTAAAATAAAGTAGGTATCCATCTAGATGATATATTACTGACACTTGCTGCTTAAATGGAACTCAACCAGCCTGTCCTTTGCAAATTGTGGGGGCAGAGCATTGGATTAGTTAGTATTTAGATGCCACATGTACAATTTATGTTGTATTATTATGCTGTTCTGCAGATTTATCTGCACCTTCTTTGTGCCTTTCCCTTCTCTATTTTCACATCATCTGATCTCTTCATGTTCCCAACTTTCCAAGGGAAGAAACAGAGATTTTCAACATTAAAACCTCATTAAAAACATGAGCCTTTTAGTACCTAAAATATGTCATTTTGTAGTAGTTTCTGTTCCCATAAACACACTGTAATAACCATGATATAGATTTGGGTATATAATAATGATATTATTAAGTGATTTCTCATATTATTAAGCTGTGATAATTTTTATAGCTTTCTCTGTTGTTTCTGGTAACTAAAGTTGGGGGAATGATCCTTATAACCTATTTAGAAAAAATTGAGTGTAGAGCTAAATTTGACTTTGATTATCAGAAAGCTGTGAGTAGACTTTTCTGCTCTTCGTAAAGAATAGAAGTGAAAAGAAAATTACCAAAAAAAAAAAATTCTATGAGCTAAGGTTAGATTAGTCTGGACAAGCATATTAGAAAACTTCCTTAATTACCAGCTTGATAATAAGGGTATGAGGTTCAGCAAAAAGTGGTGTCAAGTAAATAGGAAATGCAGAAAGCAGAACTCCTAAACCGAGTATGTTCATTGGTTATATTTCCAGGTCTAAGCCTCATACTTTCTCATTGCTTTCATGATCCTCAGTGCTAGCTCCCTTTTTTACATTTTTATAAAACTGTTCAATATTTGGCTTAGCCCTTTAGGATCTTGGGAACTTAATTAAGGAAAAACAAGTAAAAGAAATTTCAATTCACTGCCCTGAACCTGAACTGATAATCTCTACTATGCTTTTCTAGGAAAGAGTGGTCATTTTTAATGTTGAAGTATTATTAAATACATGTCTTTTCAGTTACTAAAATATGTCACTTTGATGAGAGCTTCCATAATCCCCTAAAAATGACCAATTATGCTGGAGCTTTGTTGTAAATATATATACACTAAAGAATTTAGTACATCACTAAGCAGAGGTGATTTTTAAACTTATGTCATCTAAGGTTCTGGTAACTAAGGTTGAGAGGATCCCAGAGGATTTGGGGCAGATGTATCCATCCCTAGGGCATCAGTGGTTGTAATTTAACTATAAAACCGTTAGAGCCATCTGGGTAACAAGACGACAGAGGTCTGCTCTTTCCTGTTACTATAAATAAGAAGGAGATTTATTTTCCTTTGTAGACATTGGATTTATAAAAATGAGGTATGTTGAGCTTGAACTCTGAGCCAAGAGGCTTGGCTGTCTCTGCAGCCAGCACCTGGGGTGGTCTACCCCTCACACCCTCCAGTGAAACTCAGTAACAACCCTGCCTCTTCCACGTCTGTATAATACAACATGTGCCGCATTTTGTATGGATTTTACCTTCAGGGGAGAGGTCAGATTTTTCATGGCTAACCTGGTCTGTAGATAGAACGAATGTTTGGCTTGGCAAATGAGAAGGCACTGCTACAAAAGCCTGTTCTCCCAATGTCAGAATTGAGCTGTCTTTCAAAGTTAAATTAAATTACCCCAAAGTAGATGTGTCAAAGAATCTTTTATCAGAGGAAGTTAGGCTGACTTTCTCATCCCTGAGGAAAGCTTGCTCATTTAAAACAAGCAGGCAAACAAACTACCCTTCCTTCTCTGTATAACTGCTTCCCCTGTACCTCCACAGTTAGAGATATTTAGTTTTTGCTGATTTGCCTGGCATGTGTCCAGCAAAATAGACCATTAAAATTCAGATCCTTTCTCAATAATTGGGACAATCAATTTGCATTAAGCTAGACACAATTATAATTTTATGTACAATTTAAATTCTATAGAAAATAATCAGTATGTGATAAAAAAGGACGCTCATTCTAATGCAAAGAGGTGTCTTTATAGTCTGTGTTAAACAAATCTTTCCTGTTTTGAAAATAGTTCCCTTATTATCTTTGGCATGGAGTGGCTCCATTGTGTTTTAATTTGTTGTAGAAGCAGCCATGTCACCATAACTATATGTTTGATAAGAATGCGACTTTCACTCAGTTTCCCATTTACACAGAAAGAGGGTGAAATAGAGTAAGGCAGGCATGGGACCATTCTATCTTATATATCCTGATTTTTATAACAAAAGCAAGCTCAAAAAAAAGCATCTATGTAGGACTGTGGGATGTGTTTGGCACCTCTGCTGCTGGAAAATTGAGGCAGTCCTAGTTCATTATTGCTATTTTGAAACAGACTAAAAATGTAGTATTCAGACTGGGATTTTATACTGCTTTCAAGGAAAAAAAAAGTATTCTCACATGAGGTCATGGTTGGGGAAAGAGGTTGAGGGTGTGGGGGATGATAGAGGGGGATGGTTCCCCCCAATTGTGTAGCTTTGAAAATGGAATATTGTGATGGGAAATCTTCATCTCAACAATGTCTTACATTGCAGAAAAGCCCCATAGCAGAAGTCACCAGACCCAGAATTCAGCATTTTCATGCTATCATTTATGTATAGTTTTGATTTTGTGGTGTTATTTGGAAAATATAGCATGCTAGAGGAAATATTATTAGGCAACATGGAATAAAATAATGGATACAAAGCAAACAAATCCTGTCAAAGCATGAGCTCGTATTTGGCTTCTGTTTATTGTGTCTGTCTGTTTCCATACGTGGTCTAGAATAGAAACCGGATGTTTGAACACTTTCTCTCTCTCTCTCTCTCTCTCTCTCTCTCTCTCTCTCTCTCTCTCTCTCTCTCTCTCTCTCTCCCCCTCTCTCTTTTTCTTTCTCTCCCCCTCTCTCTCCCTGTCTCTCCCTCTTTCCCTCCCTCCTGTCTTCTCCTTTCCTTCTCTCTCTCCCTCCTCCATTCCTCCCTCCCTCTTCAGTATTAGTTGGCTTGCTATTTTTATTATTTTTTATTTATATCCTCATTTTTAAATATTTGTAGTTTGTGTAGGATAACACATTAATTTTAATGACATATTTTCAGCCTCTTGGAATAGCTGAATCATAAAACAAACTTGAAGATGATATATAATCCAAGACAGGATATAAACTGAATATTACACTTATGTTATATTTTCCCACTGTCATACTAAATTAAATGGCAAATGGCTGTTTGGAAAGCTAATGTATATTCTTATTTGAGCCTCTTGCTTTTGTACATGAATCTAGTTTGCATATTTTTGTAGCATAATGGGCACTTTAGAAATCTTTCTGTCTAATTCATGATTAAAATGAAAAGAATTATACAAGTCATGCATCATTTAAAGCAAGATATCACTAGTAATTTTCTGATGATTTGGAAACACATTTGCTCAAGAAACTACCTTTCCCAGAAAGACTCATTATTTTGATTATAGTTTTTTTTTTCTGCTGCCCATTTGCTTCTAAGCACAAAGCTATTTCTGTTTCTTTAGGTTTATTTTCTCCTTGCATATGCTCCCTTTGAAAAAAAGAATTGTTCAAAACAAATTAAGCTTTCACCTAGAAATCATTTAGACTTTTTTGGCATTATATGTTATTATTCTCAGAGCCATTGCTTTCTATAGCTTGTGGTCCATTTATAAAAAGTAAATCAGTAAGACCTTAAAATGGGTTAGTTCAAAATGCCATCTTTGTCATGAACATGGATATTTCAGCCAAATTTTAGGTGTTAACTACAGAAAATGGGAAATAGGTTGACTTTAGCTCTTTTTTTTCAATTTTTAAATAGCCATATAGATTTATTTTTCTTAAGAACATATGATTACTTAATAACACTTATAATGAAAATTTTTATCTTGAACATTTTATTCTTTTGTCGCTTCTCAAAGTGAAACAAATGTTTGAAAAGAATACTAAGTAACCTTGTCTTTCCAGGTATATTTGGAAACTATAAAGAGCCCTTGAATATCCAGTGGTCCAACTCCCTCCACTTTAAAAAAGGAGAATGTGGCCAAGTGATGTTAAGTGATTTGCTTCCTGTTATACAGCGATGTAATGGTGGATAGAGCCATTTGTGGGCCTCCTGATTCACAGGCCACTGTTTGTCTTATGCTGATTGACAGCTCACATTTATATCACGGCTTACACTTTGTGAAATTCTTTCCAGATAACAAGACTTCTTAGAATCAACCAAACAGGGAAAGGAAGGCAGAGAGATGGAGAAGTGTCCTAGCAAGGAGATCTGGTCAAAATGGGAACTCAGCTGGGACTGAGACAGAGAAAAATTACATTACTTTCAGAGGAAATTTAAAAAATCAGACAAGTCAGCCCAAAGTAATGGCAAAAGTCCGAATTCCCAAGGGCCAATATTCCCACTTAAATCTACAGAGGGCCTTCCAGTATAGTTCTTATAAGATACAACAAAGGGGCAAATCCTAGTCCAGCCACCATGTGGCAATTACATCTGTAACACCATTTTCCAATCAATGTCAGAATGTCCTTCCTAGGGAGCTGAGGGGAGGCCATTGTTCACCCTGGAGAATTCAATCCAACGTAATCCACAGATTAAGCCCACAAAGGAACCTTAGTTGAATTCCTTTATTTATTTTCCTACTCTGTATAAGTCACTTCAACACAGGCTGCCATGTGACATGCTGCACAGCCTGGTCTGGAGCACAATGTCCCTGACTACCAGTGGGGAACCAGTTGTCTGTTTCCCTGTACAAAGTCACAGAGGGACCTGTTACTATGAGATCTCATGTAGGTGGAAAAGCCAAACAGGCTCAAAAGAGGATTTAGATAAATTAATGGATTATAACTGGTTATTAAAGAGATTTGTGGATGTCTCCTAACCTATGAGGATGATGTCATGAAAGGCCATGAACAATCCCTTGAGGACACTTTGGGGAACAAAACAGAAAATTATTCATGGATCTAATCCAATGTAACATTCTTTCCTGACATGGAGAATATCATTCCATGGCTTTATGTCACCCTTTTTCACTACCTCTTCCCACTTCCCAACTCAACTCAAGCTTTCTCTGTTTTATTAGGCAAATCGTTTTGCTCTTTGTATGCCCAGTGTCTTCGTCACAAAAATGGATAGCGTCTTTCATGTCACAGTAGAATTATTAGTCATTACATGTCTATGAATCATTTAGTACCACCAAGCTACTGCGTATCCTGAGTCACTCTTTTCAATCTTATACCAACTCTCTCAAGACCTGTCAGGATTTCTTTAAAATTAAGTGATTGGGTTTATAGCTACCTAAATGTAAGAGAGGGTACTGACATGCTTTCTGCCTAGAACCTTCCGATGGGTAGATGAAGTGATGAATGAGTGAATGCTTGGGTGGATGGAAAGGTGGATGGGTAATGGATGAATGGTTGAGTGGGTTCTTTGATTATGCTTCCCTTGTCCCACGCAGAAATACAAATTCCCTCTGAGGGAGGATACCAAGACTAATCGATACCTTTTTAGTGATATTGAACTCCTGTCCAGGCCTAAGAACTGATCAATATGCTTGAGACATTGTGGATCAAGAACTAGCACAGGCCAAGGGTAGACATGGAGTAGCTGTTGGGTTCCCAGGCCCATTCTAGTTTTTTTTTATCCCAGACTTTTATCCCAGAGATGCACCTGCAACCATCTGAAGTTTTGGGGTACTCTGCTAGGGAGTCTTCCATGGCTCATTACCACCCCATTTGTCTCTGATCTCCTTTTCTGGCAAGAGGGGCAGTACATGCCACAAGAAAAATAAATCAAGAAATGTTTTGGGGTTGGGAGAGGTGCTGTTCCTATAACATGAATACCATCATGTGAAGCAGAATTTTGTAATGATTAGAGTGCAGTGCTAGGCTTGGAATCTGGAGAGTCTCTGTGCAGATCCTTCTTCTGGTGCTCGCTGACTGTGAGACCGTAAGAAAGTCTCTTAACCTTTCTGAGTCTCAACTGTAAAATGAGCAGATTGGACTTAATGACCTCTGAGTTCCCTTCTAATTCTTAAAAGAAAGGCATAATTAAGAATGCATGATTACATTACAATTAAGAACACAGATTTAATGGGCAGTGGGAAGGCTTGAACTGAAAATGCTGTAAAATAAAAGGTGGCGACAGTTCAATTTGGAATAAAGATTGATGAGAAATCACAGATATTAGGCTTGTCTTTGAATGATTCTGTACCTCCTTTGTTTTCTTATCTTTTTGGCCTTATATGCCCTTAATTCTTCCGGACCATCAAATTGTTTTCCAGTGTATATACCAAGTGTGTTTTATCCCTCCTCCCAAGATAGCTCAGAAAAGAAAAGCTGCTACGTTTTAAATTCATCAAATATGCTTGGATAGATACCAGCTTGGACAGCCATATCTCCTTTGACAAAGGCCTTTGTTCAGTCAGAGGGCCACACTGGAAGACCTACAGGGTGGCGGTCCTGGGGCAAGCAGGAGTGTTGGCATGGTGGAGCTTGTAGTGGCAGTGGAGAGGGAATCCTAAAGTCCAGGCTATATGTTTGTGCCAAGTATTCTTTTTTTTATATATCATTAGAGAACCTAATAACTGAAACATTTAAAGATATAATCTTCTAAAATTCCCTGATTTCATTAATCTATTATTTAATGTTGGTCAAAATTAAGTCTAGAATAGCAGATTATCTCCTTTCTTCCTCTAACTTCTGAGAAGACTGGCAGAAAGAGGTTATTAATGATAATAATAATAGCTATGATAATAATGAAAACTAATATTTATATAGCATCCTAAGGCTAAGTATTTTTTTCACAATAGCCCTATGCGATAGACAATACAAATCATTATTGTCCCCATCTTGAATGAAGATAGTGAAACTAAGGCTCACACAGTGTGAGTGGGTTGCCTGGAGTCATATAACTAATAAAAATCAGAACAAATACTTGAGCTCAGGTCTTGCTCTTATAACAGTAATACTTTTTTTCTTTAGATTCTTGAAATGTCTATGTATTTTATAGCATGATCATTTCCATTTCTACCCTTTTCATCCACCCAGGAACCTTTTAATAAATAAAAACAATCAATTAGTCAGCTAGCATCTCTGTGCCAGGCCCTCTTCTAAGCACTAGGCCAACCAGCCTCTACGTCTGACCTTGAGCATTCATAGTCATATGACCTTGGGATACAGCATTGGTCATTGCATTTATTCTGAGTTTAGTTGCTTTTGTGTATTGTTTTTACTTATATTATTGTAGATGTTGATTGTATATGTTTTTCTCGTTCTGTTTACTTTGCCCAACACCATTTTATACTACTGTTCTCACATTTCTTTGAATTATTAAGTCAACATTGCTTATGGTGCAACAATATGCCTACATATTCATATTCTAGAATTTGTTCAACCATTCTCCAATTGATAAGCATTCTCTTTAAAGTGCTTTTGGAATATTTTGTTGCATATAGGACTTTAACTCTGTCCTTTATCTCCTTGTGTTACAAACCCAGCAATGGGATTTTAGGGCCAAACAGCATCACTCTTTCTGCTACACCATAGTGATATTCTGATTTCAGTAGCATTTTCTGATCATCCTAACCCATTCATGATCTTGGGCAAATCATTTCACTTCTCTAGTTCTCAGTATCATGGAAACTTAGAGTTGAAAGGGACCCCAGAAGTGATTTGGTATAAAACATACCTGCCTGACAAGTGGTATTCCAGTCTGTGCTTGAAGATTGCCCCAGATTGGGTAGCCAAATGCCTCTCAAGGTAGATCATTTCACATTTTGACAGCTCTGAGAGGATATTTTTTTCTTATATAAAACTGAATTTATTGTTTCTGGTTCTGCCCTTTGAGCCAAGCAGAACAAGTGTAATTCCTCTCCCACAAGAAAGCTCTTCACATACATGAAGTCAGCTCTGCTATCAGCTTTCCATAAATCTTCTCTGATCCTCATATGTTATCTCCAGGATCTTCATCCTAACCACTCTCTTCTGTATGGACGTAAGTTGGTCAGTGCCTTTCTTAAATACAGAACACCATATTGGAAATTTTGTATTTGGTTTTGGGTGCCAGACTGCAGGAAGGTCACCAACAGACCAAAATTCATACACAGGACAATCAAAGTGAGAAGAGGATTGGAGGCAACAGCATGCCGGGGTTAGATGAGGGAGCTCATCTCTGAAATAAATTAGATGGATCCGATGATTTCTAAGGCCATTCCACCTCTATTTCTTTTATTTTTATGATTCTGGAGACCTACAATTGAGTGGCGAGGTGACCTTGTCTCAAGACCATGTAGTGAATCAGAGGTAGAAGTAGGAAAGGAAGGGAATAAGCATTTATATATTGCCTACTGTGTGCCAGGTACTGCGATGAGTGCTTTTTACAGGTATCTCATTTGATCCTCACTATAACTCCACAAGGTAGATGCTATTGCTATCCCCATTTTATAGTTGAGAAAACTGAGGTAAACAGAGGTTAAGTGACTTGCACAGGGTCACACAGCTAGTAAGTGTCCTGGATTGGATTTGAACTCATGTCTGCCTGATTTGAGGCCCAGGGCTCTATCCAGTGCATAGGCCTTCAGTGGCCTAATGGAACAGAAATCTAGGAGTCCTGAATCATCCATTGTACTTTTCATGATGAGCCATGCTCATCATGTGTTCTGCAGTCTTTAAATAAATAATTGTTTAAAAGGTGAGAGGCGGCATGTCCTAGAGGATAAGGAGTTGGCCTTAGGGCTGGGAAGTTCTGAATTCAGGCATTCCCTCTGACCCATTCTGGTTTTGTGACCCTGCCTGGGCAAGCTCATTAACATTTCAGTGCCCAGGAAGCTAAGACTGTAAGTTGCAGAGTAGATACCAATCTGCATTAGTAAAGGCAATTTCTTACTTGGAGCTTCCTGTATAAGTTTAAATCACATGTCCAGTCACTCCAAAAATCATTTAAATCTAGACCCAAGGTTGAAATCAAAGATATGGGTGTAATGAAAATTTTTAGAAAGAGCTATCCATTTATTCATTCAATAAATTTTGGTTAAATGCCCATTAGGCACTGCCCTAGTCATCATGAGATATAAATTTTAAATCTTTTTTGATACATTTCTTAAGAAGAATAAATATTTTGATTGAAAGAAGAACTTACCATAGTTTTGGTAAAGTTACATAATTTTGCCTCTGATTAGTTTTTAAATGCCTAATGTTGTGTCAGTTTTTCCATTTGTAAGCAGAATTCTTATGTATAGTACTGCCCTCTCAAGACCCATCAAAATCAGTCATCAGCCTCTTTAAAAAAAACAAACAAACTACATTTCACTGATTTTCTTCATGCTGTATTTATGGGTAAGTACATGTGTTTAAAGCTCAGTTTTCTCTGTTGTATTCCTGTAAAATTTCTGTCCATAAAATAAGATCTTTACAAACACCATCCTGAGACTGATACCATATAGCAATTTAACAGCAAATTTCTACTTTGAGTATTTAACAATAATTGGGATCTTTCTACTGGCCTTACATAAACTCAGTTTTGTAGTAAAATCTAACTACTAACCCATTTGAAAAAACTCTTATACTTCAAGTAGAAACAAATTTGCTTCTGGTTGTGCTTTTTATTTATACCTATCTTGATTTTTTGCCTGATGCTCTTGTAAATCTTCCAGTTTAAATGATGTGATAAATTGGAAATGAGGACAGATAAGTGCCACTAAACTTTCCCATTTCACCATTGAATGTGTGGTTTTTTCCATTTCTCTTAAAATGTCATGTATTCTGTAATACATAAGTACATAAATTAGATATTCCTCATTACAAATGTTTGTAATATATAAATCTGATTATTTTCTGCCTTGGGAGATTATACAACTTAAGCACACACAGGCTCGGTGAAATCTCAAAGGAATCATTTTACAAAGTTTGATATTCAAAGCTCTTATTTCCAGAATTTAAACCTAGTCCACTGAGTGTATAACTAAAGTAGAATTTTAATTATTGTGGTGAAAAAATTATGTGTCGAAATCTAGATACATATCATTAAGTAGATCACATCTTGGATTTACATCAAAGTAAATAAATCATGAATAAAGATTTATAAATTTGTAGGGTAAGAGAAATTTGGATGTCTTTTTAAAGAGTAGAAGTTTAAATAAAAAGAACAAGATTTTTAATATTTTCTTCATTATCCAAAAGGAAAAACCTTAGAAAAAAACTTTTTTTTAGGATATACCTCTTAGGGTTTCCCCCATTGCATGGGGGAAAAATGAGTCAATTATTGTTGTGCAAATCATTGAATATAGCCAAATTCACTAGTGTAGAGTCACCAGAGAGGATGTAATTGAGTAAGAAGCTCTGATTTAAAGTTGTTTTTTTCCCCCCACCACATCCAGCTTGTTAGAAAGCCAAAGATATAACAGATTTATCTCACCTTAAGTAAACCCAATATATTAAAATTCAGATTTACAAAACAGATAAATCTTGATATTTTCCCATTACAAAACAATTCATTTTGATATTTCTCAAAGGAATTCAAAAGGACTGTTCATATGATTAAAATTGTGTTTATACTAAACATTTCAGGCAGGATATGTTGTGAAAAGGAAAAAGGACTAAACTTGGAGTTAAAGGTCCTGGGAGTTGGACCAGGGAAAGGCCTCTTGCAGAAGGTGAAATCTGAGACCGGCACTCAGGAGGGTTGGATATGTTCAACTGGGAATAACTCTCTAGAGATGACAGTTGAACCTATGAGAGGTGATGAGATCATTAAGCAAAATAATGTATTTGGGAAAAGAAAAGAAAGTCCGTGACAGATCTTTGAGGGACATCAGCAGTTAGTGGACTGACCTGGATGAAGATACAGCAAAGGAGACTGAAAAGGAGTAGTCAGACTAGTCAGAAGAGGATTAGAAGAGAGGAGTCAATGTTCAGGGGAAGAAGGTAATCAACAGTGTCAAAGATAGCAGAAAGGTCATGTAGGAAGAGGACTGAGAAAAGCCTTCAGATTTGGCCATTGAGATAATTGGTGATTTTAAAGAGATCAGTGTCAGCCGAATGATGAGGTAGGAAACCAGATTGCAGAGGTTTAGAAGACAGTAAAAGGAGAAAAGGTATTGATACTTATTATAGATGGACTTTTCAAGGAGTTTAGCAATGAAGAAGAGGAGAGATATAGGACAGTAGGTGGGAATGTTGGTAGGATCCAGTGAGGTCTTTTTTTAAAGGATAGAGCCACATGGGCATGTTTGTAGGCAGTGAAAAAGCACTAGTAAATAGGGAGAAATGAAAGATGGCAGGGGGGAAAAATAGAGGTAGCCATCTGGTGGAGAAGATGGCAAGGGATGAGTTCAGAGATGTATGTAGAGAAGTTTGCCTTTGTAAGGAGAAGTGTGACCTCTTGGTGTGAAGGAGATAGTGGTAGAAAACTTCCGAGTGATGTGAGATGAGGAGGAGGGAAGAAGAGGCCATTTATTGAATGGCTTCAGTTTTTTCAATGAAGTATGAAGCAAGATTCCACCTAAGGAGGTAAGGGGAAGTTGTGCCAAGGGATCTTTGCAGAAGCATGAAAAGATTTGGAATAGCCATTGTGGTAAATAGGAGAACTCATCTATTAGGGAGCTATAAAAGGATTTCCTTGCTGCATTGACAGCCCAGTAAGACTATGTAATTTAAATTTGTGGTAGACCCAATCACCAAGGTTTTATGATTGTTCTATAGCTCCATTCAGGAATACATAAATAGGAATTAAAGCAGTAGATGGTAATCTAAGATTTGTGGTAATAAGATAAGAGGGCATGGGACTCAAATATAGAAGAAAGTATAGAGTTGAATTGATTAACCTAGGCATTGAGCAAAGGTACACCTGTATTGTTATATAGTTGTTTGAAAACCCATCTAATTAGTGAATAGTTTTAAATTTTGTTTAAAATAGTTTTAAGGGGCAGCTAGGTGGAGCAGTGGATAGAACACTGGCCCTGGATTCAGGAGGACCTGAGTTCAAATCTGGCCTCAGACATATAACACTTACTAGCTGTGTGACCCTGGGCAAGTCACTTAACCCCATTGCCTAGCCGAAATAAATAAATAAAAATAAAGTAGTTTTAAATTTGTTTAAATTGCTATTGTAACTTACAGCAAATATCCAAGAATTGAATGGACCAGTGGCATATATTTTGCTGTTGTAGAAAAATTTCTTTTGTTCAGTTCAACAGTTCAAAACAAACATTTATGTCTACTGTGACCACATATTGTGTCTCCTATGTAAGAGCATTATGTGAGACCCTTAGAGTAATAAAGGCATAAATATAGTCCCCACTTATAATAACCGCCATAACAATGACAACTGACAATTATGACTCTTCCAATTTTGTGAAGCACATTTTGCATGTTCTTCTTGTCCACTTGTGTCTGATTCTTCATGACCCTATTCTTGGCAAAGATACTAGAGTGATTTTCCATTTCCTTCTCCAGCTCATTTGATACATAAGGAAGCTGAGGCAAACCTGGTTAAGTTTCTTGCCCAGGGTCACACAGCTAGTAAGTATCTGAGGCCAGATTGGAACTCAGGAAAGTGAATAGTCTCCAGGCTTGGTGCTCTGTCCACTGCACTATCTATTATATCAGTTCATTTAAGCCTCACTGCAATCTTGTGAGGTAGGTACTATGGGTAGTATTACCCCGACTTAGAGATGAAGAAACTAAGTCTGAAAAAGGTTAAATGACTTGGCTATGGTCACTCATCTAAGAGGTGTCAGAGGCAGGATTTAAACCAGGGATTCTTGACTCGCTACTTAGCACTCTGTCCATGATGACAGAGGTGACAAGACCTATGGTTAATATAAATTGGAATATGATAAACACATAAAAGACATACAGAGTTCTATGCAATTAGGTGGTGTGGTGTTAGATGAAAAATAGCTAAATGGTGGTGCTAAATGGATTAATAAGTTCTTTGATGATGTAACTAACAAGATGGAGGACTAGACATTTTCTCTGATCCTCCTTCACTATGAACCACCCAGCAACTTTTCATCCCTGAAGATCACTTTAGCCCTAGAACTCAAACTTCGAAATTCTGCCTCTGGATTCTCTTGTCTGATTAGATGTCTTCTCCCAAAACTTGCATTTAAGGAGGGAGTCCAAGGCATCCATCTCTTCATTTCTGCTCTCTTCCAGACTTCTCCATTGTATCTCCATGCTGACTACCTTCGTCTTCTTTTTCTCTGTTGTCTTTCCTGATTAGAATATAAGCTCTTTGTAGACAAAGAATGTGTTTCTTTTTGCTTATATATTTATATTCTCATCACTTAGCACAATTCCTGCACATAGTAAATGCTTGATAATTACTTGTTTACTGTCTCCATGGTCTAGGACACCAAGGAGCCAAATGAGGTAATAATTAAATAAATCAACAACAGAGAAGGCTAATAATTCCTAATGCCCAACCGTCTCACACAGGATGTCCTCCTCCACAACCGACTAAGCTCTGGCAGCAGGGCTGCCCAAGCCAGTTTTCAGCAGATTAACTCCTCTTCCCCCCACCACCTCTACCCCACATGCTTTCCTCTCAGTGCCTAGGAATCCACAAGGAAGAAGATTGCTCTTTCTGTGATAGCCCTATCAGCAGTGCTCTTTGCCCTCATAGAGCTCCACCAGAGAACTGAGGAACAGAGGGAACTGGGACAGGATGCCTGCATGTAAGCCTGAGTCAAAAAGGCTAGCATCCAGCTGGGGCCAGTTCTTTCCTTCCTCCTCGCCTAGATTGAAGTTATAAACCATGAATTGCCCTACAATAATGAAAAAAGGTTAAAACCCATAAGTATAAGCAGATAAACCAACAGGGAAGATATATGGCTCCCAGATCAGGTAAAAGAACCCAGACTTCTCTGAATGAATATTGTGAAACAAACAAAAAAAAATAAGATTCAATACCTGTTGAGGATAGGTCCCTGGGATTCCCGAGAGAATGTGGAACCACAGCAGCAATAATTAGCAGAATAGAAAAATTTGAATCCATGGTGACTACTCTCACCAAAGAAACAAAAAAGAATAATTAAATGGGAATACAAATACACAGAAGCAAAAGACAATCTGGAAGAAGAGAAGTAAAAAGAAATACAATTAAAAGAAAACATGATGTGCATACAAACAAAAATATATCTTGAAAACAGAATGTATAGAAATAATTCATGGGTTATAGGTCTTCCAGAAGATAAGTCAACCTGAACACCATAATGCACTAAATAATACAAGAAAACTTTCCAGTATTTCTGAAGACAGAAAATAAAGTGCTAATCAAAAGAATCCACAGATTACCTCTAGAAAAACAAACCAAAACAAAAGCCTATGCTGCAAACTCCACCTACCTAGTGGTTAAATTTGACAGTTCCACTAACAAACACCAAATTCTACAAGTAACCAAGAAAAAGACCTTCAAATATAAAAGGAAGGCAATTTGAATAACACAAGGCTATTCCTCAAACCACCAGAAACCATAGTAAGGAATAGAATAATGTGGTTCAAAGAGCAAAGCAGCTCAAGATTATAACCTAGGTAGCCTACTCTGCAAACCTGAGCTTAAACATTAATGCTAAAAATATGGATTTTGAATAAAAAAGAGACATTCAGAACATTCCTAGAAAGAAAACGAGACCTGAAGAAGTTATTTGCTTTTCTAACACCTCAGGCAGCAAATCGACAAGAAAGAGAAACAAAACAGCAATCCAGGACGTTAACAACAAAATCAGGAGATACCATTAGGAGATTTCTTTCTAAACGTACACAAAGAAACAGGGGTCCGGTTTTGGCAGAACTGGCAGCACCAAAGGATGGAGGATGGAGACAGTGGTTTTCATCTTCTTGCTTATCTTCCTTTCCGTCTAGTTTATAATCACATTATCTGACTTAGAATGTAACTATATCAATGCTAGGTCTTGTTGCTCAAAATTAAAAAAGTGGGTGGTCCCAGAATTGATTGGCCACACTGTTGTTACTATATTAATGCTTATTTCATTGCACTGGTTCATCTTTCTCTTCAACTCGCCTGTTGCTACCTGGGATATATATCAGTTCATTATGGTGCCAAGTGGGAACATGGGAGTGTGTCATCCTACAGAGAAACACAACCGAGGGCAGTTGAAATCACACATGAAGGAAGCCATGGACAAGCTTGGTTTTCATTTGCTTTGTTTCTTCATGTACTTTATAGTATGATTCTGGCTTTGATAAATGACTGAACCAGGAAGGAGATGCCTAAGTTGGAGTTTTACACTACAGTGAAGAGTTAAGGAGCCAGAGATGAGTTTAGTCCATACTTAGACCATATCCATTAAGCAATGTATTTTTTTCCTCTTTGGACAAAAACAGAAACCAAAAATATATTTTTGCTGTAATTTTACAACATGAAGTATTTAAAAAACATGAGTTCTTGTAGATTTGTGGTTCTCAGCCTCAACCCTAGCACACATAATCAAGGCACCCATTTGATCTTCTCTGTGTTGAAGGAATGGTACAATTCTTCATTGAAGAATTGCAAGCCAAAGAAATAAAGAATAAATATAAAAAAAAGAAACAAGGGTAAAAGGAAAACAGAAGTAGGGACCAGTAGAAAGGATGGTGGAGAAGAGATCTGAGAAGCTTCATGACATTGATTTAAACCAGGTCTTGAGAAATAATTCAGAGCTACAACTTTTGGTATGTGGGTAGGGGAGGGTCAAAGAGCAAAGAGTACTACAGAAAATGGCGCCACCAATTTGTAGTAACATGTTTCAGGTTGTGCTTTAATGCAATCCTACTGAAACATTTCATCTAAAAAATAGCCAGTGAGTCATTCCTACTGCCTGTGTTGGTATCGCTGCCAAATGAAAAAATGAGTGCTGTTGAACTTTTTTTTTTATTCATTCAGCAATTCAATTGAACCACAACCATAAAATTTTAGCATCTATTTGTTATGTTTAAGCCACTATTTCTCAAACCGATGCATCACTGTAATATACCAGTGAAGAGAGGTATTTCTGAGCATTGTTTGTTTGTTTGTTTCTTAAATATAGGAAGAACCTTTTTTTTCTATGACTGATCAGAGATTTTGACTGATTTAAAAAGTACAAATTGGATGCCTCCTGGCACAGATTTGTGTTAAGGGCAACATAGCAGGATTGTTTTTAAAGATCATTTTGTTCGTTATGTTTGTATAGTGCTTTTCACATACATTGTTCCAGTGGGTCCTTTGTTGAGTAGATGATAGGATAACTATCTCTAATCCCTCATTTTGCAGATAAGGAACTGAGACTGAGGGTAATAATGTGACTTGGCCTATATCATGTGGTTATTACCTAGATATTCTCACTTCTCTAGTCTGCTTCCCACAACACCGTGCTCATGGGCAATACCTCCCATTGTTCTTAGATTAAGCGACAAAACTGTACATTCTCTTTTTGTCAAATGCATCTTGGTTTCTAGCAAGTGTTTTATCATTTACTTTGTAGCTCTTCCTCATGGAAAGCACCTTACAAATGCTTTTATACAGCAGTTGTCAGCACTGTTTCTCAAGTAGACACTAAGGATACTGGTTTTGTTCCCAGTGTGCTGCTGACTTTAAAGGGGTGTCACATCAACAGTGCAAATTATAAAAAAGCAAAATGTAATTAATTTGAATTTCCACATCTTTTCATAATTGGCTTTGGCTTCAAAGCACAGAATTCACTGTCAGGCATCCAGCAGAGGATAGAAAGATTTCTCAAATTCCCACTCATTTTACTTGGACCTTCAGGCCTAAGAGTTCCAAACGTCATGTAGGAGCCATGTGAAAAATGTACAGAAGAACTCATCCTTAAAATAAAAAGGCATCTGCTTTGCTCTGCCTATCAGGACCTAAAATCCTGAAATTAAAACCAAAACTTACTATCGCTAACCCATAAAATCCATTTTTAAAAATTGAACTTGTTTCTCAACCTTCTGCTAGTCGGCTGTTCTCATGCCGAAATGACATTTATAATATTGACAGACAATGTCAAAGTGCAGTATCTAATCCAATGTTTTGTGGTTACCATTATAAAGCTTTTGTCCTGAACAAGTTGATTTGTCACTCAAAATTTCTTCTTCAAAGAGACAGCAGGTTCTGTGGTTATATAATTATAACCTCAGGCATGTATTTTTTTTTTAATTTCGTGTAGTGCTCACCACCCACTGTTAAGTAGTAATAGAGAGTTATTTTTACAATTTACCACATGAATAAACCCTAAAACTGTGATGATACCAACTTATCCTATGAGGAAACATTACCTTGGTTGGTCATTAAGTAATTTCTGCAGATTTATAAGCATAAAGAAAATTCATTTGCAATATCCATCTCCACTTGTCTGAAATAAGATTTCCAAGCACTTATACATGAAGAGAAATAACCTCCAAATGACTTCTGAGCATCTTCTTCTAGAAAGACACATTCAAGAAGATGAAGACTGATAATCTAACATTACCAATCGCTATTCACAGGGATAATATATATAGACACTAAAGCCTTTTGTCTTACCTTTTTGTGGTCAGTCAGAACATTTACGTTAGGGAAATTCAGCTATAGAAACATCAGATCCTGATGCTTTGCTCCCAGATTTCTTGGCTTCTCCTGCAAGCCCCTTTCTTTCCTGATTCTGAGAGTTTGGAGTCCATAAATCTTTGTACTAAACTCCTTGCTGTTACTTAGACTTTTCTTTATAAACAACAGGAAAGTTGCTATCAGGATTTGAGTAGTGTATTTGCTCAGGCAGTTCTTGACTTTTTAAAATTTCCTCCTCAAGATTTATAAGAACTGATGGAAAGTGAAACGAGCAGAACCAGGAGAAAGTTGTACACAGTAACAGCAATATTGTATGATGATCAACTGTGAATGACTTAGCTATTCTCAGCAATACAATGACCCAAGACAACTTTGAAGGATTTATGATGAAAAATGCTCTCTGTCTCCAGAGAAAGAATTGATGGAATCTGAATGCGGATTGAAGCATACTTTTTTTTTAAACTTTCTTTATTTTTCTTGGGTTTTTTTGTCTGTGTTTTCTTTCATGACATGTACATATATAACCTATACCAAATTGCTTGTCTTCTCAAGGAGAGGGCTGGAGAGGGAGGAAGGGAGAGAACTTGGAACTCAAACATTTAAAAAAACGCATGTTAAAAATTGTTTTTCCATGTAACTGAGAGGGAAAATAAAATATTAAATTAAGTTCCCTCTGATTGTTTCAGTTGAGTGTACAACATTCTTTTCCACATACTCTTCTGAAAATGCTCTCCACTGAATAAACAGCTAGCTATCTATTCAGCTTCAGACTTTATAGATGGCATTTTTTGGGTGACTAGATGGTTCATTTATGCTAAGATACAGTACCATAGTAAAAGTCTTCGGCATGACTACATTTTCTCAAGCATGAGGGAATTCTCTTCTCTTGTTTTGACCAGAACCTTGTTCACCCCCAGTGCCTAGCATAGTACTTTGCATGCAGTAAATACATAATACAAATTTTAGTGAAATTGAATTGGTAAGAGGTGGCTTTGAGTATTTGACCAAGGAGAAATTGATGGTGTTGATTACAGAACATTAAAAGCTATCAATGATTTTATCCTGCTAATAATTTTATTAAGTCATGTGAGGAGAGAGAGAAGAGGAAGAAGAAGAAGTGGCAATGACAAGAGAATTGTAGAAAGGTAATTCATAGTATTAACTCTAAAGAGGAAATATTTCAGTTGGAGTTAGAAAATAGTGGGTGAACAAATCTGAATCTGAGGTCAAGAAGAAGGCAAGACATATTCATTGGGGTCTGAGGAATAGGCAAACTAAAACATTACCATGAGTAGAGATTAGGGCTATAGAAAAAAAGCAAAATAAAGGAGACAGAAAGAGGGTGAAAAATAAAAAGTTGTGTTCTGGGGGGAACCCAACTGATTGTCACCATTTACAGAAGTGGATGGTCATATACAGGGAAACACGTAAGGACACAGGAGTTTGAGTAAACTGAAACAGCTTTGACTTAAGGGGAAGGAGTTCACGTCTGCTTTTGAACACTTTGAACATGTTTTTGAATATGTTAGTGCTTTGCATTGTATTACCACTCACAAGGAATGTGGTCATCCCCAGCTTGTCAGTGAAAGCTTTGTGGTGCCACATCTCATGATCACATACGATGTTTATGGCACATACTCGTCTTATTTCATTCGCCTTTTGTGCTTTTTTTAGGCACTCTCTGCCTTTTCCCCCTTAGTTACCATGGCAACAATAATGTCATTGATATGGGTGGAGCTTGGTGTTAGCCACTAGTGCAGCAGAAAGGGGATTTTTATCATAGTTCATGAAATAGTGTCTTTTACACTGTGGCTATGACAGTCACATGTGTTGTATACATGCTTCTATTTCTTGGTTATCCATTTTAAAGTCCTTATTCCTAAGGGACCATATTTTATAAAGTTTAATTGTAGTTAATAAACAGGGCATCATTTCTCTTGCTAAAAATGTAATTATTTCTCTTCCCCCTGCCTTTTTAAAAATAATGTAGCTAGCACTCTGTTGATTGAGGCTATAAGGTGTTAGGATGAGTGGAATGTTTGTAAGTCCTTTTAACCTGTACCAGCCATTGAGCATGTGTCATGAGCATCAGAATCTTGATACGTGGGAATGTTGAGTAAGCCCTAATGTTGCTGAATAAATCTGTGGGATCACTCATTCTAAGTATTTAAAAATAAACTTTCCAAGAATTTCATATGCTAAGTAAAATGAAGACTCTTGAAGGGACCTAGCTCTTATTTAGACATTTTAACACTAATGAAAGCCATTCACAAAAGAGAAGCCTGAAATTGTGTTTTCACACATTAAAAAGTGCACGATTTGTAGTTCAGTGATGCTTAGAAGGAATAAAATGATTTAGGTTCCTCGTTAAGAAACCGCGTGAACAGGCTAAATGTAGGTTACTCTCTTCACTGGGTTTTCATATTACCGCTGTTGTAACAATCCCATTCTGCACCATCCTTCACCACCACCCTGTAAAAGGCTCTATGTGAATTTGTGCTCCTCTTCCAGTTTTTTTTTTCACCCTCCCAACAGTGATGCCTTGGGGTTGGCTCTATTTCTTAGGCAGTTGGAATCAGTTGCCATTTGGGCCTTGTACCTCACAACACACCTGAGGCGGGCCATGATCCCCACCAAGTTACTGCCTGTTGTATCTTATTGCTTAATTATTATACCTGTTTAATGCTATTTAGAACATTGTCAGCTGTTGAGAAAAGGTAATTATCACCAGTCAAATGAAAAACACTTTTTTGGCTGCCTTACGGATACACATTTTACTTGTACCTTGATACATAATGAAGCCTGATAGCAAAAGTTTTGCTTGTCTCTTCTTCAAGGCACAGCTGTTTCCCTGCTAAATTCATCCCATCTGTCTCCCCTTCCGTAAATCTGTAGGCAGTATAGCATAAGTACAGAAGCAGTTCAGTGCTATTTTGGATAAACAGAGCTGAAATTTGAATCTTTGCCATTTGCGATGCACACATTTTGTTTTACTGCTGTAAAGAGAGCTGTCAAAATACAACTACATGGATAATTTACTAAAAATGCAGTCAAATATAAGGTTGATCAAAGAGAAAGCATGTAGGGTCAGTCTGATCATTCTAGCATGTGAGCTGAAGGAAGCTGCTGACCTTTCGGTACCCATTAGTACAGTGTTTCAAAGGGCAGAACCTATAGTCTTAGTTTTCATTCCAGCATTGTGGAATGTCCGGTCTGCAAAGCTAAAAGATTCACAGCACAGAATTCTCAGATTCTTTTGGAATCTCAGGGCTAGAAAGGACTTTAGTCAATCGCTCCATTTTTATCAATATGGAAATTGAATCAGAAAGAGCATAGGGGACTCACCCAAGGTCATATATGTAACAGGCCGGCAACAGAGCCAGGAACAAAATCTCTCTCCTGACTACTAATCCAGGACTCTTTCAGTTACATCACATTTTTTCATATAACCATTTACTATAATAACGTGAATTATATTAAATATATTTTATATGTGTGTATAGTATTTGTATATATATGTATATATGACATATATACATATATAACTTTTAAAGTGAATAAAACTTTGACATGTTGGAGTTCCAGTTTCATAGTCTGCAAAGTGGCTTGTGCTACATTATTCCTTTCCTCAGTACCTACAAGCCAGATTTGCATCCCAGTGATGCTAACAACCTGGATCGTTGTCTATGAACTTGCTTCATTTGAAAAACCCCAATGCCCCCTTTTTCTTTCTTTCTTTTTTTGTGGTGACCCTGTAGGGCCCCCTTTTGTCCTGTTTGCTGCTGATAAGATACAGCTTTCAGATGAATAAAAGGCAGAATGGGCAGTTTTGAGCTGCATAAGCAGAAAAGTCTTCTGGCCCCTTTCCATATGTGAGCCCATGCTTCCTCTCCCTCCATCTCCCATCCCCCACTCCCAATCTCTAACTATAACCCAGAGACAGCTTTTACTAAGACCCACCATACCATATCAGTGAGGAAGCACTGTTAGGTATATACTGTTTCATAGTCGGGATGGCTGGTTGGGGAGAGTGTGGCAAAGTTAAAAAAAAAAAAGAAGCCTAAGGAAGATTATGAGAAGGGTTATTGATCATATATAAATTTTTCATCATCATTATCTGTTTGCATTGTAGCCAGTGAATCATTCATTGTTTAATCCATTGCCGATGAGTGCTATGCAAATACCTTTAAGAATAGAGATTCATAGATTTTTTTATGTGGCATGGACCTTTTTGCCATTCTGCTAAAATCTCTGAGCCCCTGCTCAGAATGTTATTACATGATTAAAACAGAATACATAGAATCATAAAGGAAACCAATTATATTGAAATATAGCTATCAAAATATTTGGAAAAAAAAAAGATCGGGGACCCTGGATGCAGAACTCTGATCTATAATCTCCTTATACCACTGTTCACAAAGCCTATCCCCATGCTACTTACTACCCAGTTTTTAACCAGGTCTTTCTGGTCTTCTCTTTAATAAACTGCCTTGGACAGTCTCTGTGATGGACCTGGTGTGTCATGAATACCACTATAAGATTTCAGCATCATAAGATTGTGATATTTGTGGATAGTAGATTAAAATTAAAATTATCCTAAGATAAATTAAAATTCAAGGAAGGTATTTGACCGATCACCCTTCCCAGTTGATTCAAATAAACAAATATTTATTAAACACTTAAAATGTTCAGGGTACTCTGTAAGGGCGTAAGTACACAAAAGAGAATAACATAGTTCCTGCTCTCAAGGCTCTTACAATTTAATGGAGCAGACAGCGGTCTAAATGCAAATAAGAATACTGGTCAGCTAGCCAGCCTCCTTTGAGTGTGCGCTACGTGCCAGACTCTGTGCTAAGCACAGAATGTGATGAATGAGGAAGCAGAAGTCCAGGCAGAGGGCCTTCTTTTCTTCCATCTTCATGAGGGAGGGTCTCTGGGTATTTCAGGTATTAAAGTGCTTGCTCTCTATCAGAGAAGCTGCCCCTTAAATCCGTCTATCTCCCGAACCCTTTTGGATTGTCCATGCAGCAGAACTTGTGGGCACAGTGCTTTTAAGCTGATTCGTGTATTGGGAGCTAAGATATAGACACAGAAGATATTAAATTTACCCAACAGTGAAACTTTCTCACTAAACTCACCACTTGGTGAAAGCTGTGAATTTAGGCAGCAATTCCATGATATCCATCTACATGATAGAGCTGTAGGCTGCTTCTTTTAATACATTTTCATGGAAGGGGACCCTTCAACATCTGTGATGAGGGAGGAGAGAAAGGGACATTTTTCCAAATATTCACATTCCCACACAGACTGTTTAAAAAGTGATCTCTGACGGGAATACCTGTCCCAGAGGCTGATGGGAGTTATCAGTTTTGCCTTATTTAGATGCAAAATCAGCAGTTGCAGGTGGCTCAGCTGAGAATAGAGGCATTTTAGATATTAGGAAAAAAGGCTGACCCTTCTCCTTGGTTTAGATTTGTTAACATAGATGGTTGAGAGGTTATAGAAGATCAAAGTGAACCAGTGTAAAAAGGCATCATCAGTGGCACCTGTGTGGAAAGAGGTGGTTTTACAAAGATAATGGTATGGAGATAGATGGTACTTTCTTTTAATTTGTGAAAACTGCATAATTGAGAGCGGTGCTAATTGCGTGCCATAGGAACATTTCATCACACTCTTTGGTTCCTGTTTTCAGGTTGAGATAGAGTTTAGCGTTACATTTTGAGGTATGACCTTCGGGATTGCACTGCATCCTAGGAATGCCAACTTAGAGTGACTATTTTGGCATCTGGAATGTGGTCTTGGCAACCAGAACCTAACTGCCAAGGAGACCACGTAGATCCCTTTATCTTGAATTTTGTCAGAAAGGGCCAAAGAGCATTGATTAGTCCTCTGGGACCACCATTAGTTATTTCATGGTGCTAATAAAACCCCAGTACAAGGCACTTCCTTGTTCGAGATGCTTAGGGATTTCTATTTATGGAAATCAAATTAATACACATTATTAAACATATTTGCACACACTGAACTATTTCAAACCAGTAATGCTGGAATAAAAACAAAATAATACTGTGTATTTACATAACACCTTTCATTAGAAAATCTCAAGCCTTCGCTGACTTAACTAATCCTCCCAACACCCTGTGAGGTGTGTAGGAAGTAAGGTAGAACAATAAACAAGAAATTGATGAAAAAGATCAAGTAAGTGTGTTCCAAGGGGGTGATACCTACCTCTATTGCAAGTCTGTTTTCATACAAATTCTGTTCATGCCATATTTGTGATATTGAAGATAGAAGCGTGTGTAGACATTATTTTTAATAGTAAAACTTTTCCACTATGTGTTACTTCACATTGTTGTTCTTGTTGCTTTTCCAGTCTACGGTTAGGGTCTTTGCTTATTAACTTACATTGGCTGATATGATAAATGCAAATATCAGGAGGTACATTCCTTTTGAGCTGTCATTCCACCTTAGAAGCTCATCAAGTGCTCTTTTATCTTTATGTTCCATGACCTTTCCTTGCCTGGACAAAATAATAGGATTATAGAATTTTGAGCTGAATTTTGAGAAGTAGAGATAATCTTGTAGAGATCCTTTATTTTATAGATGAGGAAACTGAGTCCCAGAGCAAATTAGGTGATTTGGCTAAGGACACACAAGGAAATATATCAGAACTGAGATGTGAACCTTGATCCTCTAACTTTATACCTATCATTCTTCCAGCTGCATGGGAAACGAGGTTGATGGAACGGCAGCCAGCGCTTACTCCCTAGAACACACCAGGCTGCTCCCAAATTGTGGGGTGGTCACAACAAAACTCCATGCCTATCTGATATGGTTTGGGACAACATGGGTGAATAGGTAGCTTCTGAGACGACCAGTAAACTGCTATGGGAACAATGACATCAGAGCAAGGGTGAGCCAAGCAAACTGTTCCATTGACGAGTGACCAGGAAAATTCTCTTTTCTTATAAAGTGGGAAGAAGGGAAGATTTAGCTTCACAGGCCCTAAGTTTAACCCTGGGTCTCATCCACATTTGCTTTTTGCCACCTGTACATGAAGCACGCTTGGAGCTAAGGTGGGTTCATTCTTTTATTCCCTTCTGACCCAGTCTGGTCCCATTCACACCCCAAGGGATTTAGGGGAAGGGGAAAGGGGCTAGCAGGGAGCAGGGGAGCGGTCAAAGCTATGGGGCTGGGGGCAACGTCTTAGATGGGCCAGCTGGCACTGAGGTGCCAGGGTGCCAGCAGCCACCATAAATACCAAGCCTCTTCCCCCATTCCCAGTGCTGTGCCTCTAATCTGACTTGTCACCATCATCGTCCTGACGGGCATCCCCATCATGCCCGTTCTTATCCTCCTTAGAGAGCGGGGCCTGAGAGCCCAGGGCAGAAAGGGAGAGGAAGCCAGTGCCTGCGCTGACAGCTGGCAATGACGGAGGCTGCAGGCCTACGGGCAGTGGAGTCAGGGGCAAGGCCAGGGCCTGGAGCTGGGACAGCTGGTGAGCCTGGAGCTGCTGCTGGATGATGGAGTTCAGCTCTGGAGCAGTTACCTGCTTGGCTCACTCAATCGCCCACAAGACCTGTTGTTGGCGCTCTTGTGAGAGGTAGGGCAAGACTTGAGCACAAATTCCACTGAGTCTCTTGACGATTTCAGCCTGTTTGTGCATTTCAATGTTGAGGCCATAGGCAAGGCACTTCATCTCTTTATTCCTCTTTTTTCTTCTCTGTAAAATGAATACATTGGTCTAGATGATCTCCAAGTTTCTTTCCAGCTCTAAATGTATGGGGGGTGTGTGTGTGTGTATGTGTACACACATATTGATATGATACAGCATTTGGTTTGATGTGATATGAGATTATACCGTAGGCCTGGGTGAAGAAAGTAGAGAACATAGCATTGTTGGTTTTCCTGTAGTAAAGAAGATAACTCAGCTTTTTATCTTAAGCTGTTCAGATTCAATATCAGGCTTATTGTCAGAAAAAGAGGCTAGATCATTATGCTGTGATAGTAGCTGAATCTAAATGGGAACAACCAAATGTTGTTCCTACTTCATTTTAATGAAGATATGCAAACAGCAGATCCAGTGTTTCCTGCTTTCCCCCGTCTTGCAGTCATGTAGGAAGGCCACAGCATTTCATCATTTAGATCATTGACTTTTTGCTAACAGTGATATTGAGCGCCCATAAAATAGTGGCTGTCATTCATTTCAATTCAGTAAGCATTGATTAAGCACTTACTGTGTACCAGGTATTGTGCTAGGTCAAGTCAGGTCAACAAGCATTTATTAAGCACTTACTACGTGCCAGGTACTTTGCTAACCAAGCTCTAGGACTACAGATAAAAACAGAAAGAACCTGTCTTCCATGTGCTTAGGAACCAGGTATCAAAAATACAAATACCATAGATATAAGATAATTGGAAAAAAGAGAGAGCCCTGTCAAGTGATTGGAAAGGGAACAGTTTCATTTAGGATGTGGCACCTAACTTGAGTCTAAAAGGCAGCTAGAAATCCTAAGAAGTAGAGCTAGAAAGCCTGGAGATGGAATGTTAGTTTGGGGAATAGCCAATAAGCCAGTTTGTCTAGAATATAGAATACGTGAAGGGAAGTAATATAAAATAAATGTGGAAGGGTACTTAAGAGTCAGGTCACGGAAGGCTTTAAATGCCAGTCAGCGGAGTTTGTATTTTATCCTAATGACAAAAGGGAACTATTGGCAGTTTTTGAGTAGGAAAATAATATGGCCAGACCCGTGCTTTGGGAAGATTATTTTGGCAGTTTTGTGAAGGTTGAATTGGAGAGGAGAAAGATTGAAAGTATAAAGCCTAATTAAGAGTTCAGGCATAGAAGTGAGGAGCCCCGAATTAGGACAGTAACTTTAGGAATAAAGAGACTGGGTTAGGGTTAGAGGTGGGGAAAATGTTACCGAGGCTGATGGAACTTAGAAACTGATTAAAAAATAGGAGTGGGGAAGAGAAAAGTGATGAGGAAGATTCAGAGGTTACAAAACCTGGCTGACTAAGAGGATAGTATGCCCTCAATAGAAATAGGGGAATAGGGAAGTTTGGAGGTTGGATGAGATGTCTGTTTTGGACATGTGGAATTTGAGATACCAGTGGGACATCCATGTGGACGTGTCTCACAGACAGTTGGCAATGTGAGACTGGCATTCAGAGCTGGATATAGATATTTGGGAGTCATCTGTGAAGAGATGGTAATTAAACCCAAGAGAGCTAAAAAAGACTCAAAAAAAAGGACATAGAAACAGAAAAGGAAAGACACAGGGCCAGAGCATTGGGAGATGCTCATATTTAGTAGGCGGGCGATGGAGGGGTGATCTTAAAAAGAATGCTGAGAAGGAGCAGTCAGACAGATAGGAGGAGAATCACGAGGAAATAGTGGCCTCAGAGTCAGGGGAGGAGAGAGTTTCTAGAAGGGAGTTTTAAACAATGTCAAAAGCCACAGAAAGGTGGAGACTGAGGAAAGGATAAGAGATTGTTAGCAGCTACAAGATCACTGGTAAACTTAGAGAAAGTGTTTAAGTCAAGTATTGGGGTGGAAATTCAGACTAAGTAAGTGGAAAAGGAATGTGGCTGTGAAAGAAGAGATACAGGACAATAGCTTGAGGGATTGGTAGGGTCAAGTGATAGTGTTTAAGGTTATGGAAAACCAGGATGTGCTTGTAGAGAGCAGGGAAGGAGCCAGTGGATAAGCATGACACCATGGTATGAATGAAAGAACACCAAATTTGGAGTCAGAGGACTGGGTCATCTTGGTCAAGTGACTTAACATTTCTGAGTCTCATTTCCTGAGTTATAAAATAGGGTTGTGGGGTAGATTAGATGACCTCTGAGCCTCTTTCCATTCCTGAATATATGATTTTATGAAGGCGGGGTAGAGGGGAGAAGAGGGAAAGGTAACAAGATTGATGATTAAGGGGCAAACTCCTGGAGCCATGTGATCAAGAGCACAAATAGAGAGGTTGGTCTTGGTAAGAAGGCCCCCATTTTCCTCAGAGATCAGGGTGAGAGAGGAGAGAAGGAGATAAAGGATAAGGGTTTTTTTTAAAACTGTGAAATAGAGAAGAGGGAACTCACAGTAAACGATCCCAGTTTCCTCAGTAGAGCAGAAGGCAAAGACCCCTAGAGAAAGGGTGAAGGAGGGAAGAAGTAAAAAGAGAAAAGAGAGTTTGGAATCGTTGGTGCAGGGAATGTGAGAGAATATCAATTGGAGAGTATGATGCAAGCAGTGAATGCCTAGTTGAGATGAGATGACCTAGTCAGAGTTGCCTGACTTTGCAGCAGAATTCAGAAACACACACGTAGCAGCCTAGAAAGCAGAGATCAAGGGTAACACAAAGCTGGAGTTTGATGAGGCATGAGTGGCAGTAGGAAAAGGAAGCAAGGAATTCAGTGGTAGAGGAAAGTTTGTAGTTGAATTGGTCAACCGTAAGTGAAGGGAGGAAAATGTGGCCGGATAGGTGATGGACTATGAGAACAGGGAGGGGTTGAGGAACTGGAGGAAGTAGTGTAGACAAAAGTTAGGTGTGGGAGAAATGAGGCAGAGTGAAAGAAACACAGGAGATTTTAATCTTAGAAAGGAATTTCAGAATTCTGGATCAGGAATCAACAAACAATGGCCCGCAGGCCTATCATCTGCTTTAGTATGTCCTGTGAGCTAAGAATGGTTTTTACCTCATTTGTGATGATCCACATGGGTATGACAATTATGTGGATGGCTGAGGTGGAGTGAAGATATCACTCTGAGGAGGCTAATAAACTGAGAACCCAGAATATTTCAGGGGCTATTAATTTGCATTTGAAGCCCCCCAAATATTAGGGCAGGGGTTGGAATAGAGCAGAATAGTCTCAGACATGTACTGAACTTTTTGAAAAAGGAGGGAGTATGACCTGAATGCAGGTAGATAATTGTTTGGTTGAACCACAAAGGTGAGGTTGCAAAGGGATGGATCTGGAAATGGTAGTGAGGAGAAAGGAATATGCCAGCTTCTGTGGGCCAGTGTATAAGGAGCCTGAAAGAAAGCAGCCAGTGCTAAAGAGGATTAGCTGGGGATATATATTGAGTGTCCTCCAAAAATCCAATATATACCAGATTTTTATGAATATAAGATAGAAAGCCCCTGCCCGACCCCAAACAAGTCACATGTCCTCTTCTTGAGCCCACTGGGACTGGGAAAGATTGGCTGTGTTGTGCTTTCATAGCTACATCGTAAGCCACTGGCTAAGTAGGTGATAAAAGATGACTTACAAGGGGTGTGAGGCATTGCACTGCCTGTAAGCATTGCGTTTCTTTTTTTAATTCCCCTTGCCTAAATTTGCATGTGACAGGAATGAATTTAAGGGACTGAGAGCAGGAGATGCTGGAGGAGAGAACCTGGACTTGTGGAAATTGATCTTGAAGGAATCAGATAAAGGAGACTTTAGTCCTGACATGAGGCAGTATGATAACCGAGTCAGTTGAAGAAAACCATCCCAGAATATCCCATTCTCTTATGGTGACATCAGTAACAGAGGTAGATTTGGCACGAGAAACACAGTGGCTTTATTTGAAGAGAATGCTCTACTTCTGCACATATGTGAACCATAAATCCAGATTTCTGTTACAGCCACTCACATTTCTTCATGTCAGCATCTGAACAGCAATCCCCAAATGTTCCAGCATCCTTTATAAATAATTTTTACTTTGGAAGCCTTCTGTAGACTGTTAATTTTTATTGAAATGATATTTTCTTAGGAATATTCTCTTAGTAGGAAATTTCTAATTATTCTTGTGATGTTAGATCAGATTCCAAATATATACCAGTAGTTTTATTTCAATAAATTTTACATATGCTATACAATGATTTATTGTGCCATGTAAAAGGAACTTGAAAATAATTTTAAACTGTGTTGTTAAGGAACATATAGCATTCTCTCTCTCTCTCTCTCTTTCTCTCTCTCTCTCTCTCTCTCTCTCTCTCTCTCTCTCTCTCTCTTTCTCTCTCTCTCTTTCTCCCCCCCCTTCTCTCTCACACATATACTCTCCCCCTTTCCCTCTCCCATATATACATATATATGTATATATACAAACACTTTATAATTTATATTTTAGATATGCTACATATATGTAAGAGGCAGCCATGGTACAGTGGATAGAAAGCTGGTCTCAGGGCCAAGAAGGCCTGAGTTCAAGTCCACCTCTGACAATTGCTGACTGTGTAATTGCCTAGCCAATCACTTAGCCTCTCAGTGCTCTAGGCTAATGATGTCATACTCATATAGAAATGGATTCTGAAACCACAAATTAACATTATCTATGTTGTATTGTATTTTTATTCATTTTGTATAACATTCCCCAATTGCATTTTGCACTTGGGCATTTACTGGCAGCTAGTTTGACACCTCTGATCTAGGCAACTCTTACATTACAAAGAAGATGCTGACCTGCATTGGTAGAGGGAGCTCCTTTATCTAAAAGTAATGAAATCACAGGTCCACAACCTATCGCTTACATATTAAACAAATCTGTGTATACCGTGGGCCAAATCACACCGCCTTTGCATACAGCCTCTGATAAGAGAGCTAGATGATAAATATTGACTGTGTCTCCAACATGCATTGTTAAGAGGCTCGGTTGTGCTGCATCATCAAATCCTGATACTGCTCTGAAATCACTTTGAAATTGGAAATTGCATTGAAATAAAAGATTTAACATTGAAAACAACCCCAATCCTAAAATGTTTAGTTCTTGCTCTTAAAAATTATAGATACCTAATTTTTAAAATTGAATTTAATGGTAACTGAAAGATTATTGACAAGATGTGGTGTGCATACATAGAAAATATCTGACTAGTGACCAGCCCCAAGAGATTTTTCCAGAATTGTTCACGTTTGTCAGCTGAGAAAAACAGCTCTATTGGAATAAAACTTCACCCCTGAAATAGAATCATCCCCCTGGTAGGATAGTGACAAAATCTTTCTTTTTTAAAAATAAATTTTATTTTCTTAATAAAGGAAAATCACCTTCTCTCCTGCTCCCCTTCCTTCCTCCCCCAACCCCTCCAATGTTGAAGAAGAAAGGGAAGCAAAAACATTCATGCATTGGCTGTATCAAAAGCTCAGTGTGTATTCTGCATTTATCATCTCTCTGTCTCTGTCAGGATGTTTCATCATGAGTCCTCTGAAAGACTGTGGCTGGTCATTGCTTTGAACAGAGTTCCTAAGTCTTTCAAGGTTTTTGACAAACCCTTTCTTGTTGTTGTTTTTTGAGTTTTTTTGGTGAGGCAATTGGGGTTAAGTGACTTGCTCAGAGTCACGCAGCTAGTGAATGTTATATGTCTGAGGCTGGATTTGAACTCAGGTCCTCCTGACTTCAGGGTTGGCGCTCTATCCACTGGGCCACCTAGCTGTCCCAAACCCTTCACCAAACAAAACCCTAAAGAAAAAATAATTTTTGTGTTTCCTTTCTCCTTTCTCATTCTTCCTATCCTTTCTCATCCTCATAGCCACATATTTCTTTCCTTCCTTCCTTCCTTCTTTCCTTTCTTCCTTCTTTCTCTCTCTAAGAGCCATGAAGTACATGGTCCATTCAAAATTGTTAATATTTACTTTCTACAAATATAACATCAAACTATACTTTTTTGAAATTCATCCACACACTAGAACCATAGTTGCCTAGAGACTTTTCTGATGCCAATTGCAGGAGTGTAAAAGAACCCACAGGCAGGCTTGAACCCATGTACCATATATTAGGTGGCACAATGGATAGAGTCCTGGGCCTGGAGTCAGCAAGACTCATCTTCCTGATTCAAATGTGGCCTCAGACACTTACTAGCTGTGTGACCCTGGGCAAATCACTTACCCATATTTGCCTCAGTTTCCTTATCTGTCAAATGAGCTGGAGAAGGAAATGGCAAACCACTCTAGTATCTTTGCCAAGAAAGCCCTAAATGGGGTCACAGAGAGTCAGAAATGACTGAAATGACCAAACAATGACATGTGAGTGAATCCCCAACTGCTCACTGGCAGCTTTAAAACCTCTACTTTAGAGAGGCTCTCGGGGGCAACTAACTTGTTGGCATTAAAAGTGCTTTAAACTTTTATGGCATTTCAAAGAACAATATTTTCAAAGGCCTGCTGGGACTCTGAGTTCTCCTATCTCTGTGGTGGGGATACTACTCCTTAGATCCAAGCCAAGAAAGTGGTACTGTGCAGATAAAGTCTACAGCTGGTAGCACAGTAGATGGATTGCCAGGTTTGGAATCAGAAAGACCTGAGTTCAAATTGAGCCTCAGACACTTAGATGGGTGAAACTGGACAAGTTACTTAACCTTTCTCTGCTTCAGTTTCCTCAACTATAAAATGAGGATAATAACAGCATCTACCTCCCAAAGTTGTTGGGAGGATCAAATGAGATAGTATTTGTAAAAAGCACTTAGCACAATGCCTGGCACATAGTAGGTGCTTATATAAATAGTGATTCCCTTTCCCCCTATAAATATGAATGTAGGTTAATGAGACTGATATTTTAACAAACATACCAGAATATACACATGGAAAAAAAAAACAAACATGCTGTTGCCTTCAAAGTAGTCAACTTGGGAGATAAAAGGCTTGTTCCAAAAAGGAGGCCTTTACCTCAAAAAAAAAAAAAGCTCTGGAACCCCTCTTATGGTATTGCCTCCAGAGCCAAGTAGTCACATCTCAGTTTTATTTTATCTTTTTTTACTCTTAACCAAATGCCCTGTTACCTAACCTGACCTTAATTATCAAACTTAAGCCCACTCATAGGATCATCCTGTAGATAGACAGCTAGAAGAGACCTTAGAGGTCTTTTAATATAGCCTTCTCAAGCCCCTCCCCCATTCATGTTGCTTCCACTTTACACATGAGGAAACTGAGGACCAAAGAGGTAAGTGACTTGGCCAAGGTCACACAGGGAGTAATTTCCAAAGACAGAAGTCAAACTCAGATCCATTGACTCTAAGTTCAGCATTCCAAGGTCAGTGCTGCCCCACTGTGCCATACTACCTTTGACTTTCTAGATTTTTCCCAAAACCAAATTCATACTCAAAAGATGAAGCTTTACCAGGATTAAAAGTTTTCAAAAGAAAATGCCACAGGTGCTGAAGACAATTCAGAAGAAGAACCTCTAAAATGTCCTGAACATCATTGGAACAGCCTCCCACCATGATGGCTTTGAAGAAGACAGTCCTTATTTTGATGACTGCATTCCCATTCTGGCATGTGTGTTCGAATAACAGCCCCTTTACTTGAGACTAACTCCATCCATCCATCCATCCATCTATACACCCATACATATATGTATATGTGTGTTTGCACTTCATTAGCAGGTGGCTTTTACTAGTTCAGTAAAACTTATTCGATTTGGATCCTAAGGGATAACTTCCTCACTTTAGAGACACAGGAACTCAAAGTCCTAGCAGCACTCAGATAACAGAGTTTTGCAAAATGCACTTAGTCTATTCCCTTCATTTTGTCACTGAAGAAACAGAGAATTTAAATGACTTGCCCAAGGTTGAAAATCCAAGACTGAGCCCAGCTCTCCTGAGAGATAGATGGACAGTCTGTCTTAGTGGCATAATCCATGAATCCATTGCGCTGTCCTGCTCCATGCTGAGGATACAAATAGAAGCAACAAGACAGGTCCTACCCTAACAGAGCTCCATTACATTTTAATGGCGCACTAATGGAAGACAGCAAATATAGTGGGTCCAGAAAGTGGGGAGTGGCAAAGAGGGACAAGAAAGTGATAAGAAGCAGTCCTGAGACTCCAAATTCAGGCCTCTTTTTTATTTTTATTTTTTGCTACAATGTCTCTTTATTTGTATAACTGCTAGTAAGTGTGTATATATATATATATGTGTGTGTGTGTGTGTGTGTGTGTGTGTGTGTGTGTGTGTGTGTGTGTGTGTGTATACATACACATATATACATACATGTTTAAGTTACCTAATAGTTTCATCTTTTCTTTTTAATTTAGTCACCTGGATTTTCAATCACATTTGATAGCACAGTTATACTCTGACTTTACTTCTCACTTACCTGTTGGTAAACTCACTACAGAGCCGCTCTCTTGTAGCAAATCTCTGCTCTGATGATTATATGAGATTCTGGGTCTGTCGGTTTGCTCTTTACATACTCAGATATGCTTTTTTATTCACTTGCTTTTTAGAGTCTATGGTTTTAGAGGATGAGAGGTTTTCTCTTAGTCTGTAATCTCCTCCTGTCCTTTAGGCACTCCTAGAAACAGCTGTCTACACTTGCTGCTTCTGCTTCCTCTCTCTCACTCCTCAGCCCTTTGCAGTCTGGCTTCTGACCTCCTTCGTTCTCTCAGTTGTCGCTAGTGATCTCTTCATTTCCAAATCTCACGATCATTTTCCATTCCTCATCCTTCTCAAACCCTCTGCCCTATCTGACATTGTCAACCTCCCTCTCCCCTCTAGACTTTTGTGACACCACTCCATCTTGGTTCTCCTACCTGTCTAACTGCTGCTTCAGCTTTCTCTTTGTTGGTTGATCATCCAGATCATGACTCCTAACTGGGGGTGTTGCCCAAGGCTGTGCCCTAAGTCCCCGACTTCTCTCTCTCTCTCTCTCTCTCTGTGGTGTTATCCTCATCTCCTTACCATCCAATCAGTTGCCACATCTTCCTTTCTACTTCTGTAGCATCACTCTCTCTCTCCTGACACAGCTGACTCCTTAGTCCAGGCCCTAATCACCTCTCCCCTGGATTATTGCAGCAGCCTGGTCACTGGTCTCTCTGCCTCAAGTTCATCTTCCACACTGCTGCCAAAGTGTTTTCCTTAAGAACAAATCTGGCTGCATCACTCCCATGCTCAGGCAACTCAAGTGGCTTCCTGTTGGCTTTAGAATCAAATATAAACTCTTGTATGTAGTTCTAAACACCTGTCCTAACCTTCCCCTAATCTCTCATTCCTGACTCTTCTTCCAATACTGCAATTCAGCCAAACTGGCCTTGCCTCTGACTCGCATACCACTTCTGTTTCCTGTCTTCGTGCTTCTGTATTGGCTGTCCCTCATGTCTGAAATGTACTCTCATCTCACCTTCATCTCAGAAATCCCCTCTCTTCTTTCCATATGCAACTTGTCCTGCAAATGCCCTCTGTTCAAACTTCAGATACTTTGGATAGAACAATTTTACATGTATATTTGTATCCTTCTCTTTATGTCTGTCATGCGCATGCGTGTGTGTGTGTGTGTGTGTGTGTGTGTGTGTGTACACATACGCACTAAATGAAATAATCTCTGTTTGCAAGGAAGGGCATAAAATCTGATGGGTGAGACAAGGATAGAAACATACATGTATTGATATAGCTATAGAGATATCCAGATCTTAATAGATATCTATCTATAGCTATCTATAGAGATGCCTATATCTTTATAGATATCTATAGAGTTATGGATATCTCTCTCTATATATATATAGCTATCTCATATGAATATATCTACATCCTTATTGTCTCCCCCATCATATTATAAGCTCCTTTCTTGCAAACAGAGATTGTTTCATTTAGTGTATTTGTCTCCCCACAATATAGCACAGTCCCTAGCACATAGTGAAGGCTAAATAAACACTTGTTGATTAATAGGCTATTAAGTACAACCTTATATACTAGACTGCTGTCACAATTATAATACCAACAGCTCACATTCACTCAAAGCTTTAATGTCCTCATAACAACCCTGGCAGGTAGTTAGCAAAAGCATTGTTTTTTTTCTCCTTTAGAGATGAAGAAACTGAGGTTGGGGGTAGAGCAGAGAGATGGCCAGGTTCACTTCACAGTTATCACATTTCACTTGATTCTGCGACTCTGAGGCTGGTACTTTAACCTGTACCATGACTTAGCCTCAGTCCTATTATTGTCCCCCTCCTGGGTTCTCCTTTGGGAGCACATGGACTACAGCTACATGTCTAACAAGGTTCACGGGGGAGGAGGGGGGGGCTTGGAGAGCCCTGTTTGTCACATTGCCTGTAGATTGACAGTATGTTTTTCCTACTGCACAAAGTTATAAATGGTCAGAATTAAGTCATCAGGAGACCAGAGTTTTTTGGGCTTTTTCTTTTTTTTTTTTTTTCCTTTTTGCAGCCTGTCTCGTGGGGGCTAGATTCCAGAGAGGCAGCCTGGGTGCATATATGCCAGTACAACCAGGATTTCAACAATGTCAGTAATCTTTGCTCATCATACCAAAAAAGCAGTGTGTCAATGTACTCCTGAAGATTCATTAGCATACAGACTCTCTGGGCTTGCTCACAAAGCAGGATTTGGGATGTGCTGGTTTCTCAGCTTGTCTGGCTACCTCTGACTGAAAAGAACAACTAAAAAAAACCCCACAACAACAACAAGAAAAGTGCTCTCTTCCTCTCCCATGGCAAGAAAACACTGAAGATGATTCGTAAGAGGGTGGGATGAATTGATGTTTAAAGCAATCACCCTTTGGAGAGACTGTCTGTCTTCCATTCCCTTTGTTTTTCTAACCTAGTTTTAAATCACTGGGCGAATAAATCACCATGCAGCCTACTTATGAATGATCCCGTCCTAAAGTATTTCTTGTCCTTATTTTAACAGACCTTAAATCGGTTACAATGTCTATACATACACATATGTAAGTGCCTATATATGCGTCTATATGGATAGCTAGATATAGATATTTGTTTGCTCTCTCTTTCTTCCCCGCTCTCCTCTCTCTCTCTCTCTCTCACTCTCTCCTTCTCTCTTTCAGTGGGGGATGGAGGGGAGAAGTAACGTACAAGCAGATGTGCTGTTAGATCTACAGGCTTCTGCCAACCATATGGCATCTTAAAGAAAGATGGTTGGAGCGTCTGGATTCGCAAAGAGTCGGGATGGAAAGCCATGTGTCGTGTTGGTACAGGCAGTTGTTTTAGCTCTCTCTAAAAGGCTTCAGGAGATTGTGTAATGGAACAAATGGTGTACTGCGAGCCTCAGAACAGCCTTCCCGCTGCTGGAGAGGCAATTGGCCCTCAGGCGGGTACTGCTTCTTTCTCCCCCCTATTATCATGTATTATTTTTTCTAATGTACTGGAAACTTGGAGACTTGACTCTGAACTTTTTAACTAATAATTAAGTTTCTGGCTTCCCCTAACTCCCTGCACCCATATTCTCTCTCCTTTCATTTATTAATTAAAATGAACAAGTCCTCTGTGCTCGACACTGGTGCGTGTGCCCAGTCTACCAATTTGCTTACTTGAAGTCCTGTTCTCCGAATCACCGTGTCACAATTGTGGCTGCTGACCAGGCTTTGGGGGTACATGTTTGCTCCTATGTTTCATTTCCCCAAACCATAGCACGATCAAATGGCTTGAGTTCCTTAATATGTTAGCCCAGGATTCAAAAACAGTTGCACTGATCTTCACCGCATATGTGGTGAAAGTTGCCTCCTTGCTCATGTTAGAGTAAATGCCCCATCAGACTTCACATGCAGAGATTGTATGGAGTGGGAACAAGATTAGTTCCTGTCCATGAGACCCATAAAAGATGCTGTCTGCAGGATGACCCTGCTTGTCATAGCCCTGTCTGCAGCTGAATATCAACCTCGAAATTGTACTCATTAGTAAAGGAAAAGGATCACAGAGGGGCTATCACTTCTTATCCATGCTGTTTGTTTTAGAAGCTACATATTGGATGCTTCAGTTCTTGTGCAGAGTTTACCATTCTGATTACTTGAAAAAAAAAATTTGCACTGAAGACTTAGAAATAACAGAACCACTTAACCTTGAGCCAGATATTTGGAACCCATTGATATCACAACCCCAACACCACACCTCCACCCACATCCCAATGGGAAAAGTAGATAGTTTTAAAATCTCAAAATATTATTTATCAGTGATATGCCAATCAGATGTCACTTGTCATGAGTAAGGTTTCTAGGTTCAAGTCTTTTGTTTTAAGTGGGTTAAGGGGGAAGGAGCTGTGAGACCTCTCAAACTGACTGGAGGTTGAAATGATTCTAATACCTCTATTTTCTTGGCCAAGCACCATGTGCATCTCAGCTGTGTTTGTAGGCCATCTTGAGATCTTCCAAAGTTATTTCTTTGTTTTGTAACAATTTCAAGGTGATTGTCCATGAAAAATATACCTTTTGATCAGTGAAAAGCTGACACTGATTTCCTCCACACTATAGATGACTGGATCTGAGGTACTAGATAGACTTTGAGTCGTAGTTTCAGAATAGCAAAATGATCAGTTGATTTGCTCATTTTGGTCAAAGAAATAGTTATATTTCAAGGAACAAAATCACCCACAACCACTTGGTTGACCAAACTAATCCAGAATAGGCAGTCTAGCCATTTGTTATATGTACAGATTATATCTCCCAAGACCATTAAGAACCTGACTTAAGCTAATACTGGCAGGGTGTAGATTGTCTTGTACTGTGAATCTCAGTCCTTTGGAACCCAAGCTGTGTCCACCACCTAATTTCACACAGGTAGCTGACCCAAAATGATATGGTTTCTGGGAACTGAAGTCAGTCATAAGTTGCTAACATGCAGATGAAAAAAAGTCAATGTCCCTGTGGCAGTCCTCAGAGCCACCCACCCACCTTGATAATCAGCTGCCATCTCCTAAAGGAATCAGGGAACTTACAGTATATATCACTTCCCGAAAACCCCCTTTTGGCAGTGCAAAAGCATCTTGAGTTTTTGCTTTGTAAATGACACCATTCATTAATCTGAAAAGGTTGCCCAGTGCAGACTAATGAAACCTGGTAACTATACAACCCAGCTCCACTCCTGGGTGATGGCACAGAGTCTAGAAATCCAAATTCAGGTTCCACATCCAACTTGTGCTTAAGATCACAGCATTTTAACGCACTTGTTGCTCAGGCATGTTCTTTTTGTCATCTTAACAAAGGTCAGTTCAGTTTAGAGACTTTATTATAGCTTTCTTTCAGATATAAAAGCTTTTTTTCTGTAGGGCAATCTTGTCATTTAAAATCTTAAAATAGTATTATTTTATTCTCGTGAATCCTTTATGGGGGTATGTGTGTGTGCGTGTGCATGCAAATCTTTCTTATAAAAATATCCCATCTCATATTTTAGCAGACATTTTCCCTTTTTTCTTTAGGGCTTATGTCATGCCCACCATGCTAAGGGACTAGGATTTTGTTACATCTTTGGGACATCTTCATATTGGAGCCTATGTGGGGAAGGGCACTATAAAGAAAACATTTGTGATAATTTAACATCTAAATCCTCTTGCCCCAGATCTTCGCTTTCTTCATTGTATTTGTGAGTTATTCTCTCTGCCTATCGGGGAATCCACTGCCATAGGGATTAGAAGCTGCCACTCAAATTGCTGGAGTCCAAATTTTGCTGCATTAGAATTTACCAAAACAGTACAATTAAACCGCAACATATTTCTTAACATTTTTAATTAAGACAGTGACTGAAAGATGTAGATTAACAGAAGTTACTGTTTTTATCAACATATTTTCTCCCTCTCCTTCCCTCTCCTATCAGCACCCCTCCTCCCCTCCCACCCCCCTCCTCCCTCCTTTTTCTCCCTTTCTTTAAATGTCTGATGTCAGTTTGGTCCACATGTATGTTACGCACATGGCATTGAGGAAACAAAGTGAAAAATTCTCTTTTAATTCTACGCCGTGTGCCCAAGCACCACATGCACTGTCTACATGTCGCTTCTTATGAGGTTCATGCTGGGAGTTTCTTTTTAAAGGCAAACTGTTTCTGAAGGAAAGAGTTCAGGTTGGGCAGATTGTGTTAGAAAATCTTGCTGTCTTAGATTGAATTAATATACTGATTATTCTGTGCTGTCTCAGACTGGCAGTGTATTTAAAGGTTCAACAGTGTCTGAGAATTTGAAGAAAGAAAAAGAAAGAGGAATGGTGAACAGAGACAAAGAATCTGGAACTGGAGTTTAGAAGGGAAACCGAATGGGATCTTGTAAGGGGCAGGGTCAACAACGCATGGGAAACTATTCAGGAAGGTACTCCATCAAGACTCTGCACAGTGTTTGCTAGTTTTCTAGGACTCATTCAGGGACAATCTCAAATTCAGTTTGTTTTTTAGGTTTGGATTTTTTTTCTTTTTGAGTGGGAAGAAGGGATGGAGAAATATCTTCTGTGTTGGTTTGGGAGCTAGGAAAAATAGTTCCCTTTTTCCTTCCTCCTTGAATTAAATTCTCACAATTTATCAGCAAATCTATTTGAGCAGCTATAGAATTTGATGTCTTTTTCAAAGGTAGAAATAAATTCAAGGCTAGACAATTTTATAAAATCTGCCTGTCATATATCTTTATTCCTTTATCATCAAATATCTTTATTCTCTATATTCTTTTAAGTGAAATTTGAGCTCCAACATTCTCACCAACAAATGATGATTCATTTATTTGTTTGCAAGTAAGTAATTAACAGGCAAAAAACCCAAATACAGTCACCCAGCATCTTTCACATCCCTGGGAAACGAAACTTCCCTTTCCTCGTCTATCTGTTTATAGTTTCCTCAGTGAGTTAATGAAACCTTCATCCATCTCCTCCTCTTCTCAACTGCCACCTTCTCTATTTAATCCCTTCCCTTCTGCCAAAGCCCCAGACCTCTGACAGTCCCCATGTTGCCTAACTGAGCCAGATGCTCTGTTCCCCAGCCCCCCCCCCAAACTGGAGGCTCATAAGGTCCCCTCAGCAGCACACTTCTCCAGACACAGGGAGCTCTGGTCCAAAGCCCTGCCAAGTGCGAGGGAGCAACATTGGCTGCAGAGCCTGGGGGCCAAAACTAGGCACTGGCTTGTCATAGAGGAAGGGAAAACTAGCGAACAGGAGAGCACTGTACTGCCCAAGCACTGTCCGGACTACTGACCTTTGTGAAAGTGCTTGCAAAGTTCCTGTGAAGAAGGAGGGGAGTTGATTTAGGAAAGGGTTAAATGACTTTCCCTCAGTCCCACCAAAAAAAAAAAGAGCTCTCAGATATGGGTCAAGAGATAGATTTTAATAATAATTATGAAAGGTGGACCTATTTTTTTTTCTGTTAAAGGCTTATGATGTAGCAAATCTGTCATGAAGTACAGATTAGGAAAATAAGACATGAGTGATCCTTAGGGGTGCACTTCTATCCTGCAAAGAGTATAAAAGGTCTCCAGTTTGTTCACTTGTATACACACAACCACTCCCCTATTTCTTTGAACAGAATTTGCTGAAACATTGGAACTGAAATATTTTATTGCCAGCATCAAAGATGTTAATTTTTTTTTCTCTTTCCCTAATTTGTTTCTGGGTAGCAGTTGCTCTGAAAAAGGAAAAAAAAACCAGGAAATAATCTTGATGGATGATTTTGCCCAGGAGAATCCCATGAGCATGGGGAGGAAAAGGAAGCTTGGGGAAAGCAGGAACGCTGTTTTGCTGCCTCCCTCTCACTAACGGGGAACCTGCTGCTTCAGGGGAAGGGTGCACAGCATGACGTTTGCCTCCATGGCTTCTTCTCAGGCCCTCCTTTCACATGACTCTTTGCCCGCTCTTTGGCCCCTGTTAGACTCACTGATGCTACTGGGGGAGAAGAGGGTGACACTACCTCCAGTGCTGGTCTCTCCTATCTCACCCCTGGCCAGCCAAGGAATGCGGACACGTAGAGAGTAAGTGAAGGCCAAGAGCACTGCTGAGTAACTTCCTTAAAATTCATTTCACAGAGACCACAAAGGGGCCGATGACCAGAGAGGGCAATGTGGTTTTAGTTAAAAGAGTAGCAGATACCTCCTCAGCCACTGACCAGAGCCAACTAAGTCATGTCACTTCCTGGGCCCCATTTTTTAAATGAAGGAACTGAAGTAACTGTGTGGCACAGTGCTGGCTCTGGAGTCAAGAAGACCAGAATGAAAATCTGGCCTCAGCCTGGATTACTAGCTGTGTGACCCTGGGCAAGTCACTTAACTTCTGTGGAAGGAAGGGAGGGAAAGGAAGAAGGAACGAAGGAAGGAAGGAAGGAAGGAAGGAAGGAAGGAAGGAAGGAAGGAAGGAAGGAAGGAAGGAAGGAAGGAAGGAAGGAAGGAAGGAAGGAAAGAAATAAGCACTTATTAACTACCTGACATATGCTAGGCACTGTGCTAAGTGCACAGTGAGGCTGTTTGCCTCAGTGTCCTCATACCTAAAAACGGAGATAAAAATTGCACCTACCTCACAGGGCTGTTGTGAGGATCAAATGAGATAATATTCCTAAAGCATTTAGCCAGTGCCTGACATATGGCAGGTGCTTCATGAATGCTCATCTCCTCCCTTCCTTCCTCCTTCCTTACCTTCCTTCCTCCCTTCTTCCCTTCCTTCTAGCCTCCATTCTCTCCTCCCTTTCTTCTTTTCTTCCTTCCTTCAAGGTGATCTCTAAGATCCTTTCTAGCTTTGCAATTTTATAAATTTATGATAATCAGCATATTCACTCCTTAGAGCTGTGATTGGGATGTGTGATTTTACAGAAGCAACACTTAGCTGAAGCCTACCTTTTGGGACACCTCCAGGGGCTTTGTAATAGATGTAGTAATCCTTCACCTCCCGGGGCCAAAAGCAGAATATATAAATTGCAAAGAAGATTCAAAGTGAGCTAGACACTAGAGTACCTCAGTCTAATAGTGGTCTTTAGTTTACTCCTCTTTCTACTCTTTTTCTGCTATATTTAATCCAGAAAAAAAAATTCCTTTTTCCCCCTATTTTATAAGAAACATCCCATTGAAGAAAAATTTCTACCCCTCTCTATTTGATGGTCCTATGAAACATCTCATGTTATGCACGTAAGAACCAGGTATTTCACCTGTAATCCTATATACCCAAGCATTTTGAGCTCTAATATCAGAAAGCTTCATTTGGGGCAGGTAATTAGTTGCTTTCATTGTATTCTTCATCTCAAGGCAAGCTCCATACATACCTACATGTATATACATATATACACACACACATACACACATATGTACACATACATACCACTTGACTTCTAATATGGTTGAGGGGGACCTACACAGCGTGCTTTTGTCTCTGCCCATTTTCTCTACCTAGAAAAAATGTCTTCCCAGAGCGCTAAGAGGGGTAATATGGCCTAGGGGACAGAGGGCCAACTTGGAAGTTACAGATGAGTTTCCAGTCTTCACTGATTGAAGGAATTTCTGCAGTAGGACACATTAGCAGGTCCGGACAAAGTCATAATTTTTCACTTTTCCAGAATGAATCCTTTTAGATGCAGTTTTCCCTGCAAATCTTACAAAATAACTTAATAGAGGAATTCTTTCCCCCATGCTCCTACACACATTGCTCTATAGGTATTTGTCTCTGCAGCAGTTTGATTCTGTTGAATCCCAGATGAGCCTGCAAGCAGGACCAATCCTCCTGATCTACCACAAACCTTCTGTCTGGAAAATTATACAATCATATTATCATAACACTTAGAGCTGTGTAAGGACCCCCTTTTTACTAAGTGATTTATTACTCATAGCAGAATTCCTTTGGCTGCCTGTTTTATTTCTGAGACACTCTCTGTTCAGCTCAATTGGTCGCCTTCAGTTACTGTGGCAACCAGCAGATGGGGTTCTTTGACAAGGGTCAGCAGGGAGGCTGCCTCAGTGTAGACAGGAAGAGCAGCTAAATCAGAAGCTTTCACTACCAACAGTGCTGCCATGGACAGCCAGGAGTAGTTATCAGATTACTTGTATTAAAACCCAATTAAGAGGTGTGCCAGAGCAGGCAGGCCGGGTGATTGAGTTTGGTGATTGAGAGGCTGTGGCTCTGCTCTGATTCCACTGGGCCACGGCAGCCAGGTGGGCTTGGCTACAGGCATCAGCCAACTGCACAAAAGCAATCCTGAAATGACGGAGCTTGTCCTACCAATAAGGGGCTTGTTGGTATATCAAGTACAGGTCGTGAACCCCAACCACGAGGGCTGAGATTCCCCAAGAGCTCAGGGTCCATACGACCTCCCTTAGAACACACCAGGAAGGTCTTCGGGGCATCAGGACAGGGCCCCAGGCAAATTCTCTTAGCATCATAACCATTTCACCTGCCATTGGCAAAACTGAAAGTGAGGCTATTATTTTAAATCACCTTATGTCTTAATGGGCATTTTCTTCTCTCTGTATTCATTCCACTTGTAATTTTGTTAAAGATTATGTTTAGTAGGTTTTTATTTTAGCAACAGGCCTGTTTTCACTGTCTCTTCTGACTTAACGGGATTTTCTTAAGAAATGTGGAAGTAGTTGGAGTTTGGCTTTGCTTTGATGTCTTCTAAGGTTCTTCCAACTCTAAAAGTTATATGAAATATCAGGATTTGACTGTCCTCAATTGTAATCTCCCCAAAGGCAGGGACCTGGCAGTAAGTTGTTTTTGTATGTCTCCCAACACCAAATAGTACTTTGCACATAGTAAGTGCTTAAGAAATTACTACTGAACGAATTTTATTGTATCTATCAACCAACAAGCATTTATTCTCCATTTTTTTTTAGGCAATTGGGGTTAAGTGAGTTGCCCAGGGTCACACAGCTAGTGAGTGTCAAATGTTTGGTCTGAGACCAGCTTTGAACTTAGGTCGTCCTGACTTCAGGGCTGTTGCTCTATCTACTGCGCCACCTAGCTGCCCCCAACAAGCATTTATTAAGCACCTACTATTTATTGAGCACCTATGAGGGAGGCAATGTGTGGTATTGTGAGTGGAGAACTGGGCCTGGGAGTCAAGAAGACCTGCATTCAAGACCCATCTCTGACACATACTGGCTGTGTGACCCTGGGCACTTTTACTTTCTCCATCACCCTAGGCAGTGCTCTGTCACTCTAGGTTACAAAGCAAATACCCATTTGCATTAGTAGAAGGAATTTCTTTACTGACAGTTCCCCCATATCAGTGAAATCACAGGTCCAGTCCAAATGTTCTGGGCACATTTGTATCCCAAATGAGAATACAGTAAATGAGGACACAAATGCAAATCCGTGAGGCAATCATCATAAATGTATTTGTGCTTCTGCTCGGGAGGATTCATCTACTACTCCAAATGTATTATGAGTTGTTTCTATTGGGAGGTTATACTGCAAGGTGGAAATTTAACAGGCGTATGAAGCTGTGACAATAACAATGATAATTATAATTATTATTATAAATGCTTTAATATATTGCCCTAAGTTTGCCAGATGTTCTACATATATGAGCTTATTTGACCCTGACAGTCCTATCAGAGAGGTACCATACTAGTGGTATTAACACACAGCTAGTAAGTGTCTAGACTACAATCCCAGTCAGGGCTCTTGCCGCCACACCATGCTGTGTCTCAATTATATATTCACTATTGATTTTTTAAAAAGATAACTGTTGTCCCCATGGAGTCACATACTTAGAAGGATTGTGATGCTGCTGTTCAATTCAGCTAATGTTTCCTAGAGCTTACTGCATGGGAGGCACTGTCCCTGGTACTGGGAAGACAAGTGTATTTACTGACACAGTCCCCTCCCTACGAGAAGTCTCCAGTCTAGTGGGGGTGACATACACACAGATATGATGCAATAGCGACCTAGAGAGCCGTACCTTGTGGAATCAGGTAAAGCTCTGTTCAGATTCTGCCGTAGACACTAGCTGTGTGATCCTGGTCGTGTCAGTCAGACTCTCTGAGCCACAATTCTGTCATCTATAAAGCGAGGGTAATATCTGCCTCACAGGGTTGTTGTGAGAGAACATACGTACAGTGTATTGCAAACCCTAAAGCACCATATAAATGCTACCAATCCTTATGGACAATGTGTTCTAGGAAATCTGAAGACAGAAAACCTTTCAGCTGGAGAAATCAAAGAAGGCTTTATGGAGGGGTGTCTTAAGGAACTGATCCTTAGAGGAAGAGAAGGATTTTGACGGGCAGAGAGCAGAGAGCTCATTCTAGGTATAGAGGACAACCTGCACAGATATATGGAGGGAAGAAACAGGTTCAGGCAATACCTACTAGTCTGGAACATAGAGTAGATAAAGGGGTTGTTGTTTTTCAGTCATTTGGTCATTTCAGACTCTTCATGATACCATGGCCCATAACATAGAAAATCCGTGGGGTTTTCTTGGCAACTTAGCTGGAGTGGTTTGCCATTTCCTTCTCCAGTGCATTAAGGCAAACAGAAGTTAAGTATATGAGGCTGGATTTGAACTCAGCTCTTCCTGACTCCAGAGTCAGTGCTCTATCCACTGAACCTCCTAGCCACCTCTGGATAAAGATGACTGCAAAGATGCAAAATAAGGCTAGGTTAAGGAGTGTGCATGTGTGTGTGTGCATGTGTGTGTGTGTCTCTTTTATCCTATATAACAAGGCTGTATTTGATCTGTGCATTAGAAACTAAGGGGGCTAAGAAGTGGAGGTGAGGAGAGAGTGTGTTCCAACATGAGATGCAACCTTTGCAAAAGTACAGAATCAGGAAATGCAATGTCATGGGTGAAAAATAGCAAGAAGGTCAGTTTGGCCACAATGTAGTGTATGTAAAAAGGAGCAATGATGGGAAGGTGTGCTGGAATTAGGTTGTGAATGCCAAACAGAGGGGTTTTAGTTGATTGTCGGGACATTTAGGAGCCACTAGAGCTCATTGAATGGAGGATTCTATTGTGCTTTAGGAATATCATTAGAGCAGCTGTGATGGGGTGGAGAGGAGTGAGATTCGAGAGAAGATCAACTGGGGGCTATTGCTAGTGCAACAGTCCAAGCAGAGGTAATAGAGGCCTGAACTACTTCAGAGGGAAGGTGCTTTTCCAGAATGGTCGTGCCTTGTAAGAACTGTGACCAGAGTCTACCCTGGGCAAATGGAAGTCTTCAAAGTGTGTTCAGTGCTGCCCGACCTCTTCTTCCTCCATGTTATTCTTTCACTTTGAGGTCTGCCCTCCTCATACTTCTCTTTTCTCCTACTTCCCCCTAATTAACAAAAGGCATTATACAAACTAAGTCAATGTGCTTTCTCAGAAGGAATTCCATTTTAAATTTATCTCTTAATTGTGGAATAAAAGCCCGTGTCCCTTATTAGACAGATTTCCTGCACTTGAAAGCAGGGGAAAAGGTTTATTATTACACAGGTATTTTCACATCTTCTCATTAGAAAACACATTGTAAAAGCACATACCTTATCTACAAATATATGACTGGTCCTATCTCTGGTGAATAGAGGGGATTTGATATGATAGCAAATGAAAATGGAAAGAGTATGACACACTCATAAATCTAATTTCTCATAATTAAAGATCAAATGATTTCCAGAATTGCACATCACATAACAAAGTTGGATCTGGGCATTGGGAAATCTAATATCAGCCATCTGAAATTGCCTTCACCTTTGGAATGATGCTCTGAGTCTAGAGAATCCACCAGAGCAGTGGTTAAATTCATGTATGGAAGTATAGTCATCCTTGTCCACTTTTACCACTTGTGCCTGGCTTTTAATTCATTAATTGAAATAATGTAAAACAGTAATAATTTTTGAGTCTCAGTAAAATACGTTATTTTGAATTGATGTGATTTCTTCATTGAAATTTATCACATCACATTATATCATAGGGACAAATCAGGCAGCTTTATGTCTGCTGGGATTTCATTATTGATAATAAATCAGGCTGGAAACCAATCAATCAGTCAGTCAATAAGCATTTAAGGTATTGTGTACTAGGCACTGGATTTAAAAAAAAAATCAAAAGTCGTTGCCCTTAGGCAGCTTACATTCTGTTGGAAGAGACGTCACCCACATGTGTATTATAAACACAATAAATACAAGATAATATTACAGATGGAGGAAGGGAAAGAAGGGGCAAGAAAGGCTTCATGTGGATGGTGAGAGAAATGATTATTTCTTTCCGGTATTAATAGCCAGTTACTGAATTAGGACTAAAGTTTTTCTCTTTCCTTTTCCTCATTTAGAAACCAACCTCTGTAGGCTATTCAGACAGCCTTTGAAGTAAAGGGCTGATACTAAGACAAAATATTGGGCGAGATGCACCCAACTGGAAAAGTTTAGATCTAATCAAAAGGTAAAGAAATTTTAGTTTAGGTGAATTGGTGGATTCCAGCCCATTGTGTTTTAGTCAGACAGGTCTGGGTAGGAGTGGATCCCCCCTTTTGTCTAGATTGCCCTAGATGGGATGTTAGGTGTATTGATAAGTCTCTTTGTGCAAGATAAGTGTCTTTGTCACCAACCGGTTTACCTCAGCCCAAGTTAGCGAACTTTAGAGTTATGGCTGAACTGTTGGGTTCGTGAAAGGGAGAGACACATAAACAACACATGAAAGCTAGAGTGGATCTAGGTTGTGAAAAGTCTGAAATGCCAAGTAGAAAAATTTATGTTTTAGCCTAGAAGTAATAGGGAGTTACGGGAGTTTATAGAGCAGGGGTTAGAGAGATTCCATGAAAAGGAGCAGACTGATTCACCTTTGTGTTTATCTAATATAAAGTAAATTTTCAGTTTAAAGTAAAAAATAAAAAATAAAAATAATTTATGGTGGCAGTTTCTCTACTGGCAGGAAGAAAGCCAGATGTCTCTACTTCTGGTGAATATGGAGTTTACTAAGACCTGTAATCCATGATGAATTAAAGCATAGTTACATCAGAGAGGAAGCTGAGCCATGTGGATTTAATACCTAAATGAGAACTGTTAGCTTATTTACTAGTTTTGTTGTTTGCCCTCCACAAAGTGATACTGTAGATGGGGAAGAGATTTTCATTTTGATGAGGACAACTGCCCCTCTCCTCCACTCTGTTTCCAAAACAGAGCTCTCAGGAAAGCACTTTGGAGAAGAAAATACACTCTGTGACATGCGTAGATCTCATTTTTCCTATTCTCCTAGTGTTGTTTCCTTCTACCAAAAAGCATCAGTTTAATACTGGGGCATTCCTGCAGTTAAAAAAGTCTGAACTTGCAAAACAGGCCAAATTGGGAGTAACTGTTTTCTTTACCAAAAATGAATTCACCATCGGGTTCCTTTAATGAAGTGGCAAACTGCTCTTGTGCCTTCAAAAAGGAGTCAATTTGCAGAAATTTGATTTATACGGAACTTTGGAGTAATGTGTCTGTTACTTAAAGCAAGATACAACTATTCTGTAGTCAAACTCACAGGTCATGTATGTCTAACAACTTGCATGTGTGTGTGTGTGTGTGTGTGTGTGTGTGTGTGTGTGTGTGAACATGTGCACAGGTTTGTCTCTGAAAGAATCTGCCCCTGCAACTTTGTCCCAAAGACAAACACTTCAAGCTCTCTCCAGCGTCCTGTCTAGCCCTGAAGTTTTATGATTCCAGAATCCAGTATTTGGTATTATCCATGACTCCACTCTTCTTCATTATTGCCCCGAGCAAGGAATAGATGAACATCCTATGTTTGGACTCAAGAGACCTGGCTTAGAACCTGGCACTCACCTTGGGAAAATGATAAGGTGAATGACCTTGGGCAGATCAGTTAACATCTCTGAAGCTTTCAGTTCCCTCTGCTGTTAAATGGGGATGGAAAATGCTTTTTACCAACTAGCTCACAGGGAAAATAATCACTTTGTAATCCTTGAAGTGCCACATAAATCTTGGTTGTTATTTCATGTATATCTACAGTTTGCAAAACCTAGGACTGCTTGCAACAGTAGGTGGCATGCTCTTTTCCTTCCTGATGGCGATGCCCTTCCCAGGGAGTGGCCCGATTGGTCTCCATACACTCAGCTGCTAGACTGGCTGCTGTTGTTTCCCATGAGTTCACAACTGTGCTACCTTATTTGCAGTCTTGCTTCTGCATGTCTTTATTTAAAAAAAAAATGAACAGGTGTCTTGAATTGGAAAAGCCAGTCCTCTCTCATACATGGTATGGAAAGTGTCTGATGTTGTGCACCAGTTGACCTGCCTTGTGCTGCAAAGCCTCGTGTTGTGGAGAAAGCCCACTACACCAGGATCAGATGCCTGCTGTGAGCTACAGGAGTGTGGGACATTGAGGGTAGTAGTGGAGGCATTGGATGATCTGATGATTTCGATCTTTTCCTACTCTGGAGGTTAATTCAATATAAAAAAGCATTTACTAAGCTCCTACTATATGCGAGGCATTGTCCTAGGTGCTGGGGATACAGAGACAAAAATTAAACTGTCTATAATACCCTCAAGGTGCTTCAATTTTCTGGGGGTGGGGGGGGAGGCAGGGGAACAACATATATATAGAGAACTAAACACATGATACAAGATCCTAGATTTAGAGTTTGAAGGGAACCTAGAGTTAACTGAGTCCAGTCTCCTCATTTTACAGATAGAAAAACTGATCTTTAGAGATTTGCCCAAGGTCACACAGCTAGTAAGTGTCAGAGGTAGGCTTTGAACCTAGGTATTCTTGACTCTCAGTCCAGCACACTGTTCACTACAGCATGCTGCCTCTTATACATACAAAGTAATAAATGAGATATGAAATGCATTTAAAAACAATACAATGGGAGTTCCAGGAAGCACAATAGAAGGACAGGGAAGAATAGGCTAGGCACCCTAGTGGGATGAGGGTGACATGGATGAGTGTGAGGGTTTTGGGGTGTGGTGGCCATTGAAAAGGACTTCTGCCTAGACAGCCTATGACTTAGGATTCTCAGTGGAGCCATAGGGCAGTAGAGCATGTGGGGTTTTCTTGTTTTCTTTTGTTTTTAACAGAAATAAAGGTAATACTTATTTATCAATTCCTGAATAACAGGTGAAAGATCAAAGGAGGGGAAGATTTAAGGCACATGCTTAGGGTGGCATGTTTTAGGTACTTACCGTCCAGTCACCGACCAGTTTTCCTCAGCCCAAGGCTTACTCCAATAAGGTCATCTCTTCCAGAATGGATTGCAGGAGTCTCTTTGGGTCTGAACTGGTGGCTGATGTGAAGAGAGAAGCAGGGCAAGGCAGATGAGTAGTCCCTGGACCCGTCTGGTAGTTGAAGGAGTGTTGGAGTCTTGGATAAGTGCATCATGTATAAATACAAAGCGTCATACAAGTTAAGGGGAGAGTCAGAGTATATTCAGGAAGGCTTCTTGGAGAAGATGGTCTTTAAGGGGGATTGGAAGAATGAGTAAGATTTAAGCTTGTAGAGTTAGTGGGGAAAAGCATTCCTGGCATGTGAGCAAATGTGAGTAACTCATAGAAAGGAGGAGTAGTGAGGGAAATATGCACAAATACAAGTAGTGTGTGTGATATAAAATAGGTAGGAGTTTGGAATTATTTTGTGGTAGGCAATGGGGAGAACCACCAAAAGTTTTCAGTGATGGAGGGATATGATCAGAGCTGTTAAATGAAAAGATTAGCCTCATGGCAGGAAGATGGACTAGAAAAGGAAGATGTCAGAGACGTGAAGATTTGATTAGTATGGAAAAGGTAATGAATGCTCAGACCAACATCATGATAGTGGAAGGGTTGAGGAGGGGACAGCTTGACTTCTGTCTGCCCTGTACCTGTGAAAGTTTGTCCTGTACAGCATGTTTCCATTTCAGCCCATTACACTATGGCAAATTGGGCATCTTGCCCATTTCCATTTTTTTTATGTGTCCAGAGCATTGGAATTTGTTGCAATATAGGTCGTTAGTATTTTGGTTCCATTTCCTGATATTATTACTGGCCTTCTTGCTTTCATATCAACCGTGGCATGTAAGTGAAACTGCTCAAAATAAAAAGTGTCAGGCAAGATATCCACAGTAGGTTCACATTCACGTGTTAGAGTTTGGCGGGGGTGGTGGGGCAAGGAAGGGAGAACCGTTGTACTGCTTATGGATCATTAAATGTGAATGTGAAGAGATCATGGGTGTGAACTGGAGGAATGTATAATGAGTGACAGAGTCTGTATGTCAAATGGAGGGAGTGAACCCAAAGGGATGGGGGGAAGAGTGCCAGCATGTATTTGACAAAGAGGGTGCATGACAAGTGGAATTGTGTATGGGTTGGAGAGAAGAAATCTATTCATCATTGGGTATATCAAAAAATAAAGAGGGAAGAATGGAGAAATGAGGAAGGAAGGAGTACAGGGGTGAAGAAGAAAGAACAAAGGCTGAGTGTTTAAGGAGCCAGTACTATGATGATGTGATATTTACTGGAAAATGCAGCCTGGGCTTGTTTAGTATGTATGGAAGGACTTTTCAGAAAACAGTATTTTTGTCATCAAAAAAATCAGTTTTCCCCAAACTTGATGATAACCCTTGAATAATGAAGTGAAATATATTTCCTTACCAAGGTCTGTTTTCCCTGAAGTCTGTTTCCTTACAACAGTATTTTGTTTTTCACCTTTTCAGGGCATACCATTGCTTTTTTTGTAGAAGTAGAAATTAAAATAGAAGAAATTTAAAAAAGACAAGTGATATCATGGAGTTTTTGAAAAGATTTGGAAATAGATTAAAAAGTAATCAAGGCAAACTCCCATTTAGCTCTCTGAAAATGAAGTGAAGTCAGTAAGTGATAGAGATGTTGCCCAGAAAGGGTCAAAACATATGATCAGTGTCATCCTCACTCAGGAATGTTTCAAGCACCTCATTAAAATCAACCTTTGAACAACAAAGACTCTTCCTACGTCCTCACAGACAGATTAGTCAGACCTGAAGTGGACTTATTTCTAATGACAGAGCAAAGTATAGTGCTTCCCTGGGTGGGTTTTTTATTGGCTATTTTCAACACTTGGGGCTTTGATGACCTTAATGAACTTACTGGATTGAAGTAATCATTTCTGAAAAGCCTGAAACATTCACTGGACAGCCTATTCCTTGAGACTATTTTCCTGCCTAATCAATGTGCAGTACAAGGTGCCCACAGGGACTGAAATAGCCCTGGTTGCCTTTTTGGTAGCAAAGTGTCACACATGTATTCCAGTCTTGTTCTTCAAAAGGAGCTCTTGGCCACTGGTTGACCAGCTCATGGCATAATCCAACTGTTTATATTTCACAAGGGGCAAAAATCTATCCCATGCCTGGCTAGCATACTTCAAAGCCACAAACTAATGAATTATAAATGTCTGGCCAGAAAATGAGTGCAAAAATGAATGCTCCCCTACTAGACTATAGACTTTTTGAGGTCAGAGATCATACCTGATTTATCTTTGCATGCCTAGAACAATGTCTTTTACAGAGGAGGTATTTAATAAATTTGGGGAGGGGGGCAGGCATACTAGATTTGGGTTTCTATTGGTGTAGGGAGCTCCTAATGACAAATTTCCTTCATCAGTTTAGATTGGAACTTGTTCTGTAACTCGTGGTGTTATAGAGTTGCCTGGGAAACTCTGAGGTTACATGACTTGCCTAATGCCACACATCCATTATGTGTCAGATGCTTGACTTGAACCTAGATCTTCATGATTCCAAGGCCAGTCTTCTGTCCCTCCTGAGTACATAATAAATGTGGTAAATAAATATGTTCTGTTCATACACCAAGGGATTTCAGTTCTCTTGTTTTCCAGCATCGTAAATGTTCTTCTCCCCAGCATCATAAGCTCTGTCTGTGGAGATCAGAGAATTATAGGACTTAGACTTAAAGGGGACCTCAGAAATCATCTAGGCCCTGAGCACAAGGCCTCTCTTACTGCAACCTTAAATTGCCTTCTCTTTTGGGGCTGCCACATCACTGCTGCCTCGGCTTGCCCTCCTAGGCCACCAAAACACCCATATCCTTAATAAGCAAACTGTTCATGCCTCCAAAATGAAGTGAGGTAGGATGTAGTTTGATGTGATAGAAAGAGCATTGGATTTGGAATAGAAAGGTTGAGTTTCAATCCTGGCTCAGCTGCTGGAAAGGTTGCTTCTTGCTGGGTCTGTTCATTTTTTAAATACATTTTTACTGATTTATCTTTTAGCATCATATTTCTCATGGTATCTTTCCCCTCTCCCTCCCAGAAAGCCATTCCAGATAACAAAAGGGAAGAGAAAATACCAGCAAAATCAAATCTGTAAATATATATTATGTATAATACCTGTGTACCTTCCATCCCTGCGAAGCAACGGGGCAGAGGTGTCTTCTTTCTCTTCTTTGGAGCTATGCTTGTTCTCTATAGTTTTGCAATTATTTGTTTGTTTTGTGGTTCTTTCCATTTACATTGTTGTAGTCATTGTGCATATTATTTTTACTACTTTACTCTGCATCAGATCATGTAAATCTTTCCATCCTTTCTGTGATCATATTCATTTCTCACAGCATGGTAACACTCCATTATGTTCATGTACCACAATTGGTTTAGCCATTCCCCAATCAAGGGGCGTCTACTTTGCTTTCAATTCTTTGTCACCACAAAAGTGCTACTATAAATATGTTAGAGTATGTGGGAACTTCTGACAACTGTTATTTTTTTAAAATTTCCTTTTGACCTTTTATCTATTGGGGAATAATAGCATTTTCATATACCCACATACTTGTTAGTTGTCTATATATCTTGGATACCAAACTCTTATCTGAGAAATTTAGTACAAAGATTTTTTCCCCATTTGACTACTTTTCTTCTTATTCCAAATATGTTAATTTTGTTTGTGCAGCAGCTTTTCAATTTCATATAATCAAACTTAATGATTTTATCTTTTGTAATCACCTCTCTCTCTTATTTGGTTAAGAATACATCTCCTACCCACAGTTTAAAAAGATATATACATATATATATATATACACACACACACACACACACACACATATGTGTATGGTCTGCTTCTCTTCCCATTTTTTATGTTATGATCTTTAATATGAGTCACATTCATTTTGCATTTATTGTGGAATGTAGCAAATGATTTTTTGTTTAAGCCTAATTTCTGTCAGATTTTTTTCTGGATTTAACAACAATTTCTTAATCAAGCAGAGCATATCCCTACTTAAGTAATTTGTCTTTTTTAAAATATTTTTCCAATTTATTTTCTATTAGGCCAGTGGTGATACTTTCACAGAAATCCTAAACCATGGGCAAAAAGATATGGTGAAAATACTGTCTATTTTTTGGCTAGTCAGAATAACCCCTCTATAAACAAAAAAACCTGCCCACTTTAATGCAAGTCCATGCAGTTCCTTCTATGGGAAAGATTGCTATTTTTATTACTATTAATGATAATCAATATTAAAACTTCTTAGCAAAATAATTACTCCTGTATAGAGTATTTAAATTGGACAACACTGATACTTCAGAGACATCATATTGGCAAAGCACACATGTGCATTGTAATAATATCCAAATAAACAAAAGATTGAGAAAAATAAACCTTTAATGTCATAACAGGGTGCAGCCTTAGAACAAAATGTGTCTGGGTTGGAAAGGTCCTTAGAACACTGAATGTTATGGAATAATTCCAGGTCACCTTCTTTTCTTTTCTGTTTTAAGTGTCTCAATTTTTTAATTAATTAATTAATTTTTTAGTTTCCAACATTCACTTCCACAAGATTTTGAGTTCCAAATTTTCTCCACATCTCATCCTTCCCTCCACCCCAAGATGGAGTGCATTCTGAATATCCCTTCCCCTAATCTGGCCTCCCTTCTATCTCCACCGCCTTTCTCTTATCCCTTTCCCCTTCTGTTTTCCTGTAGGGCAGGATAGATTTCTATACCCTATTGCCTGTATATCTTATTTCCCAGTTGCACATGGAAACAATTTTTAAACATTTGTTTTTAAAACTTTGGGTTCCAAATTTTCTCCCTTCCTCCCTCTCCATCTACCTCATTGAGAAGGCAAGCAACTCGATACAGGTTATACATGTGTAGCCATGCAAAACACTTCCATAGTAGTCATGTTAAAAACTAACTATATTTCCCTTAATCCTATCCCACCCCCCATTTATTCTATTCTCTCTTTTGACCCTGTCCCTCCTCAGAAGTTTTTGCTTCTGATTGCCCCCTCCCCCAATGTCTCCTCCCTCCTATCGTGCCCCTGTTCTCTTATCCCCTTTCTTCCTATTTTCCTATAGGGTAAGATAGATTTCCATGCCCAATTGAGTGTGTATGTTATTCTCACCTTAAGTAAAATCCAATGAGAATAAAATTCACTCATTCCCTCTCACCTTCCCCCCTTTCCCTTCCACTGTAAAAGCCTTTTCTTGTCTGTTTTATGAGATAATTTATCCCATTCTTCCTCTCTCTTTCTCCTTCTCCTAGTATAATCCTCTCTCACCTCTTAATTTTATTCTTCAGATATCACCCCTTCATCTTCAACTCACCCTTTGCCCTCTATCTATTTATCTATCTATACATACATACATATAATTTTTTCCCTTCAACTACCCTAATACTGACAAAGGTCTCATGAGTTACAAATATCATCTTTCCATGCAGGAATGTAAACACTTCAACCTTAATAAGTCCCTTATGACTTCTCTTTCCTGTTTACCTCTTCATGTTCCACTTGAGTCTTGTATTTGAAAGTCAAATTTTCTATTTAGCTCTGGACTTTTCATCAAGAATGCTTGAAAGTCATCTATTTCACTGAATGTTAATTTTTCTCTCCTGAAGGATTATACTCAGTTTTGCTGGGTAGGTGATTCTTGGTTTTAATCCTATCTCCTTTGACCTCTGGAATATTATATTCTAAACCCTCTTGTCCCTTAAATCTTGTGTTAACCTGATTGTGTTTCCACAATATTTGAATTGTTTCTTTCTGGCTGCTTCCAATATTTTCTCCTTGACCTGGGAACTCTGGAATTTGGATATAATATTCCTGGTAGTTTTCCTTTGGGGATTTTTCTTTCAGGAGGTGATGAGTGGATTCTTTCCATTTCTATTTTCCCCTCTGGTTCTAAAATATCAGGGTGGTTTTCCTTGATAATTTCTTGAAAGATGAAGTCTAGGCTCTTTTTTTGATCATGGCTTTCAGACAGTCCAATAATTTTTAAATTCTCTCTCCTGGATCTATTTTTCAAGTCTTTTCCAATGAGACATTTCATATATTGTCTTCTATTTTTTCATTCTTTTGATTTTGTTTTATAATGTCTTGATTTCTCATAAAGTTATTAGCTTCCATTTGCTCCATTCTAATTTTTAAGGAAATATTTTCTTCAGTGAGTTTTTGGACTTCCTTTTCCATTTGGCCAATTCTGCTTTATAAGGCATCTCCTCATTGGCTTTTTGGATCTCTTTTGCCATTTGGGTTAGTCTATTTTTTAAGGTGTTATTTTCTTCAGTATTTTTTTGGGTCTCCTTTAGCAAGCTATTGACTCGTTTTTCATGATTTTCTTGCATCACTCTCATTTCTCTTCCCAGTTTTTCCTCTACTTCTCTCACTTGCTTTTTAAAATCCTTTTTGAGCTCTCACATGGCCTGGGACCAATTCATATTTTTCTTGGAAGCTTTGGATGTAGGAGCTTTGTCATTGTCTTCTGGTTGTATGTTTTGATCTTCTTTGTCACCAAAGAAAGATTCTGTGGTCTGACTTTTTTGTGCAGTTTACTCATGATCTCAGCCAATTACTTGAGTTATAAATTCTTTGTTAAGGTAGGGGTCTGCTTTCAGTGTCAAGAACATACTGTCCCAAGCTTTGGGGATTTTGTGTAGCTGTTTTCAAAGATATTTCTAGAGACCTGTAAATTTTCAGTTTTTCCAAAGTGGTACGATCAAGGCTAAGGTGTTTACTCTTTTCCTGGCCTGTGCTCTGGTCTATGAGTTACCAGAAGCAATCTTTTCTGCTTTGGAACTGTGAGGAGGATTTGCTTTCCACAACCACTACAAACTCCACCATGCCAGTGCTCCTCCTTGCCCCAGGATTGCCACCCAGAACTGTGACCCAGATCCAAGCATGGGCAAAGCAAGAGAATCTTTCCTCACCACCAGCAGAGATTCCTGAAATCCCCCTCTGATCAGCCACTCGATTCCCCATGTTTGTGGGCCGAGAGCCAGAAGCAGTTGCCACCCCGGGGCTGAGCCGGGACTGGGGTGGGACCAAGCTCCTTTCTCCCCAGGTCTGACAGATCTTTCATACTGACCTTCTAAGTTGTCTTTGGTGTTTGTGGGTTGAGAAGTCTGGAAACCACTACAGCTTCCCTTGATTCAATCCTGTGAGGACTGCTCCAGGTTCACTGAGGCTTGGTCTTTGCTGGCTCTGCCCATACCGAACTGTGCTCCTCTCCCAGCCTGGCACAATAGACTTTTCCATTCAACCATCCACGTTGTTTTGGGCTGGAAATTTGTTTCACTCTGTCTTTTTGTGGGTTCTACTGCTCTAGAATTTATTTAGAGCCATTTTTTACAGATATTTGGGGGGCGGGGCTTGGGAGAGCTCAAGCAAGCCACTGCTTTTACTCCACTATCTTGTAATTTGTCTTTTTTGATCGATTGAATACTGGGTTATTGAGTCCCATTGTTTTTGATTCTGCCTTGTCTTGTTTAGTCTGTTGATTCACTCTTTTTTAAACTAATACTAAATGGTTTTGATGACTACTGCTCTCACATTTCTTATCTGTAAAATGAGGGAACTGAAAGATGATTTCTAAAGTCTTTTCCAGGTTTAAATCCTATTATTCTCTTATCCTTTGACTTCCATAATGATTCTACAGGGGAAAAGCAGATTGATTCCAAGCCAGAAAACTAGGGAGAAACTCAATACAGAATGAGAAGGGCATTCTTAGCTTGGGCCAGAGTGAACTGACAACAATGGATTCCTACAGAACCACAACAAAGACTTAGGCTATCATATCTTTGGTTAGGTAAAATATATTAGGAAACTTGGGGGGAAAATGGTTTGGGGTACATATGCATATATATGTATATACACATATTCTTTTTACCCATGGATGCTGCAAATGACTTTAGTCCTTTTACCCCTAAAGTCCTAGGAGAAGACCCACTGAGGCAGAGTTGCATGAAGCGGTGGAGGATGAAGTAGGGTTTGGAGACAGCGGTTACAGTGTTTGATCAGCTTACAGCAGGATTCATATACAGGTTCAGTGCCTAAATCAAAGTGCAGGCTGGCCTGTTGAGAAGTTAACTAAGCAGAGGGAGCTCACTTCAGTGTCTAGGTTTTGTAGACAGGGAGACCAGAGTCCAAAACTTGAGTTTTCATATTAGGGAGGTTCAGATACCTTTTTTATCTGGCTCCCTTGGAGACTCCAGGTATGTAGCCTAGGGGAATGCTCTCCTTTCCATTACTCTCCCCACCCCCACACCCATGAGGTAGTTTCTAAGATACTGTTTGGAGGTGAAAGAATCAGGCTAACAGAAGCAAGTTTGTGTTCTATTTAGTCTGTGCTTCCCAAAGGGCAAATGAATGCCCACAGCCTTCCTAGAAGGTCACTGTTTTTTTCTTCTATAAACAGAAAAGCAGATCCAGGAAAATAGACCAAATTTCAGCTTAGGGCATTATAATCACAAGACTGTCTGTGAAAAGACAGAAATCTGTATAATTGGATGTCATTAACAGGCTATTGATCTTGGGCAAGGTACTACTGTCTTGGCCTCAGTTTCTTCATCGGTAAAATGCAATGCTGAATCTAGGTCATTTAATCTTGACCTACTCTGATTCTAATTTAAACCATTTTCATGTCCCGGAAATACTAAAGCATGCTTCCTGCTGCCCACTATCTCAGTTTAGGCATTCTGAATGTGGCCAGGGTCAAGGTGGAGAACTGTCAGGGACCTCTATTCTGGCTTAGGACAGACTGACAGAGCCTTATGGAATATACACTGGTGCTGGCCAGTTCATAGTAACAACTCACAAAGAATTTGAATCCCTTTTTTCATAACAGTGGTAGCGGCAGGTAGTACAAGTATTATCATGCCCATTTTACAAATGAGCAAACTGAGTTGTTAAAAATACATCTTCAACTATGCCCAAAGGGCTACATACCCTTTGATTCAGCAATACCACTACTAGGTCTGTATCACAAGGAGAGCAAAAAAAGGGAAAATGACATATCTATACAAAAATATTTATAGCAGCTCTTTTTGTAATGGCTAAGAATTGGAAATAAAGGGGATGCCCATCAATTGGGGAATGGCTGAACCAGTTGTGGTATATGATTGTGATGGAATATTATTGTGCCATAAGAAGTGACAAGCAGGATGATTTCAGAAAAACCTGGAAAGACTTATAGGAACTGATACAGAGTGATGTGAGGAGAACATTGTATACAGTAATAGCAATATTGTATGACAAACAACTGTGAGTGACTTAGCTATTCTCAGCAATACAGTGATCCAGGACAGTCCCAAAGGACTCATGATGAAAAATGCTATCCACATCCAGAGAAAGGACTGATGGCATCTGAATACAGACCAAAGCATACTATTTTTTCACTTTCTTTTTTTGTTCAAGTTTCTTCTACAAAATGACTAATATGGAAATGTATTACATGATTACACATGTATAACCTATATCAGATTGCTTAGAGTCTCAAGGAGTGGAATGGAAGGGAGGGAGGGATAGAATTTGGAACTCAAAAATTAACTAATGTTAAAAATAGTTTTTACATGTAACTGGAGAAAAAATAAATTTTTTTTTAAGTACACCTTCAAGGAAGACTTACTGAGGCCAGGACTTGTAGTTTGTGCTCTGGGGCACAAAGCCACCCCATTCTGCTCTACTTTTAAATCTTTAAGCCTGAATTTCCATAGTAATGAGGTTCACCACGTTTTAAAATGCATTTTGATGTGCTACAAAAAGTGGACTTTCTTTAAAATACAAAATAAAGGTTACCTTTCCTGACAGTGCTTTGGGATCTTTTCATTGGAGTTTGAAGAGTAAATGATAACGCTATCTAATGTTATCTAAATGCTACATCTCTGGTCCAGTATAAAAGAGAAGGGTGAGACAGGTGTCCTGTTAGCAGGAGGAAGCAGGCAATGCATAAATAAGGATAAGAGTTTTACTGAATTAGCAACTCTGGAAAGTAGAATACCCAAGCAGCAGGAATGACAAATAACAACAAATCTTTGAAGACATCTGGTCATCAGTCCTGGAGCTCATGATTGACTAAGTGATTCATAATGGAAAACATTTAGTTCACAGTTTGCATCTTCTCTCTCCCTGCATCCTTACCATCATGTGATTTGCATCCTCCTTTAGCTTGTAAATTCAAGAATAAAAGTAGTTTTTCTATCTTCACTTTTTTTCTTTTAGAATTTAATGTTTTTTCCTTCAACTTTGAATTTTCTAATTGCTACTTCATTATGAATGGCTCCAGTTCAGCCTCAGATTTTGGGAGCCTTGTGAAGAGAGACAAATGTCAGGCTGACTGATGTCTTCTCCAAGAACCACATGTACCTGAGGGCGATTCTGTACTGCTGGCTGATAGCCTGTTAAGAGAATATTAGCTTATCATCTGTTCAGTATCAAGGGTTTCCATCACACATACATGATAATGCAGAGAGGCAGATTTTGCCTTCATGCAAGGGGAAAGCTTACTAACCACTGGAGCTGTCAAGAATTCCCCGTTCACCCTGAGAGGTAGGAAGTTCCTTGTTACTGGCTGTCCACAATCTAAAGCTGGATGACTCTTTGTTGGACCTCTTGTAAGTGGAAGTCTTCTTTCCATGTATGGATTAGATTGCCTCAATTCATTTATTTATTTATTTTTTATTTTTAGATTGCCTCAATTTCTACACGGTAAAATGAGATTCAACAGTTCATTTATTTTGTTGTTGCTGTTGTTGTTAGGGTTACTAACCTGGTAGATGAGAACACTATAGATATCCTTTAGCTAGATTTTTGCAAAGCATTGGGTAAAGTATGTCATGCTATTCTTGTGGAACAGGTAGAGAAGTGTGGGCTAAATCAGTGGTTCTCAAACTTTTTGGTCTCAAGACCCCTTTACACTCTTAAAAATTATTGAGCGTTCCCACCCCACCAAACTTACCATATTAAAAATTAAAACACTCTAATATTATTATTATGAAAAAGGTTTTGATCTCATGGGGCCCCCTGAAAAGTTCTCAGGAATCCCCAGCTCACACTTTCAGAACCACCAGGATGGGTGGTAGTATAGATACCTGGGTTCAGAATTGGCTGAGCTTCCAGACCCCAAAAGGAGTCAGTCCTTAATGGTTTGATGTCACCTTGATAGGAGGTCTCTAGTAGAATGTTCCAGAAATCTGTGCTGGGCCCTTTTTTAATCAGTGACTTGGATAAAGGTATCAATGCCATAATTATCAAATTTTCATTTGATACAAACTGGGAGAGAGAGTTAATATACTGGAAGAACTGAAAAGATCTTGATAGACTAGAAGACTCTGCCATACCTAATGAGATACCATTTAATAATGGTAACTATAAATTCTTGTACTTGGGTTCGAAAGTTCAACTTCGCAAGTACAAAATGGGGCAAACGGGGCCAGAGAGCACTTGCAAAAGATCTGGGGATTTTAGCCAACTAAAATCTCTGTTTGAGTTAATTAACAGTATGATAGGAAACTGCCTCTTGGGAGAGGCACACCATCCAGGTAATAAGGAGGTGATAATCCCCTGCTCTGTTCAGATTCTACCTGGGGTACTGTGTTCAGTCCTATATGAGTGTCAGAAAAACGGGAAAGAGCCTGGAAGTCATCCCAAATGACAATCAGTTGAAAGAACATGGGATGATTGGCCTGGGAAAGAGAAGACTTGGGGTGTGTGTGTGGGGGGATGCTGGTGAGGGAAGATAGTTTGGTTCAAGGACATTTGTCATGTTGGAAAGGTAATGAACTTGCTCAACTTGGAGCAAGAGGCCATAATCAGGAGCAGTGGGTAGATGTTGCAAAGAAGCAAATTAAAGCTTGGGATCAAAGGATAGGGCCCTCAGAAGTCATCAGGTCTACCGCTCTTCATTTATAGATAAACTGAAGCACACAGAGCAACTAGGAGGTGTTTGAGGCAGGATTTGGATCCAGGTGTTTCTGACTCCAAGTCCAATCAATACCCTATTCAACTTTGTAATCATTATGATTTTCCAAAAGTGGTTTTCTGCTACAGCAGCAGTTCTTAACCTATGTAAAGTCTGATGATAAATTTCAGGGTGTCTGTGAATTTTTTTTTTTTTGGCGAGGCACTTGGGGTTAAGTGACTTGCCCAGAGTCACACAGCTAGTGAGTGTTATGTGCCAGAAATCACATTTGAACTCACGTCCTCCTGACTCCAGGACCAGGGCTCTATCCACTGCCCCACCTAGCTGCCCGTCTGTGAACTTTTAACAAACATTTTGATAACTGTATTTTAGATAATTGATTTCCCTTGTAATGCTAAGTATTTTATCATAGGCAATTATGTTATTTTGGGAAGACAGTGATAATAGAAATGGTCCAAAGGCTTCATCAGACTGCCAGAACAATTTATATATAAAAAAGGGTAAGAAGCTCTGCTTTAGAGGCCTCTCTCTGACTAAAGAAAGGCCTCCAAGCAGAGGCTGAATGAAAACTGTCATATATACTATAGTGCTGAATCCTGTTCTGCTATGGATCGGACCAGATGACTTCTGAGGTCCTGAGTTTCTGTATCCAATAAACATTTAATGATCAGCTCCTGTTGTGTGTAAGGCATCGTGCTAGGTGTTGGTGAAACAAAGACAAAACAAAAAGTCCAGGCCTTGACACTCTCCTGAGATCATTTAACGTTTCCCTGGTTAACTAAAGACAAGATCACTTGAAGAGGGAGGAGCTCGGACAATGAGGGGGAAGCCATTGGACTTAGCTGGTCTCTCAGCCCTTTCCAGATCTATAATCTGTAATGCTAAATATTCTCTGGGGTCCAGTTCTTCCCATTCTGGGACTGAACTGAGGGTTTGTACATGACTGTCTTGGGGCCGTTCGGCATCCGTCCCAACCCTAGTCAGGCAGGTCAGCGCCACATGCTGTGACGCCATCTCTGATTCCACGGCATCTTCTTCTCCAGGTTAAACCAGCTGGACAGGCACTGCCAGTCCACTGCCCAGCAGCTGGTGTTGCTCCTCAAGAGGCAGAATGAGCTTTTCCTGGAGCGGCAGAACCTAACGGAAGAGGTGCAGAGTCTCAAGTCCCAGGTATGCACTCTGAAGTCCCAAGTGCCGAGCGGAGGGGAGCCTCTAGTGTGAGATCGCCAAGGAAGAGGCTGATGTTGAGCAGTCAGTGGGGCTCTCCTCCTGTTCCCTCCCACTTCTCCCTGCTCGCCTGATTGTTCTTCCCTCTTCCCTCCTTTCCTCAGTCCAATTCTCTCTGCTTTCCCCTCCCCTTATCTGTTCCTCCCATCCCAACTGCCTTAGAAATCAAGCTAGTCCTCACAGACCAAAGCATTCAGGAAGCCTTGAGTGCCACCATGTGCCCAGCACTGTAGTAGGCACAGCAGGAAATATATGGAATGTATGACAATAATAGTCCTTTACCCTCCAGGAGCTCACAATCTAATTAGAATCCAAACCAACTGCACTGAAGTTAAAATGAATAACTTATATATACACAGCATTTTTAAGGTTTACAAAACTCTTTCCTTTGAGGTAAGTAGTGAAAATGTTACCCCCATTTTACAGATTAAGAAACTGAGGCCAAGAGAAGTAATCTGCGAAGAGTCACACAATTAGTGTCAGAGCTGAGATCTGAACCCAGTTTTCCTCATTAAGTCCAATTCTCCTTCCTTTATCCCACTGAAACAATAGGAAACAGTTATCAGGTAGTATCATTCAGCTTTAAATTAGAATGGAAAGAGCAGGGATCTTAACAGACAGAAGACCTGCATTCCAATGTCTGCCAAAGTCATTTAACTTCTGAGTTTCAATTTCATCATCATTAAAATGGCAACAATAATCCTTGCATTATCAACCTTATAGGTTTATTTTGGGAAAGGTACTTTGTAAAACCTTTATGCTTTATAAAAATGATGATGACTAGGTGCTTCTTAAGTTCAGAGGAAGAGATCGGTGTGATTTTAAGGGGGACAGAATCTCATTGAAATCAACAGTCTCTATCCTAGGGTGAGGTGAGGTTGGCTCTGTAGGCTAAGCTATTGGGGTACCAGAGGAGGGGAGTCCAGTCCTGTAGAGGGGAGCCCTACAAAAGGCCTGGTAGTTGGGCCCAGCGTCAGGGGCTTGTGACCTAGGACAAGGTTGGGTGACTCGCCCCAGGTTGCAGAGCACGAGGAAGAGCTGAGCCTCAAACGTAGGTCATTTGACTTCAAATCCAGTGTTCTATTACCCTATGCTCTGCCTCTTTCTAGAAGGATATGGGAAGGGTCCAGTCCTGGGCCTTAGGTTTCTATGAGCAGAAGTTAAGAGCCAGTATTGAGGGGCAGGTAGGTGGTACAGTGAAGAGCACTAGCCCTGGAGTCAGGAAGACCCGAGTTTAAATCCAGCCTCAGACATTTACTAGCTATGAGACCTTGGGCAAGTCACTTAACCTGATTACCTCATCCCGCCCCCCCAAAAAAAGTTAGTGTTGAAGGGTATCAGAAGCAGAGTGGCCTAGTGGATAGAGCTGGAATAGACTCCCTGGCTTCAAATCTCACATCTGACACTTACCTTAATGGACCTGTTTCCTCATCCGTAAAATGAGAAAGTTAATACTCAGTGACCTCTGAGGTCTCTTCTGGCTCTGTCCCTCAAGCTGTCCATCCTGGCATCCCATGCCCTCTCCAAGTCTGTTTCTGCTTCTGTACTTCAATGGACCTATAATCTTACTCGTGGAGGTATTTCCTTGGCTGGTGTAGACCTCAGCCTATCCAATAGGATGGATCCTCAGAGGAGGACCTTCCCTGGGAGCTGGAGGTCAACTGTATCTTTTTTTCTCCCTTTTATATAGGAGGTAATACTAGTTATACTCCCTAAGAGGGTTGTTGTGGGGAACGTATTCCTAGCTCTGTAAATACTCTGTAAGTATGAACTATATATGTTCATCTTTCTCATCCCTACACTGCCTCACTGGCCCAAATCCCTTTGGGGGTGGGGAGCTGGTGACAGACATAAAGAATGAGGGAGAAACAGCACAGAAAAGGTGGACAGGTACTGTTGGGCAACAGGGATAGGGACAATACCTTCTCATTTTCCTATATTTTGCCCCTAGAATGTCATCCTCCTTTCTAAGGGCCTTACTTTGACTCTGGCCCACCCAGTCATCTTTCCCAGTGACATCCATGAGGGCTGGGGGCTTGGAGGTTTCACTTAGTCCCAATAGCTAGGCCCTAGAGGGATGGACGGAGGGCTACCAGGTTGCACACACCCTTGCTGGCCTGGCCATTTGTAATCCCAGGACTAGGAATATAGGTCCTAAAGGCTCTTGGCTACTCTGCAGCGAAAAGCCCATTCCTACAGAGAAATGGAGGAGGGAGGCTCCATGGGAGCAAATTTCAGCCTCAGCACCATTCTCCACTTGATCCTTACAATATGCGGTTTGCCTTCTAAATCCCTTACTGCCTGCTTCGAGCACTGTCAGTTTTTAACGTTAAAATCATCGGTGCTTTAGGGACCTGTCTTAAGGCTTTCAGAATTTCGTAATTCTCAAGTGGACTGTGAGCTTCTCAGAGAAATGCAGTAGAAAACTAGCAAGTCCTCTGGAAATGAGTGGGGCTTTCTTCCGCTGCCTGAAACAACAAAACTGATTTGACCAGCTAGTGCTATCTGATACCAGCCCATCTGGCTCATCTCTAAAGGAACCTTTCAGATTCAAATATTACATTTGGAGTTATTTTAATAGGAACATGACAAAAGAAATTTGGGAGAGATAAATTTTGGCTTCATTCTGAGGCAAACTTGAGCGTTCAAAGAGGAGGCAGCCATCCAGGTCTGAAAGCTCTCAGCTGAAGCCATAAACTGAAGGGCTGTTTGTCACCCAGGCATGGCATCAGACTTGACTTAGGGAATGTCAGTGCGCTTCAACCTCTTGGGATGAATTTTTACAATTGAACAAGCTCGTTGAATTCTACAATGCAGAAAGGCTTCATGTTAGAGAAACTTCCAGTGAACCATTTAAAACAACTAAGACAGCTATTTAACATAAAGCATATGACTGCACAGCACACACCAAGTTGTTCTCGAGTATAGTAAGATCCCTTTTTTCATGACGGCAGGATGACAGCCCTGGAACAAGAAAGATACAGTCATTGTTATCAAGAATGCTGGCTTTTTATTTATTTTTACTGGGTGCACAGCTAAGCTCTGCGCTCTTTGTAACTAGTGAATATCAGAATTGAGATTTCAAGGGGAGATAGGAGAAAGAGTCTGGCCTTGGAGTAAGTAGACTTATGTTCTGCCTCTGATGCTAGGGACATGACCCTGTACAAATACAAGAGGTGCAATTTCCTCATCTGTAGTTTGAGAATAATAACACCTCACAAAGCTGTGAGGAAAATGCTATGTATGTTTTAAAGTTTTATATCAATACAACAACAGTAATAACGCATTTTCATGGTTAGATATAGTTAGATGAATTACATATAACTATTATATATGCCAAACTGTATCCACCTTTATTTAGCTCAAGTTATTTATTTCTGATATTTACATTTTGAAATTTCAGTTAAAATGTTAGCAAATAGCACCTTTGATGTCACAGATGAGACACTCCAGTCTCTCTCCATACCCTACCTCAGAGCAATGTGGACTGGCAGGCATATGACCATTAAAATGCACAACACACACACACACACACACACCCCACCACCACCACCACACATTAAAAAGTAAAAAGCCAGAGGCTACATCCATATTTCTACAATGATTTGGAACATTTTGCCAAGTGTTATATTTTATTGGTAGTATCCTCGCTGTCCACCTGGTCATTTCATTAGCAGACAAGTTTTCAACCAGAAACAAACTGAGATGTCTTTTGGCTATGTAAAAATCTGCATCCTTTAGGCAAAGTATAATTGAACCAAATCTCTGTCCATCTCTATACCCGAGAATCCAGGTGTTTGTGTCACATGTCTCTGCTCTGAAATAGAGGTGTTGTCACTTGGATGGATTTAGGCTTGGGTGCCAATGGGCCCTATAGCTATGGGTTTGAATCACCGGAATCCACAGCCTTTATTCTATGATTGGGAATAGAATTTGGGCTCAGGAAGAGGAGAATAATTTTTTTCCTGCCCAGTTTAAAAGAATGGAACTAGGCTGTATTATCTTAAATTACTTCTGTTTAAATTTTGAAATGTGAACTATAAGATGCCTAGCAAAGAAAGACATTCAGAGACTTAACCACATCAGTAACGTTTTTGGCCCATGAGAATTCCCATTATTTCCCTCCAGTGGTACTACTGAACAATTAAGTAGCCTAGTGAGAGCCGAGTTTGATCCTATGGGGCTGCTCAGCATAGGAATAGCTTTAGGACTAACCCTTAAGCACAAGATCTTACCTCTTGAGCCTTTAAATCTCATAAAAAGGACTGCATTGGTTCTTGTAAGGAGTTACTGCAGCAATAATGAATCTCCAGAAACATTGTTCCAAAAAATATAGAAACTAGTTTCTCCATTTCCACTCTTCACACCAAGACAAGCCTGAAATTGTGTTTCCTATCATTGTATTTTTACTCCCTTTTTCTCTGAGCAAAATATGAACTGTCACAGCCTCTTATGACCTCTTAAGGAAGGAATGTTTTTCTAGAATGGACAGCATATCTATACTAAGGTACTTGGTCCTGGAAGCTGAGGAAGACTTTGGCAGCTGAGGGAGGGAGAGTCAGATGGAGGGCTTGACAGCTGGGAGTAGGGTCAGGGGTTTGTGTCTCAAAGCCTGGAGGCTTTAACAGCTGGCCAGGAAGTAGGGAGCCAGCTGGTGGGGAGTTAAGGGTCTTTTCATGGGGAGTTTGACATCTGGAAGATGGAAAAGAACAGAAGTGATCTACACATTTATAGGATTTTCTTAAATGTATAGTTTGCTTTAAAAAAAAAATTTGGATATGGTTTCACTTATTTTGCTTTTTGCATTTTCTGGTAACCAGCATCCCAGACAGGATAATTAATCCCATCTAAAGTGTTAATTCTGGGAAGTCATTCCCTTTAAGTTTCTTCTGTTTTAGTCATTTTTGCAAGTTATCATCAAAAGGATTCTGAAACTGTAGTTAGTCACCTACGTTTGTGTTTTTTTTTAGTAGCCTTGACAATTTTTTTCATTTCTTTATTAAACATGTGCAAAGTACTAATGGTAGTCTGTGGCTATTTTTAAAATGATCCACATTGTCTCATGCTTCCAAACCAATCAGTGAATGATGCAAAAATTAACCAGTGGAATAAAAGAGAGAGGATTATTGGGGATGTTAAAAATTGAAACAGGGCATAGCATTTAGATGATGCTACCATGAGGAAGCTGTGGATGAGGAAACTCAGCTGACGAGGTCCTTGCCAGAATGAGTTATCATGAGCATTACAAAGATGGACACCCAGGTGATCATGTCTGAGTGTCCTTACGCCACACCACACCTATGCTGGCTTGCCTTCTGAGAGCTCTCTACTCTACACCCAGCTGCCTTAGAGTCTTTCACAAAGTTAGCTACCTGCAGGACAGATGGTGCTTGAATATAACAGCAAATATGCTGAATAAACTAAAAAAAAAAAGCCTCCTCCTGAATCAAGATTTTTTTTTTTTGGAAAGAATTCCAAATAGATGAAAACAAACAATTTGATTTCAACCAAATTGTTGTTTTTTTGTTTTTATCCTGATTTTCACCCGAATTGTCAGTCTCAAAAATAAACACTGATACATTCCCAGAAAATATTTTTCAAATAAAAACTGACTCTGTTAAAGTTTGCCCTGATTCTTTCAAAACTGTGTACAAGACACTGTCAACCAAAGTGACTGTTGCATATTTTTTAAAATAAACTTGAACATATGCAGCTAAAATGTCATTAACTCCCTGCTGCCAGGGCGCTTTTGAAGGCAGAAATAAGGCCCCTCCACTGCATTTCAAATGTCAAGATCCTTTGACCTGCTGAGAAGGTACCACATATATCTCAAACACTGTACATTTTAACAACTTTTTAAAACTGAGGCTTTATGCATAATTAATACTGAAATGCACAGAGGATTCCATTTAAGCCAAACCTGCTCTTCCTCTGACAGTTCATTTTGCCCGAGAGTGAGTAATTTCAAACCAAGCATCATGCAAGGAAAATAAATTGAATTTTATATTGCTTCAGATACATTTGTTCCATCTATTGCTTCCCAAGTCAGACATTATATTTTGCGATATAAATTCACAATCAAGATTTTTAAGGGAGCTAAATATTTTAATCCAATTAGACAAGTGAACAAAACACTGAATATTACATGTAGTGAGATAAGTGGTTCTTGCCTTTAAAAGACTGCAATTCCATCACATTACAACCCCAAATGTCAACGTTGCCTTTATTTTTAACGCTTTCAAACATGAGGCAGCCAGAGGCACCACTCTCTGCTGTCAGAGACACTGTCTAGCCCTTGGGAGCTCTGAAAATCTATTTACCATGGAAACATGATTCATATAACAACACAGACACCTGCCCGTGTGCCGAGAAAGTTCTTGTGACTTCTGTGATTCGAGGAAGCCTGTGAGATTCCAAACTCGGGATGCCACTAGCTGCTGAAGGAGCCCTCTTGTGTTGGCATGTACCGTGAGAGGGAAAGGTAGCAGAACATCCATCAACATCCATCAACAAGTGTGACCCTCCTCTTCCAATACGTACTCCCTGGGCTTCCTTTCCCTCAGTATATAAACCAAGAGGATTGCACTAGATGATTTCTCTCTGGCCTCAACATTTTGTGACTGAAAGCACAAAGTCGTAGGTCAAGATGCTATATTATAAGGAGCAAAAAAGAGACCAATTTCTGTTTATATGCAAGGAAATCTTTTGTTCTGTGGTGATTGTTTTTCTGCTTGCTACAGTTTTGAAATTCCTTGGGACCTAAAGCTGCGTGAGCCAAATCCCAGGTCTTGAAGACATGGAATATCTGAAACCTTCTTCCAACTGTCCCCACACTGCAGCAGAAGCTTTCACTGTAGCAGAACACTGAGTGTCTGCTAAGCAAAGCCAAATTCAGTTATGGAAATCTCTGTGACCTTACCCAGTCAACTGCTGCCCTTTGGGTACAACTGGCAGCAGCAAAACTCCAAGGATGCTCTTTCAGGCCCTCTACTTTCTCTCCTCCTGGGGTCAGGGGAGGAAATAGAACACAGCAAGATTCTCTGCAACCTGAGCTAAGAGTGAGGGAGTTAAATCAAAGCATCCAGATTTTTACGTTTTTGAAATGGGGAAGGACAGGACTCTTAAGGACACATTTTAGCCAACATTTAGAGGATCACCTGGGTCTACTTTGACCATTGCCCACTGGGTTCTCTTTACAAACTACTTGTAAAGTACCATTGGGATTACAAAGCTTCTAAGATTAGTAATGAGATGGAAAACAAAACAGGAGGGAAGTTCATGCTCATATTCATTTCAAGGACCACAAATGACCAGAAGGGAGATGAAGGAAAATGATAAACTCCCAATATATTGTTACGGATTCTAGCATTAAAACAGAAACAGGTCAGGAGAGCTGAACTCTGATCACCTGAATTCAACACTTTGCTGAAAGCAAGAGGAGGAAGGTGATAAGCTATGGAGGTAATCAGTAGTACCCCTGTAATCTTGAATTGACTATCTAGTCAGCCAGTAAGCATTTATTAAGCACTTACTATGTGCTAGCCAGTATGCTAAGCTGAGGTTACAAAGAAAGGTGAAAGACAGTCCCTGTCTTCAAGGAGCTCACAGTTTAATGGGGGAGACAAACCAACTGTACAAGCAAGCTATATACAGAATAAATAGGAAATAACTGAGAAGAAGGCACTAGGATTAAAAAGGGTTGGGAGAGGCTTCCTGTAGAAAGTAGGATTTTAGATGGATATTGGAAAGGTTGGGCGGGAGGTTGGTTATGAAGGCTTCTGAATATGTCTAACAGAAGACTCTGTATTTGATTATGGAGGTGATAGGCAGCCACTGGAGTTTACTGAGTCAGTGGGAGGAGGTGACATGGTTGGACCTGTGCTTTCAGAAAATCATTTTAGCAGCTGAATGGAATGAGTAGAGGTTTGTGGCAGACAGAGCAATCGTCAGGCTACAGTGAGTCTAGAAGGGAAGCGATGAGGACCTTGTAGCAGGGTGGTGGCAGTCTCAAAAGAGAGGAGGAAGCATGTTTGAGAGATGTTGCACGTGGAAGATGGGAGAGAGTGAGTTGAGGATAACATCCAGGTTTTGAGCCCAGGGGACTGGGAGAATGGTGTATCAGTACGGTATTAGGATAGTTTGGAAGGTGGGGAGGGCTTGGGGGAAAAGATGATGAGTTCAGTTTTGGACATGTTGACTTTAAGAAGTCTACTGGACATCCAGTTTGAGCTGTCTGGAAGGCACTTAAGGATTGCAAAACTGGAGATCAGCAGAAACATTAATGGATAGAACAGGTAGATTAAGAATCAGCAGCATAAAGATGATAAATAAATCTATGGGAGCTGATGAGATTACCAAGGGAATTAGTATAGAGGGAGAAGATAAGAGGGCCAAGGAAAGAGCTTTGTGGAACACCCATGGTTAGTGGGCAGAGGAGACTGAGCAGTCTGATACGCAGGAGAAACAAGAGAAAGCAGTGTTCCAAAAACCTAGAAAGAAGAGATTATCAAGGAGAAGAGGGTGATCAACAGTGTCCAAGGTTGCAAAGAGGTCATGGAGGGTGAGGGCTGAGAAATGTCCATTTGATTTGGCAACTAAGAGATCACTGTTAACTTTGTTTTTTGGTTGTTCATTTATTTATTTATTCAGTACTTTATTTTTTCTCAATTACACGTAAAAACAACTTCTAACATTTGTTTTTAAAACTCTGAGCTCCAAATTCTCTCCCTTCCTCTTTTTCCCCACCCCACCCCCACCAATGAGAAGGCAAGCAATTCGATATAGGTTATACTTGTGTAGTCATGTAAAACATATCTATAATAGTCATGTTGTGAAAGAAAACAGAAAAAAAAAAAACCTCAAGAAAAATAAAGGGGCAGCTATGTGGCACAGTGAAGTCAGGAGGACCTGAGTTCAAATCCAGCCTCAGACCAAACACTTGATACTTACTAGATGTGTGGCCTTGGGCAAGTCACTTAACCCCAATTGCCTAAAAAAGAACAACACCCACCAAAAAAAGAAAAAGAAAAAGAAAGTTAAAAAAAAAGTATCATAGGTAATTTTGAAGAGAGCAGTTTCAGTGGAATGATAAGATCAGAAATATTGTAAGGGCTGAGGAAGGGAGAAGAGAGAAAGCAGAGGCACTGATTGTAGATGTCCTTTTCAAGGAGTTTAGCCACAAAAGGCAGGTGATACAGGTAATTTTGGTATGGAAGGATCAAGTGAGGTTTTTTTGAGTAGCAGAGAGACATAGGTACATTTGTAGGCAGTAGAGAAAGCCAGTAGGCAGGGAGTGATTGAAGATAAGTGACAATTGATCAACTCTGAATGCAGATTGAAGTGTATGTTTTATTACTTTATTTTTCTTGCTTTTTTGTGACATGGCTACTGTGGAAATGTTTTGCATGACTTTATATATATAATGAACACTGGAGAGATGGAGTGAATATAGAAGTAAAAATAAAAATAAAGGAAGTTTTTATTTTTTAAGACAAGTGAGAGAATAGGGGAGATAGAGGGAGAATTTATTAGATGCCATGGGATGGAATGGGATTGCTTGTGCAGGTAAAGAGATATGGCCACCTCTTTGTGTAAGACAGAGGTGAAGGAAGACATAGTGGGAGAAAGCATCTGAGAGACAGGAGATGAAAAGAAGGGGCAAAGAAGCTCTACATGGAAGGTTTCATTTTTTTTCCTGTAAAACATAGGGGCAGCTAGGTGGCGCAGTGGATAGAGCACCGGCCCTGAAGTCAGGAGGACCTAAGTTCAAATCTGGCCTCAGACCAAACACTTGACACTTACTAGCTGTATGACTCTGGGCAAGTCACTTAACTCCAATTGCCTAAAAGCAAAAAAACCCCAAAAACATAAAATGTGTGACAAAATTCTCAAATGAGAGGGATGGGGAGTGGGAGCCATGGGATGTTTGAAAAGGGATAGAAGTGAAAAGTTTGTAAAAGCTGCTGCAGGGAGCATGGTAGTGAGTTAATAAGGGAAAAGGATTGCCTACCAACAGTGAGGACCCAGCTTAAGTTGTGTAAGATGAATTTGCAGTGGTCCCATTAAAAAGTTTGTGATTTTCTTCACTTTTGTTTAGTAGCACATGTGTAGGTGGTGGACAATGGGAGTGATCCAAGGCTGAGGCTTCCTGGGGCACAATCAGCAACGTGATGGGGGCAGGGGGAGTGGCTTAACACAAAGGGACAGCGGAGAATTGAACTGGCTCACAAAGGGGTTAAGATGGGAAAAAGAGGAGAGAGTAGCAAGTGGAGGGGTAATGGCCTGGAAGAGAACTGAGGGACTCAGGAATTGGAGGCCATGGCATAGACAATGATTATGGTTTGTTATGGGAAAGCAGAGGAAGAGGTAGGAAACCAATAGATTGTGGTCAAATAAGATAATTTCAGAATTCTTGAACACGGAAGAGGTGTATTTTGGCATAATAGTAAGATTAAATGGATAACTTTATGGGTGGAGTGGAATAGGTCATTAAAAGTGAGTAGGTTGAGGAACTGAGTGGTTAGGGTGTTAGAAGGAGTATCATTATGTTTGTTAACGTCTCCAAATTTGAGGGCAGGAATTGGGGAAGAAAGATTGTGAGCCAGGTACTGAACTAGTTGAATAAGGAAGGGATATGTCCTGGAGATCCGTAGACAACAGCTACTTGATTGGGACAAAGATGTGGACTGTATGGATCTCAAAGGAGGAGAGGTTGCTGAGTGACAGAGGTAGGAAGAGATCCTGGAATTGGTCCTGCCTCAACCAGTGAGCCAAGAAGAATGAGTTAAAAGTGCAACTAGTACTTGAAAGGGTGGCCAGGCAGTCTGTGTTATCAGCAGGAAGGCAGGTCTTGGTGACTGCCAGAAGACGGAGAGTAGAAGAGGAAAGATTTAAGATGGAGGCATGTTTGTTAAATATGAACCAGGAATTCCAGAGGGCACAGTGGAAAGGGTGAGGACTGTTTGGTTGGGACTTTGGGGTGGGAAGGTTGAGGGGGATAGGAATAAAGAATCTGACTTTTAGGGATGAAGAATGGGGTTTAGATGAGAACCAACAGGCATTCAGAATCACTGGGATGTGCAGACTATGTCCACTCTTCCCAGGAATGGCTGGAGATAAGGCAGAAGACAGACATGCAGTACAAAATGGAAGGCACATGGTCAAATGGAAAGCTCCTGTCTCTCCTCTCCTTTTCCTTCTGAAGTCTGGAAAACAGGAGATGATGCAGTAGGAGATAGAAGTCGTGTAGCAGGATATAGACCTTTTGCCTCCCCTATGACTTTCCTTGTTTTCCCTCAGGGGACGTTTGCAGCAGGAGATTGAAGGTTGTGCCTGACCTCTCCTCTTTATACCAGAGACTAGAGATCAGGCAAGCATAGTATAGATGAAAATACGCGCACACACACACACACACACACACACACACACACACACACACACTTTACTAGCATAGATTAAACATTGGCAGAGATGCTGGGATGCTCAGTCTATTTCTAGGGTGAATTTACCACCACTGCAGCATTAGGTGAATAGAGATTGACTACTATAAGCAACCTCACTCTAAAAGGTGGTAGCAACCAGCCAAGGGCACAGAGAAAAGGATTTATTTGGTTTTTTTGTTCTTAGTTATCTTCAGTAACAGTACTTTAAAGGAAAAGGATTGAAAATTTCCAGATATGCCTAACATCTACCCTCCAAAATTCATCCACCTTTCTTTCTGATAGGAAGACCAAGAATTAGCTTGTGATAACTGCGATAGTGCAATGAACAGAACTAGACATCTGGAAATAAGCATCTTAAGCATAATTCTCCGACGTGATGATAGCTTACATAAGAAATGGTCTGCAAAGTACTTTTATGCCTGTTTTCTTATTTGATCCCCATAACATCCTTTTGTGATAGATGTTCTTATTAGTTTCATTTTATAGATGAGGAAACTGAAACTTGCCTAGGGCTACAGAGCTAGTAAATTCCTAAGTCAGCAATTGAACCCAGGTCTAATGGATTAAGTCCAAAAGATGTTGGTCTTTGTCAGTCATAGCTTTCTGAGTCCATGGAGTAAAGTGAGAGCCATGACCAATGCTATTCTCTTCTGAAGACCCACCATGCACAAGGGAACAGGGATCTTTATGCTGTCCTTCAGAATGGGTGAATCTTTATAGAAATAAGTACCATTACAATGCAAATGAGATCACGCTAAATAAAACAGGATCCACGTTAAAAAGCAGAAAACTGCCAAAGAAGCAATGATGACCCCTCCCCGTCCCCACCAGGATGACTAGGGTAGACTTCAATTCCATTTGTGCCTGCTGAGAATCTCACATCTGTGGGGCTTTAGTATGGCTCTGCCTAAGTGGAAGGTCATCAGTTACAGTGGAGTAGTCTGAATGCTGGCAGAGAACAGGACAGATTATGATAAATTACTAGAGCCCTCTTGGAGTCAGGTAATCTGAGTGAGGGAAACCTTTTCTGGCTTTCATTAATGGGGACACCTTTTTTTTCTTTCTCTCCAAACATATATTTAATGGGCTTAACATCAGACTACTATAGAGGTACTTTTAACTCATTAGTATTGAGCATACCAATCTGGTCTAACTTGAGCTACCAAGCACACAAACCATTAGGGGAATCATTAGGCCAAGAACAACAAAAATAAAGTTCTTAACAATAATTCTAGAAATATAAGATACGTAATTATTCCTGGAAAGAGCACTGCACTGGTTTATATCTCCTAGGCCCAGCTCAGCTTACCTGGATGTACATCCTTGTAAATCTTCCTAACACAGAAAGATGAAGAAAAGGCTGCAGAGCCAGGCCTTTGCTTGTTTCTAGGTTCAGCTTTAGATCAGAGCAGGTCCAAGGCATCAAGTATGGCCAGAAGGGATGGAGGCTCAGAGCCAGTCAGACTTGTCCACCATGAGAAGAGAACAGAGACAGACATATCTTTTCCTTTAGTCATCTAGCAAATGGATGTGACTGTAGCCCAAGCTCATACACCCTTCAACTGAAAGTGATCTTTTTTCCCTCAAATTTCTCACAGCACTTTGCCTGGGCCTCTCCTTTGCCCTTATCTCATTCTCTTATATCATACTTACCTGTCTATATATCCTTTCTTCTGTAAGATTTTAAACTCCTTGAGAACAGAATCAATTGTTATTATCCCTGCCTTTGTGTCCCCATTACCTAGAACTGATGCCTCTCATATAACAGGTCCTTAATGTATTGTCTTAAAACTTCAACACATAAAATAACAATAAATAACACAATAAATATGTACTTAGGCTGCAGAATTTGTCCCCTTCCCTCCAAATGAAAATGAGCATCTCATTTAAAAAAAAAATCATATAGGGATATCCCTAGTAAGTTGGTTGTTAAACTCTTTGGTTCACAAATATCAGGATCTAAATTCTGAATCTTCAACTGCTTGCTTGTTTTTGGAAACTCCCAATAAGTGAGCATTGCTTAATAAATACAATGGCATTGGTTCTACATCTGTGATGTTGCCTGGGGTGTTGATTTGATCCAGTATAGAAAATCCTGCTCATGCAGGGAGATGCAGCCCATCTTTCATTGCAAATGATTTATTCCCAATTTAACTGTGGAACACAGCCAATCCCAGCTGCACTGCAATGCTTTACCACCAATTTCTTAACCCTCTTCCCTTGCTGGGCAATTTTTTTTTAAGGAAACACTACTAAGGATTTTGAGGGTTGGGACTGTTTTATTTATCTTTGTTGCCCCCAAGGTGATTTTCACCTAATAAATGTTCAATGAATGTTCTCTGAATGAATTGATGAACTAGTATTTGTCAGTGGTCCTCTATAGTCCTAACCCTAGGACACTGCACATTTGAGAGTATTTTGTGTGTGTGTGTGTGTATATATATATATATACACACACACATATGTATATATTTTCGTATATTCAGAGAGCCATCTCATACCAGCAAAGAAAGTCAAACATTAAACCCTTTTAATAGAACCTTCTAAGCTTGTTTTCAGTGGGGTTAAAAAAATCTTTTGAAATGGAGCTTGCTAAGGGAATTGCCCAGTACTGTTTGATGATAAAGGTACAACATGCATAAAATCCTCTGCCTCTCAGGACACAGGAAAGGTCCATGTGAATTACTTTTATCAGAGTCAATGAAAATGCCCAGAGACCCAGCTTGAAAGTTTTATGAGGCTCCATCACATAGCTAGTGATTAGCTGCACACGCCCCATGTCCTGTTTTTCTCCAGTTAACCGCCCTCTGTACTGTCTGAATAGTTTTCAGTAAACAGGGCCTCACACAAACCAACCAGAGTCTTCATTCCTGGAAAGGGGAAGTAGCTGAACTCTGGCCTGGTGTCAGTGCCAGACCATGCTGATTTATGTGGTACACAAACACTTGCAGGACACAGGTTGTTTTTCCGGTTTGGAGCATTAAAAATAGTTTAGTTTGTACTTAGATGGAGTGAAATCTTTGATCTGTAGACAAAGCAAGATCAAGAGGAAGCACAAACCTTTCCGACAGCATTTGTGTATATACAGTTTCCACACTTTTAACCTCCTAAACTTACTTTCTGATAATTTAGCCACAGGAAGAGGTGATTACACCAGGAAGTTGGAGTCACAAGGCAATTAACAGAACATAAGCCATTTACACTAACTTTGGTTGCTATTGTTTGTCTTCCAGTTGCTCAGCGCGCCACAATCTAGTTGCAGACCTGGATGAAACACAGAAATAAACCGTTTGCAAAGAGATGTTTACATTCATCTATTTTGTCTTACTGTGCTGCAGTACATCATGAAACTGTCTGTCAGTGCAGTGCCTCTTGCCAGGCCCCAATGGAACTGGGGTCACGTCAGTTAGAATACTTCTTACAACGTGGATGGGCTGGAGTTGAGGTTTGACATTGTGCTCTCTGCGTGCCTATCAGCTTTCAGCACTGGTCTGAAGTAATATAATACTTTTTGTAATGATCACTTGTTTACTCTTGTTACGTGTGTGAGATTTAATAAAATTGACCATTTTTTTAACCTCTAGTTCTAATGTTACCTTTCTACTTCATGTGATTAACCAAAAAAAGCACACATTTTAAAGAAGTGATATTGTAAAAAAGAACAGATCCACTTCCCATACCACCTCCCTCATTCTTTTTCCTTCTTCATGGTATAATTTCTACCCTTTCACCAATATCTTAGAAGACTTTGAATTCAATAATAATCCTGTTGATTAGTGTACTATTTTGAGACCTCAGAGAGAAATCTGCACAAAGTACAATGCGGTCTCTTAGTCACAGGATATAGAGTTTAGAAGACTGTAGAATTCATCACAGGATTAAGTGCTGAAAGGACCTAGCCCAACCACCCCTTTTACACATGTGGCAATTTAGGCCAAAGATTGTGTCTCAGTCCAACATCAGACAGGTATTAAGCAACAGAAATTTATGCTACCAGAGACTCAACACTCCATACGTTTTGAAATGAACAAAGTGTCAGATTGTTGTATTTGAACATTTTATAGGAATACAGATTTAGATCTGGAAAGCCCTTGCAGGTTCCTAGTCCAAATGCTCTCATTTTACAGATGAGGAACTAAAGCCCGGTAATGGGAAATTGACTTACCTGAGGTGACACAAGTAGTTTAATGGCAGAGCCACAATTTAAATATGGGTCCTCCGACTCCAAATCCAGCACGTTTTCTTCTTTGGAGATGGCATTGAGACACCAGAATCCAAGGTTGGAGCTGGAGAAGTATCATTCATTCACTCTGGGGCTGTTCTGATGCCCCTAATCCTTGGCCAGTAATTTTTTCCCCCAAACTTTGACTATAATATAGTAAGGCTATGTTTGGTCAAAAATCGATCCAGGTCAGGTTTGGAGGCAGTGACCAGAACACATCTAGAGAATATTTGACTCTCTGTGTGTCTATAATTCCAAAGCCTAAAAACGGTGGTTGTTCTATTCAGGTTCAGGAAATTTCAGGCTCCATCCTGAGGAATCCCTTTGAGATAGACTGTCCTTTGGAATACTTCAATTGTCCCTAATTTTGCTCTAACAACATAGTTTAAAAAATAGTCACTTTAAACATCTTCTTTTAGCAGAATCGTTTAGGACGTTTTTATTTTGGTCTATTGAAACTATCAACTCCAGAGGTTCCAAGAAAGCAGATGTGAGAATGTCTTTGGATCTGATTCGATAATATGCAATCCTTAAGTACTCTTGAATGTAACTGGCCCCAAAGGCTCTGCTTTTATGTGGACCAGTCACAGGAACTATGCCAGTTTACACGGTTCAGCATATGAGATAAAACTAGAAACAGCCAGGTGGAAGATTATAGATCCCTTAGAGTCCCCTTCCAGAAGGATTCTACATGTGAATTGGAGTGTACTCCTGCTGACCTACGTACAAATCTGTCATGTACTATGAAAGCCTTTAAATATCCAATAAAGAGTGGAAACTAAGAACACTCAAAAAGAAAGATGGAAAGCTGACGTGATACTACATAGGAATCTAGAGACTAAAATTTTGGAAATCATGGAACTGGATGGGTTCCTGAATGAGAACACCTCTGCACTTCAGTCCCTAGACAGAGCTACATGGTCACTATAGAAAGAATATGGTCTCCCTTTCTAGAGTTGTTTTATCTTTTCTGTGCCCAACCCACACTGAAATGCAAAGGAAAAGAATACTCTTGCTTCAATGAAATTAAATAATCATTTGCTGTTTGTTTTAATTTACATGTGGGTTTGATGTCTTCCCATCACATTCCTATTACAGAGGAGCCTAATCTTCAGTGGTTAATATTATAACTATTAAAAAAATGTTCTTTTTGCAGAAAAATATCCATCTTCACATTTCAGAAAGTCAGGACCACAGCCAACAATAATAAACAGAGAAGTAGCAGATTGACATAGTGCTTTATTTAAGCTGTCTGTACGAAGGAAAATAATGTGCATCCCTATCATATACGTGTAAAAATACTAAGGATGTACAGTGTACAAAAACAGTTTCTTGTAGTTATTTCACATCCTTGTGGGTCATATACTTAAGGAAATAAACAGTTTAAGTATGACCGACAGTAAGAGTAATACAGTTCCTTGGGTTCATAGTCACGTCTGCTTAAAATCCTTAACCAGATGACTAGATCTTGCACGGATCTAATGAAAGAACTAGCAAGGTCAAGAAATGTCACAAACTCTAAAGCTACAGGGAGGTAATTCAATTACCAATTTAGAGGTGTCATTTATGGTTGTTTATTTATTTATTTAAATAAATACTTTACAGTTCATGCTTGCCTGTAATGCACTACCAGGAGCAAGATAAGGAAATTCTACTGTAGACAGTACAAACAGTAGCAGCAAAGTGTGTACATTGAGGTGTAATAGATAGACCCTGCAGTTAGTAAGGAAGGACCTTACTTGTGTACTCTAGGAGAAGCACGATGGCCCCTGCAAGAAGAGTCAGCTTTAAGAAGCTAGAAATCACGGGTGGGAAATGGAAAACAATACTGGAATAATGTTCTTTAAGCAATAGGAATGTGTTGGAAGATGCAGTTAGTATAGAACGCAAAGCTGTGTGCAAATCTGCCTCCAGTCCAAACAGAAAGAGCCGACTTCCTCCAAGATGTCTGTGGTACAAGGGGGTACACTTAGTGACAGTCAGTACAAGTTGGAGTCAACCACGTCTGAAATGTCCAATGACTGACTGAAGGGTTCCAGGTCCCAAGGCCTTTTCACCTGCCAGAATTCTAAAACTACAGTTGTGAGCAAATACAAGTTCCCCCAATCTCTTTTTTCAACATTGCGATTTTGTTTTTATTTTCATCCCTTTTCCCAGCTGAATGAAGATTTGGGGCACAAAATCAGAGATTCCCAAACTCTAAACCAAGTGATGTTCTCTTTGTCCTGAATAAGTCATCAGTTTTCTCGAAAGCAATGTGGGAGACAGTTTATCTTTTTTCAAATTCAACCTGAAATAGCTTTCCAATATTTCACCAAACTAAAATGCAAACTTTACTATGCTATTACAAAAGCAGAGTAGCTAAGCATAGGGAGAGAACCACAGGCCATTTGCTGGAGATTAAGGAAGAGCCAGCTGGGAGAAGCTGATGGCCTGGGGCTTAGTCAGAGCCAGTCATTAATCTTTAGGAAGTGTCCAGTGCCAAGGTCACAAAGAACACATCTCAAGATTTTAAAAACAAAAAAACAAAAACAAAAAAAACAAAAAAACCCCTAATGGATGTGCCTTGCATATGGGTGATAGGCTTTCTGTTGGTCCACAGAGGGCATTTCAAAGGAGCAAATGCTCAGAATGGTCAGTCGGCCAGTCCCCAGCTCTCATGTCCTCGGCTCATCTGATACTTTCTTATGTAATGAGTGCAAAACAACTTATGGGATGTGCTTACTATTCCTACTTTCTTTTCCAAAGATGAAAACTCAATACATTACCAAGTAAAAAGATGAAATCCATAAGTATAAGCAAAAGTGAGATATCCCTTGCTTTAATTGCCCACTTAATATTAAATATGAACTTCACTCAGAAATATGAAAAATTAGAATAAAGTCTATATCTGAATGTGTCTTAGCTGCCTTAATAAAATGCCCTTTATCCCTCTTGTCAGCCCCAGCATAGCCACTGCCAGCAGTGGTCTCACATTAAATCCACGCTTTCAGCATCAAGCAGCTAAGACATCTGCATATGAATATTATTTTTCCTATCTAAAAGTCACTTGCTCTTTCATACAACACAATCATAGTACTACATAATGCTGCCATTTGTCACTGTGGGAGCTGCTAAGATAGTGAAACCAGAATACTTCAATGATAATCCTATGGAGCAAGGATTTCCTTCTACTAGTAGTAAGAGCAGCCTTCTGGCCCCATAGGCCTTACAGGCTGCTATGGAAAACTTCAGCTCCTAGCACCAGAGGGTTTAAATCTGAAGATCATTAATACAGGAGAAAGATGAGGTTTGCATACATGCCCCATTCAGTAAGAAATGTTGGGGTTTGGGGACATGAGTATATACAGAAAAAGAAAACTTGGAGGTGTTCTTTTTTTTTTCCCTGATGACAATTCAGTGATTAATGTACCATGATCTGCCCAGACATGCTGGGTTTTCTTACCCTTTCTTTCCTACTTGGTACATATTAGCGGTGGTTTCTTCAATCAGTCCTCTTCATGTTCAGTGTGCCAAGTAAAGTGCTTTTCTCATCCTCATTCTGGTGTCAAACCACTTGAAAGCATTTCCTTCACCCCAAACAGACCATTGTTTCTATTCTGCTGCCTGGCTTTCATAATACATTAATTCTCAAAGGAGCAAAAACATTCGTTTGTTTTGTTAACTCCCCCATACTGGTTTTTGGGCTCTCTCCATTTACAGCACCAAGGGTTAAATGACAGTATCTCTTCCCCTGAAGCCAACTGCTATGCAGCGTATACAATTTCAGAGCCTTGTCAAAATGTCCACATAGGAGAAAAAAGTGCATGATTCTCATCAGCTTGTACATTCCTTTGCAATTAGGACAAACTAAACTGCTGTAAGCCTAATCTATGTAAGTTGTAGCTGTATCTGCTAGGAGGACACACGCAATCTTCATCACTAAAAAATAAATACTACTGCAATATAAACAAAACCGACCCCAAAGGACATTCAAAGATCTTAACATTTGTGAAAATATAATTCACATAAAACAAAGTAAAAGTAAAAACATGGAAGGCAAACACCTGTTTCTCTTGGTGCACAAGTTTTGGTGAAAAGCAGGATCCCTACGCCTGTCTACATTCTTTAGCCATCAGGAGTGATGTACATCAAGAAGGAAAAAAATTTAAAATACCAAGCACACGGAAAAATGCTCTCTGGTGCAAATCATTATTCATTAGACCCTTCAAGCGACCTGAACAATGCTGAGTTTATGCCGCCTTCATTTCTTGGCTGTGTGATGCTCACTTGTCCATGATTGCACATGAAATCTGGAAGTCTAAGTGTGACACTGGGCAACTCTAGCCCCTCTACTTCTTCGGTAGTAGCCAACAGGAATTTATATAAACACATATGTGTGTATGTGTGTGTGTGTATATATATATATATATGTATGTATATATATATATATATATATATATATATATATATATGCATATATGTATATATATCAACAGTTAAGTTCTTTGCTCAAATGCTTTCCAAATGAATTCCAGCCAGATGTTAATGACATATACCTGCTTCAAGTACTTATATGCCCTAACCCAAGCTTTGCATAAGCACTTCACCACCCTCTCCAAATTGCTTATTTGGACCAGCACAAACAGATGCAAGAAAACGTTAGGAACTAAGTCTTCTTAGTCTAATTAATATTCTGATTTCACCTTCTAGAAAGTTAAGAAATGCGTCTATAACCAATTTATCTCTTTTTTAACCTCCGAGGTGAGGGAAAAACAAAAGATGACAATTGGTGCACAAACGTACAACGGAGGACTCATGACTTCCAAAGATTGTAAAATTACTTCTTAAAGTTGCTATAATAGTGAGACGGTAGCAGCAATAGCATGAGACCTTAGACTGAGATAAAATTTCATGCAAAAACAAAAAGGCAAGTGTGTTTGTGTCTCTTTGTGTGTGTGCGTGCCTGTGAGAATGTTTGTAAGAGAGGGATGGAGGGGAAATAAGGGTGGGGGCAGGGGTGAAGAGAAAAGTGGGGAAAGGCATGAAGGATCTCGTTCAATTTGGGACGACGTCTGAAAGTGCTCCTGCTATCTTAGCGAATAGCTAGTACTGGTGGTGATGCCCAGGAATCATTTTTTATAATAAACCTAGGATGACAGTGATGCAGCAGAACTCAAGAGGATTATTCTCGTCCACTTGCAGAGTAGGAAAACTGTGGGAAATGTGGCCGTCTCTCATTGTCCATGCAGTCCATACCATCCTCATCATCTGTGGGGATGAAACAACACTTTGAATTTCACATTAATTTTTCATCAAAACTTTCTTTGCCTCAAGGATTATATTTTCCCAGACTCCCACAAAAGAGGGATTAAGTTTCAACCAACATGGGTTACATACACTTGTGCTCACTATTAAATTACAACTGTATTTATTTTAAGAATAACCTTATTTCATAAACTTGGAGCCTTTAACTGAATAGCATCTTAACATGATGTTCTACATTAACACACAATAAAGATTAAAGATTATTCATGAGGCAAGAATAGATACTAAGTAAACTGCAGCAGGAAGGGAGAAATGTATTGATAATCTTCAAAATAACTAAAAGGTAGTGTGTTTCCATTTAAAATGTCCTTTCTTTATATTCAGTATTTCTGTTGTTTCTATTAACAACAACTTATTATTACCAGAAATAATTACTTTGATTTTTTAAAAATGTTCATGAAATGCCATCTCACTACCTTTCTCCCTAACTATATGGTGATTCGTGCCTCTTCCTAACAAAAAAGTTCCTAACTTAAATCTTACCTCTATACTTAAAGTGCATTTCATCTTATTCTTTCTACTGTATAACTGGCAGAATTAGCCATAATTATCTATTTATAGTCTTTCATATACTTATCCTTTTAATCAAGTGAAATGGTCCCAATTATTTGAATATACCCAGTTGATTTAAGGGCTACTTTATTCCCCCATCCTGTCCTGTCCTGGCCATTTTATTGACTTTCTAACAAATATCAGGAGAAACAGAATAAGAGTCACATTTTAGGCCATTATGGCACTTAGTTGTAACGGACTTGCACCATGTTCTACAAACGTGGCATTTAATAGCTTTGTTATATATAAAAAAGAATGCTTTGTATTCATTTACAACATAGGAAATAAAAGCTTGTTTTTTACAGAGTCTCAAGTTTGCTCTTTTCTCTTTTTTATTCTCAATCCAGAAGATCCTAAGAGTTGTTACACTATGTACAGTTGGATGTCTACAATGCATCCCAAAGAATAGCTATAGCTATCAAGTGGTAGTAAAGAAATTAACAAACATTTGTTGAGTGCCTAGTGATGTCCATCCATTTCTTCCTACTACGGAGACACATTCACTCATTCTTTCTGTCCCTCTCTGTCTCGGTTTCTGTCTTAGAGGGAATGAGCTTTTCATCAGAGAAGCTCTGCATAAGCTTGGACTGCCTCCATATCATGGGTATATAATCTAACAGTAAATGTCAAGGCCAAGGAGGAATGATGAGGAAACATTCAGAACTGAGCTCACACAACAATACATTATAGGCCAAATGGGTACAGTGTTGGCAGTAATGGTGGAAGGTGAGAACTCACAAAAAATGAGAATCCACTCCTGATGGTTTGGGACATGAGGTCCTTGTAAGCACGTAATAGCCTGAGAAGCTAATAAAACACTATGACTTTGCTCGAGAATACTCCAAGTCTTGGCTACATTTCTTAGCACTACCCAGGCAGGCCTCAATTTCCCTATACCTAATGGCTATGTCATTAGCATCTATCTGCTTTCTGGAAATAATCTACTTTTTAAATCTGGATCTTTCATGGATTATTTTAGTTAGAGGACCCTTACTTTCTCATCAGATGAACTCTCCTTGCTTTTCTCTTAAGAGGTGGGGAGTAATATTTGTTGAGACATACTGTATAAAATTCCTCATCCTACAAAGACACAGAGGCTGACATCCCCACGTTCTCTTTATGACACGAGCCAATCATATTCTTTAAAAAAAGTTTTCCCACATGAACAGCTTTGTTTTGCTGAGAAATTTCAAGCACATTCAACATGTAGAAAGCCTGGAGCAGTTTGAACTCTTGTAGCCAATGGGAAACACAAACAAGACAACATCTCACTAGGGCTCCAAAACAAGCAACTTTGGTCCCACCATGGACCATCACTCCAATGAGGAGACAGAGAGTCCTGGGTTTAGTGTGTAAGATTCATCTAGCTTCTTCTGCTGCTACTGACAAGAAAAATTCAAATTACTGCCAACAGGGCTCTACATTACTTATGAGTTCAGAGAAAGCAACTTTTCTGACATCATAGAAATATTTTTGTGATTAAGGAAATACACATGCCACATAATCTGCATCATCTTCACCTACTGGGACACCACGCTTCCTACTGACATCACGTGGCTGTGATTCCTTAGGACTTTATCCCTACGCTCACCTTCTACTGGGCATCCCTGCAGTAAGGGATAATGCAAGAACAAAAAAAAATTGAGGAACTCATGGAACCCTCAAGAGGGCTGGAGGCAGGGAAAGGTTCTTCTGCCTTGGCAAGACATTAATTACTGCACTAATGTTGAAAAGGCGACTATATGGAATTCAAAATGACAACTGTAACTGTATCTCCAAGTCTGGAATGCTGTAATGATGCATGCAGCATCATGAAGAGCTATGTACATGTGTATATAAAGTGCATAGGTATATACACACACAGATATGCCTGTTCTTAAAATTCAGAGGGATCCAGTTGGGCTTGGCAGATAAAGAATAATAGATAAAGATAATGCCAATGATAACGTTTAGGCAAAACACCTAGTGAATGTAAAAATGTGAACTACTCCCCCTCAGTCTCTGGACACACGTAAAATTCTCTACCTGATTTTCCTGATGAATTTGACAAACTAAATTATATGGCAATAAAAGCTACTAGATCTCAAAGAAATACTGTCTCTGTACAATAAAGGTGGTGGGCCATCAATGGCTCCAACAACATAAGACTATGCCTTCCAAAATCTGTTCAATTAATTAACACCAGTAAGGACAATCTGGCATGCTGTTGCAGCTGTTTGTCGAAGCTGGAACATTTTGCCTCTCCAACTGCTGGTCTGTACTAAAAAATAACTACATTCTGCTTTTTCAGGGTGAGGCAGTGAGTGAGAAGACAAATGCTAACTAGCAGAACTGTTGTGGACTTTTATGAACAAAGCCTCTGTGCTTGTCTCTGCACAGTCAGAAGATCTGCCCTGACTTTCTAACCAGCTCTGTTATTTAAAGCTGCATGGAGTAGATTATGTTACATGTAATCACAGTTCAATGTTTCTCTGAATCTCCTTGAGTTGTCCTTTGAGAGAGCCTAAGATAAAGCCAATGATTGGAAATACAACATCATTTAGTACACGTGCCCATCAACCACAGCACATGCATTGGAGGCAATGGAAAGACAATTCACAATGCAGGGGCTGCAGTTAACAAGCGATGAGTATTTTACCCTACAACAGAGAACCAAGAAATAGTCTAACAGTTGATGCCAAGACCAGCACTGCTATCTGAGCCAGATGGCCAGCAGAAGCACTACCTGGGCGGACTGAACATCTCCCTCTTTGCTAAACAAAGGACACAACCAGAGAGGAAATCACCTCTTCCTTAATTCAGACTGATACAACACTTTACTGAACCTAATAAACCTAATCTCCTCCATGGATCTCCTTGGTAGGAAAATCACCCCATCAAGCCAATTGCCCTTCCAGGTCTGTCAGTTAGATGACATGGGGACAATTTCCATTTAAGGTGTTTTTGTGTGGTCTCTTTGGACCATCCCTGAGCTTCCTGTGACAGTAATGATGCTACATCAGAAATCCAGGGCGTGCGGTGATACCCATATCACACATCTGGCCAGGGTCAGCCTCTGACAGACTTACAGTTTTGCTTAGATGCTGAGAGTTCTATCTAGAAATTATAATATTGGGGCTTTATATAGCTTTCTATTCTAACCTATAACCTATCTCTCTGAGATCCTAACCAATATTCTTTAAAGATTTTGAAATTTCTGAGCTTATAATTTATGTTAATAATCCAGACTTCTGAAACACAAATGTATAAAATTCAAATTGTGTTCTAAAGATGACTGAAAAATGCCTTCTGATCTCAGAGCACTGAATATGAAGTTAGAGAAACTGAGAGAGAATTTTGGCTCTCCTACTTAGTACCAGTATAAACTTGGCAAATAACCTTTCTGGTACCTAGTTTCATCATCTCTAAAATGAGCAGAAATGGCAAAATCTCTTAGGTTTCTTCCAACTCTAAATACTACGGCAGCTAGGTAGCGTAGTGTGTAAGAGTATGGGACTTGGAGCAGGAAGACCTGGTTTCAAATTCTGTCTCAGACATTGTGTGACCCTGGGTTAAGTCCCTTAACCTCTCTGCCTCAGTGTCTTCATCAATCAAATGGACATAACAGAAGTACCTACCTCCTAGAGCTACTGTGAAAATAACAAATGTACAGCACATTGAAAACCTTTAAGTACTGTGTAAATGCTAACTGTTATTACTGTTGTTACGGTTGGAAAACTGCAGCAGCTTAGGTCATAACAAGCAGGGCTGTGGGAGACTCCTACACGAGCCTGAAAGATCCTGGGTGCTATCAGCCCCTACTCCCAGCCTTCTAAGGCTTGCCTCAGCAACACATGTACAGAGGCCTCTAGCCCCTTCTCAGAACTCTTTGTTCCTTTCCAATACCTCAGACACACCTGTAAGACAACACTTAGATAACATCCTTCATCCTTTGGCTCATATTTCCTAGTTGTATGAGAGGCAGCTATGGTATAATGGAAAGTTCACCGGTCTTGAGAATCTGGAAACTGAGGCTCTAGCTCTGTTACTGACCATCAATGTGACTATGGGCAAAATCATGGTGTCCCTTGGAGATCCAGTTTCCTTATCTACAAAAGGAGGAGCTTTAACGACTTGATTTTCTGGGGTGCTTTCCATCTCTGGACTTCTGCAATTCTCTAAGTGGGTGAGATGGTATTCCACTTGTGGGTTTCCCTTCCATAGATGCTCAACACACAGCAATAGTCTGGGCAAAGCTATTTTTTTTTTAAAACAGCATGACATGACTAATGGGTGTGCAAAAACTGTCTTACTCTTAGAGTAATCTTTTATCTCCCTTAAAGTTTCCTTAAATCATAATTTGACCTTCATGTGTAGACCCATGGTGATACACACAGACCACTGAGAAGCAGGCACTGGAAGCAGATAGGAACAGGGACAAGATGGTTCTGATCACCCTTTCTTCCACTAGAGTACACTTACTTAGGGTACACTTCTCTTCCAGATTCCTCAGAACAGACTTCAAGTGAATCTTATATAAGACACCTGAAGCACCACAACTGCTTACAACATTTTTCACTCTGCTAGTCATAGGTCTGCACTGTGTAGTAGCAGCAAGTCAGAAAGGGTCAGGAAATAAAGAGGTTATTGGTGACAGATACATTTTAGGCTATAATCTTTCATACTAGGGGAAGTCTTGTACCCAGCTAGACTTTCTCTTTCTCTCTCAAAATTAATTTTTAAAAATTTGTTTTGTCTTATTTATCACTTTTATTGGAAGACTACTCTTAAGAAGAATAGGCTCACCCTGCTGCTAAATTCAAGCTTCAATATCTTTATACTGTAAAACATGCTCTATTTCCCAATCTTAGTTATGTCCTTATGGATCACTTACTATTTACTTACATTTTTCAGGCGGTGTTATTGTAATTGTCTGAGCTGTAAATTCTTCATCAAAATATCTGGTGTCTGTCTCAGACGTTACTTGAGGTTTAAAAGGAGGTACCAGCTGAAGGAGCAGAGAATCAAAGTGTCATCAATGAAGCTGAATACAACAAAGGACAAATACAATACAGATTAAATCACTGATCAAATGGTTAGTTAGGCATGCATGGCAGAGGGCTCCTTGGCCAACTCACTGCATGTACATGAGGCTACTTTGGCCTCCTTGTACATCAATGGTCTGAATTTTTTGAGTTTTTTTCAAACCTGGAGGAAGCTGCATAACAGGGGATATTTTAGGCTGTTATGATATCAAACGAACTTTGGGGGTTGCTTCATTCCCTCTCCCCTAGTAAATAAAAAAGGCTTCAGATCTTTTTTATTAATGGGGGATGGGGAGAAAGAGATCAATACTGAATTTTTACTAGGACCTCAATAAAGTTCTTGAAAATGTATGGCAATATCCAAGTAAGACCTGTGTTCAAATCCTGCCTCCGATGGTGACCCTGGGCAAGTCACCTCTCCTGGCCTCAGTTCCTCATCTATAAAATGGGGGGTTGGACTAGAGAGTCTATAAGGTCCTTTTTGGATTGAAATCTATGAACCTGTGATCTTTATGCTATCTGGTCGTGTTTCTCAGCAACAAAAGCTATTTCCATAATCCAACTCCTCTTTAATCTACTAGGGTAGTATCTTTGCATTTCACGAAGGAAAATAAATTGTTTTTGATCCTGATGAGACATATAAACATTTCTGCCCTGTAACTTGTCCGTGACCAGTACAAGTGAGAGAAATTTTGGGTAAGAGGGCATGGACAGAGTCTTGGGTAAAGAGGCTGTAGTCATGTGATCTTTCTCTCAGTTCCTTCCTAACTACAGAAAAATGACCACTGGGACAGCTGCCAATTTTTCCTCTGTGAATTTGGTCCTGTACATAGATGAAACTTATTTAAACATCTCCTTTTTTATACAGAAAAATATGATATTTTGAGCAAGAAATAAAGGAAATGCTATATATAAAGTCATTCATAAGGAGAATAGAGGCTTTTCAGAATAACATTTTCATATGAGAGAAAAGGTATAAACAGGAGAGTCAAAATTGATGCATTTGGTAGAATTTCTCCAAAGCAAAATTCCACATTATGCAATCAAATCAATGTTCAAGTCTTTTGATAAAAAATTGTCATAGCTAAGATATCAACTTTTACATGAAACAATAATAAAAAACTACTTAAATCATTCCAATAGATATCCAATATAATAAGAAGTTTTGGTGGTTATTTCAAAACACATTTTAAAAATAAATTACTACATTTCAGTTCTTGGCAAGCATGTAACTAAGCAATTTTCATTTCCTTTCTCCCTCATCCTTTTTTTTTTTTTTTACCCAGTCCCAAATACACAAATCGTCATTTGAGGCTTATGGATTCATCTAAGCACTCTTTTGGGGCCTAAATCTAATCCTGGTTCTATTTATCAACGGGTAATAGATACTACAGAACAATGTGGCTGCCCTCTCAGCACCCTTTAATCCCCCCACCTGGAATAGGGCCTTCTGCCAGGGACCAATACAAACCTGCAGTGGCTGCCAGGACAGATTTTTCTTTAACTGTTCCATCAGGATGATTTGACACAAGCAAGCAACTCACTAGGCAGAAGAGAAGTGTGCCCTCCTCAACTTGGGAGCAAATTCACCCCTGCCATGAACACTGCACACATATGCACAAAGCCTTGCAGGGGGCGTACCTAAGGCAGTCTGTTTGTGGCTGTTTAAGGACCTTCAACATTAATGTCTCTCTTCACCCTGGGAGGGAGGCGAGAGGCCTGCTTCTAGTCTCTGCTGTGATAGTAACTTTCTACATGAATAATCCCATGCAATGTTAGCTCCCGGATGGCAGAAACTTTCATTTTTGTCTCTATACCCAGCACTTAGCATGCTGCCTGGTATATATCAGGCTCTTAAAGACACTTGTTGATAAACAGATAACACCTCACATGTTACACAGTGATTTCAAGTTTACAAAGTATCTTCATTATTATAGCCTGATGAGTGAGGTCAGTAAAGTGCAGGTATTACTAGATCCACTTTACAGATTACAAAACTGAAGTTTAGGGAGGTTAAGTGACTTGCCCAGGGTCAAGGAGAGAGGCTGGCTAAATGACATGCCCAGGGCCATGTGGAGAGTGTCTAAGGCAGGATCTGAACTCAGATCTGCCTGACTAGGCCCAGTGCTTTCTCCTCTGTGCTACCTAACTGCCTCAATTTAAAGACTGGAACGTAAGGCTCTTAATGATAAGTTCATAGAGCCTTACATAAGAAAAAGTGTGTTGCATGGACCGAGCGCTGGATACAGAGTCTCAAGATCTGGGTTTGAGTTTAGGTCAAGTCTACCAAATGGTAAGGCCAATATTTCCACAGCCCACGTGAATGAGGCATCAGACTCAAAGTGTATGAAACCACAAAATCCTCCATAAGTGCATTATTTTTATTTTAAGCTTTGTCCTTTCCATCACAAATGGAACTTCTCTCAGGCTCAGTTGCTTCATCTATAAAATGGGAATAATAATAGCATCTGCCTGGGGCAGGGTCATTTTGGGGATCAAATGACATGTTATAATGGAAGATGCTTTGCAAACCATGAAGCACTGTACAATAAATGTTAGCTATTATTATTACTAAATAAATTTAAAATCATTTAAACTATTATGTGCAAGCTGCTAGGGACATAAAGAAGAAAACTGTCACTGCCCTGGGAAAAATTACAAAGAAAATTAAGTTGTCAGGAGAGACTTCTAGAAGCCAAGATGGCAGAGTAAGCAGTAGATCGCTGTACCTCTCCCATTCTCATCCCCAAATACCCATAAAATAGTGCCCTAGAACAGATGTTGGAATAGCGGAGCCAGTGGAAAGACGGGGTGGACCAGCCTTTTGAACCAGTAGACTTAGATGATTGGCAAATAAAGTCTGTATCACTTGAGTAAAAGGGGAGTGCAGTCCAGGAGAGGAAGTCTCCCAGTAAGCCAGCAGCAGGCTTCACCTCAACAAACCAGCAGGAGATACTGAGGCACAGAACAGCGGAGCAAGCAAACGCCAACACCAGGACCCCACCTTGCCCATGCGCCTTAGCACAAGCAGGGGAACTGGCAGACTCCAGCTCTGAGAACCACCCTGTATGTCGCCACAGCCCCAGTTGGGCAGGTGCCCTCCAGTAGTGAACCCTCCCGCTTTTTAGCACAGCCCCAGGTGGCCAGATGTCCTCCAGGAGCCAAAGCTCCCTGTGCTGCAGCACAGACCTGGGCAGGCAGGTGTTCTCTATCAGCGGACTTCCACGTGCTTCGCCGCAGCCCCAGGGAAACACAGAAAAACCCCACCTCGCTTTAGCACATGCTAGACAACACCACTAGGATCCCAGGTCAGCACTAGGTGAGCAGCCATAAACCTACAGCCTCCAGCCGCCAGCACCTGAGGCCCCAGCACACAAAGCTAATGACCAGGCCCCTGATCCCCAGCAAAAGAAGCTTGGGACAGTGGCCCCTGTGCTCTGGCAGAACAGCTCAACTTTAAAAGTCATGAAAGAGTCAAAAAAAATGAGCAAAAAGGAGAAACAGACAATGACCATAGATTCTTATTATGGTCACAGAGAAGATCAAAACACAAACTCACAAAAGGACAACACTGTCAATATACCCAAATCCAAAACCTCAAAGGGGAATATGAACAGGTATCAAGCCCCAAAACTCTTGGAAGAGCTCAAGAAGGATTTAAAAAGTCAAATAAGAGAGGCAGAAGAAAAATTGGGAAGATAAATAAGAGGTATGCAAGAAAGTGTCAACAGCTTGGAAAAAGAAGGCCAAAAATGACAACAGAAAACAATTCCTTAAAAGAATACAATTGGCCAAGTGGATAAGGAGGTACAAAAACTCTTTGAAGAGAATAACTCCTTAAAAAGTAGAACTGGCCAAATGAAAAAGGAGACACAAAAGCTAACTGGAACAAAACAAAACAAACCAATTCATTAAAAATTAGAATTCAGCAAGTTGAAGGTAATGACTCTATAAGACATCAAGAATCAGTCAAACTAAATCAAAAGAATGACAAAATAGAAGAAAAAGTAAAATACCTCACTGGATTACAACCAAGAATCAACTACCTAGCAAAACTGAATATATGTCAGGGAAAAAGATGGACATTCAGTAATATAGGGGACTTTTAATCATTCCTGATTAAAAATCAAAACAAAACAAAACAAAAACCAGAACTGAACAGAAAATTTGATCTTCAAATACAAGACTCAAGAGAAGCACAAAATGATAAACAGGAAAGAAAAAAAAAAGATCTTATTCAATACAGTTACACCATTTACATCCTTACACAGGAAAATGACACTCGTAACTTTTGAGAACTGTATCTTTATTATGGCATTTAGAAGGAGTATATATAGACAAGGGTTGTGGGAAAAGGTTGAATTTGATGTGATAATAAAAATAATTAAGGAGGAGAAAAAAAGGATTATACTGAGAGAAGAGGAAAGAGAGGTTGAATAGGATAAATTACATCACAGGAAGAAGCACAAAGACCTATAACAGCAGAGGGCGACAAGGGAGGGGCTGACTATTGTTTGAACCTTACTGTCATTGGGTTTCGCTCAAAGAAGGAATAACATATATATTCAGTTGGTTTTTGAAACCTATCTTTTTCTATAGGAAAGTAGGAGGAGAATGGGGAAAGAAAAGGAAGGTGGTAAACAGAAGGCAGGGAAGAAGTAATAAGGTAAAAGGGAAGAAAATGGAAGGGGGGATGATAGAAGGGAGGGGAGAGATTAAGGGAGGCAGTGATCAGAAGCAAAACGCTGGTGAGGAGGGAAATGGTGAAAGGAGAGATAAAAATATAAATGGGAAAATAGGATGGAAACACACAGTAATAATAATTGTGAATGTGAATGGGATGAACTCTCCCACAAAATGGAAGTGGACAGCAGAATAGATTAAAAACCAGAATACAACAATATGTTGTTTACAAGGAACACGTTTGAAACAGAGAGATACACACACAGAGTAAATATAAAAGGCTGGAGCAGAATATATTATGCTTCAGCTAAAATAAAAAAAGCAGGGTAGCAATCCTGATCTCAAATAAAGCAAAAATAGATCTAATTAAAAGAGAAAAAGAAAGAAACTACATCTTGCTAAAAGGTACCATAGACAATGAAGTAATTAATATCAATACTAAATATACATTCACCAAGTGGTATAGCATCCAAATTCTTAGAAGATAAGTGAGTTACAGGGAGAAAGAGACAGCAGAACTATACTACTAGGGGACCTCAACCTCCTCCTCTCAGAACTAGATAAATCTAACCACAAAATAAACAAGAAAGACATTAAGGAGGTGAATAGAATTTTAGAAAAGTTAGATATGGTAGAACTCTGGAGAAAAATGAATGGGGATAGAAAGGAATATACCCTTTTCTCAGCAGTACATGGCACCTACACAAAAAGTGACCATAAAAACCTCATAATCCAATGCAGAAAGGCAGAAATATTAAATGCATCCTTTTCAGATCATGATGCAATAAAAATTACATGTAATAAGGGGCTATGGAAAGATAAGACTAAAAATTAATTGGAAACTAATCTAATCCTAAAAAATGAGTGGGTCAAACAAAAAAAAATCATAAAAACAATCAATAACTTCACCCAAGAGAATGACAATGATGAGACAACATACTAAAACTTTTAGGATGCAAGCCAAAGCAATTCTTAGGGGAAATTTTATATCTCTAAATGCTTACATGAATAAAACAGAAAGAAGACATCAATGAATTGGGCATGGAACTAAAAAAATCTAGAAAAAGAAAAAATTGAAAACCTCTAATTAAATACCAAATTAAAAATTCTAAAAATCACAGCATAGTTTAATTAAATTGAAATTAAGAAAAAATATTGAACTAATAAATAAAACTAAAAGCTAGTTTTATGAAAAAACAATAAAATAGATAAGGCTTTGGTTAATTTGATAAAAAAAAAAAAAGAAAATCAAATTACCAGCATCAAAAACGAAAAGGGTGAATTTACCACCAATGAAGAGAAAATTAAAACAATAATGAGAAGATCTTTTACCTAACAATTGGTGCAGAGAGGAAGACTATAAGCCAAGTATTGAACTCCTTAAGAAAGAATGGAGAGTAATTTGGGAACCATAGCTAATTTCCACCAGAATTTTGAGAAAGGTTAATATAGCCAGACAGAATAAACCTCAAAAAAGAAGAGGTAGCTGAATGATGATAGTGGTAGGGGAAGGATCTCAAATTATTAGTGAAAAGATGCCTATTGCAAAGTTGCAGGATATAAAATAAACCCAGATAATTCTTCAGCATTTCTATATATTACCAACAAAGCCCAGCAGCAAGCAATAGAAAAAGAAATTCCATTTAAAGTAACTGCAGACAATATAAAATTGTTGGGCGTCTACTTGCCAAGACAAACCCAGGAACTATATAAACAGAATTAAAAAACACTTTTCACACAAATAAAGTCAGATCTAAATAACTGGAAAAATATCAGTTGCTCATGGGTAGGCCAAGCTAATATAATAAAAATGACAATTTTACCTAAATTAACTTACTTATTCAGTGCCATACCCATAAAACTATCAAAAAAGTATTTAATAGAGCTAGAAAAAATAATAACAAAATTCATCTGGAGGAACAAAAGGTCCAGAATGTCAAGGGAATAAATGAAAAGAAATTCAAGGGAAGGTAGCCTAGCCATAACATATCTTAAATTGTATTATAAAGCAGCAATCATCAAAACTACTTGGTACTGGCTAAGAAATAGACTGGTAGATCAATGGAACAGGTTAGGTACATAAGACACAGTAGTCTATAACTAAAGTAATCTACTGTTTGATAAACCCAAAGACTCCAGCTTCTGGGATAAGAACTCACTGTCTAACAAAAAGTGCTGGGAAAACTAGAAAACAGTAGGGCAGAAATCAGACATAGACCAACATCTTATACCATATACCAAGATAAGGTCAAAGCAGGTATACAATTTAGATATAAAGGGTGAAACTATAAGCAAATTAGGAGAGCAAGGGATAGTTTATCTGTCAGACCTATGGAGAACAGAAGAATTTATGACCAAATAAGAGATAGAGAACATTATGAAAGGCAAAATGGATAATTTTGATTGAATTAAACTAAAATGGTTTTGTACAAACAAAGCCAATGCGATCAAGATTAGAAAAGAAGCAGAAAGCTGGGAAACAATTTTTATAGCCAGTGTCTCTGATAAAGGCCTCACTTCTAAAATATATAGAGAGCTGAGTTCAAATCTATAAGGATGCAAGTAATTCCCTAATTGATAAATGGTCAAAAGCAGATTTCAGATGAAAAAATAAAAGCTATCTATAATCCTATGAAAAAAATGCTCTAAATCACTATTGATTAGAGAAATGCAAATTAAAACAACATATCACACCTATCAGATTGGCTAACATGACAAAACAGGGAAATGCTAAATGTTGGAGAAGATGTGGGAAAATTGGAACACTAATGCATTGTTAGTGGAATTGTGAACTGTTCCAACAATTCCGGAGAGCAATTTGGAACTATGCCCAAAGGGCTATAAAATTCTGCATACCCTTTGATCCAGCAATATCACTACCAGGCCTGTACTCTAAGGAGATCATAAAAAAGGGGAAAGGACCCACATGAACAAAAATATTTATAGCAGCTCTTTTTGTGGTATCAAAGAATTAGAAATTGAGGGGATGCCCATCAATTGGGGAATGGCTGAGCAAGCTGTTGTATATGAATGTAATGGAATACTGTTGTTCCATAATAAATGGTGAGCAGGTGGACTTCAGAAAAACCTGGAAAAGACTGGCATGAACTGATGCTGACTGAAGTGAGCAGAACCAGGAGAACATGGTACACAGTAATAGCAACATTGTGTGATGACCGACTTTGTTGTTAGACTTAGCTCTTCTGAGCAATGCAATGACCTAAGACAATTCCAAAAGACTCATGATAGAAAATGCTCTCCACACCCACAGAAAGAACTATGGAATGCAGTTCAAAGCATACTATTTTCTCTTTTTTTTTGTTTTTTTTCTTTTTCATGGTATTTTCCCTTTTGTTCTGATTCTTCTTTCACAACATGATTAATGTGGAAATATGTTTAATATGATCATACATGTATAGCCTATATCAGATTGAATACTGTCTTGTGGAGGGTGGAATATAAAGTGGAGGGAAAAATTTAGAACTCAAATCTTATAAAAGCTTATGTTAAAAACTAAAAATAAATTTTAAAATGCCTCTCTCAAAAAAAAAAAAGAAAGAAAGAAAGAAAATTAAGTTGCCTACCTGAGCAAATAAGCAGGAACTGAAGTAGAATGTGATCAGGACAAATGAAAGATGTAAAGGGCTACAAAAAAAAAATCTGAAGATAAAGAGTTCAATTTTAGCTGTTGGCAGGGAGGGTCAGAAAAAGCACTGGACAGTAGCACCTGAGATGGGCCTTGAGTCAAGAAATAAGGAGAGAGCAGTGGAGTTTGGAGGTCTCTTAAATCCCTGCCAACTCAGTTATTTTATGACTCTGTGAAAGTGTCTCCAAATGATAGTAGAAGGGGATGGGGGACATGGGGAAGCAGCTAAGATTCCACTTAGGCTAGAACACAGAGTATGTGAAAGATGGTCATATGAAACAAGGCTGGAAGTTAGATGGAGCCAGAGTCTATAATGCCAGTCTAGTGAGTTTGTATTTGATCCTACAGTAAATAGGACATAACTGAAAGTGTTTGAGAAAGGGCAGTGACATGATCAGACTAGTAAATCCAGAAGGTTATTTTGGCAGCTATGGGAGAAGAGGATCAAAAGAGGTGGAGGCAGGAAAGAGGAAAACCATTTAGAAGGCCATAAAGTACTCAGAGAGATGAGGAGGGCCTAAGCTAGGGCAATAACATTTCAAGATGAAAAGATGCATGCAAGAGATGTTGATAAACCCTACAGGACTTGGTGACTGGTTGTGGAGAATGAAGAAAAGGGAAGAGGGAAGAGCTGAGTAATGCTCCAAGGTTTCAAGAGTGAGTGACTCAGAAGATCAATCAGAAGGAAAAAAAAAACTACAAAAAGGGTGCAAACTGGGGAAAAGATATGGTCAAAAACAGAAATGTTAAGTCTGAGGTATGCACGGGGAAATGTGCAGCAGGCAGTAAGAAAGGTGAGACTAGAGGTCATTGTATAAAACAGGGATGGATGCCTCAGTTAGAAAGTGACTCAGGTAAATCTGCACGTGGCGGGGGAGGAGTCAGAGAGGGAGATGGTATAGAGAGAAAAGAGAGAAGGGCTGAGGGCAAAGCTTTAATGGTCAACCCACACTGAAGAGGGAAAAGAGAAGCCAGTTGAGCATGGCATCAGAGATTTGGAGCAATTTTACAAATGAAACAACTGAGGACCCAGCAAGGTGAAGTAACTTTGCAATGCCAGGATTTAAACTTAGTTCCTCCAACTCCAAATCAAGTATTCTTTCTACTACACCACAGTTAGAAAAGAAGCTAAAGGCAGAGCTCATATCAAGATGCAGATGATCAACAATATCAAAATCTACAGAAATGTCAAGGTGAATGAAGACTGAGGCCTGCTCATAAGATGTGGCAATCAGGAAGCCACTGGATACTTCATCAAGAACAGTTTAGACAGCAGGATTTTCTATAATAACCAAATCCTCCCAAAAAGAGTGGGAGGAGTCAGAGTAGTTTTAAAAGGTTTGCATTCATGTTCTGCCTGTGCATACAGAAAAACTGATTTTGCCTTCATTTCCCTGAGCAAATATAAAGCCAAAGCCAGTTTAAAGCTGAGAAACCCTAATCAGACTAATAACCTGCTCTAGGAATCAGTGGGACTGCAACACAAAGAATGGGAGTGGGCATATGTTGTTCCCAACTGGGCCTTGTATCCTGATCCCCTGGCCATTAGCCATTATCATGCTTGGCCCTTTGATTTTCTGTTCCGTGGGTTCTTGAACTAGAAGTCATGGCTCACTGTTAGCCCTGAAATGTGGCAGGGACACTTGTAGCTATTGCTGGAAGACTTCCTGCCATCTCCATTATTATCAGTTTGACTGAGTGGGACAGAAATTGACCGATCAATTAATATTTATTAAGTGTCAACTATCTGCCTTGATCTATGCAAGGCAATGGGAATACAAATTAAACAAAAAGCCCCTGCCCTCAAAGAGTCTTACAGTCTATGAAGTTAAAGGAACCCATATAAATGAATTAAAATACATACAAAATTAATAAATGTGAAGAGAATTAATGTGGTGGTACTGGCAGTGAAGGTGGCCATTGCTACCAGATGCCTAAGCTTTAAAGGTCAGTCAAGTCACCAGGCTGATCCTTTAATATGCACCTGTACAAATAAATACCAAACAGATGGCAACTTTAAAGAATTACTCTATTTAAACTAACTGCATGAGACTTGTGTGTTTCTTTGGGGGAGTATGGGAAATGAAGGATTTTTTTCATAGCTACTAATAAAACAATGAGATAAACTGATTTCATTATACTACCTGTCTTCCACTAAAGTCTTCTCTCTCCTTACGGCTTTGAAGACCAGCTTGGTTATTCAGAAGAGTGCAAGCTCTAGCAGTGCCTACAACTAGAAAAGCTGAAGATGGACGTGGTGATGGCCACTTTGCCCATGGTGCATAGAATAGCGTGGCTCTTTTCAGAGGCTGACCATTAATTATTTAATTGATTTTCTCCGTAGTAATTCATTAATCTGTCTAGTAAGGAATAGAAGGGTTATGACTACTGTCACATTGATGAAATTACAGATATTTTAAGTACTGAAGTACATATCAGTCAAGTAACTTCATATGTGATACACTAAGTAGTGTTTTGGTTGCTTTTTAAAAATACTTCATGAAAAAGACAGTATACTTTCTTTATAATGAATCCAAATCACCAGAAACTTCAAGTAATCAGATTTTTTCCCAGCACTATACAATGATAAATATTATATACAATGATGACTGAAGTATGAGAAAATTCTGAAATGATTTCCAATTCAAAGTTTCAATTATATTCAGGCACCTTCATATTAAGTATATTTTGTTTCAGTCAAAAGATTTGAGAATTTGTAAGCTATAAATGATATTCAGGTACTCTCTGATTTTTGTCACAGTGTATTTTGGAAACTTTAACAAAGGTATCATAATGCAAGTCATATTTCTCACAGAACTCTATTATACATTCCTTTTCTTCTCACTAGGAGGCAACACTTTTAGATGTCCAATGTGTCAGATGCTGATCTAAGTGGTTACTGTATTGGTTGGTTTTCCTTGACTGTTTTTCTCTAATATGAGGAAAGGATCAGGGTAAAGGCTAGAGAAAAAAACATACTGGATAATTTGGCATTTGCTTTCAGAGATGGTCAGTGAGTCAGTTTGTACTGTACTGCTTTGAAATGTTTCTCAGGGTGGGGGAAGGACTGCAAGAAAATGACAGTTAATACATAATAACTTTTTAAAGCCTCTGGGCTAATCAATCTCAATTAGAAACCTTATAATTCTCTTATTAGCTATGAATTCTGATATAATACCCTAGCTTAAATCTATTTTTATATAATTTTTATCAAAAGACTAACCAGTTTCGAACCCATCTCCAGACCTCCCTCTCCCTGAGTCTGTCCACCCTGAAGTGATTAGAATTCCAGAATGGCTCCTCCCTGAAGTGATCAGACTAAGAAAAGGAAGAAATTCTGGACTACTTCAATTCACCTTTATAAAGCAGAAAAAGAGAATTCTTAGAAGTCAGAGGATTAAATAGTTCTATGAACATAATTGTCTAGAATGCACCAACATTTTAAAAATTACCATCATTCCTAAGCTGTTACCTAAACTCTGAACTCTTGCTCAATCCTATGTAATTTTGTCTACTATTTCAGAATGTTATAAGATGTAACTCCAAAATGGGTTGTGTCAGAGATTTTCAAAGGCAGGATGTATTTCTGCCTTTGGATTCTTTCTAAGCAAATGGTTAGAACTAGTTTAATTAAAATTAATAAAAATTGTTTCTAGAATCTTATGTCTAAAATGCAAAATAGAGAATTTTTTTCCTACAGATTATATCACTTAGGAGTCTAGATGAAATAAATCACAGATATGACCAACAATATGTTATCAAGTCAGATACAACAATTTTTTAAATGATAAACTCACTCCAAGTCCTATAAAATGGGCAAAAAATATATACTGACGTATGTGTGTGTGTGTGTGTGTGTTTCTATATGGCCTTACTGCACTATACATTTTACATACATAGAGTCAGTCAACAACCATTTATTAAGCACCTTCTATGAGACACTATTCTATGTACTAGAGAAACAAAGAAAGGCAAAACGTGCTCCTGCCCTGAAGGACCTCACACTCTAAAGGGAAAGAAAATGTACAAATAACTGTGTGCGTGTGTGTGCGTGTGTGCGTGTGTGTGTGTGTGTGTGTGTGTGTGTGTAGTAAATGGAAGATGATTTCAGATGGAAGGCACTAACAAGAATGGGGAGATTAGGGAAAAGGCCTCTTCCAAAAGGTGGGATCTGAGCCGAGTGCTGAAGGAAGCCAAGAGGCAGAGATCGGCAGGGGAAGCACTCAGGGCATAGGAGAGAGCTGGTAAAAAGGCAGACTTAGGAGATGGGTAAGTAGGCCAGTGTTACTGGATTATAGATTGTGTAGAGGGAGTAAAGTATAAGAAAACAGGAATGTTAAAAAAGAGCTGAGTTATTCAGGTCTTTACATGCCAAACAGGGAAATCTATATTTGATCCTAGAGGTAAAAGGGAGCCATGGGAGTTTACTGAGTAGGCAGTGAAATGATCATATCTGCATGGTAGGAAAATTACTTTGGCAGATAAGTGGAGGCTGAAGTGGTATGGAGAGAGCCTTGGGGCAGAGCAACCAGTCAGCAGGCTACTGCCATAGTTTAAGCATGAGGTGATGAAAGCCTGTACCAAAGGTGGCAGTGGCTATGGCTGTGTAAGTGGAGAGAAGGGAACATGTATACAATGTACTGTGTAGGTAGGAAGGGCAATAATTAGCAACAGACCAGATGACTGGATATGTGAATATACAAGAGTTAATGACAACAGCAAGGTTGCTAGTATGAGTGACTTGCAGTAACTGGCAGTTTGAGAAGAGGGGAGCAGTTAGGGAGAAAGATAACAAGTCCAGTTGTAAGCATGTTTAGTTTAAGACGGCTACAGGACATTCAGTTTGATATGTCCAAAAGGTAGCTGGAGATGTTAGACTGCAGGTGAACAAGGAGGTTAGGGTTTGATAAATAGATCTGAGAATCATCTGTATAGAGGTGACTGTTCAATACATGGAAGCTGATGAGATCATAAAGCAACACAGTATACAGGGAAAAGAGACACAAGACAGAGCCTTGAGAGTTACCCACTGTTAGCAGACATGACTTGGATGAATATCCAGCAAAAACGACTGAGAAGGATCCAACAAGATAGGAGAATCAGGAAAAAGCAATTTCATGAACATTTAGGAGAGATTATCAAGGAGAAGAATATGATGAACAGCATCAAAGATAGCAGGGAAGTCAAGGAGGATAAGGATTGAGAAAAGACCATTAATTTTTAAAAAATGTTTCTTTAATCACTGCATAAAGAACTTTTAGGTGACAGTTATATCTCCTATCTGCTTCTTTAAGCACTAATTCTAATAGCCTGAAATTTTTAACAGGACTGGTAAATAGATCATTAAAGTATGCACAGTGGAACAGGAAGCAAGGTGCCATGCTTCTCAGTTACCTCTCTCTCTCTCTCTGTCTGTCTCTCTGCCTCTCTCTCTCTGTATGTATGTATGTCTAAGACTGTCATTAGTAACTGGGTAGTTTGAAATAAAAAATGGGGTAGAGCTGAGTATGATGTGATTCTAAAAAGCAAAATGATGCAGGAAAAGGCAAAAAGAGTAAATATCTCATACAAATGAAGTGCGAGAGGAAGAATTAATATAGAAAAATTAGATGGGGGAGGAAAGCGGGTAGTTCTGGAACCCTACTCTCATCAGTAATGGGTTAAAGAGAGAACAACACACACACACACAGAGGTATAAAAATCTTCCAAATTCAGAAAGAAAAAAGAGGGTAAGGGGACAGGGAGGGGAAAGAGAATAAGGGAGGGTTAGGAAATTAGATAAGGGGGGTTATAGAAAGATGTGTCCGTTAATGGGAATGGAACAGAGGGAAAACACACACACACACACACACACACACACACATTTAAAAGGGAATAAGAATCTAAATTTAGAAAGAAATAAGAGGTTAAGGGGATAGGGAGGGAGGAAAGGATAAGGGAGGGCTCTTCAGAGGGGAGGATGAGGGAATAGGTTAAAAGAAGATACAGAAGGGTGTTCAGATTAATGGGAATGGGAGGACAAGGGAGGTATCCTTGGGAGGATAAAGGAGGAATTCTTGGAGTGGGGCTAGATTAAGGAATAGGAGGGCAAGGTAGCAGGCAGAAGTAGAGGAGTGAGAAGGGATAGGAATAGGGTGAGAAGGATAGTGAGGAAAATAGGAAGGAGAAAAATATACTACAAGTAATTGTAGCTTAGAATGTGAATGGGATGAATTTACCTATAAAATGGAAACTAACAGCAGATTAAAAATTTTAATTCAACAACATGTGGCTTTCAGGAAATGCTATAAAAATGAGAGATACACACAAACATAAAATAAAGATCAAGAGTAGAATTTATTACATAAAAAAGCAGGGATAGTAATCATGATCTCAGACAAAGCTAAAGCTAAAATCAGATTTAATCAAAAGATAAAAATAGGGAAACTATACTGTCAACCATATTAATCAATAGTTTTAGACAATATAAAGTAATGTTATTAGACAGTATAAACAAATATGAGAGTATACCCGACAGACACTGGAACTATACGAATATAAACACAAAACACCTTTTATACAAAGTTAGATCTAAATAATTTAAGTAATATTTATTGTGCATGGGTAGATAAAGTTAAAATAATTTTTGAAATGACAATTTTAGCTAAGATGCTCTCCACCTTCAGAGAAACAGATGACAAGTGGAAATAAGTATAATACAGTTTTACATATATGCGCTTGGGTATATATGTATATGTTTATAGATATCTATATAAAGACATATATGTATGTATATATAGATATACATATGCATATATATGTACATATATATCTGCACTCAATTGCAGCCTTCTTTGGGGGAGAGAAGAAGGGGAAAAAATAAAGTAAACAGTGCACAGCAGAGGACAAAAGAAAACATACAAGAAAGCAAAGATGGACAGCTTTGAAAATACTGTGTAGTATTCATTAGATAGATTTTCTTGAAATGAAAATTTATTGCTTTATACTGAATTTTTCTTATGTTCTGCTGTGTATGACAATGGTTTTTTTTTCTTATTTTGTATTTAAACTTTAAAATAAATTTAAAATTTTTTTAAAAGACCATTAAATTTGGTAACTAGGAGATGATTGGTGACTTTAGATATAATAGTGTCAGTTGAATGATAAAATTGGAAGCTAGATTAATGAGACTATTTAGAATTGTGGACTGCTCTCTCAGGGAGTTTAGCCAAGAAGGGAAGGAGGGTTTTAGAGATATAGGATGATAGTAGGGATGACAGGATCAAGTGAAGTTTTTTTTTTAAATGACTCTTTATATCATAAATCAGACATAAAACTAATATGCCAGATACAATAAACACTGAGAATTTGATTAATAATCACATTTCTTAGAAGACTGTAAACACCATGGGGGCAGGACTGAGTAATCTAGACTCTATATCTTCCTCATCCCCTAGTACCATCAATAAACAGCGAGTACTTAACAAGTGTTTGTTGTATTTTCTTTATTTTTGCCCCCTTAAAATTTGGAAGGAATATGAAAAATGACTTAGACAGCAGAGCTTATAAAAAAAATTAAAAAGCTGTTCAGAAAAGTCTAATCTAATAGCTGTTCTGGAGGGATAAAGAAGTGACAAAAGAAGCTCTGATGGAAGTAGAGGATGCTAACATTATAGTTAGGATACTTGAAGATTTGCCCAGTAGTTTCACCAACTTCTAAATAGGATATGTTGCAAAAACATTTGTGAGTTTACTGTTTAAAATGTGGAATAGATTTTTTCAAGAAAGAGTGTCATCAGAGTTCTCAAGCCTAAATAACCAACGATGTACCTGAACCATGGTTCTCTTGGTACTACAGAATCTAAATGCGATTTGTAATGTTATTTCTATGGGAAAATGCACTTTTGTTTCAATTGTGAGTGTCTGGAACACATCTTTCCTACCACAATCACAGCAATGAGAGGGCTCCCACTCTCCTTCTAACTATTCTCTTCTGGTGAGAACAGGGCCTTGATAAAAGGCACAGGCTCTGGCAGGAGTTCAAAAGGAAACAGCCCAGAGCCTCTTTGCAAACAGGAAACTCCCCTGGCCAAAGGGTTTCAGTTTCCAACTGGAATGGGATGAAATATAGTGATTATTTAGCATTAGCAGGAACAGCAAAAGTTGTTTTGTACATACAAAAGATAGTCATCAATCAAGTATTACTAAGACAGAAACTGGGTATTTATTAAGCAGCACTAAATGATAAAGGTGGCAAAATGCAAAGCATTGAAGTAGGGATTGTATGTACACAGGATCATTGCTCAAAGCATCACAGATTTAGAGCTGGAAGGGACTTCAAAAGTCATCTAGTACAATGCCCTAATTTTACAGTGAGGAAACAGGCTCACAGAGTTGAGTTGCCTTGTCCAGGGGAGCATGGGGAATAAATAGAAGAGCCAAACTTTTCACTCAGATTCTGTGTCACCAGATCCAAGAATCTTTCCATCACTGTACATGCCTGGTAGTAATTAATCAGCATATTACATCATAACAGTGGCAAAAATGCCTGGAGAAGGAAATGGTAAACTTACTCCAGCATCTTTGACAAGAAAACACCAAATGGGGTCATGAAGAGGCATACACAACTGAAGAACTTAACATCTTTCCTACCACTTAACAACAATATAACAACAACATAATAAAAAACCAGAATGTTGATTCCCTAAATATTATGAACAAACAAGAATTTATTACCCATACCTCTTTCCTGCAGTGTATTTTCACATAATGCAAATCTCACCAAAGCATCATGCAAGTAGCCAAATTCATGAAAAATCAACATTTATAGAACTGTACAACCATCACAGGCTAAACAACTTTAAGGGCAAATCAAAATACAACAGTATTTTCTTTTGTGGTAGTTGTCTTTAGACAACTGATGCTCACTTCTTGGATAGTTGCACCATTGCTGTGACATTAAACTTTGTGAAAAACTTTGCCAGCTGGTTGCTTTAGGGAATGTGATTATTCTATCTTTTCTAAAATAGCTAGGGCCCAAGAGTGGTTAGACAGACCAATAAAAATGAAAGAAGTCTAGGGATATAGAAGAATTTTACTCTATATTGTTCTGTCAGTGAAGAAGTACTAGATTAACCAAAATATCCACTACTATCTTAAATTGTTTTCAAGTTTCTGCTTTTTAAAATATTGCTGCAGGAAGATTATAATTTTAACCAAAATGAATGTTAATTTGAGAATTGCTTCTTTGCATGAAAAAAGATTACTATATCATGAGAGGAAAAGGTTTAATTGGTATGCCAAAATGTATAATTAAGAATAAGTACTGAATAAAAATCTAGCTTAGATTCTGAGACAGACACAAAGCTCAGTCTCTAAATACAAGCCCAGACACATATAATTTAAAGCCTGAAGAACTAGCACTCTAATTAGTATGCATGTATACCTCTAAATTTTTTACCACTATTCTTGGTCCAAATTCTGATTACTACTCCAAAAGGAATTTGGTCAAAAATAAAAGTTATTTTCAACTGCGGAGTACATTTCTCTCTGGGATTCAATGAGATCCTATAAAAGGTCCATTAATTTCATTTAGACCATACTAATACTCGAGCAAATACCTTTGTGACTGCTAGTGTGGCGGGGTAGATTGGAGCACTTCTCATGGAACAAAGCATGTTCAGTGGAGCATAGATTTTCTTTTTTTTTGATATGTACAGTCATGATACACATATTTCTACATTAGTCATGTTGTGAAAGAAGAATTAGAACAAAAGAGAAAAACCATGAGAAACAAAAAACCAGCAAAAAAAAGTGAAAATTCTATGCTTCAATCTGCATTCAGATTCCATAATCTTTTCTCTGGATGTGGTTAGCATTTTCTTTATTTCTTTCTTTTTAGTTTTCAACATTCACTTTTACAAGATTTTGAGTTCCAAATCCTCCCCGCCCCATTCTCCCCAAGATAGCATGCAATCTGATATAAGCTATCCATGTACAATCATATTAAACATAATTTCATACTAGTTATGTTGTGAAAGAAGAATCACAACAAAAGGTAAAAAGCACAAGAAAGAAAAAAAAAAGAGAAAACACTATGCTTCAATCCGCATTCAGACTCCATAGTTCTTTCTTTGGATGTGGATAGCATTTTCCATCATGAGTCTTTTGGAGCTGTCTTAGATCCTTGCATTGTTAAGAGGAGCTAAGTCTGTCAATATTAGTCATTGCACAATGTGGCTGTTACTGCATACAATGTTCTACTGGTTCTGCTCACTTTACTCAGTATCAGTTCATGTATGTCTTTCCACGTTTTTCTGAAATCCACCTGCTCATCATTTCTTATAGCACAATAGTATTCCATTACATTCATATGCCACAACTTGTTCAGCCATTCCCTAATTGATGGACATTCCAATTCTTTGCCAAGACAAAAAGAGCTGCTATAAATATTTTTGTACATGTGGGTCCTTTTCCCTTTTTTATGATCTCTTTAGGACACAGACCTAGTATTACTAGATCAAAGGGTATGCAGAGTTTTATAGCCCTTTGGGCATAGTTCCAAATTGCTTTCCAGAATGGCTGAATCAGTTCACAACTCCACCAATAATGCACTAGTGTCCCAATTTTCCCATTTCTCCAACACTTATTATTTTCATTTTCTGTCATATTAGTCAATCTGAAATTGTTTTACTATGTCTTTTTGTGGATTCTGTCACTCTAGAATCCATTTAGAGGCTTGATTTAAAGTTGTTTCCAAGGCAAACTGGGGAGAGCTCAAGATGGCTTCTCTCTGCCATCTTGGCTTCCCTGGTACATAGATTTTTACCCCTTCTTGATGTACACACATGATTTAGTAACTCATGATTGGTCATTTGGTCCCTAAAACTGAAGGAATTATATCAAAGATGGCTGGCAGGCAGAGCCACCACTACTGCTGAGTGAAAACAGGAGAGGTAAGAAATACTACTACCCCATCTGGAAGTCCAAGAGGAGTACAGGAAGTCCCAAATCAATGTATGCAAGAGAGAGTGAAGCTTTTCTAAGGCTCTTACAGATTATTGAGGAGATGGCTCTTCCTGGCCCAGGGAGCAGTCATCTTCAACATAACCCCTCAAATCACAAGGACCAATAGACCAACCAGGAGCAAGTCGTTTAATAAGGAGCCAGAACACATGCTTACCTCTATGGAAAGGTCTCCAATCCAAGCCTTGTTGTACTAGAATATAATATATGCTACTGGAAGCTTTAATAAATTATACCTCCAGTGAAATGAGTGATGGCCCAGGGAACTAAAATAATTGCTACTTTCTAGTAACTGAAACCCAAAAAATAACATTCCCCTGGAATATCTATCTAGTGTAATGATGAAATCTTTAAAATAATCAAAATATAAACAAATAACCAATAATCTAGTCAAAGAATTTAAAATTGTCTTAACATTAGGGACGATTCCATTAAAGAAAGGAGGAGGAGAATCAGAACATACATCTTTCACAATATCTCTTCTATGGGTATGGAATGTATTCTTAACCAAACAAGGATTAAAGAAAATCACAGAACACAATATAAGTAATTTTGATTACATGAAATTGAAAAGATTCTGCAGAAACAAAATTAATGTATCTAGGATAAGAAGGGAACTGGTCAAATGGGGAAAAAAACATTTGTATCACATTTCTCAAATAAGGTATCCAAGTGGAAAAAGGATACGAACACTTCTCAAAAGAATTGCAAACTATAAATAATTATAAATATGAATGTTCCAAATCACTAGCAAAAGAAATGTCAATCAAAATGAAGTTAAGTGGAAAGAAAACAATATTTAAGATGATCACAGCAGTGCAAACGTACAACCACAAAATAACCGAAAGTAAATGTTACAAAATTATAAAGATCAAAAGTGGCTATGACATGAAAAGACACCTGCCATATTTCTGCAGAGGTGGGAGGTCCACAGGTATGAAACACTGCGTCTCTTTTCAGATTTTTCCAATGTATTGCTTGATTTCTGTTGATTGCTTTTACTCTTCTTTTGTTTTTCTTCTTTTAAAAATATTGTTATATGGGATGGCCCCCATAGGGGGTGGAAAAGATACAAGGGAGAGTTAGGCAATACAAAAAACAAAAGATCTCAATAAAAGTCATTGTTAAAATAAAGTAGTTTTCCCTAAATATCTTTTTGAGTATTCATTATTCTCAGATTAGAGTTTTTCCTTTCAAAGAAAAGATTTCTGGCAAACATAAAATAGTATTTTTTACCTCTTAATATAAACATAAAATACTTGCTACAAACATTTCTTATTGGAGGACCTCTGATCAAATCACTGTCGCATTTATCCCATTTGCTTTCATTTTTTTAAAAAAGTAAATGATGTTTGTTGTTGTTTTTCTTTTAACAAAACAAAACAAAAGAGTAACCTGCATTTCTATTTCTAGGAAACTTGAAACCAAGTCTCAAATTAACCCACAGGTCAGGTTAGACTGTAAGGTATTGTGCCAGGCACCGTTGTCAGTCTGTCAGCCAGTCAACAATTCCTCTGTTAAACACTTACTACTTTCCAGGGGCTGTGCTGAGCACTGGGGCAAGAAAAAAAGGCAAAAAAAAAGACCCTGTCCTCATGGAGTTTAGCTTTTAATGGGAGATACTAACATGAAAATAACTAAGTATGTGCAAGCTATATACAGAGTAGGTGAAAGGTTAGGGCTACACATTCAAGTCTTTGGGTCAGATAAAATACCTAGTTTATTATAAAACATTAGTTTATTTATTATATAAATAATATATAAATCAATCTTATTTACTATTAATTATTTTAATATCATAAAATATCTATCTAATCGATAAAATATCTATTATCTTTTGTAGATTCTGCATAGGCATAAAGGGTAGGCTGAACTGATATTCACCCAGACTTTTACAATTCGATGGCTACAGTGATCTCATCAGTGTTAGCACTTCCTGTATAGCAAAACAAAAACATCCCAAGAAGAAAAGGAATGGAAATCTGTTGGGTTATAATGATTTAAATGTTTCCAGATAAGAATATTAAGCTTGGATATTTGAATTCATCTTAAAAGACACCCTGTCCCAGTGACACACACTTAAGTTCCAAAATGGATCCTTAAGTTTTTTGAATTCAGAAGATAATGGATCATCCTAAGAATTCCAGAACTAGGTTTTCTAATCCCCATAACATTCTCCTCCCCACCCACCCACCCTCCCAGCTCCTATGACACTGAATCCCCCAGGTAAGAATTCTAGGACTTTAGGGCTGACTCCTTCTATCACCTCTAACAAGTATATCGAAGGCCAAGGGCTTGGCCCTCTGCTTTTCACTTCCTACATCTGTTATACTGACAGCTCTTAACAAGGTCATTTAGTTCCCAGGGCCATAGACACTCAGAGCCCACCCCCTACTGTTAGTTCTCTAGGTCTGTCTCTGTCTCTTCTAAAATTTAAGCTCCTTGAGGGCAGTGACAATTTTGTCTTTATACCTCTGGTACCCTGCACAAGAATCTACTAAATAAGTACTTGTTGAATTTGCCAACTAAAACTGCAGTCTCGGTCTTCATTCTTTTTGATTTCACTGTTTGATATTACACTCCCTTATTCTGTATATTTCTTTCCCCAAGGTTTTTCATGAGACCTCTGTTACGGATTTGTGCCTGACAGTATGACCGAACCAGACTCCTCTGCATCAGCTCATCTATGCCCCACCCCCTTTCCATGGTATACTCCAGGGCTCTCTTTTAACCCTCTTCTCTCTCTACACTTTCTTGGTGATCTCACTGGGTTCAACACTCTTCTCTGTGCAAATGACTACTTGATCTATATACCAGGTGCTCCTCTCTCTCCTCAACTCCAGTCCCTTATTTCTAAATGCCTGCTGAACATTTACCGTGGATCTCCAATGGACGTTTTGAAAATATGTTCAAATTGAACTCACACTTTCCCACTGCGACTAAATCTACCCTTCCTAACTTCCTTCTTTCTGTAGAGTGCACCACCATCTTAACTACTCAGGTTCACAGCCTAAAAGTTATTTTTCATTCTCCACCCTTCCTCTCCCTGACCCCACATTCAATCAGCTGCCAACATCTCCCACCCCTCTTCCTTGCTCCTTACAGTCACCTCTTTAGTTTAGGCCCCTATCACTGTTATCCTGAACTTTTATAACTACCATTTAAATGGTCTTTCTGCCTCATTCTCTCCTCTCTCCAATCTGTCCTCTACACAACTGACAAATTAATAATCCTAAAACACAAATCTGACCTTGTTACTTCCTGTCTTAAGAAATGTCAATGGCTCCCTACTGCCTCTAGAATAAAATATGAACTTCTATACTTCATACTTACAGTTCTTCACAACCTCCAGCCTATCTTTCCAGGCTGATCACATATCCATAGTTTAGGCACCGACCTCCTTGTTTTCCACCAAACAAAACATTTTTTTACCTAGAATGCTCACTATATTACCTACTGGATATCTCCTCCTGATGGTCCAGTAGGTCTTTCAAACTTAACACTGTCAAAACAGAATTCATTCTTTTCTCTAAGCTTATCAATCCATACTTTCTTATTGCCATTGAGAGGAAAACCATGCTCCCAGTCATTCAAGTTTGAAACCTAAGAATCAGCCTAAATATAATTCTCTCCACTATAACCCACATCTAATCAACTACCAGATCTTGTGATTCTCTCTCTAGAATCTCTCCCATTCTTTCCTCTTCTCTCCATTCACACAACTATCACTCTAATTCAGACCCTCGTTACTTCTTGGTACACAATATCTTTCTAATTGGTCTTTATATCTCATGCTTCTCCAGTCTATCCTCTACACTGTGCCTGACACACAGTAAGAACTTAATAAACGTTTAATGACTACATATATACATATATACATCTCTCTCTCGCTCTCTCTCTCACTCTCACAAACACACACACACACACCCCTCTATATATGTATGTATTTCCCCAATAGAATATAAGTTCCCTGTGGGTAAAATTTGTTTCATTTTTGTCTTTGTTTATTCAGTACTTTGCACATAGCTACTGCTTAACAAATGCTTGCTGAATTCAATTGCCACTGATACCATCCTTATCCAGCTCATCACTACCTTATATTTACAATATTGCATTTTTCCAGCTTATTCACTAGATTCCCCATCTCAAGGCAATTGTCTCTGCAATCCACCCAGCACATCAGCAATTTATCTTACAAAATTACATTTTAATGATATTACTCCCTTTCTGAAGAACCCCTAATGTTTCCTTAATGCCTACTCTATCAAGTCCAAAATCTACAGCCTTGTTTTCAAGGCCTTCTGTCAACTGGTTCACTTTACCTATTCAACTCTTACCATCCTTTACCACCCATCATGAATCCTCTCTCCAGTCATGCTCTTTGTCCCATTCTCCTCACCTGCCATGTTCATTCCTATTCCTCAGAATTGGCACTGAATCATTTATTGCCTTGACCTTTTACTAGCTCTCTTTTATTTATTCCTTCATCCAGCATTTATTAAGTATCTAATCTGTGCCAGGTACTCTTCCAAGTGCAAGTAATACCAAATGAAATCCTCTCTGGCATCAAGGAAATTACATTTTGTTACATGGAAGCAACATGAACACAGAAAATTAAATACAAAATATATTCAAGGTAATTTCCAGGAAGAGGCAAATAAAGGGGATCAGGATAGGTTTCTAATAGGAGTTTAAAATAAACTTTGAGGGAAGCTAGAGTTTCTAGGAGTTCTGTAAGACTGTATTTCCGTTATAAAGACACAAAAATGAATATCATACATGGAGAACAGCAATCAGATCAGTTTTACATCAGTCCTCTTCAAAAATCAGACTATAAGCTCCTCAGGGTTGAGGCCATCTATAAATTGATGGAGTTGGCCAAAACAGATAATCTCTGAGGTACCTTCCAACTCTAAAATTCTAGGATTTAAAATCTCCTATTTCTTTAATATCATGCAGAGAACCTCACAGAATACTCATTATATTACAGATTCCTAGCAAATATTTGTTGATTTGAAAATCATTAAGGTCTGTTTCAATCAGTAAGATGTCACTATAACACAGATACCATAAAAACAGAACACTGTACAAAATGAGGTAAGAACAACAAAATTAAAAACTCTGTGTCAACAAAACTAGAAAGAGTAAAAAAAAAAAAGCTCTTTTTATGTAGCTCTGTGTTCAATAGGACCAATATTTTTCAAGCCCTCATAACCCCTGTGACTCTAGCTGGTGCCTTCCAAAAATGATGAACCATTTCTTTTGACCCAGCTCCCTCACACTTATTCACAACTACCTGTGACTAAATGATTTCCTAAAGCCCTAAATCCAAAGACCTGGTCTGCTGCCAGACAACAAAGACAGTGCTCTACAGAATGCCTCCCTCTGATCGCCATATGCCAACTTTAAGGATATTTGCAAAATCAATTTTAGAGGAAGACCCCTTAAAAATTAAATATGTTCTTGGTTTTTGAAGAAATCTTGTCAAGAATGGGGAACTAGCATACAGAACCTTGGCACCATCTCCATAAGAAAATGAAAGCTGACATGATAAAAGCACAGAAGTTTCCTTTGTATAAAAAGTGAGTTCAGAATACTTACTTATGAGATAGATAGCATGTCCACTTACAAATGGTTTTGAAAGAGATGAGAAACAATATACCACCACTTAGAAACAAAAGCAAATGCAAAGAGAGCACCTAAATCGATATTCGTGGTCTCAGACAAGGCTTTCTATTGCTTTCAATACTATGACTTTCAGATGATTTACTTTCACTTGAAATTTTTCATATAATTAAAAAAAATGTTGTATTAGAAAAAACAAGAGTAAGAAAATCTACTCAATTCTAAACTATAAACTCCTGACCTACAGAACTCATTGGCTAGGGGAATTGTAAAACAGATGGGCTGCATTCCAGTGGAAATACAAGAGCTAAACTCTGGATCAAATAAGCCACTGTGCTAGATTGCTTCATTCTGAGCTGATGTCAAAATGTGTTTGTGTAGCCCTCTAAAGTAAGAAGAAAGTAGGATTGTATGAAAAACAAAAAAACATGCACACTTTAAAATTTAGTAAATAAGAAATGTGAAATGATAACTGCAAGTTAAATATAATCAAAATGTTTACAATTCAGGGATAAAGGGCAATAGCTCTAAATACTTTGTAAATTCAATATTCAAAATCACCTAACTAAAATAAAAATAAACCTCTCTATCTGTGCTTACTTATAAACACTATTCAGAAGTAACCAACAGATACAGTCTGCTTTTTGGTCATTCAGCTATGACAGTGACCTTATGTTATCAATAATAGACTTTCATACACCAAAAATTACTATTTGCAGTCGTGTTTCCAACTGATCCCTCCTTCAGTAGTTATAGAGATGATTCCAAGAGTTCTATCATCACCCATTACTTATATAATTTAAGAAGAAAAGAACAATTTAAGGATCATCACTGTTGATTATCTTTTTAACATACTGACAAAATGAACCACCACTGGTTTAATTTTTTCCTCAGACAATGCCTAATGTTTAAATGTACATGCATGGTGGCTCTTATTCTCTGATGTAGTCAATTACCATATAACTCAAAAGTATGCATCTGTTCTGAAGACACTAATAAAAACTAAAGGACCCATCTATCAGTAATATTTCTAAGAATATACTATTGCAAATAAGAGGAAACATAATATGTGATAGCTTGCTCAAAGGCTGATTATGAACAAAGTTTTATTCAATAAACACACTCCTTAAAACACATTATTAGGAATAACAATATATTGGAGCCCTGTTACAATATTTTCATTGGATTCCTCAGTAGTGAGGCCCTCTTATGATGAGATCCTATAAATACTACAAGAATTCAATTTTCTTAAATTGAATCCAAGATAGGAAGAATTCCATAGTATTACAGGAAAATTTCAGTGTAGAAGCAAAATTTTCATTGAGCCATGTTAAAGAATTCTAAACTTTCAAATTATTACATACAAAAGTCACTCTCAATACAAAATTAAAATGAGCCAGTTTGGACTAAAGAAAATAGATAAAACAGAATTTATACTTAAACATACTATTTTCTTCCAAATGTAAACTAGACTCTAGAGATTGGATCTCTATTCTGTTTTATCAGTTCAAATGGAGTAGCTGGATGATAGTAATGCAAAGCTCCATTTCTATTTGAATGGAGAATGCTACCACCTATTAACAAACAAAGAGGATGCTACTGGTATAAACTATCACTATTAGGATAGCACATCTATTTTGTAGTGACATTAGGTTGAAATTTAGTATGCAATTATCCAGTAAAGACATTTTTTTCACCTATTTGTAAATCACCATTAAACTGATTAAAATGCTGCATGGCTCCAAATAAATTAGCTACAAAAATCATTTCTTGAATTGTCAACTTTTGTTTCTGAGTACTTGGCCAAAGATGGTGAACTGCCTCTATATGTGGCATAAGTCCTCCTACTAAACGATCTGGAATGTTATTACCCAATTCATCATCCATATAAGCAGAATAGCTCTCCTTACAATATTACCATAGAAGAGATTACCATGAAACACTGTGATAGCACTGATTTCCTAACAACTGACTTTAAAGTAACATCACAGCCACAAAACAGAGAAGAACAAAAAAGATATCTAAGAATGGCTTATTTTGCCTCCATGGGTGAACCATTCAAATCTAAACGCTTTACAAAAGGGGGTTAACATTCTTTTTAACATTTTAAAAAATACACAATGAAAATTCACATTATTATGTATCATGTTCTATGGACCTCAAGAAAGAACCAATGCTAGAGCACTGACTCCCAGTAAGATATATGGGATAATTCATAATTAATTCCTCCTGGAGGCAGGCCTCAAGATACTTGGGCAGTTCTTGGGCTACCTTATATTGAACTGTACAGCAAACAGTGCTGTTCCAAACTCCAATATACTACTTAAAAATCCATATTATAAAAGAATATACAAATTAAATTATAAGAAAGACATGTTTGAAAAAACTAAAAAAAACCCACAATACTACTCCTACCTTAATACTACTCACTGTGCTCAAACATTCATTAGTAACGTGATTGTGTTTCCATACAGTCTTTTTGGATAATTGTTTAGACATGGAGAGCCATGAGGTGAATAAACAATGTAGTAGTATGTCAACTATTTATTTTATAAAACTAAGAAAGTAAAAATGAAAGTTTGAAACAGTGTTTTAACACTAGAAAGAACAGAATTTAAGAATACTTTGAAGGGCCAAACAGCTGTCAATTGATGCAGTATATTTTTTTTAGCCACAAGGTTAAGAAAATAGATACAGAAAGAAAAATTTCATTTCAGAGAAAAATTATAATAAAAAGTTCTGTGTCAACACACCTTGTTCTTCTATCTAATTAATCCATTAAAATTTAATACAATTTCTTTTTGAAATTAAACATTATTATAAGGAGAAGTGCTGAGCAATCATTGCTGTACATAAAGGGTGAGGTATGTAAGGGTATACTGCATATTGCAGGGAAATCAGAAACTGAGCATATTTAGATGTCTGTTCAAATCCAGATTTACCCCTAAAATTATGTTAATATTAGTTAACATTGTCTTACAAGTGAGAAGTGGCATAAAAGAAAAACACATTCTAGGAAATGTATAAAAAGAAAACAAGGTGGATTGGTCAAGTAGGGAGAGCACAAGATAACTGACAGACAGCCCAGGTGCTACAATGGCACTTACATAAGGTCCAAAGGTCCAGAGAAAGGTCTCCATGCTGGATAAAGAGTCATATAGAATGAGAAGATGCAGAAGGGCTGCAATCTGTAGAAGAGAATACCCCCAAGGAACCAGAGATCTACTGAAAATAGTAAAATATTTTAAAAAGCCCAGTTTGGCAACATTTAGCAAATCCCTAGGGGAAAGGGGCAGGGAAAATACAAAATACACACCCAAAAGTATAGTTGTTGTCTTTGGAGTCAGAAAATCTGGGGTTTGAGTACCTGCTCTACTACTTAGTCGGAGAGTCTCGAAAAGTTCACTTAAATTCTCCAGCCCTTGTTTCCTGATTTCTAAAATGATAGGATGAGACTAGAAGATCTTTAAAATTCTTTCCAACTTTAACATTCTCTCACTACATGTGAACATCTCTATATCTACAGGTGAGATCTCTTTTGAGGCTTTCACTACAACTGGTTGGTGGGGTGTAAAGAATACCCTGCCCAAAGCCTTGCTTGTCTGATAAGGATGAGTAGCCCCTTGGACATAGCTCTTTAAAGGGGACAAACATCTTTCAAGCCTCTCACATGAACTAAGAACAGACAGAAAACCTAAAGTGAAGAGGTGATACACACAAAGAGTATTCAAGGGTCCGTGGTGAGGTTGAAGACCCTATTTATACAGTCACTGAGGGAACTTCTCAGCCACAGAATGGCAGCCATGGACAAACAATGATGGAAACTCCTGACATCAGAGGTGGAAGCTGTGAAGAGGTAATGACAGATTGGCAAAAAGAGCTGCTAATCAAAGAATCATGCAGCAGAGGAATTACTAAATCAATAGTCTTAGAGAAAAGAGGAACAATTATATGACTTCAGAGTTGGAGAATCAACAAAGGACATAGCAATGGGGGTCCAGTGTATTATCACTCTTATTAATTTTTGTGAAGCAACCATGTTGGGGAGCAAATGTCGACCTTGTCCTTTCTTACTGTAATGAGTTATCTCTTCTAGCATGGGTGATACTTTAAGTTTAGCAAATTATACAAGTTTCTTAATGGAGGCAGGTTTTACTTGCTTCTATCAACCTCAAAATCTCATATTTTGCTTCCAGGACAGCCACAATTTCCATTAATTCTGGAGTATTAGAAGAAAGAAGAATTAATTTGACTCTACAAGCTCAAGTGCAAGTCCTTTTAGTTTTACATTTTCTGTAGGGTGGAATAAAGGCTCTCCTACATACAATATAATTGTCAGCCTACATGATTGGTAGAGGGCTTAGGGCACTATTACCTTTTCTCTAAGTACCTAACGTGATCCAAGTTCTGAGGTTCTCAGAAAAATGCTGGGTAGGGTGTAAGACAAAAAGTGACTTGTGGAAGCCCCCTCAACATTGAACTGGCCCTTGTCCCTGTCACTGCTCTTCTTTAGCTGCTACTTCTGATGCCAAGAGATGCACTAAGGATTGGGTGCAGGCTTCATTCCTGAACCCAGAGTTCCAAATTTTCTGTGTATGCCTCCTTCAGTGCTGGTTATCTGTCTACATTTTACTGTGTTCACAGCTACTTTCCAGGCCTACCTACTCTCTTTTAATGACCAAGTCCAATGCTGTGATTGTACTATTAGACTAAATAGCCTTATCTCAATCATCCTGTGTGCTAAAAAGCACCAAAGATCACGGTACTCTTTATATCTCATGTGTTTGAAATTAAGATATATTTTCAAGACTAGAACAAAGGCCTCCTCATCTTTTAACCTTATTAAGTTAACTGAGCTATTCTCTCCCGTACCCCTTGTCAGGAAAAGATTCCTGTATATTACAGGGTCAAAAACCCTCTATGTTAAAGCATATGTTTTTTTCAGATCTTTTCATATCTATCTGGGTATGTTTGTATTTTCTCAGGTAAATTATTTAAATCTATTTAAAATTGTCTCCTTCCCCCCCACATATGATATGAAGAGGTATCAAATATTGAGAAGTCCTGATTTCAATATTTATCTACAATTTCTATAAATATGTCCCTCAAACACATCATAATCAACCTACAAAACCAGTTAATTACCTTAATATGATGCTACCTTAATGAAAGATAAGTAAGTATATGTTCTAATTTACAGATGAACAAACTCCTATTCATAAAGTAAATATCTAAGGAGAGGCAAAGCTCATAATAATTATTTGTTTGAATAAAATAAATTAACCCATTGATTTTATAAATGGAACCTCTAAAGTACACTAGTTATCTAAAAGAGTTAATACATACTTAAGGACCCAATTTTCAGGAATAGCTCTATATCAGCAAAATCAAGCCAGTGTGCTATTTAAATTACAAGGGTTTTTCATGGTTTAGCTTCTTGTTGACTATAGAAAAATGAAAAACTGCCCTAGAACCGTCACTCACACTTTCCATCATCTCTGACTCCATTTTCTACTTTAGAAGACAATGTTCTGATGTGGCTGACTACAGAAAAGCCTACATTTAATCTACTGGTCTATCAGACAAAGGCACCATGTGCAGGGCCCATTTATCTTTGTCCTACAAATACTCAATACCTTTGATCATATAAGGGACCGTATGTCTATCAATCACTTAGAACTATACCACATTATTAAGCTCTAGGTCCTTACAGAATTCCTTCTACCTGTCCTTGTATACAATCCCTTTATTTGCATTCAACATTCACTAGCTGCCTATGTAGCCTATTGTCACTTTTACTCTGCTCCAGTGATAGTGTGCTAAAATAGGCCTCACTTCAATGGTAGCATTCTGGCTCTGTTCCTAGATCTTGTTGGTGCTTATCTCAATTTGCCATGTAACATAAGCAGTTAATGAGGATGAAAATACCCAAGGACCTACATTTGTGGCAGACTCACGATTCAGAGCCACATACAATTGACACCATTGCTGTTTTCGCCCTTGCTTTGAAACCTGATGCCATATTAGTGCTACCAAACACTGAACACCCTAAAGAAATGATTTGATAAAGTTTTCATCGTTTGGACAACATATGCCAATGTGATAGAATTCAGGGAAGCTTTCAGCTTTGTGCATTGATGAAAATCTCTGACTACAAATAACATTTCTGGGGTACAGACCTAGCCTTTAACTTCAGTTTCTTTAGAGTTGTGTTGACTTAGTTAAAATACTCCATAATCTCTTCCATCTGTTCCTAGATGTACTTCATAAAGGTAGCATGTTAGTTCACAGAAGTAATTGGAAGAGGGTCTTAAAAAGGTATCCAGCTTCATCAGTTGGAAGAATTTTGTACTGGTCTCAAAAGCATAGCTTCATGATATGAATCTATTGTATGGCTTTGCTTCACTTCACCAAGGATGGGGAACAAGCTGGATAGCACAGCAGCATCTTTTACTGACTACAATAACACAAACTCCCATACAGTAATGAGATGTTACTGTGGCAATCCAGGTGTGCATTGTAGATGACGTCTCTCTAGCTTTACTGTAAGTACAAATAAATGAGAATGCTTGACACGTGAAAGACACTTATTTAAATGTTAATAAATAACTTGTTGATGTTGTTTTAAAAAGATGAAAAGCTGGCAGCAGTTTGAAATAAATGTAATAAAAGAATTAAATCAGAATTGCAAAGGGCTTATTAAATCCTGTAAAGGTTCCATTTTAAGCTTAAAATAAAAACAAGAGGCTTCTTTAAATCAAAATCTCAAAATCAACAGGAATTCTTCCACTGGAAATGGTGAAATACTTTCTTGAATTAAATTTCCATGTCCTAGAGATAAGATTATACACATAAGAGTTACAATAGGACCAATTTTCCCCTTCCAAACACAGAAAAAATTATAGTGATATATCTGCTTAAGTGAGAAAAAAAATGTGACTATATTAACATATATTTGTCTGGGCTTGTAAACAACCCAAAGAAGACTCAGGAATGGATTATGTAAGCCAGCTGAGAGCAGTCACGATCTAGCTCTGATACTGAACTTTAAGCCAAGCTGATAGTGTTCTTCAAAAATGAGGAATAACAACTAGATGGCAATAAAAGTAAGTTTTGTAATTGCATCTAATTTTGTTAGTACTTTATGTTTCAAAATACACAGAGGTCCCCAAATCAGAAACAAAAAGGGAGCTAATGAACAAATTCCTCTTACATCAGCAAGAAGAAAACCAACTATTTGCCCATATTTACCATGGAAGAAAAATGTAGTTTGGAGACTCATCCAAATCATGAACTGCAAAGTGAATTGGTAAGAAATTAAGTGGTAGGGGCTGCTAGGTGGCGCAGTGGATAGAGCACCGGCCCTGGAGTCAGGAGGACCTGAGTTCAAATCTGACCTCAGACACATAACACTTACTGTGTGACTCTGGGCAAGTCACTTAATCTCAACTGCCTCATATTAAAAAAAAAAGGAAGAAGGAAACAGAAAAAAAGAAATTAACTGGTAATTTCAATCTGAGCTTCAAAATGATCAATAGCATTATTTTGCAAACTAATAAAATACATGCATTCTTTCATAAATTAGCAATACATTCATTTCAGCATATTAGCCAAAAATAGAACAATCTGCCAGAAAGCATTTCTTACCTTTTTATCATATACATCTTGCCAGTTTACTCCAACAAAGAAACTATGCCTCATAATTTCTTTTGCATCATCTGGACCTCCGCCAAGGCTATCAGGGGAGAAAGAAAGTTAAGTAAATATTAACCATATAAGCAAGGAAAGTTTCACTGAGATTCTGATAGTCTACTCTTGAACAAACTATTAGTAAACACCTTCCCAGAAGAGAATACATTGAACATCATAATTGAAAACACAAGCATTTCTTTTTTTGCACCCCCCCCTCAATTTTCAAGTCAAAATGGATGCTGGTTAAATATATACCATGTTTGATTTGAGATATAGATCATTAATGATGGCTGAAAATCTAGGTAGAAAAAAAATTAAAGAATACCACTAGAAACAGAACTAATTTATGAAATTTTCATATTAGGATTTTAAGTTACTTCCCAAAGAAAAGTATATAAATTTAGATTCATATGTACTATAACTATGTTGAAGCATATGAATAAATAAAAACATTTTAATAACAGTAACAAAAAATTGTGGTTAGGGGAGACTCATAGTCAGGAAAGAAACTGATTTTTAGTAGACTGTTTATTCTAAAGGGTGCTCCCTATGCCTCAATGAGCCAAGTGCTTTACACACAGAAGATACTTAATAAATGCTTGTTGTTGCTGACACCAAGTATTGCTTATGCATAGCAGTGTAGTTATGATAAAAACATATTTTTTGAAAAATACAGTTTAAATGCAGGCCAAGTTACAATTGAATGAAATTTTCTATGGGTACTACTAGTCTGGACCACAGAAGGTATGGTCATAATGCACTCAAAATTGATTTCCTATATCATTCTTGAAAACCAGTATCATTAGTTTACAATTACATGATGAATAATTTTGTTGTTACCATTAAATGTCTTATTTGAGCCTGTAAGGAGACAATGAAAACGCTGAAATCAGACTATTCTCAAAAATGGCAGGAATGAGAATAGAAAGGGAAAGGAATTGAGGGACTAAAAATAGGCCATTTTCTCTCTTCAAGGTTCAAGGAAGAGCTAGTATAATGAGCACACCAAATCTGTATGAGGGAAATGGAAGAATTAACTTCTATATGAATATTCTGAAGTACGAAAGGGAATACCCAGGCCAGGAGAAGGTAGACTGGCTCTCTTTACAGCCTGAAGTGACTCCCAGCAAAAAGCATTTTTAAAAAGGGGTACGAAGGATCCTGGACTCTTGGACAAAAGTTGGAAGAAGATTTTGAGAAACATTCAAGACAGTTTATTTAGAATGTCTTCCATCTCCTTTCATGAGTAAATAGTTCTACTATTTTTGAAGTGTAGATGTTTTAAGTCTATGCAATTAATACATCAAAACCCACAAATTTTTTCAAGTTACCTTATAAGCTATTCTGTGTTAATGAATTTACCATTCTTTAATAAAGGAATAATAACAATAATAATTAATAAAGATAATAATTCTTTAAAAATAAACTCAAACTATCTGAGAGAAATACTTTAGAGGTGGGGAAGTAAAAATTTTTAATATCAAATGCCCTCATAGCATGAAACCACACCAAGTTTGTGTATTAATAGCTGCCTTCATTCTAGTCACCAAGTGAAGCACAAGTACTACATCACTCCTGAAAGTCAATTAATATAAATAATTAATAGTGATCAATTAGGTGGCACAGTGTATAATGTTGGACTTGGAATCAGAAAGACCTGAATTTGAATTATGCCTCAGATAGTACCTTTCTGACCCTGGGGAAGTTACTTAGTCTCTCTGTGCCTCAGTTTCTTCATCTGTAAAATGGGCACAATTTTATCGATCCCATGAGACAACATATGTAAAGAAAGCACTTTGCAAATTTGTCATTAGTTATTAAAGAGGAAGGGCAGCACAGGACAGTAGCTGGAGAGTGGAAGACCTAGGAAAGAAGGAAGATCTAGGTTTAAGCTGCTCCTCTGCACATGTTGGCTACATAACCCTGGATGAGCCATTTCACTTCTCAGTGACCCAAAGAACATGCTGTCTACATGTTGCAGAGAAATTGCTTAACAGCACTGCTGAGAGGAATTTTCCCCCACAGAGAACTCTAACACTGATAAAATCACAGATGTGGGCCCCTCAAAAGAAGGTGCCACTTTGATCTGTAGTATTCAGTTCTAACAAATTCTATCTCTTTTCAGTATCCATAAATTATAGATCCCACAATCTGTATGCCAAACCAAATTCTCAATTATCTACTGATTCACAACAGGAACATCTCAGAAGCCACATTTTCCCGCTTCTTTATAGTATGTATTATATTTACATGGAATCGTGACTTTTCTTTTAAAAGGTCTCTATTTCAGTTAAAAAAACACACGTACCAATAATTTTTATAGCATCCCTTCCCTCCAAATAGGAGGTAGTGGAATATAGTGAAAAGCTGGCTGGATTTGGAGGCAGAGGACCAGGGTGCTTAGCCTAGCTCAATACCAATGTGACCCTTGGTAAGACATTTAATTTCTCTTGGTTTCAGGCCCTTCATCTGCAAAACGAGCAGATTGCAATGACCAGATGACCTCTAGGGTTCTTTCCTACTCTAAATCTAAGATTATTCTGTGTCTCTCCATTAAAAAGGTCTTCAATGCTGCAGGACAACATAAACATGCAAGATAAAAAGGACAAATCTAGGACTAAGTTGTTCCTAAAAGAAAACATATAGAAATACATATGCACATATGCACATGGTGGCCAATGGCCAAACTAAGAATGATTTGACACACATAAAATACTATAAATAAAAGATCCTAAAATTATATATGTATATGTATATATGTATGTATATCTGTATACATATATATCCATCAATATGTAGGACAGATGCTATAGACTAATGAGCTTATGCCAACCTATGAATGAATTGTTTAGACAGGAGGCTTAAAATACTTTAAATTTATGTTAGATTAAGTTTGTATTGAAATTTGGAAGGAGAAGAGTAGCTGTACAGGGAAGACTGAACTATGAAATTCCTCTCAAAAGGCCTTTCCTTTATTTTCAACTTTCAAGAATAGGCCCTGATTCTGAAAGGATTACTAATGTACATTTAGACTTATTTAAGGTTTATTTATAGCTGCAAAATATATGAATATGATCTCCTCTGAAATTAACCCTGTAAGGCTGTCAGGGCAGACACCTTTATTTTACAGATAAAGGAACTGAGGCTCAAAAAGTGATTTGCCCTAGATCATAAGGCTTATAAATGGCAGTGTATAGGCTTCTAGTTTTCAGTCCAATATTTCTATTTCATCACACTGACAAATGTTAAGTATAGGTGAAATAACCATAGGAAATCAAGTCAAAATCATGGGTACATTTTCTGATAATTATGTGAAATAAAAATGTAGCCCTTTTTAGATGTTTTCTAACATCTATGGTATGCCTGAAATATTTTTCATTGTTATTCAAAGGAATAAAATCTGTGAAACATGTTCTGATCAAGGTGGAACTTGAAGATAAAGTCAGTTTAGAATAAAATACAATAATGAATATAATTTCCATATTGTCATAAAATATGAATTCTTATCTTAAAGAAAGGTTAAAAGTATGCTGATGCTCTATAAACCTGATGAAAATAAAAGAATTTGCCTGAAAGTCAGAAAAACAAAAGTATAATTTCAATAGTATAAAGGTAACAAATAATATGCCTCCCAAAAACATTTTACAAGCAGGTATAGTGGATAAAGAGTCACAAAGACCTCAGTTCCTGAGCAAGACACTTAACCTTTGCATCAGTTTCCTTAGCTGTAAAATGGGGGGGGGTGTAATAATAGTGCCTACTTCCAAGGGTTGTAAAGATCAAATAAGATATTTGTAAAGTGGTTTGCAACCTTTAAAGCACCACATAAATGCTAGCTATTTTTATTACTTTCCCCAAAACCTCACTTTTCTCTTCCTAACTTATGTAATTCTACTAAGGGCACATCACATACTATTCTTCTAATAACCCAGGGATATAACCTAGGAATCATCTTTAACTGCTCACTCTCCCTTATCTTCCATAGCCAACTAGCTGCAAAGTTTTGCATATTCCATCTCCCCAACATCTCCTTACAGCTCCTCTTCTAGTTCCATCTCTTACCACCACTGCACACCTTCCCTCTCCTCTTCGCTCTGTCTTCCATATAGCAACCAAACTGAAATTCTGAAAGCACGGTGACCACATCAACCACCAGCTCAAAAAGCTGTGGTGGCTCCTCTTCCTCGAGGAATACTAAATACTAAGTCCTCTGGTAGGTTTTTTTTTTAAATCTTTCACAATTGGATTCCAACTTAACCTTTCAGGCTTTTGTCTCACATTATTCTCCGTCACACACCAGTCCGTTAAAATGGTCTATTTTTCTCCGTACACGTCATCTCCTACTTTTGCACAGACTGACCATCATGTCTGGACTACATTCTTTCCTCACTTTGTCTTAGAGAATCCCTAGACTCCATCAAGAGCCAGTTCAAAAGCTACTTACTACAAGAGATCTATGTTCCCTCTAGTTTCAGAGGGTCTTAACCTGGTTTCCATGAATTTGCTTTCCAAAAAATATTTTTCTGAGATATATATATATATATATATATATATATATATATATACATACACACACACACACATATATGTATGTATGTATATACATGTATATGTATATGTGTATATGTATATATACACACACACATATATATATAAGCTTCCTTTATAATTATATATATTTTAATTTTTACATTAAAAAATATGATTCTGAGAAGGGATCTATTGGCTTTATCAGACTGTCAAAGGAGTCCAATACCATAAAAAAAGTTAAGAACCCCTGTCTAGTTGGTAGTACTGTGTGTATATGTATATGTGTGTATTTATATGTGTAAATATATGTATATATGTGCGTATACATGTATATATACACACACACACCATGTATGTATGTACATGTACACACATGCATATATCTGTTCTCCCTCTTCCTTTCAATATAATGTAGGCTTCTTGAGGGAAGGGCTATCTTGCTTATCTTTTAGCTCCAATGTGTGTAGCACAGTGCATGGCTATAGTAGGCACTAAGTAACTGCTCACTGAATACATGAAATACAGATATAATTATGCATAAATATACATTAATATATTGATCAAATATTCTAATTACCTCTTCTATAGATCATCTGAAGTAAAAAGTTATTGATGGATTATCTTCTTACAGATGATGATACTTCCAAAAAAAAAAAAGGAAGCACAGAAGTGGAAAGAATATAGGAAATATATATATTCTAGTCTGGCATAAAAGAAATCAAATAATGGGGACAACTAAGAAACATCAAGTTTTGCTGTCACAGACAGCAAAACAGGTGTCACTGTTCTTCTGAATATTGATGCTCTGTATGCTCTATTTAATGTTGCTGGCATGGGGAAGACTCAGGAAATCTAAGGCTTTGGTAAAAAAAAAATTCTAGAATCAGATGTTAAAAGAAAAAAGTACTATGTGGCAGCTTTTTTCAAAAGGTAACCCAGTGGAAAGGCTTTTTAAGAATATATTATTTTCAATCAGCATTATTTGAGTCTTACCGTTTATTTGGATCTTTTATTAAGAGTCCTGAAAGTAAGGATTTTGCATCAGAAGAAAGAGTTCGAGGAAATTTAATGTCCTCCATTAATATTAGCTCAAAAAGTTTCTCATGATCCTGGTTGTAGAATGGTAATCTCCCACACATCATTTCATACATGACAACCCCCAGGCCCCACCAGTCTACTGCACGGCCATAGTCATTATCTTCTAATACCTAAAAGAGAAATGAAGAAAAAAATTAAACATTACATTTTAAGTACTTTGGGTGAAACATACGTATTTTACTCTAAAATATTTTAACACTTCCATGATTAGGTAAGCAGTTCTGAGATTCTATCATACACAGCTCTTTATTACACCAAACATTTAACTTTTACAAGACATGTTTTTGCATCCAGAAACTACTGATGGACACCCATACAAAAAAGGCAAAGAAAAACAATATACTACACCAAGTAAATCAAACCAATGGATCAATATGAAATATGTTATCTAGCTAGTTTTACTTGCTGGTTCCCTTTCCGCCAAATCTCAAATCACAGGTTCATGTGAGGGCATACAGATTAATTACTTCTAATAGGTCTTCCCTCCTGAATCATTTCCTACTGAAATCTAAAAACTTTCTGCCTGCTAAAAGATGAAGAAAATTGGAATAACCTGATTTCATTTACAGGGCCTAGAAAACAAACATAAGAAAGAACACAGACATACTCACAGCCTTTCTATGAATTTTTAAAACTTTTTGAGCTCCTACATAGCTGAAGTTTTAAGGAAAATCTTTGAAATAGAAATCAGACAATTCATCTTTTGGCTCATAAGAAAATGTTAATGTCCAGAGTTACATTATATTAAGAAAAAGATGGGGCAGCTAGGTGGCACAGTGGATAGAGTACCAGCCCTGAAGTCAGGAGGACCTGAGTTCAGATCTGGCCTCAGAGCAGACAGGACACTGGCTGTGTGACCCTGGGTAAGTCACTTAACCCCAACTGCTTGCGCTCTCTCTCTCTCTCTCTGTCTCTCTCTCTCTCTCTCTCTGTCTCTCTCTCTCTCTGTATGTATGTGTGTGTGTGTATAAAGACAAAGATATGTTAAATGCATACAATGACCACTGAACTTCATTCTTATTATATGACAAATGGCACTTAAATTGTCTCACTGTATATAAAAAAAAGGTTTAAAAAGAAATTTTACTACTTTGAATAAGTCAAGAAAAAATATATTAATTTAATGCAACACATCCTTTTGGATCTTAGTGTTTTACGTGATATGGACATGGGCAACCAGACAAAACAGATACTCAGATGTTCTATACAATTCAGAAAGCCTTTTCAGTAAATATCTGATACAGAAGGAAAAGATGAAACAGCCAGTGTTGTATCTTTCCTTTCAGATATGGTCTTATTGTTGCATATAAATATTGTCTCTTTTGGAAAGAAATTTTCCAGAGATATTAAACGAGAAGCAGAAAGTTCTCATACCAACAGACATTGTGAAGAAAAAATAGCAAAAAATGATTGCATGAAAAAGAAAGGAAAAAAAAACCCAGATCTAAGATATTATATGGAACAAACATTTCTTAAAAGAAATTCTGAGCTGATTTCAAAGAAGATAGTCAGCAGTTATCTATATGATAGACTAATATATTCTTGCTCATGGTTCAAATTTCTATGCTGTTCAACTCCACAGAAATTTTACTTTTTAAATTTTTATGGTGTTTTTATTTTATTCTTTTTAATCATTTTAGGAGTCTTAGCTAACATATTAAAATGGTTACACACTAAATAAACCTAGAGCTCCAAGGCAACTTAGAAGTTACCTATTTCAACCTCCTCATTTCACAGATGAGGAAAACCTAAGCCCAAATGGGTGGTATAACTGTCCCAAATTCACTTATATAATATGTAACAGAGCCAGATTTCAAACCCAGGTTCTCTGCCTTAAAATCCAATGTTCTTTCCAGTTTCTGGTGCCTGGGAGGTTGGGAGAAAAGAGTAGGGTTTAGAGCAGGGATGGGGAAGCTTGGACCTCAAGGCCACATGTGACCCTCAAGTGCTGCCCTCTGACTGAATCCAAACTTCACAGAACAAATCCCCTTAATAAAAAGATTTGTTCGGTAAAACCTGAACTCAGTCAAAAGACTGTACCCAAGGACCTAAAAGGCCACACATGGCCTCCAGGCTGCAGGTTCCCCCACCTCTGAGCTAGAGTGTCACTCAAAGTATAAATAAGTCTGAAATTACAAAGTAATTATCTACTGATACCAAAAATCTAGAGGCCAAAGGGCCATCCAATATTTGAGGATTTTTAAGGACAAAGGTAAGAATTTAAAATGAATCCATGAAATGTGAATTTACTGAGAGGCTGCTATGCTAACTACTAGATTCATTTTTTTTATACATACATAATAAAAACCTTATTGCCTAAAAACATATTCTTTCTAAAAGAAAAAGTCAAGATTTCAATTAGGTAGAATCTAGGAAATTCTGAAAGCAATTTTTTGTTTTGTTTTGTTTTGATGGATGAGGGAAAAAGAGAATTAGGGGAAATACTGATCGTTACCTTAATAAGAGAGGAATGTAATGCCTCCTTTTTGCCAGTAAAGCCTTTGGTAGTTTATAATCTAAGCAGGAAATTATATGGGAGGTGTCATAGTCCATATGAAACTTTTTACTTTTGGAGGAAAAAACATTTTAAATGCTAAGAATTTATTTTCAATTTCGTGAAATAAAACTTATGGGTACAAAGTTGGAAAAAAAAGTAATTTAAAGGTGTAAGAGTTTTTTTGTATACTTAAGTTGGAATAACTTGTCCAGGTTTAACTTTTAAATGGCCCAGATTTTTGGCTACTACATATGAACATAACTCATGGCCAATAAAAAGGGCATACTGCATGTGGGATATATATCTAATTTATACAGGATTTTACCTAATAACAACAAAAAATGTTAGGTCTCAGCAAATCTTTTACTGCATTCCCACAATAGCAACAAAACAGTGGTCCCAAAAAAAGAGCCAAATGTGGTTTTTAACCTCTTTTTTTCATAAAACCATAAAAAACATAAAAGCTGGATTAACTGCCTCCCGAACCCGCGTATCACCAGCCGGGTTCTCATCCCCAGCTGGCAAAACTGGCAACCCTTTATTTTTGTTTAAATACCTGGTTTACAGCCAGAAGGGAAAGTGACTGCATAAAAAAGGTTTTATTTTTGAAGAGAAATAAGCAAATGAAAAAATTAAAGTGCATTGTAGAAAAATCTGCTTCAAATTAAAGTAAAATAGATTTTATACAGCTTTATAAAATGAATACCAATTCCCAAATAGAAATGTTTCCTTCTGAGCATGCAATCTTTAAGTGATGTGCAATATTATTTATATATGTGTGTATATATATGTATGCATATACACACACATATATCACATATATAGGTACATTTATAAGCACTTAAAACATTACTTCATTCTGAGGAAAATATTCATTCTTTGTTGCCTTTATATGCCAACTCAAGTTATACGGATTATAAAAGACCTGAGCATAGAGCAGTTAGTCTTTAATGAAGGCTTCTTTACTGTCAATTCATGTGTTTAAGAAAGATTTCTGTCCAATCTCACACTTATACAGTCATATCCCTTACTTATCTAAAAAATGAGAGCCTGGATGATCCCAAAAAAGAAATGATAAAAAAAATTTCCATCCACAGGAATACGTCCGGGAATAAACTCTGACGGCTCATCCAACAAATTTACTTTCTTCTTCTCCCTCCTTAATACTCTATTATGAGACAACAACACCACATTCAACAGACTACATCCTTTAAAGATAGCTTTTCCTTCTTTCTTTTAATTATATCCCCTTTCTCAAAATTACACTACACTTGTGAACAATGTCAAGTATCTGGCTCCTTTCTTTCTGGCCTCTTGCTTTTCCTCATCAAAAAGGCTCAACTGTGACTACTGTTATGAAGACTTGTTCAAACTCAGTGGCAACAAATGACGTAAGACAAAAGTGAAAAATATTAAACATATACTTTATAATTCCAATAAATATAATTTATTGTATTGATACGAAAACACTATGGGTCAAAATATGCCTCTTAAAACTCACTTAAAAACTTCAAGGATTTGTGATTTTAATGGCATTGGTACTTCCTTCACCAATTCGAATCATAACCCCCTTAATTTGGTAAATGATCTTTATGAGCTGTTGTCAGAAAAAAATGGTCACCTATTGGCCAATCTTCTGGTGATAAGCCTCTCTAATGTAGTTAGTCTAAGGCTGGTCAAAGGATAAAGGCATACAACCCATCAAGGGGCCCCATTTACAACCTTTACAACTTCATAGGCTCTGTCTGATCTTGTGCTTTCCTGGCACATCATTCAAGAGCCTTTAATTACTTCTATACTAGGATTAGGCATCAATATAGTCCTTATAGCACATAAAATTCAGGCAAAATTCTAATACTAATAACCTGACTCCAAAAGTCACTGTTATAAAGCTTTAAAGTAAAATTTTAAATTAAGTTTTAAATACATGTGTATTTTCCATTTTATAGGTACCTTTTTCATCTCAAATTTCAAATTACAAGAGTCCAAGGGACCTGAGTCAAATCATTCCTCAGTTATTTAGTAGTTGTGTGACTTGACCCCGAGCAAATCACTTAACTTCTCTCAGCCTCAGTTTCCTCATCTGTAAAATGGTAATAACTATAGTACCTACTTCACAGGGTTGCTGAGGTTCAAATGATAGAATATATGTAAAACAACTGCAAATTTTAAAGTGCTATATAAATGTTAGTTTTTGTGATTATTATCAACGCACACTTTATTTTCCAGACCTGTGACTTCATTGGTGTAGAGAACACCTAGTATGTCAAAAGATTCACAACTTGGGTGCAATTTGTAAGGTCAAAGAGTTGCTTACAGACATTGAGAGGTTAAATGACCATAGTCACACAATTAGTACACGAAAAGCCAGGGCATGAACCCAGTTCTCCCTGACTCCAAAGCCAAAGTACTATTAATCATGCCATGCTGAACACATTATTAAGGCCAGAAAATTATTTCTTTAATGGTATGTTAATATTTCATGTTAAACCAAATTTAATGTGTTACAATGAAGGCTCAAAACCTCTAGCGGACAATAGTCATCTGCACAAGTTTCAAATGAAGGGTAATACAACTTTCAAAACTTACCTAGAATGAACTAAGGCTTTGTCCCAGTTCTGATTACAGATAAGCAGTGTCTATGAAACATGGTAATCCTGCTGATTGACACCCCCTCATACAAAAGTCCTCAACAGCCATTGATATACCTTTACCAAACAACTATAATTATCCAGATTCCAAGACAGAAATAAAAGGGGGAAGAAGAAAAGGAGGAAATATGCACTCTCTCTGTGATAACACAGTTAAGTTACATAAAAACACAAGAGTATTACCTAACATATTTACCTTGTTTATTGGGCACATATTTGCCATATCCTTATTTAAGTATATGTTTTCTCTCCCTGTTATGTTCTTTAAGGACAAGTCCTGTTTCCCTTTTATCTCTGTATCCCCAGTACATATCACAGTGCGGGGTACGTTAACAGGCACTTAATAAAGGCTTGATGATTGATTTACTAATAGAAGCAAGGTTTTACTCCTTTTAACATCTTACCAGGAGCCAGAAGCTGTTTCATTCTCTGCCATATGGAGATTTAAGTTTCAGAGAGGCCAAAAGTAGAGATAGTATGCTGTGACAGAGAATTATCTGATGCAGAGACTTCCTACTCTTAAAGTGGGTAGATAAAAATAATTGTTTTTTAAAACTCCACTCTAAATGGCTATTATACAGCCTTTGCTTTTTTCCCTTAGAATAATTAAAAATTTTTTTTATATTTTAAATTGTGACCTAGAGACAGGAGACCTCATGTGCCAAAAGGATATGGGGAATTGACATTTCTAGTACATTAATTTAACTAAAGTAATTTTAAAAAATCTTCACCTCACATCATAAATGAATTGTTCTTATTCCAATTAGGGATCTACTGGATGGCTAAAGTAACATCTCTCCCAGCTTGCTCAAGGGGCCACACAACTGCACCTAAGGCATGCAATTATAAGGAGGTAATGCATGCCCTGGAGTGGCTTACTGCTCAATCAATAATTTTGACAGAACAGATGGGGGGAAAATTAAACATCTAAACAAACTGTCTGCACACCTATGTTGTGAAAGTAAACTGCGAACTTAGATGCACCAAATTACTGTTAATTCATTTTTTAAATGTTGCCTATTAACCTTGTATTTCAGGTGACTAGCATACCCTTTTTATTATCGATGTAAGTCCATCATGTACTTTTATCATCAAAGGTATCTGCTTGCCAAAAACCATGACCGTTGAGGATTTTCTAATTCAACTTGGAAAAAAAATATTTAGTAACATGAGGTTGAACTTCTTTACAATACAGAGAATATATTCTTTTTTTCTTCAAGATGTATCATTTATATAATGGCTTCTTTGTACTTTAAGTGTAATTTTTTTTTCTGTAAAGTTCTCAATTGCTATAAAAATTCTTATAAGACCGAAAAAGCAAATGCCATTTGCTATGAATTAGAATGTACTAAATTGTAGAGCTCACCCTTAACACATACACATCCATACATCCATCCATCCATACATACATACATACATACACTTTAAGGGCACTGTACTTAAAAAGCAAACTATGGTTCAAACAGGAAAATATTTGAAGAGAAAATGATCAAATAGATGCAGATGCAATCTTTTCAGTGAAATGACTTTTTTTTTGAAAAGGCAGGTCCCCTCTGTTTTCTATAGTTCTATTGTGCACAGGCTTGTGGTGTCACAATTAGTTCAGTATTTGCAAACACCTTGAAGAGGGAATTCTTTGTGGCTTTTGTGAAATTATCCTTAATGGAAAATCAGCGAGGGATAGCTGCAGAATGACCAGAAGTAGTGGTGATTTTGCTTTGAGTTCTCTGATTTCAGGAAGCTCTTCTGAGACTTCACATGGAAACTACAGAATCACAAATCTGTCCAAGAAGGAGCATGGGTACAGGAACTCTGAGAGTGACAGTCAAAGGAACAAGCACATCAATCAAGGAAACAACATCTTGGTGCTACAGACTCTAGACAGCTCCTTCTGTACTGGGGACACAAGTTATTTTAGTTCATATTCAAACCAGAGCTAATGACAAAGCAGTGTGGTTTAGGAGGATCCAGAAACATTACACAGTAGTTTGGCAAAGAAAACGGAGCATTAAATATTTTCACCTAAGAATTTTCACTCATGATGGCTGTGTGGATGCTCTTAAATATGAACTCAAAATATAAATATCACCTCTACTAAAAAGGTCACTGCGATCCTTTCCCTTACTTTCCCCCAATCACAGAACAAAAGATAAGACCCTTACAGGAGCATCATGAGGATTAATATCTGAAAAGCGCCTTCAAGAAAACAAATGTTGCTTAAATCAGTACCAAACAATGAAGATTCTTGGAAAAACTTGGATTCTTTCTTGAGGGTGTGTGTATAAAAATGTTTTTGTATACATGGAAGAAAGGTTATGTGTGTATATATGTTAGTGCTGCCTAGGACATAGCATGGGGCTTGCCATATATGAGAGGCTTGATGACTTGTTGACTTGGTATGACCAAATAAGTCAGTCAACAATCATTTATTAAGGGTTTACTCATGCCAGTCATCGTGCTAAGTGCTGGAGATCTTTCTTTTCAGAAAAAGCTTAGAAATTTTAAGAACACAACCATAACCTTAAGACAATAGTTTCATTGTGTCTTATGGACTCTTAGGGAACAGTGTAAAACATTATGCTTGTTACCATACAATTTTATCTGCTCATATTTCTTCCTCTGAGTTAAGGGTGTCAATGTACTTTCTTTTTGGCTTCAGTTTTAGAAGGCTTAAAAAAGGCTCAGAAACAAAATGCTGATTAGAAGATATTTACACTTTAGAATGACAGACTCACTGTGTCATTTACTGTAAATAGAATATAATTGCACCCTCCAAAGGGAGGAAAAACAAAACAATTAATCATGTTTGCTACATGTAACACCAAATTACTTAGTAAGAAAAAAAAATCAACATTACCCCTACTTACCCTGAATTTGCCTAGCACTTCTACCTCTTCCTAATAATAAAGAATATTTGAGTTCTTAGCACTAGATTGAGTATTAAAAAACTATTAATTTCCAAAATGTTTATTTCATTATTTATATTTTGCCATAACATTACACTATACTTCAGCAAATATTTCTACCAAACTGGAAATAAAAGTTATTAAAATAATCTACTGTCATAAGTTCAGGTTTTTCCATAAAAGTAGGTCAAAAGTAAGGTATTATATAAGGTCACCAAAAAGGCTGGGTAAAATTAAAGGTAAATATACTTTCCAGAGGTGTTTAGAAAAATAACAAAAATGCACCAAAATAATGCTCTTCATTACTTGAATAAAAAAATCATATTTTGTACTTGGATGAAACACAATTGTAGACATTTTTCTATATACCAGTTGAACCTTGCTAAAATACATTTCCTTACAATTGAATCATTTTTGTAATGTCTTTCTGTTAGTTCTAACTTGACTATCAAATAATTTTTATTTTGACACGATTACAGAAGTGCATTTCTCTAGGTTTCCAAAACCACCTTATTCAACCTTCCCCATCTGTCACCATCTGCTTCTTTTTAGCATGTACTTTTTGTGTGATCACATAAGCATGTGAAAAATAACTAACATTCAGATGATTATCTGCTGGTACATTTGAGGACTGGGCATAATAAAAGTGAACTGCCAAACGTACTTAACACTTTTAATTTTGTTGGGTCTTGCATGTAAGCTACATTTGATTTTCAAACTGTTTTACAGTTGGAAAGTTGATCAGGTACTGCTAACTCAAGACCAAAGCTGAGACTCTAAATAATTAGCACCGCATAAAACAGTGTAGATTCAATGAGAGCCATACCAAATAGTAAAATTTAACAGCAAGAGTTTACATGTTATTTCTACCTTATTCCATAACTTTTTGGGTGAGAAAATACAATATTCACTGCAAAAATACATTTGTGGGGTCAATTTTATTTCAGATCAAGTTTAATCCTTAAAAATATGAGAAATTCTAACACAACAGCTTTTCCAAATTCTATCATTAATGAATTTGAAAATTTTAGCACATGAAGTATATTATTTATATATATATGCCAAGGCTGTCTTTATAATCCCTTAAAAACGTAATTTTGAAACAAAAGGTCAACTTTCCAAACTGAAGAGACCCTCCTGGCCTTCATCAATTAATGTTATAGAAGTAAAACAGGGATACAGTGGTATTCTAACACTTTAGTTTTAATGAATACAAACTAATTATGTTTATCTTTGTACCCAGCTGCAATTACTTTCAAATGTAAATGCAATTAAAATTTAATGCAAAGAATCTAAGTAAAAAGTAAATTATTCTTCTAAAGATTCTTTTTCAATTGAATCTAACTAAAACATTCTTGGCTATGTGAAATTTGAACCACATATTTTACCTTAAAGACAAAACAAACATGAAGGTTTTGAATAATCTTGTCTATCCATTATTTTGCATTTGCAGCATCTGACCATGCCATAACAATGTCAAGGTAGCATTCAGGTAATTAAGAGACATCTATAAGAAGTAGCTTGCAACAAGAGGTTTACTTTGTGAAATACCCATTCTACAAAAACATGAAACGGGAAATGGTTGGAATACTTCATTGTGAAGGAGTCAATAATTATTACTCATGTGAAAATATTTCTGGTCTGACACAAGATTATTATTCTTATGACTACTAAGCACTGAAAATAACATATTTGAGATTTTCAGGGCTCAAATGAATCTGAAATAAACTACCTAAAGTAAAGATAGAGGCTTAGAGAGAATGGAGTAACTGAGAGTAGAAGATATAATTGGGGGTAAAGTCAAGGGTAGATGTTGTAGCAGTAATCTTGAGGTAAACTTTTATTTCTTTTTCAAAGAGCAGAATACTTATGTTCTAAGCTACCATAAGATTTGTGTAAGTGATGTGCATGACAACTATTTCAAAAATTCAAAGATCTGTGGAATACTGAACATAAAATACATTCTTCCTCAACATCTCAACCACAAGGGAAACAATCATCATGAAACGCTGTGGATAAAAAACATCACTGGACACATACTTATTGCCTCAGCAGCATGGAAAGACTTCTAAAAGCTAGTACTCTGCACAAAGAACCTTCAAGAACCCAGGGCAACCACTATCATATTAGAAAGTGTCAAAGTAGCACTTTAGTCACTATCATTGTCCATATCAAAATTTTATTAAAAGTTAGTTATTTCAAGAGTCAGCAACCTCAAACAGGAGCCAAAGTAATGGTGTTCATCACTTTCCTCTAAAGACAATCTATCAACACTCTATGCTGTACATCCTGATTTCTAATCCTTGAGGAGGTGATCTCATTTTAATAATATCAATTCTGTAAAATTATTTTACAAAGTATATAAGTATTTAAAAACAAGAAACAAAACATGTTCTTAATAAAAGAGCAATTCATAAATTCTTTTTGAACAGAAAACCTATTTTAAAACAATTAGAGTCTTCTGAACTTGTATTCTTGGTTTTTGTTCTTGGGTACATTTGCATAGAAAATAATATCTTGGTTTCTTAGGAGATCATCTGTTTCTGAAATGAGATTAATTATCTCCTTTAGAAATATTTTTCCCTAATTATGACATACTAATTCTGTTTTGCTATATATGGCAAATGTGTAACACAGACAAATGAATTCTGGAGAAACAAATAACTTGTTTTTCTCTTACATTTCCTAAAACAACAGCATTCTAAAAAACATGATACTGAAACATGATATTGTATCTGATTTAACATGGAATAATGTTCTCTGAAGTTTTAGCTGATATATCAACTGAAATTGAAATTCTAATTCTAGTGTATTTCATATTTCAGGGAGAAATATTTACGATGTCTCCACAAATGATGCTATTGGAAATTAACCATATTTAAAATATTAGTACTTGATTTTAGGAAACTCAAAATGTTCTCAATTCAAATTCTATCTTTAATTAACTAGAATGTTCCAGTGGAAATATAATAATGAATGCTAATGATACTAATAAGTCATACCAATTTTGTAACCACAGTTGCTTTCCAATATATAACACATAACCATTTTCTTTAGCCTTTAGAAAACATTTATAGACAAAACATATGATTTCTTAACCTCTAAATTATAACTTTTTTTGCTGAATTGTGGTATACTATAAATCAGCACCTGTTTCCTCAAGATAGTCCAATAGTATCCTTATTACTATGTAGATTTTAATTTTAATTACTCATTTTAATTTTTTTTTTTCTGAGACTGGGTTTCCTTATCTTTGTCCATCCCCATGCTAATCATCATGGAAGGTTTGACCTACTTTGTTTCTGACTAAGGTTGGGAGGAGGGGGGAATAAGCATTTATTTAGCACCTAATTGTGCCGGGTAGGAGGCAGGTAGGTGGTTCAGTGGACAGAACACTGAGCCTCAAATTAGGAAGAAATGAGTTCAAAATTGGATCCAGACACTTACTAGCTGTGCAACCCTAGACAAGTCACTTAATCTCTGTTTCCCTTAATCCACTGGAGAAAGAAATGGCAAACCACCCCAGTATCTTTGAGGAGAAAAGGCTATGGATGGTACGGTTTAACAGGGTCATGAAGATTTAGACACGACTGAACAAAAACAATGTGACAAGCATTATGCTAAGCACTTTGACAAATATTATCTTATTTGGTCCAGTATGCTCTTTTTTAGGCAGCTTTATCCCTTAACCCCTCTCCTGAGGGCTTGTCATATTGGTGCCAGACTCAGTGGGGACACCCAATTGCCCTAATCTACCGCAGCTCAGAACTCCTAAACTCAAGGAATCCACCACCCTCAAGTCCCAAGGCAACAGAGGTTATTATAGTTATAACCACCACACTCTGCTCTATGCAGATGTTTAAATACTTAGGTATTCCCTCAACATCAAACAAGATGATAAAGCTAGTACAGAATATATTCCATTTATCTTCTTACCTTTTCTGACCTTTTCTCTTATTCTGAATATTTCATTTGATCTGGGTCTCAACATAGGTACACCCTCTGATATAGATAGAGATTTATCCATGTTGTCTTATTCTGTGAGGATATTGTCTATATGCTCCCATAAATCTTCAAAGGGGAGTTTACCTACCATGCTTGCATTGGCACTATATTAATTTAAAAAAAAAAAGCTGCCAGGGCAGCTAGGTGATGCAGTGGATGGAGCAGCAGCCTTGGATTCAGGAGGACCTGAGTTCAAATCCATCCTCAGACACATAACACTTACTAGCTGTGTGACACTGGGCAAGTCACTTAACCCCACTGCCTAGCCTTTAAAAAAAAAAAGCTGCCCCATTCTTAGTTGCCCTTAGTTGCACAACAAACTCAAACTATACCCTACCTTGGCAAAATGAGTGGTGGTGATCAGTCTTTTCCAACCTTTCAATTTTTTTATCTCAATAAAAATGTCATGCTTCTTTTCAGTACATAAATAAAGCAATGCATATACATATATGTGTCCTCGGATTGCTTTTAACTCAGCAGCCCACCAAAGATATCTGCTCATAGGAGCTGGTTCTTAATTAGGATGAAGTAGGACTGTCTCTAATACCCCAAGCTGACATGAGAGTCATTCCTCTGGGATATAACTGCCCTTCAATTTAAGGGGGCAGTATCTACTTCTATCATTACATGGATTCCATTGGAGCGTATGGGCTGTTCATAGATTATCCTTTGCCACACAACCAGTTCATCTTTTATTCTTAGTCATTTATATTAAGACATCCTTTACATTGCTGCTCTTGTACTATTCTTGGTTGGCAACGTGTTGCAGCCTATTAACTTTCACAAACTGCCTCTCCATTTCCCTTAGGATAACCTTAAACAATGTTTTCAATGAATGTGTAATTCCATGGAGCTTAGTCATGCAGCATCACAAGATGAATACTTTTATTTTTTTCTAAACAAGCCTTTGTTTCAAGAAGAAACTTGAAGTCATTAAACATACCACACGATTTTCAAAGGCGATAATCCCGCCTGCTCTCCTCCTTCTGTTCAATTCTGGGCCCAACTCACTATCTATGTGCAATGTCTGTCCAAAATATATGTACTGATGGGACCAACTCCATCCAACTGCATATTTTAGTCTAAATAGGAATTCCTCATCTACTTATTTTTTTCCAGTGTAGAGAAACCTAACTCTTTTGGCTGTTTATGGATTTCACTTAAATGACTCTTTGTGTTCTAAGGCTTGATGTAATCAGCATTATGCCATCAGCATACAACATCTGGAGGACCATAACATCTTTAGGAAATTCCTCCTCCACTTGAATTCTGAATAGGATCTTCTCCATGGCAGTGAATATCTTTGACCACATACCTCTCCCTATTTTATGTCTTGATTAATATTAATAATTAGAGGATAAATAAAAAGTTATTATTACATCTTTTAAGGAATCTTATATGATTTTGATATATGCAAAGGAGATACCTTTTTGACATAAACTGCTGTTAACAAATACTATTATAGCACCTATGTTGTAGAGTCACTTATGATTATTTCTTTGTTTCCAAACATAGTTCATCATAAGGTTTATGAAACCACAAACAACAGTCTTAATGAAGAAGTCATATAGTTTGATATGATCAAATTTGTCAGGCATAAGTATGATACATTTGAGTAACGATTCAAAATATCATGGAAAGATCCAAGATATAAACCACAAGAAAAGGAAAAGAAAACCTTTATTCTCATTATGGAATTGTTAGTGTACTTGCCTACTATCAGTTGCTGCTCAAATTGATATGTTAACATTTAAGAATTGCTCAAGCCATAATATTTTGTTTTAATTCCTGCCAAAGTATATAGCACCATTTTTAAAAAAGCTTATATATTTCTTATTATAAAATCATTATGATAACATGAATTTTCCCTTTAAGTTCCTACAACCTACCTCAGGTGCAAGGTACTCAGGTGTACCACAAAATGTCTTCATCGTAGCTGCATCTGTAATCCCTTCTTTGCAAAGTCCAAAATCTGTAATTTTTATGTGGCCATCTTTATCCAACATCAAATTTTCCAACTGTGTATTAAGAAAGAAAGTAAGTTTAAAAATTGTCCTCTGATTCTCAACAACACATATTTCTGGGAGGGGGAAAATGTATCCAAAGTTCACTAAAGTTTTCAATACTTTACAAATTAAGGATGAAATTACAGCTCCCATAAGGTTCCTACTTTTGTATAGAGTAAAAAAGTACATTATACTAAATATTTAGGAATTGTAATCATAGACCTTAAAATAAACAAGGCCTCTATAGCTTTAAAATTCATTTTTATGTAAGTTGTGAAAACTCAAGACTGTGAAACTTGGAAAGGCTAAGAGTTTCCTCCACCAAGCACCACTTTTAAGAGAGGCGTAACAGAAGAATGTCATCTAATAAACCTTCCTATTTTGTACTTAATAATTTTCCCTAAATCATCTCAGATGAGCATATTTTTAAAAAATGTCCACAAGAAACAGGAATCCACTATTATTCTTCAAAACCCTTGCAGTTTTTTCTTTAAATTCAACCTAAACCTAATGTACAAGGAAAGTAGAATTCTGATGAATTTCTTCACTATTAAATATAAAAATGGAGAGATAATACACACAGAAGAAGAGAGCTCTGGCCTGATTTTTATTACTAACGCATGTACAGATCACATTTATTTTACATGCATGTACACACACATATAGAGCCAAATCTACAATAAGAAGTTTGATCCTTTTAGTAAAAATATACCTAGGGATAGAGTTGAACTACTATAAGGGATGCAATTGTCAGTCAATTCAAGTCATAAGACTACCTGCTCACAAAACCTGATATTCTGAACCTATGATTTTTACTATTGTGGTTGAGTTGTTTTTCAGTCGTGTCCAACTCTTCATGACCACATCTGAGGGCAAATATGTTAGGGTGGCTTGCCATTTCCTTCTCCCGCTCTCAGATAAGGAAACTGAGGCAAACAGGATTAAGTGACTTGCCCAGGGTCACCCAGCTAGTAAATGTCTCGGGCTGGATTTCAACTCATGGAGAGGAGTCTTCCTGAGTTCAGGGCCAGTGCTCTATCCCCTGAGCCACCTACTTGCCCAATGATTTAGTTGTACAATCAACGTGTCAATCAGTCAATAAACATTTATTAAGCATCAACAACGCGTCAGACATAGAACTAAGCTAAGAGTGTGGAGAGATGACACGGTCAGATCTAAGCTTAAGGAAGGTCATTTTGATGGCTGAGTGGACAACGAACTGGAGTGATGAGAAACTTGTAGCAGGGAAACTAACCAGCAGGCTATTGCAATAGTCCAATGAGATAAAATCCTGAACTAAGTTGACAGCAGTGTTGGAGAAGAGAACAGGATATAATCTAAAGATGTTACAAGGGTAAAAACGAGAAACCTTGGCAACAGATTGGACACAGAAAGTGAATGCAAGGCATTGAGGATGACAACACCTAGTCCTGCCTGTACCTGGATAGAAATATCCTCTACAATGCCCTAAATAACATATTCAGTGATAGAGGACACACTGCCTCTTGAGTCAGCTCATTCTACTTTTTGACAGGTCTAATTGCTAGGGAATTTGTCCCTTATACTGATTCAAATTTTCCTTTCTGTAACTCTCGTCCATTATTCCTACTTCTAGAGCCAATTAGTATAATCTGAATTCCTCTAAAATATTATAGTCTTTCAAATACTTGAAGATATTTATGATATCCCCTAAGTTTTCTCTTCTCCAGGCTAAATATCCCCAGTTCATTCAACCAATATGATGGTGTTTTCTGTCACAATCCTGGCCATACACTATTTTGGACCTATGTCAGTTTATCAATGTCCTTCCTAAAATGTGGTGTTTGATAATGAAGATAGAATCTAACCAGATGGTACAGAGTACAGTGAGGCTATACATGCTTCATGTGGAACATTATTCCTTTTTATGAGATCTAAGATTGCCTAAACTCTTGTTAAATTTGTAGTCTACAAAAACCCCCAGAGTCCTCACAGGAACTGTTATTTAGTCCTATCTCCCCATCCTACACTTATGGAGTTGATCTTTGGGGCTTAAGTCTAGGACTCTGTTTTTTTCCCTATTAATTTTCTTAGCTTAAGATCATTATTCATTCTAGTCTTTTAAGACCAAGTTTTTTGTTTTTTGTTTTTTACTTTTTTAAATGAAGCATATTCTTCAGTACACTTGAGTAAACTTACCAGAAAGCACACATAAGTCCATGAACAAAGGAATAAAATTTATGTAGTACTTAATATACAGTAAGGCACTGTTAAATGCCTTATAATTACTATCTCACGATTTTCACAATCCTGGTGCTCTTATTATCCCCATTTTACAGATGAGGAAACTGAGGCAAAGAAAAGTTAAGTGACTTGCCCAGTTAGTAAGCAGGAGGCTAATTTGAACTTGAGTCTTCCCAACTCCAGGCCCTGCACTCTATCCACTGTGCCACCTTGCTGCCTCAACTAACTTCTTTTGTGTTATGCTTAGTCCATAACTGGATACAACTAAGAGTGTAACAGTACATCTATCATGAAAAAATGAGATAAAGGTTTTTAAGATTAATTTGAATATCTGTTATCAATCTTATCACTTTGTGTGTAACTCACCATCTCTCTTATGTGAATCTGCAATTGTAATCTGTCTTAAAAGAAGGAGCTATTGCTTTTATGCTTATTTTAACTGTCTACATCATCAGTCAGACTCATGATTGGAAGAGGTAAGATTTTAGATTATAAATAAAGACTATATTTAACTACCTGAATTATTTAGGGGTTTATTATTTATTCTTTATGTTTTCTTTAAGGGGGTATGGGGAAGGAATCTTTGTCTTTTAAAGCTTTTACAAGCAATAATAATGGATGTTATTAGTTGGGGTAAGGTATTGTTGGATTTTATGACTCAGTTTAAATGCAAAGTCATGAGGTTATTATTCTTAAATATTCTTTTGCCTGCTCCACTCCTCTTCCTTCTCTTTGTTTGTTTGTTTTGTTATTTGTTTTTTGCCAGAAAATGGGGCTAAGTGATTTGCCCAGGATCATACGGCTAGTGAGCACCAAGTATCTGAGGCCAGATTTGAATTTAGGTCCTCCTGACCCCAGGGCCAGTGCTCTATCCATTGTGCCACCTAACTACTACCCTCTTCATTCTTTTTGGTTACTGTCATTTCAGGTTGGGACAAAGAGACTATTTATTTGTACCTTTGTGCTTTGGCTGTTACCTGAATTGAAAATAATGAGATTGAAAATAAAATAGAAAAATTCTGTCACTGATATATAGGAGCACCCTATTAAAGAGTTAATTGGTACATCTCACCCTTAGGATTTTTAGGCATAATCTTATTATATTCAAAAAAATTATTAGTGTCTGTTGAAATTCTAATTAGTTATTCAAGTGCTGTCACTTGGGGCTAAGAGCTATACAGTTTGGGAAGAACATTATTAAAGCAACATCAATAAGTGGTTTCCCTCATTCAGCCCTCTCTTCTTTTTAGCAGCAAAATATCTAGTAATAAGGTGGAAATTTTTAAAAGTAAATACAAGGCAAAGAACTGCAGTGTCTGAATTCTTAGCCACTAATAATGCCAACTCCATCAGAGAAGATAAAAGTCCCAGGACTGCTATAACTAGGAAAGAGGGGTGACAAAAGAAACCTGAGCCTCAGCTTTGGAGACCCAGACATCCCTGCTTATATTCCATGGGCTTGAAAATCCTTTCTACAATTAACTAAGGTCCAACTTACAGGTGTTAGCTCTAACCATGAATGCCATATAGTCAAGCAATGTTAGAGCTAGAAAGGAACTTAAAATTACCTTTGAACGATCAATAAGCCATGGTCCCTAAGATTAGAAAATCAACACAAATATAAATTTCAGTGATGTTTTAGATCAAAGTTACTTTTTATAACTTATAAAAATAAATCCTATGATTTTTCTGATAGAGCTATCTGATTTGTGAAATTGCTATTGTAAAGATTTTCTTTTCTTCTATAGGTTATTCACAGTTATTCATAGTGGAATCAATACTTGTGGATAGAATAAAGTTTAAGCAAATACTCAGGCTCTTTACTAACTTTTAAAAATGATTTATTATAAACAATACTGAACAAGAATGCAATGAATTAAACTTGCTTTCTAACTACTTATATATAAATGATTTCAATGAATAAATCGGCATGATAACTTTTTTAACCACTGTATATTGAAGTATATATCAGGATTCTTTATCCATTTTCATTCATTTCCCTTTTATATCACTGTAGTTGGTATGTATTCTTTTTTGCTGATTCTACTTTTTTTAATTTAGAATTATTTCAAAAGGGTGTTTCCAGATTTCTATACATTTCTCAAACTTTTGTTATTAACCACATTATTGTATTTGGTTGCATTAGTGCACCACAATGTATTTAATCATTTCCTTATTGTTGAACATTTAGGTTGCTTCAAGTTATTTGTTTTTTGGTAACTACAAATTATGCCACTATGATACTGTCAGGGTATATATTTCCAACATAGAATAATTGGATCAAAGTGTATGATTATTTGTTGGTTGCTACCAATTGCCAGACTGCTCTCCAGAACAATTCTACTGGTTCACAATTCTATAAGAAAGTGAATGAGTGTACCTATTTGCCCAAACCCTGCTGACATTTAGTTTCACTGATTTTAATTATTTTTTGACAATTTGAAGGCTATGAGGTTGTATCTCAAAGGCTTATATCTCTATAGTAATTATTAGTCAGATTGAATATCTTTTCAAATGATTATTAATCATTTGTTGCTTTTCTTTTGAAAAAGTCCTCTTCTTATTTCTTCTGTGTCATCTCACCTCCATGATTATTCCATTCTTATAACCTTTTAAGGTACTTAAAGTCTATCATCTGGCTGGAATTCAGTAAGGTATATGATTTTAAACTGTAGGTCTAAATCCATTTCCTGCCAAATTGCTAACCAATTTTCCCAAGTGCGTTTATGAAATACTGAATTATTTCCTCCATTTTTATTTTATCAAAAACTGATGTTATATATAATATATATCTTTGGTCGTATATTTTGTGAATTTTCACATAAATTTTCACATATCATTTAATATATTTGTGTGGTGAGCTATAGATTTGTTATTTCATTTTGCTATGGGAAAATTAAAGTGTAGAAACACTGTCCATTGATGCAGATGGATAGCCTTCTCCATGCTCATTGAAAGGTTAAGTGACTTCCTTACTTAACTAATGGTACAGAGCTGCCATGTGTCAGAGGCAAGACTTGAACCTAGATCTTTCTAATTCTAAGGCTGGGCCTCTCACCAGGCTCATTTAAAATGATGTGACATCAATGTATTATGTCAAGATAGTCACATCTATTTCTCTTAAGAACTTGGGGTTTATTGTATAACAACTTTTTACTATTTAGTCATCTGTGTGCAAAGCATTCCTATTTGCCATTGTAAATCAATAAGATTTCAATGAATTCTATGTGTTGGTGAACCTTAGTGACCAGGAAATGTGAACTGTGGATTCCACTGTGTTTTAGAAAATTCAGAACTTCATTTAGTTCTATAGGTTCAGTGGCAAATGGAGACCATCATACAGTGATAAGTGATGGATCTGGAATCACAGCTTTTGTTGTTCAGTTGCGTCTGACACTTCATGACCCCATTTGGGGTTTTCTTGGCAAGATACTGGAGTGGTTTGCCATTTCCTTCTCTAGATCATTTTACAGATGAGGAAACTGAGGTAAACAAGGTTATATGATATGCCTGGAGTTACACATCTAATAAGAGTCTGAGGCTGGATTTGAACTTAGGTCTTCCTGACTCCACGCCCCAACACTCTATCCTCTATACTTAAACTACACCGGGTTTTGAATTCTGGTCCCACCACTAGGAAGGTCACAAGCTCTCTGGGTCACAGTTTCCTTAGCTACAAAAAGGAGTTGTACTAGATAACCTCTGAATCCCTTTTAACCTAAATCTATGAATCCATGTAATTATTTTGAAGCATGTATGTATGTTTATAAATACAGACGTCTACATGTATGCATGTATATATACATATGGGATATGCAGTATGTGTTTACATACACATCATATATACACACATACTCATATATATGTGTGTACACACACACACACACACACACACACACACACACACACACACACATATACATACACCCACATATATTATGTCTCTTAAGTGGACTTGCATACAGAACTAAAGAAAGTCTAAAGCAATATAATAAAAAAAAACATGGACATGTCCTCCAAGGCCTTATTTCTTTATGTCACTTATTTCTTTATGTCACTCGGTGATCTCACTGGGTTTAATGATCATCTCTATGTAGATGATTCCTAAGCCAGTACATCACAGAAACATAGAATTTGAGAGTTAGAAGAGAATTCAGTGGCTATCTCTAGTCTCTGCACAACATCTATCTAGTCTACATATAATAAGTAGAAATCAAATCTCTTCCTAGAAAATCCCCCTTCGAGGGGGAATTCACCATTCCTAAAGATAGCTCATTCCATTTTTAGACAGCTTTAATTATTAGGAAATTTTCCCTGACACTGAAGCCTAAATTTGCCATTATTCATTTCTGACATTCAAGGCCAAAAGGAACAAATCTAAACCCTATTCTACATGACAACCCTTCAAATACTTGGACAGAGCTGCTACATCTCCCTAACTTCTCTTCAGGCTAAAGATCACTAATTCCTTCAACCAATTATCATATGACACAGACTTACGGTTGCTAGGTGATGTAGTGGATAATACATAGTATGCACTTTAAAAAAGGCTTTCTCTCTTTCTCTTTCTTTCTTCTCTCTCTTCCTCCCTCCCTCCCACTATTTTGGCTCCCTTCCACTGAATGTTAACATCTTTTTAAACTGTGATGCACAAAATGAAAGATAATATGCAAATATGGTCTTATCAGAATAGAGGGAATGTCACCCTCCTTATTACTGTAAGGTATACCTCTCTTAATACATCTCAAGACTGCATTAGCTTTTTTAATTGACACAAAACACTGCTTTCTCATAATGAGCTTGCAGTTCACTGACCCCCAGATCTTTTACAATTATTTCCTAGCCATATAACCCTATCTTGTACTTCTGAAGTTTATTTTTTGTACCGAAGTATTAGAATTTACATTTATATCTACTGAATTTCATCTTATTAGATTTAGTCCAATGATATAGCTTATAAAGACCTTTTCACATCTTGATTCTGTCATCCAATGTGTTAGCTACTTCCCTTAGATTAGGTCATATACAAATTTGACCATTATACTGTCTCAGTTTTTGTCCAAGTCATAATAAAAATTTCAAACATTACAGTGTCCAGCAAAGATATTCCACTGCAGACTTCCTGCCACATTGGCTTTAAACCATTAACGATACACTATAAGTCTGGTCATTTGACCAATGCTAAATCCAACTTACTGTATTATGTTTGGTCTACACCTCTCTCCATTTTCTCACTAAGAACATGAGATACTTTATCAAAAGCTTTGACAAAATCAAGTAAGCTATATTATAGAGTTCTACATTAACTCTTTTATCATCTTCAACAGTGCTCTGATGCAGATAGTCATTTTTTAATCAGGAGGAATACAGCTCTTTACTAAAAATAATATTCTAGAGTTATCGCTTTGCAACAACACCGTGTATGCTTCTATTTACTTTTGCAGCTAACTACAGTTGTCTGTGCTACATACCAACCTTTATATTTGTTAGCTGTCTCCCCCAAGGGTTGTCATCCAGAAATTAAAGGTGTATGATAGGAATACAACCAAAAAAACCCCCAAAATGCTAAGGGAGTCAGATTAGTTGAGGAATATTGGCACTGGATAAAGAATGAAATGACAGGAGCTTTTTACATGCAGCTATGTAGGCATATTAGATTATACAACACAAGAGTTCCTGAAAAGTTATTTGTGACTAATACTTTGGTGAAGCAAATAAATCAGAATGTTTAACAAAAGTACTGAAATACTTTTTAATTGAAAGGAATTCTTTTTCATGTCATATTTAGCATAAATTTTCACAATCTCATCTACCCGTTTTATAGATCTTGATTTTCACATACTGGTTTGTTTACAGTATAGTACATTTTACACTTTTAAATCAGTAAGCCTAGCTCATAAGGGTGTTGGGAGAATAATTTTCACACATTTTAAAGTACTTAAATAAAGGTCCTCAAATACTTATGAAGAAACAAATCAATAGCAACATACTATACAATATTGTTAGTAACCAGATGTTTTTCAAATATTAAAACTTTTTTAAAAAATTGAATATTCAAACCCTTAAGGGTCTTAGACCATAAAGAACTGTAAATTAAAGCTAAAATTAAGATTTTATCCCAGTTAAATATCTTGATTTACTATAAAGGTTTCTTTATAAAGATAGGATGTCATATGAAATCCTAAAATAGAATTAAATACCTTAAGGGTTTTACCTACCTATGAATTCACTTAATTTTTAGGCCAATGCCTAATATTATTCTTAATTATAAGCATTTATTAAAAAAATTAAACTTTTTCTATAGATCATATAGTTAAGAAGCATTTATTTGCACATCAAATACTCAGAAATACAGAAAGTGCCTTCAGACTAGTGAATAAAACAGTATGCTCTATGCTGTGAAGCATATTCTACAAGGCACAGTTTTTTCTCAAAACCAAATTTTTTTCAAAACTGTGTAACTTTGTAATTACTTTGTGTTTGTCCCCATAGTCTCCGAAAAAACAAAATTTGATTACTTTTTTTTTTACCTTGAGATCACGGTACACAATCTTTCCAGAATGTAGATAGTCCAAAGCTGAGACAATTTCTGCACCATAGAAGCGTGTGCGGTCCTCAGAGAACACCCGCTCTCTCGACAAATGGAAAAACAGCTGCAGGGTAAACAGCAGGGACAGGATTGTAATAATTACTGATTTAGTGGGGGAAATTAACACAAACATAAAACACCTCTCATCACCATATTGTGATGATAGATAGTGTACTCTCAGTGGACACTCAGCACTCTTAGACAGCAGCTGGCTTATCTTTTCCAGGTTTCCAAGGGGAGACTGCGAGCTGTTAAATCAGCGTTTTAATCAATATACCAATCTTGTTTAAGGCATTCTGTTTGCTACCCATTTAACCTTCAGTTATCATAAGAAAAAAGTGTATATCATCATCTTGTATCCCTTCTTATTCTGTCCCTCACCATTTCCTTTTCAGGATGAGGTATTGAGTCATATTATTAAAATAACAACATGGGTATGGTTGTATGATTTTCAGTTAATTACTTAATTTACTTTTGTACTAAAGAGGGGGAAAAAAAGGACTGGCATTCATCTGAACACTGCTTAACAAATGAACTAGAACAATCAAAAAGTTGATAATGCTATCAGTAAATAGCCCCTCAATGACCTGATCATTATGTTACAGCTAGAGATAATGAACCTCTCTGAGCTGTGACTTCTTAACTTCCTTTTAGTGATCTACAAAATAGCTAAGCAGAGCAAATTCTTTGGTATTCCTGATGGTATTCAATATTTATTCTCCCCATTTTGAAACTGTACCACTTAACAAATCATCCATTCCTTAAAAACAAATAACTGGCTAATATTTTTTAAAGTAATTATAAAGCAATATAAAAGTTAGCACTTCGAAATTATATCACTCCAAAAACATATTAACTAAAAACATTAAAGTTTTTTCAGAGTCAAATATGATTTATATTTTTTCTATATAATATCTGTGGAAGATTTTTGAATCACTTGTTTTCTATAGATAAGCAAGTTGTTCACTGATATGCATCAGAGTTCATTCATTTGCTTTTGTCTATATACATGACACTAAAAATGAAAATTTCAGCTAATCATCCAGATGTTTTCAATTACCTGAAGATTTGATATCAGATAAAAATGTTATAATGATCTGATTCAACATGATTTAATTCAATTAGGCAAGGATTTATTGACTGCTTGATGTCTGAGGCACTGAAGGAGATGCACAGCCAAATAAGATACAGGCCTTGCCTTCAGAGAGCTTATAAACTTTTTAATTCTCTTTTCATTGGATCATTTGATTTTATATAGACACATGAATAAGTAACATCTATTTCTACATTTTGTATTAGCAGGACTTATCTCATAAGTAGTGAGTGTTAGCATCATGATATAATTTTAGGGGATACCAGGCTAGCATCACTTACTCAAAAGAAGTTGCCTGATTCATTATAATAGATTCATTCTTTTATGTTTTGAAATATTTGGAGAGGAGAGGGTCTTTAAGAATTCTGTACAGTGATGGAGGAAATGACTGAGAAGAAATGACTATGGTAAAATGACTTCAATCTGTCTTGAAACCTCATTCAAATTGCTTACCTTTGTATTTATGGCCCTAAATAATCTGTCCTGAATCTGCCTTTCATTCAACAACCATCTATTAATTGCCTACAGTGTTCAAAGTAATATGACAGGAATTGAGAATAAAGAAATGACCCCTGTCCCCTTTCCACCTTTATTTCTTTTCTCTTCCCTATACAAACTCCCAATTCAAATTCTACTTACTATCTACTACTTACTATCCATAGAACATGTCTTGTATATTCCCCTCTCTGATGTTATTTTTTTTAATTCTCCCTCACATCAAATGTCCATCCACCCTCCTCTCTGTCCACTGAACCCTTCTATTCTCAGTTCAAGTACCACCTCCTTTCACAAAGCCTCCATTAACAACCTTGCTCGCTGTATTCTCTTCCCCTGAATATGTATACCAGGAGGAAACCTATGGCCTTGAGGCTGCAGGTTCACCATCCTTGGTATATACTTTCCCTACACTACTCATTCAACATTTACTACTTACTACTTAGGTTAGCTGGGGTTTTGTTTGCTTAGGTCTTTTTATCCATCATTTTATCCGTAAGTTCTCTGAGGGGAGAAAATCACTTCTTGTACTTTTAATAAATCCCACAGGAAATATATAAGACAAGTGTGTTATAATGGAAAGTATGCTGGGCCTGTCATCAGAAGACCTAGGTTTGAACATAACTACTCAAATATACTCTCCCTGTCTCTGACTGTCTGAGGTTTTATTTAGCACAAATAAAAATGTGCAAAGCTTTTTACTCATTTTCATTTCCCGGTCAACCATGTGAATTGGTGGTGTTAATGGCTAGCTGAGTTAAGCTTATCTGTCATCAATAACTTAGGATTCTTAGAGGAAATACTGTGAGCAATCTCAGCACAGTAAGATTTGTTTCATTTTAAGAGCACTTCTAGCTCTCTGACATTGTGCATCAAATTTCTTGAATCCATTATGTAACATGTTTTATCTTCTTATTGCTTCTATAAACAACACTGGGCATTAAAATTTGGCCCTTGAAATCATCTTCTCACCCATTGGTCAATGCCTCTTGGTACACACCAGTTTACTTGACCTCAGCACTTCGGTCTGATTGGAGTCAGATTACTTTTTGGTTCTCTTCTTAACTAATTTAGGCTTCATGAGATACTGGCAAGCATGTTACCAGCAAAAACATAGCTACTGCCTCAGTGGGCAGTGCCAAGGAAAAATGAGAGAAGGAAAGACTTCCATTCACTTATACTGTCCTTATGAGGGTCACTTCATCTCTACAGATATCCTCACCTATAAAATGAGAATGATAATATCTGCCCTATGTTCCTCATAGTGTTGCTGGGATTAATTCAACAATATTCTGTAATTGACTACAACATACAAGACGCTGTGCATGGAGCTGGGATCAAGTAAGATAATGGATGTAAACCACATACAATGTCAGCTATTATCATTAAGCAGTATTCAATAAATATTTCCAGGATGAGTGCTATATAAATGCATTATAGAAAAATCATATTATAGTTGGTATGAATTTGTATCTGGAAAAGGGAAGTGGTCCCTTTCCAAGAGGAGTTATGTCTGATCCTGTGTATAATATTTACTACAGAAATAATTAAAAGTAACTTTACAAGGCAATCAGGAAAGATGGGAAGTTTAAAACAATTTCCTTGAAAAAAGAACAAAAGGAATGAGGTAGTTTTCATGCGGAGAAAAACCTTCTGATTAAAGAAAAGACCATATTCTGAGTGTTCTTTTTGTTGCCTGTACCTGTGGAAAGTAGGAAAAGGCTAAATAAAGAACTTGAATGTGTCATGCCCTTCTTTTAAATAATCTCACAAGACAGGAAGGGGTGAGGTAGGAAGCCAGTGACCAAGAAGAAAAGTCCCCTGCAAGGACTTTTGATGTTGAACCACTGAAGAACACTGAAACTCTTGCTAAACCCCATGACAATTTTACTCACAATTAAGAGTTTTAGTATAAATTGAAAAAAAGCATTCTGTTAAGACCAGGAAGAAAACATGGGGCATTTATGATTGGTGAGAAAGTCAACTTTTTATAAAAAGATAACTGTATTTGTTGAAAGCTTTCTTTATTCGGGCATCCTATTCAAAGGTTTGAACTGAAACTGGTTAATTTCTGTGCTGAATTATTTTAATAGTCCTATTCTTAATTTTTTTAAAGCCTAAAGACACTAAGTTGAAGTTAATTTTCAAAGTAAGCTGAAATAGGGCATAGGATAAGCCACCGGGGCAGAGGGGACCATTACTTTACAGATGCGGAAACTCAGATATGGTGAGGTCAAATGACCTTTTTTTTGGGGGGAGGGTGGGGACATATAAATGTAAAAATTGGGTCTCCCTTTCTCACTCATGCTGGAAGCCCAAGTAGCCCCTCACAGGCTGGATCCCAATGACGACCTATATTGAAGCTTTAATCTACTCTGTTTTTCTTACCTAGGCTGGTTCAGTCCCTGCTTAGACAGACCGATGACTCTCTAGTTTTGGAAGCTCACCACATTAGTGCCACAACTTAGTATGGATCAGTCCTATTGCAGCTAACATATCTCAGACTCAAGCAATCCACCAGCCTCAAGCTCCCACAGTTACACGTTTTATAGATATATGCCACTACATCTGGTTGATGTCAAATGACTTTTAGGAGTCCACGCAAATAGTGAATGAGAGAGAGGTTTTTTTCCGTAGAATATGCTATCTATATAAAAATAAAAATATAAAAAAGTAACAAAATGTAACTAAAAACATGCAAAATAATTTGAAAAATCCACTTAAACTGGATAGTTTGAAAGTTGTTAGAGGGAGTTCCTATACAAGATACTAGCCATACCTATGAAATCAAAGTTTCAGACCAAATACACACACACACACACACACACACACACACACACACACACAGAGTAATATGAGTTCAAATAAAAATGAACTATATATCCAAATACTATTGTAAGCATAGACATAAATGAAATTCTATATAATATACATGTTACATGCTAAAAAGAATCCACAAATGTTTCTATACAATGAAAATTAGGGCAGAAGTTCTGATTTTACAGTATTTGTATTGGAATCATCACAGACCTGACACCCAAAAATATATTCAGTTCAAAAGAAAAAATGAGTTCACCTGGGACAGATGACCAGATTTTCTCTTTTAGAGAGGACGTTTGCCTTAGTGTCTCCAGCTATAAAATGGGGGTAATAACAGCACCTACCTCACAGAATTGTTGTAAGAATCAAATGAGATATTCATAAAAAGCATGTAACACACTGCCTGGCAAATAGTAGGTACTTCTTAATAAATGCTCATTCCCTTCTTCTCCATTCCTCAAGTATTCTGTTTGTTCTGAAGTGAACTTAATAAATCATTGTTGTTGTTTAGTCAGTCACGTCTAACTCTTCATGCAAATAAATGGTTAGCAAACTACTGTTTTTGCAAATCTGTTTATTTGATCATAAATCAGAACATTTACTGTGGCAATAAACTGCTGTATTTAGAATAGTAGTCTTGGTTCTTTTGAAGTGCAGTATAAAGTGCAGTACATTTTATAATAAATACATATTTGTATTTCCCCAAATTCAGAATTATTAAAAGTTCTAGTCTTAATTTGATTTTTTTGCAAATCTTTTGTAATAGCTTAACAGTCCCTACTCAGAGAATTGTACAATATGTTTAATACAAGTCTCATTAATTTCAGTGATTAGATTCATTATCATAATATTGATTGAGCTAGGATCTTGAGTATCCTAAAAACAACTAATTAATTAAGCAATAAGGCACGACAGTCTGTGCAATAATGCTGATTAACACACCCCTTGGGCCCACAGAAGGACCCAAGGTGCAATGGAATAGCTTTAATTCAACCTAAGGTGAAATGAATAAACATGAATATCCTACACAGTTTCAATATTGCCACTCATTCAACACAGTGAAAATTAAAGTTATTTTATGACTAATAAAGTATTTTTACAGTTTTAAAATAACTCACTGCAATAATTCTCCAGATAATAGCTTTTATCATCCATTCATTTTCTGACATACATTTTGCAAAGCAAAAATAAGTTGTAAACTCATCTAATTTTGAAATTTGTTTTTCAAAGCACAACTTTGGTGAGGAGAGTACAGTGGGAAGAACACTAAATTTAAAGTTCAAATCTCTGCTGCTTAATATTCAGTTTGACCCTGATCAAGTGTTTCACTTTTCTTGGCTTTTTCTTTCATTTTGTGTAAAATGAAGGGACTGAATTAAATGACCAGTAAGGTATTTTATATTTATAAAGCTATGAGTCTCTCATACTAGAGACAGGAAAGACAAATAGTACTGAACTGCTTAGGAATTAAAAGTGCTCTGGGAATTAAATTAGGCCATTAGGGAAGCTATGAGGGAATTTCAGGAGCCCTACATCAGATCTGAGGTCCTGAGCTGAAATAGATGTTTGGTAGAAACAGCAGTTTCAAACAATGGCTTATCGATCTTGGGCCCTACCTCTGCTGTCTTTTCTCAAGCCATGCAATGCTCAAAAAGTAACAAGAGATACAACTGCCCCAAAACAGGCAATCCTACTACCTATATTTATTTTATGATCTTTGCCACAGGTTTTTTTTTCCTTTTTCAATGGTGGAGGGCAGGAAAGGGTTAACATTAATGCATAAAAAATTAAATGCAATTTGCTATGCTGTAAACAAGTTCCACCCCTTTAAACTGTGAAAAAATTTAAAACTGATTTAAAATTGGAAGAATTCAAAAATATACTTAGCAAAGCAGTTGCCATAGGCTCTTTATAGCTTATAAATACATTTACTCTATATAATACTGAAGGAGACAAGATTAGTTCTTCAACCAAATGGGAAAAAAATATGAACAGAGGAAAAAATGTCATTTATTAAGAAAACAAGTAATACAAAATAGACTGTTTTCTGTATTTTTATTCACAAATCTTTCAAAATTACCAAGAAAAAGAAAAGCTGAAAATCAATCCTGTGATATCTTCAATAGTGGATGTAATAAGTATTAAAAGTTTACCCTTCTCCAGCCACTTCTCCAAGTGTAGCCAGTCGTTCTCTTTGGATGTCAAATGCAAAGTCCTAGAACTACTGTGAATTTTCCCATCTGTTCAAATGTAGATTAATTATAATTTGAACTCAAACTCTAGATAATATCTTATATGATTACCATATTCATGAACTTATTTTAGACCCCTTTTACTCTGAATCATTTGGACTTTGAAGAGTCTTTAATCAGCTTGTTCTATTACTTAAAAAATAAATTCCTAGTGTTCATTGCTTCTAGGGAAAAGGCAAACGCTAAGGGAAATTATGGATCACTGTGAAGATTCCTAGTGGTACTGTTCCCTTTTGACATTTTCTATATGCCCACCAAAAAAGGAGTTGGAGGCAGAGACTTTAAATAGGCACTAACCTATCTTATTCCTACTGACCCCTAGCCTTCTATAAAAAGCTTTAAGTAAGTAGAAAGAATATGATAAATGTTTTGCATTGCTGCTTTCAGCTATGTGCTTTTCTTTCAGTTTTCTCTCAAGTAATAAAGCCAAATGTTTCAAAAGTATTAACTTCATTTAAAAGGCTGATATTAAAGAGTATCACTGATATATGCTTTAGTTATAAAAGTCACAGTAAGCCCTCCTTCTCAAAAACAAGAATTGGGAAGAACTGAGAATACATATTAAAGACAATCTTTTTTATTTTCAAGAATAATGAGAAACTAGAATTTTCTACTTATAGAAGTTTCATTCTTTCCTTTTTTAGGTATTTAAAGAAGTGTTCCCAGATTATAAGCCACACAATATTCTGGACTATGAGTTCCTTGAGAGCAGAGACTGTCTTTTGCCTTTCTTTATATCCCAATATTTGGCACAGCGCCAAGCATATATTCCAGTTTCTCCCTCAAGAACAAGATCCTTTGTAGCTCAATGAATCAATGGAACACAAAACAGGAAAATGGGATCATACCCTGAAACAGGAAAAGCTCACAGGCATAAGTTCTGTTTGTCCCAGTTTCTTCATCTGTAAAATGGGGATAATAATAGTATCTACCTCCCAAGGTTGTTGTGAAGATCAAATGAGATAATACTTGTAAAGTGCTTAGTACAGTGCCTGACACATAGTAGGTGCTCATTAAATATACATCAAATACCTTATGCCCCTCCCCTCCAATGATACAAATTGCAAATCATCTATGAATGAATATGTTCTCCCATAATTTTGATACAGGAGTCCATCCAGTGTACTGGAGGCCTTCTTCACTTTTTTTCCTAACATCATAAGGATGACACTGGAAAACTTTCATTGTCCATCTGTCATCCATTACCCTTGTCATATAATGATGCCATATTCTTTTCCTGACACACATTTCCCTAAAGACATCTGTTACACCTGTTATCTCAAGTTTCTTCATTGGTTATATGTTGTATACTGGACATTTACTATACATGTACATCCCCCACTGCCCCGTCTGATATTGTTTTTGTGCTTACTGTTTGTTCATTATGAAAAAAACCTATTTGATTCAATAGAGTAAAACATTGCTTTAAAAGCTCTTATCTAACATGTATATATCATTCATATATTAAAGACAAAGTCACAAAAATAACCCGTTTAAAAGACCTATTCATTATAAACATAAATAAGACATAAAAAAAGAATATTTATGTTCAGCAAAAGTGTTTACCACTTTGATGGAGGATATAAACTAAAGAAAAACTACCTGCAAATATCGGATATTCCTGTTGGCATATGATATTTTGCCAATTTCATATAGCCCCAGAACATTTAAGAGTTTCCTAAGATTCATAACTTTTCAATAGTGTTGGCCTAACCATTCACATACGGAAAACAAAGTGGATGAAGAATATCTATTGCCTAGATTATGCTATGCATTTTAGACAGATCACCTATGGCACTTATATGTATATCTGGAACAGATAGCACAGATGGTTGAGGTGAGCCCAGCAGAGAATTAGATTGCCTTTAGGAAATTGCGAAGTGTCATTAATGAACCCTAGCTTCCTATGTCAACAAGGACTGATTTTTTAACACTAATCACCTAACAAGCACTGACACGAGGCAGCAAGACATGAATACAATAGTTTCTGATGCAGTAAATATAACTAAGTAAATAATCTTCATTAGTCTCATCAGAAAATCAAGATGCCTTTTATTACACTGGGAGGTAGCTTTATAAAAAATTAAAATCTAAACTTATAAAAATACAGGCTAATACTTGAAGCTAAAGATGACAATAATTCATTTGAAAAAAATCTCCAATAATCCCCAGGAAGATTTTACTGGGATCATCATATAACCTGAATTTTGTTCATGATAATTACACCACTTTGCCTTGTACACAAAAAAACAAAAAGATGACTCCTAACATACAAAATATGAACATTTAATAACTAAAAATATTAAGACATGTATGTAAGCATTTTGATTCCCTTTTCCTTTTCAATTCTATCAAGACATAATAAACTAGGCTAACGCTCTATGTCTTTTGATGAAATAAATATTTATAAAGTATAGCAGTCAAAATGCCACTATGTGGATGCCAATGGTATTGCCAATAAATCTGAAAAATTACAGTTCATTTGATTCATATTGCCACAGTTTTCCCCCCAGAAAAGAAAGGCAGCATGGCAAATAATAGAGGGCTTGTCACAGACTGAAGAAAATCTAGATTTAAAGTCTTTTCTCTTCTCTCTCTCTCTCTCTCTCACACACACACACACACACATCTATCTATCTATCTATCTATCTATCTATCTATCTATCTATATCTATCTATCTAATCTGTACATATATATGTATATGACTTTGGCTAAGTCAAGCAATACCCCAGGCAACTATAAGTTGTACAGTAGGTGCTGACCTACATGAAGGAGTTTCCTCATTGGGAATCAAAGATCTGGTTCATTTTTTTTTTTTAAATCATAGAACCAAAAACAAAAACATGGCTAATTTAATGTCAAATCCAAGGACTGTCACAATTTCAAAACTAGGGTAAAAATGACAGTAAAAAATGAGCACATGAAGAAACCAATGTAATACGCTGATAGGAGGAAACTGAAAAAGGGGGAAAACTAAAATCACCTCAGATTTTTATATAAAATGTACATTTGATTGTTATCTGAGTCCAATGAAATGCATTCAATAAACCATGGGAACCATAGTAAATTTTATCTCATAAAAGATAACAAACTATTGCTTAAGATTCATCCACTGCAAATTAATGGCCCTGATTATCTTTTAAGCTTAGGTTTGGGGCTGGGATGATACAAATATTAGAAATCTGGAAACTTCAGAAGATGATTTCTTAAATTGTTTTGCCCCCTTATTTAAGCAGCTCCCTTCTGGGCAGAAAATGGACTTTTTAAAAATTAGAGTCCACATACATATGGCAGTAATTTATGAATGACAGTAAGTTACACCAGCTCCTCCCCATTCCCAATGAACTTATGAATCCTAATGAACTTTCAATTAAAAAACAATTTTTAAAAATTTCTTAGGAACCATTTGGTAAATATGTGTAATGTTCAGCTATAGAATCATAAGCAATGGGTCCAAAATTACTATGGACTATTTCAAATTTATTCCATTTCTGTGCATTCCAAAGCAAACACAAACTTTTATGACTGGGTTTTTATCAAAATGTCTTATTCAATAGGTTGGCTATACTAATTACATTTTTCCAGGTGGTATAGAATAAACAAAAATAATCACAGTAGATCATTTTACTTGCTTACCCTTAGCTTTTCCAAATTGAGTCAAACTTCTATGTAAGACATCATCAGATGCTAATGAAACAAAACTGCATTTCTGAAATCCCTAAATTAAAGCATCATCTCATTTTAGTTCTTATTCTGCTAAGTATATATCATTATCCTAAAAGGTTCTGGGCAGTAATTCTATGTAGTATTCATTCAAGCTGAATTTCAGGAAATGTAAGTTAATGATATTTAATACTGTAATATATAGTCACACTCAGAAACATACTCTAAGGCTCTTCTTTTTTTTAACTTGATGACTGACTCTGAAGAATATACTGTAGTTGATTCTTTGTTTTCAGAATCCTTTTGGCCAAAAACAATAAAATTCTGACCAGACTCCCAAAATGTGATTCATAATTACAGTAGCCATAGCATGCTAAATAAACTCTTGATAATTGAGATCACAATTTATGAATTGAGTAGAAAGTTTAAAATGATTACTAGAGACAGGAAATGATGGATTTTAACTTAAAAATCACTCAAATCACACTTTCAAAAATTGGTAGGTAGGACTAGAGTTCTGACTGCCAGCACCTCTGTCTTACGTGAAGTTAAAGTGAGATGATTTTAGTTCTTTCAATACAAAATGCCAGCCAACTAATAAAAAATGTGAAAAGTATGAAAGGATCTTAAGAGGGAAATGAAACTAAAAATCATGTCAAAAGATAAAAATGTTTCTACCTGAGTTAATAATGAACTTACAGAGATAAAATATACACAAAATAATCAATAACTGCAAGGAGCATTTTGAATTATATCTACATAAAATGGAAATAACAATATGACTAATTCATCAGATTCATTCACTCATTTGATAAACATTTTAAGAATTTACTATATGCCAGGCACTGTGCCATGTGGAAGGGATACAAACACAAAACTGAAAAGGTCCCTTCCTTCAAAAAACTTATATTCTTTTGAGTGGAACAACACGTACAAAGAGAAGCCAATGCAAAATACACATAAATTACATGCAAAGCATTTTGGTGGTATGGGAAAAGGAGATCACAAAAGACCTCTTATAGGAGGGGTCACCAGAGTTAAGCCTTGAAGTTATGTAAAGCAAGGAATCTATGAGGTGAGGAATGAATCCATTCTAACTATAGAGAGAATCTGTTCAAAGACACAAAGGTAGGAGAAAGACTACCATGGATAGGGACCAGCAGGTATGCCAACTTGGCTGGAATGCAGTGGATAACAGAGTGGTGAGTGATAAGCCCAGAAATGTAGGCTCAAGCCAGATTGTGAAGCACTCACTTTAAATGTCAGACAAAGGAGTTTGTATTTGATCTGAAAGGTAATAGGGGGTTACTGGAACTTGTTGAATAGGGAAATGATATGGGTGGAATACTCTGACAGCTGTATGGGGTATGGACTAATGAGGTGAAAGGCCTGGGGCAGGAAGACCAATTAACAGGCAGTTTCAATAGTCTAGATAAAAAAAGACAGGTATCTGAATTAAAGTGATATTATGACAACATGAGTGGCATGACAGTATGGAAGTGAGAGATATTGTAGAGGCAGACAGTTTTTGCCCCCCCAAGAAATAGGAAAAGCACTTCCACAGAATATTAGTTAGTAAAAAGTAGCATGGTACGTTGGAAATAAACTGTATCTGAATTTGAATTCCAGCTTTGCCATTTCCTATATCTGTCCTCATATAAGGCATTTCTTTGAGTTTCAAATTCATTTGTAAAATGAAGGAGTTGGACTCAATGATTTTTGAAGTCAAAAATTTATGACCAATCTCCAAATTTACGACCCTATGATCCTCTCTCAAATATTCAAATGGATCTGCACAACCCCTCTACGCACACCTGTCATGTGAGAGTCTTGTCCATCTCTCTTCAAAAGTTTACCACAGGGATTCCACCCAGTGTGCTGAAGACCTTATTCATTTTCTCTTCACACTACCGGTTGTCAGTTGTGCACTCTGGTTGTCTATCTGTTTCCCTTCACTCTTTCCACAGGACCACTTCATTTTTTCTTCTAAATTTTTTTTCTGCAGTGATATAAACTTCATTAGAGATTTATAGGAGCTAATATAACAGCTGCAAGCAGATGTGCTACTATAAGCAAGTTCTTAGAGAAGCTTTCTAACTACATACACACACACATACTCACACCCACCCTAAATTCATTTCTTTTAGTAGTTGTTTTCCTAGAACCACTCTTCCTAATAATATAAATACTGCCTTAGTTACAAAACATGATATAATGCATTGCCTATTTCTATTGCGGACATTTTATTTACTGTAAAGTGCAGGAAAAAAAGGATGTTTGTTTAAGAAACACAGAGAAAAGCAGCTTGAAAAGAAACATAGGACAGTTCTGAGAGAAAAACAGTGCTCAGATAAAAATGCCAGACAGACAAACAGTTCTAAGAGGACCTTAGTATAAGCTTGGCCTCAGAGTCAAATGTACTAACTCATGATAAAGATGGCTGTACTGTACTGTTTCTCAGAAGTTAATTTATATATGCCTCTTTTTAAGACTTTGAAGTTTATTTCATGGAAACTCTAAATTAAAAAAAAAAAACTTCAGAACTATGGAATAGTTATATAGTTATTGGTGTCATCTGACAAAAATTTGGATTTGGGATTTCTCAAACTATGACAGAGATGAACCACTATGCACAGGAGGTCCTGATTCGACCAGAGAAGTCATAGAATGAGAACAGAAGCTTGTATTACTATGTGACCCTGGGCAAGTTACTTAACTCCATTGCCTAGCAAAAACAAAACAAAACAAAAACAAAAGCAAAAAAAAGAAGCTTGTATTAGATGCTACAGATGAAGCTAGAAGCCAACACATAATTAATTACCTTTTCAAAACCTTTCAAAATTTCTCTATTATATAACAATGAAACTTCAAAATTCCTGTAGTGTCTTCCACCATTCTGCCTTTTCAGTCCTATCTGATACTACTCCCCTCCTCATACTCCATGTTCCAGCTAAAATAGGCAGCTCACTGTCCCCTACATATGACTGGAAATGTTATGCTCATCGTATTTCCTAAGCACCCCACCCCCACTGAATTCTTCAAAATCCTTTAAAACCCAACTAAAAGTCAATTCCTTCAGGAAGCCTTTCCTAAATTGGTAATGACCTGCCCTACCTGTTAAACTCACTTTTTTTTTTTACTTTACCCATTTCTTTTATGTGTATATATATATATTATATTATGTTAAAAATTAGTGGGTATGTGACTGATAACCACCAGTATACTTCAAATTCCATGGGACTTTGTATTATCTATACTTTATATTCCATCTAGGCACTATATTCTATAAACTATAAACGATAAATATTTTTGAATTGCTGAATTCTTTACCTTTTGGCAAACAATCCATCCTTCTGTTGATTCCATTTCTAAAAATAGAACTTTCGTCTCCCATTCTTATAATCTTTAATTCTTCCCTTATGCTCCACAATTACCCATTACACAATTAATTTACCTCCAAAATACTTTTTTTTGTCACTTCCGTTCCTTTCCCCCTGTCATCTAAGTCATACACGCCCTTATTTTCTCATCTGGACTACTCTCACACACAGCCTTATAACTGGCCTTTCTGCCTCCAGTATCTCCCCACTCAGCTTATCCTGTTGTATACTGCCAGATTAAAAGCACAGCCCTGATTATGCCAGTCTCATTCTCAAAAGCTCTCTTGTTTCTTCACCACCTATATGATAAAATTCAAACTCCTTTCCCTGGTATTCGAGGTCTTCACTTGATCTGTCTTACAGTCAAGCTACCACATTATTTCTCTTCTTTCAGAGCCAAACTCCAAGAGTCATCTTCACTCCTTGCCTCTACTTCCTCACTTTCTCATTTGTTAATTCTTGGCTTTGGATATTGCTATTTAACTGAAACTGTTCTTTCCAAAGTTTACCAATGACCTCTTAAATACTCAATCCAAAAACCTATTTTCAGTTCCCATTCTACTTGACCTCTTTGCAACTTTTTACATCATCAACCCTTCCAGTCACTTGACCAATCTCTCTTTCCATTTTCTAGGACACTAGTATCTTCTCTTTTCTGACCGTTCCTTGTCAGTCTCCTTTTCTAGATAATCTTCCTTGTAATCACTAAGTAGTCATCCTACAATAGCCTGCACTAAGCTTGCTTTTCTTCTGTCTTTCTGCATTTAGTGACTTCCCTTTGTAATCCCGTCAGTTCACTTGTCATCTCTACACAGATGACACTCACATCTGTAAGTCAAGAGAACCTGAGTTCAAATACAGCCTCAGACCAAACACTTGAAACTTACTAGCTGTGTGACCCTGGGCAAGTCACTTAACCCCATCACTTAACCCCAACTGCCTACAAAACAAATAAACAAACACAACAGATGACACTCAAATCTATATATTCAGCTTATGCCTCTCTCGGGCTCCAGTTCCACCTTACCACCTGTCTTAATCACATCTTCACCAACATGTTCTATACATATACTATATTCAACATGTTAAAATTAGAATTTACATTTCTCCCCAGTACCTACCTTACACTTTCCTAGTTCTGTGAACAAGGCTACCACCTTTCCAGTCATCCAGGCTCACTCTGAAGTCATACCTGACCTTTCTGGAGGGCAGACATTGTTTTTGGCTTTCTTTGTAACTCCATCACCAAGCACAGTGCCTGGCACAAATAAATGCTTCTTGACTGACTGACTTCTCCTTCAACCTCCAAGCACAATCCATTGTCAGTCTTGCTGATTCCACTTTTAAACTATATCTTATGAACATCTTCTGTTAACTCACATAGTCACCACCCTAATTCACTACTTTGATCACTTCTGTGCCTAGAATATTTAAACAACCTGTTAAAAAATATGATGAAATCTTTTCTTTTTACATTACTTTTATCCCTATATATATATATATATATATATATGTGTGTGTATATATATATATATATATATATATATATATATATATATATATGCTCATCTCCTTCTGATAGTTATCCCTTACAACAAAGAATAAAAAAGAGAAAACACAGTTCAGTAAAACTAACCATCAACCAAGTCCAACATTATATTGAGTATTTTGCACCCATAGTATTAGTATTCTAACTGAAATGAGGGAAGGAACATACATTCTCTCTCTCTCTCTCTCTCTCTCTCTCTCTCTCTCTCTCTCACACACACACACACACACACACACACACACACACACACGGGGGAACAAGCTTAATGATGTTGATAACGAAAATAATAATAGTAACAATAATAATAACTAGCATTTATATGAGGCTTAAGGTTTGCAAGATGCTTTACATATATTATCTCACTTGATCCCCACCACTCTGCAAGGTAGGTACTGCTATTATCTCCATTTAACTGATGAGGAAAATGAAGCTCAGAGAATTACGTGGTTTGCCCAGAGTCATACAACCAGTAACTCATTAGGGCAGGATTTAAACCCAAGCCCTCTTGACTCCAAATCCAATACTCTACCCACTGTCTTTTTTTGGGAGGAAGTGCTGTTTTAAAAAAAAATTCTATTGATGCCTTTTTTTAAAATATCACCATAATTTCCTCCCTCCATCCCATATGACAAAAAAAATTTTAAAAGACAGAAAAAATCCAGAATAATGAATACATTGAAAAATCATGAAAAATATATGAAATGTGTAACACTTGTGGATCCTCTACCTCTGCAAAAGGGTGGGAATTTCTACTTATATCTCTTTTCTTTCAAACCATGCTTGCTCTTCATAATTTTGTAACATTCACTTTTGATTTTTTTGTGGTTGCTCTTTCTGTTTACATTGTTGTAGACATTGTGTATGTTATTTTCTGGGCTTAGCTTACTTATCTCTCCATAAGTTGTTGATCTTTCCATGTTCTATATGCTCTATATGCATCATATTCACCATTCCTCACAGTACAATGATATTCCATCGTATTAACATATCACAGTTTATTCTGCTTAGTAATATTTTTACAACATTCATTTCTGATTATGTTGCTATTGTTATTCTTTTCATTGACATTACTGTACTCATTGTGTTTACTGTTTTCATGAAGGTGTCACAGTGGATACAGAGCTGGTCTTGGAATAAGTAAGACCTAAATTGAAATCTTGCTTCAGATACTGGTTGTGTAATCACATGCAAAAAGCACTTAACCTCTCAACCTTGGAATCTTCCTCTGTAAAACTGGGACAACAGCATGTATAGTACTTCACAAGGTTGTTGTAAGGCTCAAAAGAAATGCAGTGTTTTGCAAATCTTAAAGTGCTATACAAATGTTAGCCATTGTTATTATTTGATTTTTTAAAAATCCTAAACGGGAAGTTTTACATTTATCTCCTTTAAATTTCATCTTAATAGATATATCCCAATGTTCAAGTTTTTCCAGGCTTTTTGGAATTCTGATTTTGTCACCTAGTATATTAGTTATTCCTCCTGCCTTTGTGAAAACTGAAAATTTGATAGGTATTCTATCTATGCCTTTATCCAATCATAGACAAAAATATTAAATAGCGCAGGGTTAAACATTCTAGATTTTGGAACAGTCAATTAAAGAATATAGGATAAAATACTACTAGGAAAGTAAGCCTAGGAAGGATGAGAGAATAAAATCCTAAATAAAATTCTAAAGACACAATGAGAAAAAAAAATTCCAACAAGGAATAAAAAAAAAAAGTGAGCAATGGGAGGAAGAAGTTTTCTAAAGAGGCTACTACGAGCGCAAACGGAACTCAACAATAGATTTTAAGAATACATTTAGGGGAGACTATCCAAGGAGTAGCAGGAAAAAGTACAGCAGAGTTCTCCCACACAACTCCTCCACAAAGATCTAGAAAAAATACCATAACTGAGCCCCAATAAGGAAATCTAAGAAAAAATTAGTCAGTCATTTTTTCCCAGCCCAGGTCAGCATAGGGAAACAAAAAGGCCTAAAGACACTAGGAACAGAATCTAGCTAGGTAAACTAAGCCAAGAATTAAGAAGGCTACATCTGGGGGCGGAGCCAAGATGGCAGAGTGAAAGCAGTGACTTGCTTGAGCTCTCCCCCAAACCCCTCCAAATGCCCATAAAAAATGGCTCTAAACAAATTCTGAAGCAGCAGAACCCACAAAAAGACAGAGTGAAACAAATTTCCACCCCAAGACAACCTGGAAGATTGATCAGAAAGGTGTATTGTGCCGGGCTGGGAGAGCAGCGCAGTGCAGCATGGGCGCGCAGGCCACAGCAAACCTGGAGCAGGCCTCAGAGGACTGAATCTCCGGCAGCTGTGGTGGTTTCCAGACTCCTCAATCCACGAATGCCAAAGACAACTTAGAAGGTCAGTGGGAGGGAAAAGTCTGTTTCTGAATGTGCTGAGAGAGGAAGGTGGGGTCTCAGATCCATTCCCCAGGAGTGTGGCCCAGGTGGGGTGGGGGGGGCGCAGCTGCTTCCTGAACTTCCAGCCCACAGACTGAGGGGGAATCCAGTGGCTGATCAGAGAGGGATTGCAGGGATCTCTTTGCCAGTGCTGAGGCAGGAATCTCTTGCTTTTCCTGTGTTCGGATCTGGGTCACAGTTCTGGGCAGTGGTGCTGGGGTGAGGAAGAGTGCAGGCGTAGAGGGGCTTATAGTAGAGGAGCCGCTCCTCACAGTTACAGGACAGAAAGGAGCACTTGTGGTCACAGACCAGGAAAGGAGTAAACACCTCACCCCTTGTCATACCACCTTGGAAGAACTGAAAATTTACAGGTCCCTACAAATATCTCTGAAAACAGCTACACAAATCCCTGAAGCTTGGGACAGTACACTCTCCACACTGGAAGCAGAATCTTAACAAAGAGTTTAAAACTCAAGTAATTGGCCTGGATCATGAGCAAGCAGCACAAAAAGAGTCAGACTATATTATCTTACTTTGGTGAAAAAGAAGATCAAAATATACAACCAGAAGAAGACAACAAAGTCAAAGTTCCTACATCCAAAGCCTCCAAGGAAAATATGAATCAGTATCAGGCCTTGGAAGAGCTCAAAAGGGATTTTGAGAAGCAAGTAAGAGAAGTAGAGGAAAAACTGGGAAGAGAAATGAGAGTGATGCAAGAAAATCATGAAAAACAAGTCAACAGCTTGCTAAAGGAGACCCAAAAAAATACTGAAGAAAATAACACCGTTAAAAAATAGCCTAACCCAAATGGCAAAAGAGGTCCAAAAAGCCAATGAGGAGAAAAATGCCCTAAAAAGAAAAAATGGCCAAATGGAAAAGGAAGTCCAAAAACTGAAGAAAATACTTCCTTAAAAATCAGGATAGAGCAATTGGAAGCTAGTGACTTTATGAGAAATCAAGACACTGTAAAACAAATCCAAAAGAATGAAAAATTAGAAAACAATGTGAAATATCTCATTGGAAAAACAACTGACCTGGAAAATAGATCCAGGAGAGAGAATTTAAAAATTATTGGACTATCTGAAAGCCATGATCAAAAAAAGAGCCTAGACATCATCTTTCAAGAAATTATCAAGGAAAAGTGCCCTGATATTTAGAACCAGAGGGCAAAATAGAAATTGAAAGAATCCACGATCTCTCCTGAAAGAGATCCCCAAAGGAAAACTCCTAGGAATATTGTAGCCAAATTCCAGAGTTCCCAGGTCAAGGAGAAAATATTACAAGCTGCCAGAAGGAAACAATTCAAGTACTGTGGAAACACAATCAGGATAACACAAGATTTAGCAGCATCTACATTAAAGGACCGCAGGGCATGGAATATAATATTCCGGAGGGCAAAGGAGATAGGATTACAACCAAGAATCACCTACCCAGCAAAACTGAGTATAATCCTTCAAGGGAAAAATGGTCATTCAGTGAAATAGAGGACTTTCAAGCATTCCTGATGAAAAAGAGAAAATTTGACTTTTAAATACAGTACTCAAGTGGAACATGAAGAGGTAAACAGGAAAGAGCAATCATAAGAGACTTATTAAGATTGAACTGTTTACATTCCTGCATGGAAAGATGATATTTTATAACTCATGAGACCTTTGTCAGTATTAGGGTAGTTGAAGGAAAAAATAATATGTATGTATAGATAGATAGATAGATAGATAGATAGATAGATAGATAGATAGATAGATAGAGGGGCACAGGGTGAGTTGAAAATTAAGGGGTCATATCTGAAGATTAAAATTAAGGGATGAGGGAGGATTATATTCAGAGAAGAAGAAAGGGAGAGGTAGAATGGGGTAAATTATCTCACAAAAAAAAAACCAGAAAAGAAAAGGCTCTTACAGTGGAAGGGAAAAGGGGGAAGGTGAGAGGAATGAGTGAATCTTATCCTCATTGGATTTGGCTTAAGGAGGGAATAACATACACATTCAATTGGGTATGGAAATCTGTCACCCTACAGGAAAATAGGGGGAGAAGGGGACAAGAGAGCAGGGGGATGATAGAGAGGAGGGCAGATTGGGAAAGGGGGTAATCAGAAGTAAATACTTCTGAGGAGGGACAGGGTCAAAAGAAAGAACAGAATAAATGGGAGGGCAGGATAGAATTAAGGGAAATAGAGTTTTTCACAACATGTCTACTATGGGAGTGTTTTGCATAACTGCACATGTATAACTTATACTGAGTTGTTTGCCTTTTCAATGAGGGTGGGTGGAGAGGGAGGAAGAGAGAAAATTTGAAACCTAAAGTTTTAAAAACATGTTTAAAAAAATGTTTTCACATGCTACTGGGAAATAAGACATACAGGAGATGGGATATAGAAGTCTATCCTGCCCTACAGGAAAATAGAAGGGAAAGAAGGGGATAAGAGAAGGGAGGAGAGAAGACAGACTAGGGGAAGGGATATTCAGAATGCACGCTATCTTGGGGTGGGGGGAGGGGTGAGATGGAGTGAAAATTTGGAACTCAAAAACTTGTGGAAGTGAATGTTGAATACTAAAAATGAATAAATTTATATTTAAAAAAATTTAAAAAATTAAATTAAATTAAACAACAAAAAAAAAGGCTACATATGAGCACTAGGGGAAGAAGTGATTCCAGACCCACAGAGATTGTCTGGCTTGGTGTAAGGAGCAGGATCAGACATCATTTAGTGGCTATGTCACTGACTAGCTAGTACTGTGTAACAAACATCCAGGTATACTGAGGAGGGACCGGTGCCTTGCGAAGTATTCCAGAGTTAGAAGTTGTACCTAGACGATATACCAAGGGTATAGGGAAGGTGTATACAAGGAACAGCTGTGTGGTTCTGATCCAGGAATGGGGGTGTTTGAAATGGGGGAGGGGGAGGAATGGTATCAGTTTTAGCCTCCAGTCCAGTCTAAAGTAGACAGAGGAATAACCAGGATAGGTATCCCAGACCAAAGGGTAGCCTAAAGTTATGTAACTGAACCCTCAGAGTTTTCCAGCTGGTTAAAAATTACTGAATCTAGCAACCATTGGACTGCTAGAGGGCTGTGGTCTGCTGCAACTCCATCCAGGGGCCAACCCACAGATATATTGCTCAGATGCATAACTAGCTCAAGAACTTAACTGAGCTCTGTCCAAGAGGGAATAAGTATGGGAAAAAGGAAACAAAATTATCACTATCTACATAAAGCTTTACTTAGAAAACCATGGAGTAAACCAAAAAATTAACTGAAATAGTAACATTTTCCTCAAGTTGAATATAAAATAAACTCAAAAAATAATTAGCATTTCTATATATTATCAAAAATAAAATCCAGCAGAAAGAGTTCATTTTAAGTAACTGCTACTGTTCCGTCATTTCAGTCCTATCTCACTCTTTGTAACTCCACTGGTTGGTTGGTTGGTTGGTTTTTTTTGGCAAAGATACTGGAGTGGTTTGCCGTTTCCTTCTCCAGCTCATTTTACAAATGAGGAAACTGAGGCAATCAGGGTTAAGTGACTTGCCCAACGTCACACAGCTAGTAAATGAGGCTGAATTTGAACTCAGTTCTTCCTGACTCCATGCCCTGCACTCTATCCACTATGCCACCTACTTGTCCCTAAAATACCTACCAAAAGCAAAAAATATTTGGGAGTTTACTTCCTAGGCATAGAAAGGCACTATAAGAATACAACTACAAAATACTACCCCCCAAAAGACATCTAAATAATTGGAAAAATATTAATTGCTCATGGGCAGGGCAGGCCAGTATGTTAAAAATGACAAAACTATGTAAATAATGTTTATTCAGTGCTATACCAAACAACCCATCAAAGGATTAGTTTATAGACACCACACATTCCTTCTGACTTCTTCCTCAGCACAAAGTTGCCTTGGCCTTAAGGTTCGTGCTCCCTCAGAAGGCTCATCATATCCTGGAGAAATACTTCAGGTCCCCTTCAGTTGGTATGTTTCCTTTGCTCTGGGATAATTTGGGCAATTTCTTAGCAGAAAGGACTTTGGGAAAAAAGCAGTGGTATTGAGGCACAGAGTAGGCTCGTACACAAGAGGAAAGAGTTAGGAGCTATAGGTAGAAATTGCAACAATACAAATTTAGACTCGATATGAAGAAAAACTTAACTATTTTTAATCAAAGGTAGAACTGGCTGATTTAAGAGGTAGTAAGTTTCTTGAAGTTGAAGTCTTTGGGAAAAGTCTGTGTCATGAATTATTGATTATATAGTATAAGGGATTGGAATTCTGGTATTGGTTTGATGAGACTGCCTCTAGTTTCCTTTCTAACTTTTGAGTTTCTGTGCCAGCTTCCTGGGGCACTACATTAGAAATGTGATTTCAAGAAAACACCAAACCAGTAACGACCATTCTTTGGGTCTTGTCATTCAATCAGTTCCAAATCTACCTAACTGTACTATAATCTAGCTCATAGTTCATATGACCCATAAAAAATGGCTAGATTGTGTCAAATTGAGATTAAATTCTAGGACTAAATTTGAGATAAACTTTATGTGGTTTAGCTCTGATCTACCAGCCTAGTAACTTTGTACTAGCCATTTCTCTTCTGCTATTTCCCATCCAAAGATTATTAACAAGCTAAAACAAATAAAACACAAGAGTTAAAGAGAAGTCATTATCATTATCCCATCCACCTTGCACAAACCTATCCCTTTTTTGATACTTCTTTTTCCCAATGTATCTACTGAAAAAACAAACAAACCAAACCTCTTCTGTTGTTGAAAAAGTATCTGTTAATAACCTCAGCTCAGGTCGAGTCTCAGTGTTTCTGACACTCTTGCTACAGAACTATGTCATGCTTTTACATTCTTCCTGTTACCTAGCCTTTATTCTGTGTGTCTTTTTACTATCTAACTTGGTAGATGAGTTTTTTTCTTCTTTTTAACAAAATAGTTTAATTCTTTGTTTTCATTAAACTTTGTTATTAAACATTTTCAGTCTCACAACAACCCTGTGAGGTAAGTAACTGTTAAATATTATTGCTCTTTTTTTCCAAATAAGGAAACTGAAGTTGAAGGTCGTTGAGTGACAAGGTCACACAGCTAACAAGCATCAGAGCTGGGATTCAAATACCAGTTTGGTGGGTTCTATGTCCTACATACCATTCACTGTATCAAACTGCCTTGCAGTATAGGAGTTTCCTATGTATCCACATTAATTTCTTAAGACAAATTCTGGAAGGGGACTTCCAAGAGCCAAAATGGCAGAATAAGCTGTAAATTGTTGTAGCTCTCCCATATTCACCTCCAAACAACCAGTACAAATCATGGAACCATGGAGTCAGCAGAAAGATGGGGTGGAGCAGTCTAAATTTTAGCTCAGCAAATTTGAAGGATGGGCCCAAAAGGTCCATATCACTTGAGTAAAAGGGGAGCGTAGTCTAGGAAGCATCCCAATAAGCCAGCAGCAAGCCCCATCTCAGCAAACCAGCAAGAGTTCCTGAGCCCCAGTATGGTGGAGCAGGCAAAAGCCAACACCCCTCACCCCCACGTACCTCAGCATAGCCATGGAAACCAGCAAACTCCATTTCCAAGAACCACTACGTGCTTCAGGTAGACCAGGGTGAACAGGAATCCTCCAGGAGCCAGACCTCCATATGCTTTAGTGTAGTCCCGGGGAAATGCAGAAAACCCCACTTGGCCTCAGCAGATGCCAGACACTATCACTAAGACCCCAGCTCAGAACCACGTATGCTACCAGACCCCTACGGCCTCCAGCTGCCAGCACCTGAAGCTCCAACACACAAAGCCAGTGACCAGGCCCCTGGTCCCCAGCACAAGAAGCTTGGGCTAATACCCTCTGCGCTCCAGCAGGAGAGCTCAACTTTTAAAATTCACAAAATAGGCAAAAAATGAGCAAGAAGCAAAAATAAACACTGACCAGACAATTTCTATGGGGACAAGGAAGATCAAAACACAAAATCAGAAGAAGATAACATTGTCAATATACTGACATCCAAAAAACCTCAAAATGGAATGTGAATCAGTCTCAAGCCCAAAGAGCCTTCCTGGAAGAGCTCAAGAAGGATTTTTAAAAGCCAAATAAGAAAGGTAAAAGAAAAACTGGGAAAAGAAATGAGAGGTATGCAAGAGAGAGTCAACACATTAAAAAAGGAAGGACAAAAACTAACTTTAGAAAACCATTCCTTAAAAAAAAAAACAATTGGCCAAATGGGAAAAAAAAAACCTATTGAAGAAAACAACTCCTTTAAAAGTATGATTGGTCAAATGGAAAAGGAGGTACAAAAGATAAGTGAAGAAAATAATTCCTTAAAAATTAAAACTGGACAAGTGGAAGCTAATGACCCTATGAAACACCAAGAATCAGTCGAACAAAATCAAAAGAATGAAAAAAGAAGAAAAAAAAGAAAATGCCTCATTGGAAAAACTACTGAACTAGAAAACAGATCCAGGAGAGATAATTTAAGAAGTAGTGGACTACCTGAAAGCCATGATAAGAAAAAAAGAGCCTGGGTGGAGCCAAGACGGCAGAGTAAAAGCAGTGACTTGCTTTGAGCTCTACCCCAAACCCCTCCAGATACCTGTAAAAAAATGGCTCTAAACAGATTCTACAGCAGGAGAACCCACAAAAAGACAAAGTGAAACAAATTTCCAGCCCAAGACAGTCTGGATGGCTGATTGAGAAGGGCTATTGCACCAGGTGGAGAGAGGACTGCAGCTTGGCGTGGGTGCACAGGCAAAACCGGCCTCAGCAAAACTGGAGCAGTCTTCAGTGGACTGAATCACGAGCATCTGTGGCAGTTTTCAGACTTCTCAACTCACAAATGCCAAAGACAACTCAGAAGGTCAGTGGGAAAACTTGTGACTGTGGTGAGAGAGAAGCCTGGTTCCCAGGCTCATTCCCAAATCATGGTACCAGGGCAGCTGCTGCTTCCAGAGCTTCCGACCCACAGACTGAGGGGAAATCAAGTGGCTGCTCAGAGGGAGATTGCAGGGATCTCTCTGCTGGTGCAGGATTCTCTTGCTTTGCCCATACCTGGATCTGGGTCATAGTTGTGGGTGGCAGTCCTGGGGCGAGAAAGAGTGCTGGCATAATTGAACTTGTAGTGGAGATGCAGAGAAAATCCTCCTCACAGTTCCAAGGCAGAAAAGAGTGCTTGTGGTCATTCACAGACCAGAGCACAGGCCAGGAAAGCAGTAAACATCTCACCCCTAATCATACCACCTTGGAAGAAGTGAAAATTTACAGGTCCCTAGAAGTATCTCTGAAAACAACTGCACAAAACCCCTGAAGCTTGGGACAGTATGTACATTCTCCACACTGGAAGCAGAACCCTACCTTAACAAAGAGTTTAAAACTCAAATAATTGGCTGGGATCATGAGCAAACAAAGGTGCAAAAAAAAAGTCAGACCATAGAATCTTTCTTTGGTGACAAAGAATATCAAAACAGGCAACCAGAAGAAGACAACAAAGTCAAAGCTCCCACATCCAAAGCCCCTAAGAAAAATATGAATCAGTCCCAGGCCTTGGAAGAGCTCAAAAAGGAGGTTTGAGAAACAAGTTAGAGAAGTAGAGGAAAAACTGGGAAGAGAAATGAGAGTGATGCAAGAAAATCATGAAAAACAAAAACAAAAGCTTGCTAAAGGAGACCTAAAAAAATACTGAAGAAAATAACACCGTTAAAAAATAGCCTAACCCAAATGGTAAAAGAGATCCAAAAAGCCAATGAGGAGAAGAATGCCCTAAAAAGCAAAATTGGCCAAATGGAAAAGAAAGTCCAAAAGATTACTGAAGAAAATACTTCCTCAAAAATTAGAATAGAGCAATTAGAAGATAGTGACTTTATGAGAAATCAAGACATTGTAAAACAAATCCAAAAGAATGAAAAACTAGAAAACAATGTGAAATATCTCACTGGAAAAACAACTGACCTGGAAAACAGATCCAGGAGAGATCATTTATAAATTATTGGACTGTCTGAAAGCCATGATCAAAAAAAAAGCTTAGACATCACCTTTCAAGAAATTATCAAGGAAAACTACCCTGATATTTTAGAACCAAAGGGGAAAACAGAAATTGAAAGAATCCACCGATCACCTCCTGAAAGAAATCCCCAAAGGAAAACTCCTAGGAATATTGTAGCCAAATTCCAGAGTTCCCAGGTCAAGGAGAAAATATTTAAGTAGCCAGAAAGAAACAATTCAAGTGTTGTGGAAATAAAATCAGGATAACACAAGATTTAGCAGCTTCTACATCAAGGGACTGGAGGGCATGGAATATAATATTCCAGAGGGCAAAAGAGATAGGATTACAACCAAGAATTACCTACCCAGCAAAACTGAGTATAATCCTTCAGGAGAAAAAAATGGGCATTCAGTGAAACAGGAGACTTTCAAGCATTCTTAATGAAAAGACCAGAGCTGAATAGAAAATCTGACTTTCAAATACAAGACTCAAGTGACACATGAAGAGGTAAACAGGAAAGAGAAATCATAAGTTATTTATTAAGGTTGAACTGTTTACGTTCCTGCATGGAAAGATGATATTTGTAACTCATGAGATCTTTGCCAGTATTAGGGTAGTTGGAGGGAAAAAAAATTAAATAGATAGATAGATAGATAGATAGATAGATAGATAGATAGATAGAGGGCTCAAGGTGAGTTGAAGTTGAAGGCGTGCTATCTGGAGAATAAAATTAAGGGGTGAGAGAGAATTATAGTGGAAGAAGGAGAAAAGAAGAGGTAGAATGGGGTAAATTATCTCACATAAAACAGACAAGAAAAGGCCTTTACAGTGGAGGGGAAGCAGGGGAAGGTGAGAGGGAATGAGTGAATCTTATTCTCATCAGATTTGGCTTAAGGAAGGAATAACTTATACACTCAATTGGGTATGGAAATATATCTTACCCTACAGAAAAATAGGGAGGAAGGGGATAAGAGAGCAGGGGGATGATAGAGGGGAGGGAAGACTAGGGGAGGGGTAATCAGAAGCAAACACTTAGGATTAAGGGAAATATACTTAGTTTTTCTCAACACAACTACTACGAAAGTGTTTCGCATGACTACACATGTATAACTTGTTGCTTGCCTTCTCAATGAGGTAAATTGGGAGGATGGGAGAAAATGTGGAACCCAAATTTTTAAAAACAAATGTTTTTAAAAAAATTATTTTCACATGCAATTGGGAAATAAGGTATACAGGAAATGGGGTATAGAAATCTATCATTCCCTACAGGAAAATTAAAGGGGAAGGGGATGGAGGGGGGTAAGACAGAAGGGAGGGCAGATTAGGAGAAGGGGTATTCAGAATGCATGCCATCTTGGGGTGGGGAAAGGGATGAAATGGGGAGAAAATTTGCAACTCAAAATCTTGTGGAAATAAATGTTGAAAACTAAAAATAAACTTAAAAGAAAAAAAAGAAAAAGAAAAAAAAGAGCCTGGAGAGCATCTTTTGAGAAATTATCAAGGAAAACTGCCCTGATACCCTAGAACCAAAGGTAAAATAGTCATTAAAGAATCCACTAATTACCTCCTGAAAGAGATACCAAAAGGAAAACTCCAAGGAATACTGTAGCCAAATTCCAGAATTATTAGGTCAAGGAGAAAATATTGCTAGCAGCCAGGAAAAAAAAAGCAATTTAAATATCGTGGAACCACAGTCCGGATTACATAGCACTTAACACTTTCTACATTAAAGGACTGGACAGCTTGGAACATGATATTCTGGAAGGCAAAAGAGCTTGGATTACAACCAAGATTCAACTACTTTGCAAAGCTGAGCAGGGGAAAAGATGGACATTCAATGAAATAGGGGACTTTCAATCATTCCTGATGAAAAAACTGGAGCTGAACAGAAAATTCAATCTTCAAATACAAGACTCAAGAGAAACATAAAAAGGTATACAGGAAAGAAAAAAAGCTACATGTTATTCAATACGGTTAGACTATTTACATGCCTACACAGAATGATAACTTGTAACTCTTGAGAACTATACCTTTATTAGGGCAGTTAGAAGGGGTATGTATAGATAGAGGGTGTAGGTATAACTTGACTATAATGTGATCAAATAAATTAAGGGATGAAAAAAAATGTACTAGGAGAAGAGGAAAGGTGAGGCAGAATGGGGTAAATTACTTATCACATGAAGAGGAGCAAAAGACCTATTACAGTAGAGGGAAAGAAGGGGTGGGGGGTAGCATTATTTGAACCTTACTCTCATCAGATTTTGCTCAAAGAGGGAATAACATACACACTCAGGTGGGAACAGAAATCTATCTTAACCTACAGGGGAGTAGGAGGAGAGAGAGAAAAGAAATGGGAGTAGGGGTCAGTGAGGGAGGGCAGAAAGGAGGGAAGCAGTAGTAGGGGAATGAGGGAAGACAAGGGAAGAAGACTGACAGAAGGAAAGGCAGTCTGAGGGAGGCACTAGTTAAAAGTAAAATGATGGTAAGCATGGAAAGGGTGAAAGCAGAGAGAAAAGTATAAATGGGGGAAAACAGGATGGAGAGAAAGACACAGTTAGGAATCATAACTGTGAAAGTGAATGGGATGAACTCTTCCATAAAATGGAAGCAGAGTAGATTAAAATCAGAATCCTATAATATGTTGTTTATAAGAAACATATTTGAAGTAGAGAGATACACACAGCAAAGGTAAAAGGCTAGAGCAGAATATATTATGCTTCAGCTGAAGTAAAAAAAAAGCAGAGGTAGCAATCCTGATCTCAGACAAAGCAAAAGTAAACACAGATTTAATTAAAAGAGATTAAGAAGGAAACTGCATCTTACTAAAAGGTACTACAGACAATGAAGTAATATCAATACTAAACATATATGTACCAAGTGGTATGGCTCCCAAATTCTTAGAAGAGAAGTTAAGTAAGTTACAAAAGACTTATGAGGAAAAATGCTGTACACATCCAGAGAAAGAACTATGGAGTTTGAATGAAGATCAAAGTATACTATTTTCTCTTTTTGTTCTTGGATTTTTTTTCTCATGGTTTTTCCCTTTTGTTCTGATTCTTCTTTTACAACAAGACTAATGTGGAAATACATTTAATATGATTATATACGTATAGCCTACATCAGATTTTTGGGGGTCTTAGGGAGGAGGAAAGGAAGGGCAGAAGGGAGAAAAAATTTGGAATTCAAAATCTAATAAAAACAAAATTTGAAAACTCTTTACATGTAACTGGAAAAACAAAATACTATCAAGTGGGAAAAAATAAAATGAAATAAAGACAAATTTGGTTGTCTTCTTCACAAGAAATGTTTCCCTTTTTGTCTTAGAATTTCATTTTTAGGATTTTCCCATTTTAGGCTGAATTCTATAAAATTTTAAAGCAAAAGATTCTACTTATCCTTTCTTTGGCCTTTTCAAATTGGCTCTCCTAAAACTGAAGGCATATTTTTCTTTCTTCTATCAAAAAGGTTAAGATAGAATTGTACAAGGGCACAAGGTTCCCATCATTTCTACTTCAATTACCAATTTCATCTTTTTGGAAAGAATAAGATCCAAGATATTTCCCCTCACTCTATCCTTTATCTTCTGAGATAACTAGGCCCTCTGCCACTGGAACAGAGAGAGGGAGCTCCAGCAGATGTGCAGATTACTGAAGTCCCTCATCACTTACATAAGTTTTTCAGTGGAAAGTTTATGATATATTTCATGAACACCTTATCTTTTTTTCTCCTTCTGTCCTAACTATTTGTAAGATATACAGTAGAGGTACTTAAATTGGACCTAGAAGGCCTACATTCAAATCCAGGATCTGTTGACTACTACCTTGTGGTTTTTTAAATCTATGATCCTCTAATGTGATATCTGTTTCTACCTCTGTTAATCTTCAACCAAATGCTTTCTACCATGCTTCCATCCTCTGATTCACAGATTTCTCCCATGAATTCATCAAGTAACACTCATAAACCTTAAAGTGTTATATAAGTGTTATACATTGGGAGTAAATGTAGTAGCAGTTTCATTCTTCTAATCATATATTTGGTAAAGTTCAGACAGAAACTGTACCAGGACAAGTCACCATTTGTACTTCATTCCATTGCTAGATGGTTTTGATTATTTTGAACAAGTATACAATTTTGAAAACTTTTATTTCACATTGCTTAGAGGTTACTAAGTATTTAATAAAGCAAAATCCATTAAAAACATTTTAAAATTCATATGAATCAATCTTATGTTTGACAAATGTAAAAAATTAAGCTTTTGGGATAAGAATACACTGGTAAAAACTGCTGAGAAAACTAGAAAGCAATCTGGCAGAAACTGGGTATGGATCAATATCTTTCTTGCACTACTTGCCAAGATAAGGTCAAAGTGGATACATGACCTAGATATAAAGGGAGATATCATAAGAAAACTAGAATAACATGGAACACAGTATCTATCAAGTTTATGGACAGGAAAAGAATTTATGAATAAACAAAAAATAGAGAGTACTGTGAGATATAAAATGGATGATTTGATTACATTAAATTAAAAAGGTTTTATACAAATAAAATCAATTTATCCAAAATTAGAAGGAAAGCAGAAAACCAGAGGAAAATTTTATAGGCAGTTTCTTGGATGAAGGTCTCATATCTCAAATATATAGAAAACTCTTGTCAAATATTTAAGAATATGAGTCACTCCCAGTTTATAAACTGAGAGGGAGCTAATAAAAGGGAGGGCAGACTGAGGGAGGTGGTGGTTGAAAGCAAAACTCTATGAGGAAGGAAAGGGACAAAGGAGAGAGAAAAGCATAAATGGGGGAAGGGGGAATAGGATGAGGTAGACACAGATAGTAATTATAGCTGTGAATGTGAATGGGATGAACTCTCATAAAATGGAAACTGATAGCACAGTGGATTAAGAACCATAATCCTATAATATGTTGTTTACAAGAAACACATCTGAAGCAGAGGGATACACACAGAGTGAAGGTAAAAGGCTGGAGCAAAATACATTATGCTTCAGCTGAAGTAAAAAAAGCAAGGGTAGCAATCCTGATCTCAGACAAAGCAAAAGCAAAACCAGATCCAATTAAAAGAGATAAGGAAGGAAACTATAACCTGCTAAAAGGTACTACAGACAATGAAGTAATATCATTACTAAACATATATGCACCAAGTAGTATAGCATCCAAATTCTTAAAAGAGAAATTATGGGAGATACAGGAAGAAATAGACAGCAAAACTATACTAGTGGGGAACCTCATCCTCCCCCTCTCAGAACTAGATAAATCTAACCACAAAACAAACAAGAAAGAAGTTAAGGAGATGAATAGAATTTTACAAAATCTAAATATGGTTGACCTCTGGAGAAAACAGAATGGGGACAGAAAGGAATATACCTTTTTCTCAGCACTACATGGCACCTACACAAAAACTGATCGTACTAGGGCATAAAAACCTCACAATCCAATGCAGAAAGGTAGAAATATAAAACGCACCCTTTTCAGATCATGATGCAATAAAAATCACATGTAACAAACGGCTATGGAAAGATAGATTAAAAATTAATTGTTAACTAAATAATCTGGTCCTAAAGAATGAGTGGGTCAAACAAAAAATTACAGAAACAATCAATAACTTCATCCAAGAGAATGACAATAATGACACAACATACCAAAACTTATGGGATGCAGCGAAAGTGGCCCTTACGAGAAGTTTTATATCTCTAAATGCTTACATGAATAAAACACAGGAAAAAGAGATGAATGAATTGGGCATACAAATAAAAAAGCTAGAAAAAGAACAAATTTAAAAATCTCTAATTAAATACCAAATTAGAAATTCTGAAAACCAAAAGAGATTAATAAAATTGAAATTAAGAAAACTATTGAACTAATAAATAAAACTAAGAGCAGGTTTTCTGAAAAAAAAAAACAAACAAACAATAAAATAGATAAACTTTTGGTTAATCTGATTTAAAAAAAAGAAAGCAAACCCAATTCATAAATCACCAAAGGATATGAACAGGCAGTTTTTTTGATGAAGAAATCAAAACTATATATGGAAAAAAGCTCTAAATCATTATTGATTAGATAAATACAAATTACAACAACTCTGAGATATTATCTCATACCTGAAGGGGAAAATGACAAATGCTGGAGATGTGGAAAAATTGGGACACTGATTCACACCATGAAATGATCTAACCATTTTGTAAAACAATCTGGAATTATGCCTAAAGATGTATAAAACTGTGTATATTCCTTTGACCCAGAAATATTTTGTCTGTTTCCCAAGATGATCAGGAAGAAAAGGAAAAGAACCCATATGTTCTAAAATATTTATAGCAGCTCTCTTTGTAGTGACAAAGAGCTAGAGATTAAGGGGATGCCCATCAATCAGGAATGGCTAAACAAGTTGTGGTTTATGATTATGATGGAACACTTCTGTGCTGGCTGATTTCAGAAAAACATGAAAAGAATTATGTGAAATAATGAAAAGTGAAATGAGCAGAACCAAGAGAATGTTGCATACAGCAACAGCAATACTGTTTGAAAAACAACTATTAATGACTAGGTTATTCTGTGTACTATAAATATTCAAATCAGTTATAAAGGACTATGAAAGAAGATGCTATCCACTTCCAGAGAAAAAACTGATACATGGAAGTGTGCATGGTATGGTTTTACATATATTTATAAATCTGTGTCAAATAGTAGCCTTTTCTACTGTAGAGTGGGAAGGGAGAGAGAGGGAAACAGTTCAGAATTTAAAATGTGACAAAAAATAAATTTAATTTTAAAAAATTCATATGGGTCAATGTTATATCTGGTTGACTGCTGGCATATTTTGTCGGGGATATACTATTTGGTTCCAGTACAGTTTATTTGTTGAATACTCAAGGATTTTCTGGAATTTATACTTCGTAGTATTGAGCTATACCTGTTGGTTTCCTTATTTATTTATTTTTGGCAAGGCAATCAGGGTAGTGCAGTAGACAGAGCCCTGGGCCCTGGAGTCAGGAGGATCTGAGTTCAAATCTGGCCTCAGACACTTGACATTTACTAGCTATGTGACCCTGAGTCAAAAGTTTTGCAACAATAAATAAAGTTGTAATAATTGTTAATGTTTTAAAGTGTCTTTTTCAATAATTCCCAAATCAGCAAGTTATTCTTTACACATTTGGGACTTTGGAGCACACCTGTTTTGTCCTTTACACAATATGTTATTTTCTTATGTTTGTATAACTTGGGGGGGGGGGTTGTAACGTAAGATGTGAATCCTTTGTAGCAAGTATAATGTTGTAATTGGCCTATAGAATTATTATTATTATTCTTATTTTCCTCACCTTACATTTGATAGAGTTCAGAAATAAATGGTCAGGGGACAAGATGTGACAACACTCATTAGTGTGCTTTTACATTCCATGATCAGTGGACTACTATGTAGGTGGATAAAATTGATGCTTTTGATAGCTGAACAAAAGAATTGGGATGTAAAATCATCTATCTTCCATTGGCACACTGAAAGCATTTTCAGGAAATCCCAAAGCAGATAGACTGAGGGGGATGATATTTACTTCATCCTATTACCAAATAGTTTTGATTTTTTTTTTTCTTTTAGGCCTTTATAAATTAGAAGCTCTTCATTACATGCAGTTAACAGATTATTCAGCATGACAGCATCTATTAAAAACACAGTCTTAGGATACTTATCCTATCATTCCTTCATATTTTATTCTGTAGATCATGAACAATTGGATGTTAACTGATTTTTTGTAGCTGAACAAAAGTATATAAAAAAAACCAAGCTCATACTATGTAGGTTCACTGAACACATACTATAGAATTCTCATAAAATACAGGAGAACAGGGATAAGATATATATGCAACCTATTCCAACATGATTTTGATCCACATGCTTTTAAAACTTTTCATTTCATGTGGCTAGGAAATGATGAGTATTTAGAATGCTGTTCTTAATGTTTTTAATGAGTCAATTGCTATGTCTGAACAATTGTGCCAAAGAGTTCAATTTATGGTAACAATCTAGTTCCAGAACAGCTGATTGAGTTCTCCAAGATCTTTTGAGATCAATCTGAAAATTTACCATCTTTCAGGCCATGAAAGAAAGTAAACTACTAATGTATAATTCTAGCTACCAAATTATGTCTTGTGAGCTATTCAATAGGCACTAAATTGTTACAGCCTTCAGTGATGTGTGGCACAGTTTCAACCCTTTCCTTGCACAATTTACAAGGATCACTAAGTCCCAATAATTTCTAGTGGCAATGACCTGACACAGAAGTGTCATCATAAACACCTCCACTTTCAAAAACAAATTCATACAACTCAACTATCTGTTTGACATTTCTTTATCAATATATTATTGTCAAACTTCATGCGGATGTTGCCCATGGTGGGCTTTTGGATTCCATTCTTGGATGTTAGTCATTTCATAGGTTGCATCTGGGGATAAGCCACTTTTGATTACATTTGACTATGCAATACTGAACCTCTTAATGAGCCTTGATTATTATATAGTAAAGTGATGTTTACTTGCTACAGAGTCATTTCTGCAGAATCTTGACATTTTATTATGGGCTCTAAGAATGTTTATCAGTCTTCTTCCTAATTTTGAACAGAAATTGTACATCTTTCTTTATCTGACACTGTGCCCAACCATTAATAATGTCCAGGTTTTTGTTTCATTAATATTGTTGGGATTTTTATGAGGATACATTCCAAACGTGTCAGGTTCATTTACAGATCCAAAAGCGTGCATTAAGATTAAAGTGTTATAGCTTAAAACATGTTTTTCCCATTTTGCTTTTGACTTCAAGTTGCACCTGATGGCTTTTAATGTTTTAATCTACAGGCTGTGCTCCATGCCTAGAAGACATTGCTCTTCACTCCTCTCTAAGTACCTCTAATCTCTATTAAAGCTCAGCTCAAATAACAACCCCTATATGAAATCTTTCTTGATTCCTCCCAGCAGCTAATCCCCTTATATTAATTTTATATATGTATTGCATATACACTTATATGTCTATACCTTATCTCTCCCAATGGAATGTAAACTCCTTGAAGGCAGTAACTATTTCATTTTTGCCTTTGTATCCCCAAAATCTAATAGTGCCTGGGCCACAGAAGGTAATTAATAAATGTTTATAGATTTAATGACTTGGTACCTAGATTTTGGGTATATAAAATATTCATATACATGTGCATGTGTGCGCGTGTGTGTATGTGCATGTACACACACATATATGTATGTCTCTCATTTCATTCCAATATCGGATCTGAGCTACTAGCTTGGCCAATTTATTCCTGTATGTTAAGCCATTCAGAAATCCTAAATCTCAGATTTAATAGCTCATTGCCACTAGAAATTATTGGGACTTAGTGATCCTTGTAAATTGTGCAAGGAAAGGGTTGAAACTGCCACACATCACTGAAGGCTGTAACAATTTAGTGCCTATTGAATAGCTCACTTATGAACTCGTTGTCACTTCTCAAATTCTGTATTAGTAAAGGCTCTCTGATTATGACCTATATTTTGCTATCTCTTTGCCTTTGCTCACATTGTTAGCTCTTTTTGGAATACCAATTCTCTCTTTTATCTCTGTCTAAATTAATAAAGGTCTAACTCAAATGCTAACATTTACATGAACCCTTTCTTTCCCAGTCTCTCTCCTGTATTAACTGATTCTTCCCTCTTCAGAACTCCTTGTACATATTTTATAGAATTTATCACTTTTTACCTTATAATATGTTCTTTTCTTTTATATATCTTATCTCTTGTAGTAGATTTTTTAAGTTAGTGAGGTTAGGTATGCCTTACTCTTTTTATATCATCCTTATGTAGGAGGAAATTTGAGTAATTTATTCCTATAAAGCAGAGGTGACAAACACATTGACCACAACACTCCTGAGTGTAGCCCAAACCAGATTACAATGTACTTGAAGAATATCTAATAAATGAATAAAAATAATACAATAAAACACAGGTAGCATTACATTTTAAAACTAAGTCCACTGTGTGGCCCACAAGGATCTTTTTGCATGGATTAGTAGCCTCAGTTTCTATTTGTGCTTGACACCATTGCTACAGACTATATACTACATAGTTAGTTTTGGAATCCTCCTAGTATAAAGCATTTCTGACCAACTACTCCAGTAAAATCTGTCTTTATGTTAATAAGTTTTTTTCAAAAGTAAGGAATGGAAAATACATGAAGAGATGTAGAAAATGAAATAGACTAAAAAGGTTAAATTGCTCTATAAAATCTAGAATACCAGTAATGAATATTAAGACAAAATGACTGCTATTCTCTCTCTTCTCATCAAGTGGAAAATCTATTCAATAAAACCACTACGTCACTATCACACAGTAAGAGGTACAGATCTATATTTCATTCACATAGTAAAGAGTGGCTGTAACTATGTTTAAATAAATTAGATATAAAACAATGCCAATGATATCATACAAACATAAATATTTAAGTATGTTTTTTTAACTCACCTCTCCTCCATTAACATACTCCATCACAAAACACAAACGATCTTTTGTCTGGAAGGAATATTTCAAAGACTTGAAAAGAAAAAGAAAAAAAATATGCTCATAATGTTGATCCACACTGTCATCATAATTATGAAGTACTTAAAAAGAGTAAGCTATGACTGATGAAATGGACAGAGATATTTCTTAAGTGCTCAATGAGATCTTATAAGAAATCTGGATTTTGTTCAGCCTGAGTATTTAGAGAAAAAGAATTTTCTGTTTCTGAACTTATGATAATCTTAAATTAAAAATAAACCTTACATTTATAATAAGCACTTCTGAATCTACTGTATAATAAATACAACAACAGTGGGCTTTTGAGTCTTTGTATATCAAATTTTGGGTCCCCAAAATTCTCATACATGCTATCTGCAATTTCAACTTTCACTTTATTCTAGTAGAGACAAATTCTCTTAGGGGATAGTTAAATCTATTGATTATGATTTTTAATATGTCTTCAATGTCACTTTTTCCCTCTAAATGTTTCAGTTTACTAACTGAGTCCAGTATGTCATACTGGTACAACATAACTACTGTCACTCAAAAGGTTTTGTTATAAAATATATCCCTACTTAAGCCTTATTTTGCCATAATCTACATTAACAGAGCTCAAGTAACAAACAAAATAGCTATAGAAATATAGGAAGTAAAACCCCTTTGCTAGATTCTGCTTCAGATAAACTAAAGAATCCCAAACATTTTTTGGAAACAACCTCTTAAGTTTCAGCGTGCCTGTTTGTATTCATAGCATAAAAAGAATTTCATGACTGACACAGTGACTTCACAGGGAGTACAGGAATAACGCTAAGGGGCTCATTAGTTTAGTCCAAAGGGACAGCCAAGTCACACAGACACAGACGAAGATACACACACACACACACACACACACACACACACACACATCACAGTTTTATACCTTGCTTGTGACAGTTTTATATCATGCCTTTTCAGATTTCTATTTTTTATCTATAGGATATTCCTCTGAGTTTTGACATAATTTCTATAAGGTTGCTTCATATGTATTCCTACAATGGCTCAATACTAATTAAGCATTTACATATTACAATCTTGCTTTCGAATTTAGGTTGGACCTCTGATCTATGATATTCTTACTCTTTGGTATTTTAAAATTAGGGATCAAAAAGGAATTTTAATATGCTAATTTAACTCTGGCAGCACATTAAGACCACAAATCAAAATATACACAAAGTCATGTGAATTCACTATTGTGGAGGAGCCCCAGAGGTAAAACTCTTCCAATGTAAACTGGTAACAAGTTTATACATAATAGTCTTAGAAAGCTGCTTGGAGCACTTAAAAATGAAGTGAATTACTCAAGGTCAAAGAGCACATAGGTGGCTGAGGCAGTGCTAGAACCTAAGTCTTCTTGATTCTAAGTCTAGTCTTCTATTTATTCACTTTATTATAATGCCTCATATATAGATTATAAAATAGAAAACTAGATGACTACTTGCTAGGCAGAAGGGATTCACATTTTTAGAGGTAAGGTTGGACTACATAACTTCTAAGGCTCTTTTCAAATGTGGGATTCCATAACAATCTAAATGTTCTCAAAACTTCGAGAAAATCTGAGTTCCTTCTCAATTACTTTAAGCAAACAGAATGATTAAAGTAAGCAAAAGGTATCTTAAATTTTTTGTTTATGAGTTAATTTATAGAATAGAATCATCATCAAAACAAAGTTTTAAGATGAAAAGAAAAATACTTATTGTTTAAGATTACTTACAGTTAAAAAGGGGTGCCTAGTGTTTTTTAATACTCTGCTTTCTGTTAGAGTATGTGCCACTTCATCCTAGAAAAGAAAAGGGCAAATCTTTAAACTAACATAACAAGAGTATTAAGACTGAAATTTTAATATGCGTCTAGATCATAAAGTGAAATTCAGTGAAGAAAAAAGATTTTAAGAGAAAGGTTATGTTTCCTTTCTTGATATGATGGTAATAGGGAGGACCCAAATAGTTAAATCACTGTGTAAATTCCAATGGCTACATACTGATTGAAATATAGTCATCCTATACCAAAACACAGATATAGAATTTTCTGTCAAGTCCTTTTCCTGTGTCTCATTCCTACATATTTCCATGCTGGGAGGCAGATTGTTGCTTAGACAAAAAGATATATTTCAGCAGATTCCATGAAGGGATTTATCTATAAATGTCTAGAAAAGCATCTAGGGAACAGCTTAGATATGAATGTAATTTTAAAAACCCAATAATTTGTCTTTAGAAATAAAGGCATATAAAAAGTATATTTTAAGGGCTTAAAAAGGGACCACATTTTTTTTCCATTACTAATAGTAAATCTTAACCTTGAGTATAAGACTCAGTCTTCAAGTGTCAAACATAATCCTTTGGTTAAATCTTTCATACAGGAAGAATACTGTTCCCTAAAAATTCTTAATATCTAATCTGTTCCATGACAGTGAACTGTAAGAGTTTGTCCTCAAGATAGGCATATTTTAATGTTTCAAAACTATCATCACCATCTTTATGCATAAAAGCAAAAAACCCCAAAACAAACTCAACTACAGAAATTATAATGGCATCTTAAGGTTCTCTTTCTGGCAAGATCCTAAGAAGAATTCTTATGGACCACTTTTTTGATACTATCAACAAATCACAATAAGATTATAGGTAATATTTGCTTTATAGCCAACAACAGAGGAACAGAAGGAAACACTGGATTCCTTACATACCATATACCAACTTTACAAAATTATTTTTAAAAAATTAGTACTCTTGGTATATCAGGAATATGTAGGTGCCCTCAGAAGCTCAGAAAGCTTGGAGTATGGCTACTCCAAGACAATGTGGCAAATTTTGTCTGAAAAATAGTACAGTGTTCAGCCTAATCTTTATTATCACTTATTCAAGACTGTGTAATTAGTCTGGATGTATTTCATCTATTCTAAAGTTTATGCTCAAAGATTCAAAATACATGGAAGTGAATATTAAGACAATGGGATTCAAAGTGATACAACTTGAGCAATAATTTAAGTTTTCTGGGTCTCAATAATTTCGTCTGTAAAATAAAGGAGCTGCATTGGAGTAACTCTTAAGGCAGCAGTTCCCAAACTTATTTGGCCTACCGCCCCTTTGTCAAAAAAAAAAAAATTTACTCAGTGCCTCCTGAGAAATCTGCTTTCTTTAACCCTTCAATAGCTTTTTTTTTTTGAGATTTGCATCACTTCAAAACAATATAAAATATATTTTTAAATGATGCATCTTAAATTTAATAATTTGTTGCAAATTTGTAGGGTTTTTCCTGCATTGAAATTTTGATGATGCAGTATTGTGTTATGTGATTATATAGTTTTCTATTGTAAACAAAGTCATTACATACACATATTCCTGCTGATGCATGCTGGACTTCCCAACAATGTGCAACATGCTCACCTCCCAATACTTGCTTGTTAAGACTTGTCGGCGAACCTGACCACTGATCAGACATATTATAATCGTTATAACTTGTATTTTGTATGTTTATTTTTACACAACAGATGAAACACATGAATGGTTTTTCAAAATTTTCTTATCTTTTCTTCTTTTTTCATGCTTCCACCACCCCCTTATTTCTATTCCATGCACTCCAATTGCACTCAAGCTTAATACCGCCCCCCTGGATCATTCTAGTGCCCCTCAGAGGGTGGTATCACCCACTTTTGGAACCTCTGCAAGGATTTTTAAGTTATAAATCTATTATGTAAAGATGTTATGTTTTAGTAACACATTTCTTTTTCAGAAACTTTATAGCCAGAGTTAAAAAACCAGCTAAATAACACAGGAAAACATTCTAAGATATGAGAACACTGGAAATTATCACGCAAAATCATGTAATACTAATTTCTGTCAAATATGCCAGAAAATTTAAAATATATGTCTAGGGATGAGGGGACCATCTCAAGGATGAAAAGAGAAGGACTGACCAGCTGGGAAGAAAGGATGAAAAGGTAGAGGGACACTACTTGCTGGAAAACGTCCTCATAACAGCCTCTAAGACTTGGCCTTCAGAATAACTCCCAGTAGCCAATATAGCAGAGTAAGCAGTAAACTGCTATCACTTTTCCACACTGACATCTGAAAAAAACAGAAAATTGTGCCCCAGGAAAAATCCTGGAACAGTGGAGCCAGCAGAAAGATGGTGTAGAACAGTCTTGGATCAGTCTTTTAGCCTGGGTAACTTGGAAGATCAACAAGAAAGGTCTGTTTCACTCAGGTAAAAAAGGAGCGTATTCTAGGAAAATAAGCATCTCAGCAAGCCAGCAGTAAGCCCTATCTCAAGAGGAGATCCTGAGCCCCAGTGTGGTGGAACAGGCAAATGCCAACACCAGGACCCCCCACCTGCCTTAGCATAGTCAGGGAAACAGCTGACTCCAGCTCAAAGAACCCTCAAGTGCTTCAGCACAGCCCCAGGTGGGCAGGCAACCCCCAGCGGCCAGACATCCCCATGCTTTGGTGCAGGCCCAGGCAGGTAGGTGTCCTCTAGCAGTGGACCTCCATGTGTTTCAGTGCAGTCCCGGACAGGCAGGTGTCCTCTAGTGGCCAAACCTCCATGTTTTTCAATGTACTCCCAGGCAAACACAGAAAGCTCCCACCTGGCCTCAACACATGCCAGACACTAAGTCTAGGACTCCAGCTCAGCACCAGGTAAGCTGCCAGATCCCTACAGCTCCCAGCTACCAGCACCTGAGGCCCCAGCACAATAGCCAGTGACTAGGCCCCTGGCTCCCAGCACAAGAAGCTTGGGACAGTGCCCCCTGTGTTATAGTAGGAGAGCTCAACTTTTAAAATCCATAAAACAGGCAAATGAGATGAGCAAAAAGCAAAAAATGAACACTGACCATAGACAGTTTCTATGGGGATAGGGAAGATCAAAACACAAACTCAGAAGGGGACAACAACACTGAAACATCTATGGGCAAAACCCTAAAGCAAAACAGGAAGCACTCTCAAGCCCAGAAAGATCTCATTGAAGACCTCATAAAAGACCTCATTAAAAACCATATGGGAGAGACAGAAGAAAAAAATGGGAAAAGAAATGAGAGTGTTGCAAGACAATTATGAAAAAAGAGTCAACAGCCTGGAAAACTGCTTAAAAAGTAGAAGTGGCCAAATGGAAAAGGAGTTACAAAAATCCAGAGACGAAAACAACTCCTTAAAGAGTACAACTGGACAAACAGCAAACAAAGTACAAAAGCTAATCGAGGAAAACAAGTGGAAGTTAATGACTCTATGAGACATCATGAATCAATCAAACAAATTCAAAAGAATGAAACAGGAAAAAAAAAGGTAAAATACTTCACAGGAAAAACAAATGACCTAGAAAATAGATCCAGGAGAGACAATATCGGAATCACTGAACTACTTGAAAGCCACAATAAAAAGGAAGACCTGGACAAGATCTTTCAAGAAATTATCAAGGAAAATGGCCCTGATGTCCTGGAACCAGAGGATAAAATAAGCACTGAAAGAATCCATGATCACCTTAGGAAAGAGATCCCAAAATAAAAACCCCAAGGAACATTATAGCCAACACCACAAATGGCCAGAAAGAAATAATTAATATGTCAAGGAGTCACAATAAGAATCACACAGGACCTGGCAATTGCAACATTAAAGGATCAGAGGTCATGAACACGATATTCCAGAGGGCAATTGAGCTAGGACTACAACCAAGAATCACCTACCCAGCAAAATTAAGCATAACACATCAAGAGAAAAAATAGTCATTCAACAAAATGGAAGGATTTGAAGCCTTCATAAGGAGAAGACCAGAACGAAACCAAAAATTTTACTTCCAATATCAAAACCCAAGAGACATATAAACAGGTAAAAAAAGGAAAAGAAAACATAAGGGATTCAACAGAGCTAAACTGTTTACATCTCTACATGGGAAGATGATACTTGTAACTCTTAAAAATTGTATCACTAACAATATAGATAAAAGGAATATTCATAGAGGGTATGGGTATAAGGTAAATTTGAATGAATGACATAAAAAAATGAAAGGATAAGAAAGAGGAGTACACTGGATCCTGAAGGAAGGGAGAGGTAGAATGGGCTAAATTATCTCACATGAAGAGGTGTGGAGGGGAAGACTGGGAGGGAGGGCGATGGGCATCACTTGAACCTTACTCTCATCAGTATTAGCTCAAAGAGGCCATTTGTGGTGTTGGCTATAATGTTCCTTGGGGTTTTTATTTTGGGATCTCTTTCCTAAGGTGATCGTGGATTCTTTCAGTGCCTATTTTATCCTCTGGTTCCAGGACATCAGGGCCATATACAATCAATTGAATGCAGAAATCTATCTTACCTGATAAGGAAGTTGGAGGGGAGGCAATTACATAAAGGGGAGGAGGGAAGGACTAACATAAGAGAGGGAAGATCAGGCAAAGTGGTAGACAGAAGCAAAACGCTGGTGAGGTGGGAATGGATGAAAGGAGAGAGAGGACACACAGGAGGAAGAATAGGACTGAGGGAAATACACAGGTAGTAATCATAACTGTGAATGAGAATGGGATGAATCCTCCCATAAAATGGAAGCGGATAGCAGAATAGTTCAAAAACCAGAACCCTACAATATGTTGCTCATTAGAAATACACTTGAAACAGACAGACACTCAGAGTAAAAGGTAAGGTGCTGGAGCAGAATCTATTATGCTTCAGTTAATGTTAAAAAAAAAAAAAGCAGGGGTAGCAATCCTGATCTTACACAAAGTAAAAGCAAAGATATACCTAATTAAAAGAGATAACGAAGGAAACTATATCTTGCTAAAAAGGTACCACAGACAATGAAGCAATCAAATTAGAAGAGCAAGGAAAAGTCTACCTGTTAGATCTATGAGGAGGGGAAGAATTCATGATCAATATAGAGAGCATTATGAAAAATAGAACAATTTTGATCATCTTAAATTGAAAAGCTTTTGTGCAAACAAAACCAATACAATCAGAATTAGAAAGAAAGCAAAAATCTGGGAAGCAATCATTACATCAAATATCTCTGATAAAGGCCTCATTTCTCAAATACATAGAGCACTAAGTCAAATTTGTGAGAATAAAGGCCATTCCTCAATTAATAAAAGGTGAAAGGATATGAACAGATGAAGTTCTCGGATGAAGAAATCAAAGATACCTATAGGCATATGAAGAAGTGCTCTAAATCACTTTTGATCAGAGAAATGCAAATTAAAACAACTTTGAAATACCACCTTACACCAATCAATTTGGCTAATATGACAAGAAAGGAAAATGATGAATGTTGGAGAGGATGTGGAAAAATTAGAACACTAATGCATTGTTGGTGGGGTTACTCTAGAGAGCAATTTGGAACTATGCCCAAAGGGCTGTAGAACTGTACATACCCTTTGATCCAGCAATAATACTACTAGGTCTGTATCCCAAAGAGATCATAAAAAAGGGAAAAGGACCTACATATACAAAAAATATTTAAAGCAGCACTTTCTGTGATGGCAAAATATTGGAAATTGAGGGGATGCCCATCAAATGGCTGAATGGCTGAATTTTAGGGAATGGATGAAAAAACTGTGGAATGTGAACATAATGGAATACTACTGTGCAATAAGAAATTATTAACAAGCAGATTTCAGAAAAACCTGGAAACACACAAACTGATGCAAAATATAATAAGCAGAATCAGGGAAATCTTGTACACAGCATCAGCAACATCATGTGATCAACCATGAATAACTCAGCTCTTCTCTCAGCAACACATTGATCCAAGACAAATACAAAGGACGCAGGAAGGAAAATGCTATCCACATCCAGATAAAGAACTGATGGACTCAGAATGCAGATTGAAGCATTTTTTCCCCACTTACTTTATTCTTTCTCACGGTTTTATTTCCTTTTGATCTGTTTCTTCTTCCACAACTGTGACAAATATGGAAATGTTTTACATGGTAGCACATGTATAAACAATATCAAACTGCCTACCATTTTCAGAAGAATGGAGAGGAGGAAGGGAAGGAGAAAAATCTGGAACTCAAAATTCTGTAAAAATGAATGCTAAACAATTTTCTTAATATGTATTTGGGGAAAAAACAAAATACTATTTAAATAAAAAATAAAAGAGCACTGGATACAGCAAAAAAAAAGAGAATGTTCTATTATTAATTCAAATTTATACAATGCAGCAAGAAGTGTCTGCTACACAAATGAATCATTGTTAATAGTACTATTAAGTATATATTACTGGTATAAGATCCTTCCCTGTTCTGTTAGGGAAAAGCATAAAAAGGATGCTAGGAATTTCCGTAAAGTTAATTAAAGCTTGAAGTAGGGGGAGTGACTTAATTAAGGAGAATGTCAGTGAAGAAAGAATGTCTGCAGACAAACACTAATTTGAAAGAGTTAGGATTCAGAACTTGAAGAGACTTTAGAAACCATAATCCAGATTGCTCATTTTATAGATGAAAAAAAATGAGGCCAGAAAGTCATTCAGACTGGAATCTAGATCTTCTAAAATAGCACTCTTTGTATGAAAGAAAATCTTCTTGGTTAAAAATAGGGTAGATTCCATTTATCTTCAATAATTCATGAAAAAACATGATCTATGTACTTTTCAAGTCAAATCGATAATCATTTAAGCACTTACTATGCATTACGACTGAGAACACAAAGAAATGTGAGAAACATCATACTCTCAAGGAGCTCACAGTATAGTGGGGGAAGATAACACATAAGAAGAAACTGAAAAACAGTAGGGAGAGGAGAAAGGATGCCCTGCACGGGGCATGATGAAATCCTGAAAAGGGTAGGAAAAAGTGAGTGCCCTGGGCACTGTTCTTAACTGGTGGGGGATCTTCAACATCCACCCTCCACCCTATCAAATCAGAGGGAGGGCTGGATCCAAGGGCAAGGGCATATTGAGAAGGTGTGAGTTCCAGAGTTGATGTCTTCTTGCAAGATAATAAGTTTCTAGAAATTAAATAGAATTTTATGCTTAGTCCTTTGAAGGCTGAGTGGAGGACAGAATATAGTAGGAGACTAGAGAAAAGGAGACCAACCAGAAGGCTTTTGCAGTGATCCAGGTATGAGATGCAAGGCCATACAAAAATCAATAAGGATGAGGACTGAGAAAAGGCCATTAGGTTTGGAAACTAAGAGATCACTGGTCAAAGGAGAGAAGTATAAGAGATGTGTTGGTAGAATCAACAGGACTTGGCAATACATTAGATATGGGGGATGAGAGAGATTGAAGAGTTAGATGGCTATGACAACTAGGTTTCAAATCTGGGTGACCAGGAGAATGTCAGTGTACTCAAAAGCAACAGAGAAGTTAGAAAAAGGGGATGGTTTAAGGGAGAAGATAATGAATGAGTTCAATTATGTGAAGTTTAAGATGTCTATGGTACATCTTAGATACAAGATACAAGGATGGAAGTCAAGAGAGGATACAAAGCTAGATAAGATCTGAGAATCACCTATACAGAGATGAAAATTGAATCCCTGAATGTTGATGGGATCATGAAGTGAAATAATTTAGAAGGAGAAAAGAAGAGAGGCTTGGAGGACACCCAGAGTTAGTGGGTACAACTCAGATGATGATCCAGGAAAAGAAACTGAGAAAGAGCAGTCAGACAAATAAAACAAAAACCTTTTGAGAACCATGATAAGAAAACCTAGAAAACAGAGAATATCAAGACAGTGATCAACAGTGTCAAAGGCAACACAGAAGTGAAAAAGAAAGAGATTAAGAAAAACTCATTAGATTTAGCAACATAGAAATCATTGTTAACTTTGGAGAGAGTAATTTCGTTTGAATCATGAGACCAGAAACCAAGATGTAAAGAGTTAAGGAGAGTTGTTTTTTGTCTTTCATTTCAAAAAGGACCAATGATATCACTGGGTGATATCTTGACTCATGCCTGAATTGGATTTAAGTGAGGCACAGTTGCACAAAGTCATCAGCCTTACTCTTTTTTCCCCAAGTCAGCAAAGTTCAGTACAATGACAAAAGTCAAGATGATTGGCAATGACCTGGGATGCAGTGGATGACCTTGGTGTCTTCCATGTCTGACCAGGCTCTAAGCACTCCACAGCACCTGTTTCTGCCACCTTCGTGGCCACTGGAACAAAATGTTTTCATCTGCTTATTCTGCCAGGGGAAGCCTTCACATGCTTGGTGTAGGCATCCTCCAACTCACCAATGGGTTACCCTCAATCTGGTTTAGCCTATCTGCTAAGGTGGTTTACTGGGGTGTGGCCACTGTGAATGTGACAGCTTCTTGGAGCCTCAAGTGAGAGGCATATGAACGTGAACAACAAGATGGATGAGCAGCCCTGAAAAAAGTTGGGTAAGCCCTTACACCAGAGGTGCTACTCCTCCATGAACACCCCATAAACCCTAGAAGAGAGTTAGAAGAAAGGAAAAAGAAACACCAATTTAGATGTCTTTTTCAAGGAATTTAACCACAAAATGGAAGAGAGATTTAAGATGATAGTTTGAGGGAATAGAATAATCAAGTAAGGGGGTTTTGAGAATAGAATAGACATGGGCATCTTTGTAGGTAGTAGAGAGAAAGCCAATAAACAGACAGAGATTGAAGATGAATAACTGAGTGGCTATCATAGAAGGATCAATGATCTAACTGAAAGACAAGTATGCTGGCATGAACATGTGCACTTAGATAAAGGCTAATTTTGTGTAATAAAACTTTATTCCTCAGGAATTTCTACATCCTTATGTCATTATTATAATAATAACTGATATTTATATAAATCTTTATACTTTACAAAGCATTTTAAGTAAATCATCTTCTTTAATCCTTATTATCACCCAGCATGTTAGGTACCATAAATATTATCTCCATTTTATAGATGAGGAAACTAAGGCTCTGAGACAGCAAATGTCCATGCTTCCATAATTTTCCTCTTTCTTTTGTTCTGTTCTAATTCCTCTCTGTTACCTCAGCAGTTCTCTTGTAGGGGGAATAATAAAATTTATTAAATTAAAGAAAGACAGAATATGGCCTGTAAGAGAACTGCTGAGGTAACAGAGAGGAATCGGAATAGAACAAAAGAAAGGAAAATCTTGTTTCCCCTAATTACATGTTAAAATAATTTCAAAAACTTCTTTTTTAAGTTCTGAGTTCCAAATTCATCCTTCCCTTCTCCTTAATGAAAGACAAAAAGAGTTGTTTTCCTTTCATTAACCTTTGACTGGAATAGGATACATCTCATATTCCCCTCTATTTTCTTCCTGCTTTCTTTACTTTTACGTGCTTTCCGATTTTGTAATATATTCCCACCACGTCCCCCAATCCCTCAGAAATTCATTCATCTAAAGATGGAATATTGTGATATTTAGTGCCAAATTTTACCTCTATGTGACTTCCACTTTCACCTTTTTCTCCTTATATACATATAGAAAGAATCTCAATGGTCTTTCTGTTGTTATTTTGTCTTAGTGTCTTAGGTTTTTTTTTCTTTTTTTTTACAGCAATTTATTTTGTCATCTGTGCCTTGTTTACTTTTCCTGTATTTCTGTCTAAGGTGTTTTTGCAAGTAAGCAATTTGTTCAGATTTGATATTTTTTGTAGGAATGTTTCAAATGACTTTTTATTGAATGTCTATCTATTTTTCATAAACAGTCAGATGTAGGATTTCAGGGTTATGTTACAATAGTTTTCATCTTAAGCTCCTTTGCTCTTCAAAACAGTATTCCATGCCTTCCTGTGATTTCTCATGGATGTAGAACAGTCTTTGATATTCAAATTTTCTTTACATTGGAAGGTCTTTCTCTTTGATCACTTAAAGAATCTGCTATTTGTCAATGGAATTGTTAAACTGAACAACTATGTTTCTTCAAGCTAACAGCATACAGTTTTGTTATGAAGGCAATCTGTGGATTCATTAAATTGGCACTTTGCTTTCTGTATTCAATAGTTCTGGGCAATTTTCTTGTATTATATCTTGCATTATGGTCTTCAGAAACCCATAACTCTTCAATTTTTTTTTCTATGGTACCCTGTCTTTGAATTGCATATGTTTTGCTTCTATGGAGATCACATTTTCTTTTAATATTGCTTTTTGTTTCTCTTCCAGATTGTTATTTGTTCCTGTATATTTAAATTTCTATCAGTTCTCCCCTTTGTTTCTTTAGTGAAGTTTGCCTGTTTATATTCCCCTTTCACTTCCTAACTCCTCTGCCTTAGATGGTGGTTTGCCTTGAGCAAGACCTCAAAGCTGTCTCTTCCCACAATGGGGAATTCACATTCTATAAACCTCATTCTCTACCTCAAACGACTTCATGGGAATAGAAATGGCCACAGCTGGATGCTAGAACCCTTTGCTAAAGGTCTGGTGGAACCACATACTTTGGGGTTATGCTCCAATTCCTTCTGTTACTAGGTTCTATGATTAAGCAGTACTGCAACACAGAGTAACACAACACTGCAATCCTAGTCAAAACAAGTTTTTGACTTTTGGTTTTCCACAACAAAAGGAATAAAGGGGTATGTGTGATACCCCTTTATATGGACACAAACTAAATTTCATATGAGCCTGCATAGCTATGAGGATAAATCTGCTAGAGGGAAAAACACAAATACATTCTAAAACCTAATTTAAATCACTGAAAAAACATCCATTAGTACATTTACTTTAAAGTGACTATAGCCAAAGATTTCACTGGTAATATGTGGGGAAGAGCTTTAACAGACTGAGACATGAAGGTAGTGTTTTCTAGACATAAATAAACATATAAATGCATGCAATGAGGAGTAGTTAAGTAAGGGTATTTGAGGAAGAATCAATATTTACAATGCAGTTCCTTAGTATGAGGGCAGGAATTAGAAAAGAAAGAAATATTGTAAGCCAGGTATTGATCTCATTGACGAAGGAAGGGAAGTGACCTAGGGGTCTGCAGACAATAGCTACCAGGATTTTGATTGAGTGGTAGATATGAATACCATAAACCTCAAAGAAAAAGAAGCTATTTAGTGATGGAGTTGCAATGGGGAGCAAGAAGTATGACAATCTGGGGTAGAGCCAAGATGGTGGAGTAAAAGCAATGACTTGCTTGAGCTCGTCTCCAAACCCCTCCAAATACCTATAAAAATGGCTCCAAACAAATTCTAGAGCAGTAGAATTTCCACAAAAAGAAAGTGTCAAACAAATTTCCAGTCCAAGATAACCTGGATGGTTGATTGGATAGGTCTATTATGCTAGTCTGGGAGAGCAGCACAGTTCAGCATGGGCAGCGCCAGCAAAGACCAGGCCTCAGTGAACCTGGAGCAGTCCTCACGGAATTAAATCAAGGGGAGCTGTGGTGGTTTCCAGACTTCTCAATGTACAAACACCAAAGACAACTTAGAAGGTCAGTAGGAAACATCTGTCAGACCTGGGTGTGAGAGGAGTTCGGTCTCACCCCAGCCCCGAGGCGGCGGCTGCTTCTAGAAGCTCTTGACCCACAGAGGGAGAATCAAGCAGCTGATCAGAGTGGGACTGCAGGGATCTCTTTGCTGGTGCTGAATCAGGATTCTCTTGCTTTGTCTGTGCCTGGATCTGGGTTGCAGCTCTGGGTGGCAGTCCTGGGGCGAGGAGGAGCACTGGTGTGGTGGAGCTTGTGGAGGTGATGCAGAAGGAATCCTCCTTACAGTTCCAAAGCAGAAAAGGTTGCTTGTGGTCACTCATAGACCAGAGCACAGGCCAGGAAAGGAGTAAACACCTCGCCCTTTATCATACCACCTTGGAAGAACTGAACTTGGAAGAACTTCTAGGTCCCTAGAAGTATCTCTGAAAACAGCTGCACAAAACCCCCAAAGATTGGGATAGTACATTCTCCACACTGGAAGCAGAACCCTATCTTAACAAAGAGTTTAAAACTCAAGTAATTGGCTGGGAACTTGAGCAAACTGCACAAAAAAAGTCCAGACCATAAAATCTTACTTTGGTGACAAAGAAGATCAAAACATACAATCAGAAGAAGACAACAAAGTCAAAGCTCCTACATCCAAAGCCTCCAAACAAAATATGAATCTGTCCCAGGCCATGCATCAAATAGGACTTTGAGAAGCAAGTAAGAGAAATAGAGGAAAAACTGGAAAGAGAAATGAGAGTGATGCAAGAAAATCATGAAAAACGAGTCAATAGCTTGCTAAAGGAGACCCAAAAAAATACTGAAGAAAATAACACCTTAAAAAATAGACTAACCCACATGGCAAAAGAGATCCAAAAAGCCAATGAGGAGATGCCTTATAAAGCAGAATTGGCCAAATGGAAAAGGAAGTCCAAAAACTCACTGAAGAAAATATTTCCTTAAAAATTAGAATGGAGCAAAAGGAAGCTAATAACTTTATGAGAAATCAAGACATTATAAAACAAAATCAAAAGAATGAAAAAATAGAAGACAATATGAAATGTCTCATTGGAAAAGACTTGAAAAATAGATCCAGGAGAGAGAATTTAAAAATTATTGGACTGTCTGAAAGCCATGATCAAAAAAAGAGCCTAGACTTCATCTTTCAAGAAATTATCAAGGAAAACCACCCTGATATTTTAGAACCAGAGGGGAAAATAGAAATGGAAAGAATCCACTGATCACCTCCTGAAAGAAATCCCCAAAGGAAAACTACCAGGAATATTATATCCAAATTCCAGAGTTCCCAGGTCAAGGAGAAAATATTGGAAGCAGCCAGAAAGAAACAATTCAAATATTGTGGAAACACAATCAGGTTAACACAAGATTTAAGGGACAAGAGGGTTTAGAATATAATATTCCAGAGGTCAAAGGAGATAGGATTAAAACCAAGAATCACCTACCCAGCAAAACTGAGTATAATCCTTCAGGAGAGAAAAATTAACATTCAGTGAAACAGATGACTTTCAAGCATTCTTGATGAAAAGTCCAGAGCTAAATAGAAAATTTGACTTTCAAATACAAGACTCAAGTGGAACATGAAGAGGTAAACAGGAAAGACAAATCATAAGAGACTTATTAAGGTTGAACTATTTACATTCCTGAATAGAAAGATGGTATTTGTTACTCATGAGACCTTTGTCAGTATTAGGGTAGTTGGAAGGAAAAAATTATATGTATGTATGTATGTATGTATGTATGGAGAGAGAGAGAGAGACGGAGAGAGATGGATAGATAGAAGGCACTGGGTGAGTTGAAGATGAAGGGGTGATATCTGGAGAATAAAATTAAGGGGTGAGAGAGGATTATACTGGCAGAAGGAAAAAGAGTGAGGTAGAATAGGGTAAATTATCTCACATAAAACAGACAAGAAAAACCTTTTACAGTGGAGGGGAAGTTGGGGAAGGTGAGAGGGAATGATTGAATCTTATTCTCATCAGAACTGGTTTAAGGAAGAATAACATACATACTCAATTGGGCATGAAAATCTATCTTACCCTACAGGAAAATAGGGGGGAAGAAGATAAGAACGAAGGGGGATGATAGAAGTGAGGGCAGATTGGGGCAAGGCATAAGTAGAAGCAAACACTTCTGAGGAGGGACAGGGTTACAAGAGAGAATAGAATAAATAAATGGTGTGGGGTGGGTAATCAGAAGCAAACACTTTTGAGGAGGAACGAGGTAAAAGAGAGAATAGAATAAATGGGGCGAGGCAGGATAGGATGAAGGGAAATATAGTTAGTTTTTGCATGACTATACATGCATTACTTTCATCAAATTGCTTGCCTTCTCAACGAGGGTGGGTGGTGAGAGAGGAAGGGAGAAAATTTGGAACCCAAAGTCATTTTTGTTTTTTTATTAATTTATTTTGAATTATCAACAATCACTTCCATAAGCTTTTGAGTTTTACATTTTTCTCCCTCCCCACTTCCCTCTCCAAGACAGCCGTAATCTGATATGGGCTATACATATACATTCCTATTAAACACATTTTCACATTAGTGATGTTGTAAGAAAGAATTAGAACCAATAGGAAGAACCACCAGAAAGAGGAAACAAAACACAACAAAAAAAGAGCAAATAGTATGCTTCAATCTGCATTCAAATTCCATTCTTTCTTCTTTGTGGATAGCATTTTCCGTCATGGGGCCTTTGGAGATGTCTTAGGTCCTTGCATTGCTGACAATGGTTAGGTCTATTGATATTAGTCATTGCACAACATGGCTGTTACTATGTATGACATTCTCCTGGTTCTGCTCACCTCACTCAGCATCAGACCATTGAAGTCTTTCCAAGTTTTTCTGAAGTCATCCTATTCATCATTTCTTATAGCACAGTAGTACTCCACTACATTCATATACCACAACTTGTTCATGCATTCCCCAATTGATGGGCAGCCTCTCAATTTCCAATTCTTTGCCACCACAAAAAGAGCTGCTATAAATATTTTTGTAGATGTGGGTCCTTTTCCTGTTTGTATGATCTCTCTGGGATATAGCCCTAGAAGTACTATCGCTGGGTCAAAGTGTTTGCACATTTTTATAGCCCTTTGGGCATAGTTCCAAATTGCTCTCCAAAATGGCTGGATCATTTCACAGCTCCACGAACAATGCATTAGTGTTCCAATTTTCCCATATCTTTTCCAACATTTATCATTTTTCTGTTTTGTCATGTTGGCGGAATCTGAAGTTTCAAAAACAAATGTTAAAAACTGTTTTCACACTGAACTGGGAAATAAGATATACAGGCAATGGGGTACAGAAATCTATCCTGCCCTACACGAAAATAGAAGGGGAAGGAGATAAGAGAAGGGGGGACAATAGAAGGGAGGGCAGATTAGGGGAAGAGGTATTCAGAATGCATGCCCTCTTGGGGTAGGGGAAGGGGCAAGATGGGAAGAAAATTTGGAACTCAGAATCTTGTGGAAGTGAATGTTTAAAACTAAAAATAAATAAATAGACAAAAAAAAAGTATTACATTTTCTCAGCCTCGTCCAATAGCCAAGAAGTACGAGTGAAGGTACAGTCAGTAATGGAAAGAGTGGCTAGCAAGGTTGGGTCATCACAGAAAAGCTAGGTTTCAGTAACACCTAGTAAACAGAAATAGTGAGAAATGAATAGATTTAAGAAGAGAAATTTGTTGCACTTGTAACAGGCATTCCAGATTATACAGTGGAAGGGATGGGTAGAGTTAGGATAAAACTTTGGGATGGAAAGGTTGAGGGAGATGGGAAAGAGGAATTGGGTGGTAAGGGGCATGGAATGGAATTTGGATAATCTATATTCATTCTTTGGGATGTGAAAGGTATGACCAGATGTGAGAATATTCATCACTAACTGGAAGGTGCCACTCCTATACCTTCAAGGACAGATGAAGCAAGAGATGGGAGGCCTGAAATTAAAGGAAGATTATTTGGGTATCTATATGAGTATGAACTGAAAAGACTGGAAGGAGGTATAGCAATTAGGATAGAGATAATGAGATCTTAAACTACTGTAGCATAGAACTAGTGAGAAAAGTGTATGAAAAAGGGACTGCCAAAAGGAACAAATGGGATGAAGAGAGGCAAGTAAAGACAAGTGAATAAGCATTTAATAAGTACAAGAATTGTGCTAAGTAATGGGAATACAAAGAAAAGGCAACAATAAATCCCTGCCCTCCCTGATTGCCCGCACAATCTAATGAGGGAGACAAAATGCAAATAATTATGTCCAAACAAGATACATACATGACAATTTGGAGATAATCACGTGGGAAAGGAATTCACATTAAGGAAAACTCAGAAATAAGGTAGGATTTTAGCTGGCTTTTGAAGAAAGCCAGGAGGTGTAAGTGAAAAGGAAGACAACTGCAGCAGAGGGGATAGATAGCCAGTGAAAAATGCACTACTAGATGGAGTGCCACTACAAAGATGCCAATGTGCCTGGACCACAGAGTACCTGGAGGGGAGTAAGGTATAAGAAGCTAAGAATAGGCAGATTCATTTTCAGAAAAAGAAATTAAAACTATTTAGTCACATAAAAAAATGCTCTAAATCACTACTGATTATAGAAATGTGAATTAAAACAACTCTGAGGTACCACCTCACACCTATCTGATTGGTGAATATGACAAAAAAGGAAAATGATAAATGTTGGAAAATTGGAACACTACTGTACCACTGGTGGAACTGTGAATTGATCCAACCATTTTGGAGAATAATTTGGAACTACACCCAAAGGGCTATAAAACTGTGCATACCCTTTGATCCAGCAATACCACTACTAGGTCTGTATCCCCAGGAGATCATTAAAAAAAATGTACATGTACAAAAATAGTCATAGCAGCTCTTTTTGTGGTGGTAAAGAATTGGAAATTGAGAAGATGCCCATCAGCTGGGGAATAGCTGAACAAGTTGTGGTATATGAATGTAATGGAATACTATTGTGCTATAAGAAATGATGAGCGGGCAATTTCAGAAAAACCTGGGAAGACTTACACGAACTGATGCTGAGCGAAGTGAGCAAAATCTGGAAAACACTGTACATAGCAACAACAACAACACTGTGCGATGATCAAGTTTGATAGACTTAGCTCTTCTCAGCAATACAATGATCCAAGACAATTCCAAAAGACTCATGATGGAAAATGCTATTGTCATCCAGAGAAAGAACTATGGAGTCTGACTGCAGATTGAAGCATACCATTTTCTTTTTTGTTGTTTGTTTTTGTTTTCTTTCTTGTGGTTTTCTCCCTTTTACAATACCACTAATGTGGCAATATGTTAAAAATCTTATAAAAAGAATGTTGAAAACTCTTTACATGTAATGTAGAAAAAAAATAGAATAGGATAAGTTATGAAAGGCTTTAAAAACCAAACAGAGGATTCTATATTTGATTGTGGAGGCAGGCAACAGGAAGACACTGATGTTTATAGAGGATGGGGAGGGGTGAGGTGTAGTGTGGTAACAGGGTCAGACTTATACTTTAGGAAGATCATTTTGATAGCTGAGTGGAGAATGGACTAAAGTGGGGAGAGCCTTGAGGCAGGGAGATCAGTCCCAGGTATGAGCTATGAAAGGCCTGTACCAGGGTAGTAGCACTGTCAAAGGTGAAAAGGGTATGTATGTAAGAGAAGCTGTAAAAATACCATTGACAACACTTGGCATCACATTGGATGTGGTGGATAAGTGAGAGTGAGAAATCATCAAGTATAAGACCTAGCTTGATGTTATCCTTGGTGACTGGGAACATGGTGGTACCCTCAAAATAATAAGGAAGTTAGGAAGAGGGAAGCATTTGGGGAGAAATTTCAGTTCTGGACATATTGAGTATTTAAGATATCCAGTTCAAGATGTTCAACAGATAAACCTCTCCCATCTAGATGGCTGAAAGGACAGTGGCACTGTCAATGAAATATGCATATCAGAAGTTGGAGCAGGTTTGTAATACTACATGATTAGTTCATTTTAAGTGCTGTGGAATATAATGATGGAGAGGTCCACCAATCCAATAAAATTCAACAAACTTTATTAAGTACCTACCATATGAAAAGCCTCATGGGATCAGAGAGAGGAATAATAGAGAGTGGGACTATAAACTCTGGCCTGTTTTTATTCCTATTGAAGTCTTATCCTGAATTGTGCATAAGAATGAAGAGCAGGGGAAGTTATCCAGAATTCTTTAATCTAGCTACTGAGCCTTAAAGAGGTTTCAAGGACACACACTTATTCCCCTTGCTTTCTTGCCATGAAAACTAGGCTCCATTTCTAAATTTGCTAAGTGAATTATTTGCAGATTTCAATTAACCATAATAATTTTACACTTCTCTAGTGCACATAATTGAGGGTTGACTGTGTTTTCATTTTAAACTGCAAAACAAACCTTTATTTAGTTTTAAAATATTTCTCCAATAGAGATGATTTGTTTCCAAAATACTCTTGCTCCAGCTACATAAAAGTGTGTTTTCAGGAAGAATAGAGGTCCATTTATTTAATTTTTAACTCAGTAAAGTACACCAAATTTTTAGTTTATGATACATTTATGTGGACTAATTACAAAATATCTGTTAACAAATTTAAAAAAAACACCTTTTGTTTAAATAAAACTAAATATACCTCAACACTTTAAGAATCTGTGATTTAATCCAGCAAGTATTCCTTCTTCTGACATAGATAAAAACCACACAAGTTAGTAGAAGGTATCTGCGAATTGCACTGGCTAAAAAATTTCAACATGCAAAGGCCAACTTGGTAATGCTTCTCCAAATTATCTAGGTTGAAACTCATACATACAGACCATTGTACTTAGATTTAACTACATGTAATTATTCATATGTAACTGGGGCCTGGCCAGTGGAGTTCCATCCTCAGAGCATGTGCAGCTTGGTCTGCCTGCTGACAGCACACATGGAAGAGTTTGGAGAGCTTGATTCCATAAAGGCATCATGGTGTGTAACGGAGGGGCCCTGGCTCCTCAATTTGGAGCACACAGAGATATTCTGTAACTGGTTTTAGACTGCTAACCACAGGGTGAAGAGATGGACTGTTGAGCCAGATTGGAGTGGATTCAAAAGTCAGTGCTAGCCAAAGCAAGTCTCTTGTTCTTATTCTTTGCTGAGCGGCTGCTGTTTAGGTGAGAGGGACATGCTAGAAGCTTCTGGATGGGAAAGGGCTCAGATCATCCCACATGGGCTGGCATTTGGCTTCTGTTTTTACCTCTTCGTGTTTTCACCCCCTGTTTTAAGAAAAAGTACTGGAGGGTTCTGGCTTTCTTTGTGAGTTTCAAAAGGTAACAAAAGTGAGGGGTATTAGGTGGATGTTAACCTGCTTGATACAACATACATCAAAAGCCAAGTCAAGATGCTGAATTCAAAAGTGAAATTGATGTGGCAAAAGCTACACAGAAACTGCTTTAAATCTAAGCCCATTCTAACCAATGAAGGTAGAATGTTCACCCAGGTGTTGGGGAGAAGTGCTTTGTAACTTCTGTTAATGTGATATTTTCAAAGTAAATATCCCTTTGTAAAAACTAATCACTGGTGGTTAAAATTGGGGAGAACACATTATAATGCAGGCTCAAGAGCTATGGCATTAGAGAAATCCATCCCTATCTCCTTAGCATACTCCTAGAATGCTTAGAGGGAAATGTAGCCTTTTTCTGGGATACTGACTTGCTAATGCACCTGCAGGTTTGGGAGAGTGAACCTGAAAGCCTCACTATACTTATAAAATTCAATTGAGACATCAGAGAATTCAGGTATCTGCATTTCAAATTCTTTACCAGAAAGCTACCAAACTTCTCAAATTTTAACAACTTCACTGAAAAAGACTGAGAGCTTTAGTGGACTGCCAGCTAAAAAAGCCAATAAAAACTTATGCTGCATTAATAGAGGAAAGAGAGTGATCATTCCACCATACTCCCAGTCAAACCATCTGGCATACTCTGGTTAGCTCTGGGTTCCACATTTTTGGAAGATTACTGAAAAGCTAACCAGAGCACAACTTTCTCTTTTTTCTCTTTTCAAGAAGGTGAATGGCCTGGAGCTTGACTGAAAACTGATAATGTTTTAGATTGAAGAACAAAAGACTTAGCAGAGACATGTTAGCAGATAATCTGTCTCCTGCCTTCATACCTATAATGGTCTCTCTCTTCACCTCTATCTCCCATTATCCAAAGTTTCCTTCAATGTTCAGCTCAAGTGCTACCACCTACAGGAGAGGCCTTTCTGGATGCCTCCCTCCATACTCCAAAACTAGAGCTCTCCATCCCCCAGAATTACTTCTAATTTATTTATCTATATGCATGTTGCTTTCCCTTGTAGAATGTGAGCTTGTTGAGTGTAGAAACTGTTTTAGTTTTGTCTTTACAAAGCACTCACAAATAAGGAGAAATAAATGCTTAATGAATTGAACTGAAGTAAATCTTTTTTTTAGTCACGTTGCATTATTGGTAATAGAAATTAATATCAGTATTATAACAACAAAGAGCATAATGTTTGCAAAAAATTTTAGTGATTATAGCAATTTCTCATCATACATTATAGAAAGTCCCTTTACATGTTTCAGAATGCTATACCATTTGAGTGCCAGCTACTGGGAGGACTAAACAAAGAGGAAACAAAGATACATTTCCAATGTTTAGAGAAACAATAAACTTAGTATAAACTTTACTTTCCTTACTGACATCGATTCAATTTAAGAAGCTTTTGTTATCTACTATATATTGACCAATATATCTTTTAAAAATCGATTTTTATCTCTTATTTGTTATCAAGGACAGAAAATAATCTTTTAAATTCTGCAAAAAAGGATTAACAAATTGATATATGTTAACTAACTTTAACAATAATATCTTGTTCAACATCCACTTGATAAGAGTAGGATAGAAGTAATACTGTATTAATATATTTTAAAGTAGTTTCCCACCATATTTTATATTTAATCAGATAAACATTCCCTTAATGCAAATTTTGCATTACTCTAGTTCACATATCCTTTAGTCATTGCTATGAAGATAAGGTATGCTTAAGATAAAAAGTAAACACAGATGCCAATAATTTTTAATTACATTTAAAAGCAACTTGTCAAAACATAAAGTTAAAAATAACAGTGACCAAAATTTAGTGGTTAGAAAATTTTGAAACTTTTTTTTGCATTCATTAATAATAACTATAAATGAATTGTGCTATAACCTGGGGTAGGCATTAAAATTACATATGTGAATACCGGGGATCTCTGAAGAACTTCAATTATAGATATAGATGGTATCTCTAGCAAAAGGCTCCTTTTTAAAATCTGCTAGTTTTGCAAGAAAAAAGTGCAGAAGAATGAGGTTTATATGCCATATCAATCAACCTACCAAAAATTATTTTATAGAGCTAGAAAAAATAATAACAAAATTCATCTGGAAGAACAAAAGGTCCAGAATATAAAGGGAACTGATGAAAAGAAATGCAAGGGAAAACGGCCTAGCCATACCAGATCTAAAACTGTGTTACAAAGCAACAATCATCAAAACTAGTTGGTACTGGCTAAGAAACAGAGGGGTGGATCAGTGGAATAGGTTAGGTACACAAGACACAGCAGTCAACGACTACAGTAATCTACTATTCGACAAACCCAAAGACTCCGGCTTCTGGGATGAGAACTCACTATTTAACAAAAGCTGCTGGGAAAACTGGAAAACAGTAGGGCAGAAAATAGGCACAGACCAACATCTTTCACTGTTAGACCAAGATAAGGTAAGGTCAAAATGGGTATATGATTTAGACATAAAGGGTGATATCATAAGCAAAGTAGAAGAGCAAGGAATAGTTTACCTGTCAGATCTATGGAGAAGGAAAGAATTTATGACCAAACAAGAGATAGAGAACATTATAATGTGCAAAATGGATAAATTTGGTTGCATTAACTTTAAAAAATTCTACACAAACAAAGCCAATGCAACCAAGATTAGAAGGGAAGCAGAAACCTGGGAAACAATTTTTACAACCAGTGTCTCTGATAAAGGCTTCATTTTTAAAATATATAGAGAAAACTAAGTCAAATCTATAAGAATACAAGTAACTCCCCAATTGATAAACAGTCAAAGGATATGAACAGGCAGTTTTCAGATGAAGAAATTAGAGCTACCTATAATCGTATGAAAAAATGCTCTAAATCACTATTGCAAATTAAAATAACTCTACGGTACCATATCACACCTATCAGATTGGCTAACATGAAAAAAAAACAGAAAATGATAACTGTTGGAGAAGACGTGTGAAAACTGGAACACTAACACAGTTGTGAACTGATTCAAACATTCTGGAGAATAATGTGGAACTATGCCCAAAGGGCTATAAAACTGTGTATACCCTTTGATCCAGCAATGCCACTACTGGGTCTGTATCCCAAAGAGAATATAAAAATGGGAAAAATACATACAAAAATATTTATAGCAGCTCTTTCTGTGATGGCAAAAAATGGGAAATTGAGGGGATGCCCATCAATTGGGTTATGGCTAACAAGTTGTGGTACATGAACATAATGGAATACTATGGTTCCATAAGAAATGGTAAATAGGCAGATTTCAGAAAAACCTGGAAAGACTTAAATGAACTGGTGCTGAACCAGGAAAACATTATACACAGTATTAGCAACATTGTGTGATGACTGACATAGCTCTTTGGAATGATGTAAGACAATTCCAAAAGACTCATGATGGAAAACACTATCCACATCCAGAAAAAGAACTATGGAGTCTGAATGCAGGTGGAAGCATACTATTTTCTCTTTTATATTTTTCTTTCTCATGGTTTTTCCCTTTTGTTCTGATTATTCTTTCACAACATGACTAATGTGTAAAAATATGTTTAATATGATCATACATAGCAATTCTAACTGAAAAAAAATTTTTGAAGCAAGTTTCTCTGATAAAGGTCTCATCTTTCAAATATAGAGAGAAATGAGTCAAATTTTACACACACACACACACATATATATGTATATATATAATATAAAATAAGAGCCATTCCCCAGTTGGCAAATGATCAAAAAATATGAAGTCAGTTTTTCAGATGAAGTAATAAAAACTACAGCCATATGAAAAAACACTGTAAATCACTATTGATTGGAGAAATACAAATTAAAACAATTCTGAGGTACTACTTCACACCTATCAGATTTCTTAATAGGACAGAAAAGGAAAATGACAAATTTTAGAGGGGATACGGGAAAATTGAGACACTAATGCACTGTTGATGGAAAGGTGAACTGATTCAACCATTATACAGAGCAATTTGGAAATATCGTGAAATATTTATAGCAGTTCTTTTCTGGTAGCAAAAAATTAGAAACTGAGAGGATGCCCATCAATTGGGGAATGGCTGAACAATTTGTGATATATGATTGTGATAGAATACTATTGTGCTATAAGAAATGATGAGCTAGATGCTCTCAGCAAAACTTGCTAAGACTTACATGAACTGATGCAAGCGAAATGAGTAGAACCAGGAGAACATTCTACACAGTTAAGGGCAATACTGTAAGATGATCAACTATGAATGACTTAGCTATTCTCAGCAATACAGTGATCTAAGACATCTCTAAAGGACTTATGATAAAAAATGCTATCCATCCCCAGAGAAAAAAAAGATAGAGTCTCAAAACAGATCGAAGCCCACTTTTTTCCCTTTATTTTTCCTGGATTTTTGTTATTGTCTATGTTTTCTTCCACAATATTACTAATATGGAAATATGTTTTGCATGACTATATGTGTATGACTATATCAAACTGCCTGCCTTCTCAATGAATGGTTGTGGAAGAAGGAAGAGAATTTGGAACTCAATTTTAAGAACATATGTTATAAAAATTGTTTTTATGTGCAACTGAGGAAAAACAAAACACAATTTTGTTTTAAAAGAGTAGGGATTGACTTATTTTTGTTTTTGTATCCCTAGCACCTAGAATAGTTCCTAACACAGAGAAAGTGCTTAACACATGTTTGTTGATTGATTCATTGATGAAAAGACCTAAGGACATAATTCAGTTTGGGGCCCAAGATTGTTTAAGTCTCAGTGATGCTTTCTGGATACCTTTTACCTTTTAGCATTACTATTTGTACTTATGTGAATCAGAAGAAATGTGTTGTGGAAATCTATGAGCATTAGGAAGTAAATCAACATCATGGTCTGGAGATATACATACAAATACACAAATACTCCCGTGTGTGTGTGTGTGTGTGTGTGTGTGTGTATGTATGTCTGTCTGTCTGTCTGTATGTCCCAATATATGTGTGTGTGTGTGTGTGTGTGTATATGTATGACCCAAGAAGATAGCCAACCATTTTACTGTCATGTTAATACACAGCTGCCTCAAAATTCATTAAGCAAGAAGCCACAAACCATCACAGCTCTACTTCCGCACTCTTCAAGAAGAATTTTCTTTTTAATGCACAACATCAAGTTCTCTCCCCTAGAGAAATGTGCCAGACTCTTCATAGGGATTGACTTTTCTTCTAACCTTCTTAGGACTTTCTCTATTTCATATCACTTTGTTAATTTATTAGCACATGAAAATCAAGCAATCAATAAATATTTATTAAGCACCACTATGTGTCAGGTATTGCGCTAAGTGCTGGGGATACAAAAAGAAGCAAAAGAAAGTCCCAGACCTTAAAGAGCTTACAAAATAATGGGAGAGACACATGCAAATATATAAAAAGCAAGCTATATACAGGATAAATAGGAAATAATTAAAAGAGAGAAGGCACTGAAATTAAGAGGGGTTGGGGAAGGTTTCTTATAAAGGAGGAGGATCTTAGTTGGGACTTAAAGGAAGCCAAAGAGATCAGTAGTGGGAACAGAGGAGGGACAGGATTTCAGGTATAAGGAAGAATGCCAAGAGGTGAAGTGTCTCGTGTGGATCAGTCAGGAGGCCAGTGTCACTGAATGGAAGAGTGCATGTCAGGGAGTAAGATATAAGAAGAATGGAAAGGTGAGAGAGGGAGAGTAGGTTATAAAGGACTTTGAAAGCCAAACAGAGCATTTTGTATTTGCTCCTACAGGCAACAGAAGTCACTGGAGTTTACTGAGTAGGGGGAGTGACATGAAAATCATTTCAGTGGCTGAATGGAGGATGAATTGGAGTGGAGAGAGACCTGAAGCAGGCATACCCACCAGCATGGGTATTGCAATAATCAAGGTGATGAAGGCCTGCAACAGAGAGGTGGCAGAGTTAGAGAAGAAAAGAAGACATATGCAAGAAATGTTGCAAAGGTAAAATCAACAGACCTTGTCAATTGACTGGATGTGAGGGGTGAGAGAAAGTGAAGAATCTTAGATGAATCCTAGGCTGCAAGCTTGAGGGAAGCATGGTGTTACCCTTTATAGTAACAGAGAAGGTAGAAGGAGAGGAATATTATGGGGAAAGATAATGAGTTCAGTTTTGGACACACTGAGTTTAAGATATCTAATGGATATCCAGTTTGAGATGTCTGAAAAGTAACTGGAGATATAAGGTTGAAGGTCTGCAGAAAGACTGGGGCAAGATAGGCAGACTGGAGAATCATCAGCATAGAACTGGTAGTTAAATCCAGAGTTGCTGATGAGATCAGCAAGTGCAGTAGCATAGAAGAAGACAAGAAGAGAGCACAAGACAAAATCCTGAGGGACACCAAAGGTTAACATTGTTAACATCTTGAAAACCACTCACATATTCTATTTCATTGCCTTACTAACATTTTGTCTTTACTTATTAGTCATCTCAACTTCCCTGTTCATTTCTGTGTCTTCTACTTGTTCAGTCATTTCAGTCATGTCTGATTCTTCACGACCCCATTTGGGATTTTTTGGGCAAATATACTGGAGTGGCTTGCTGTTTCCTTCTCCAACTCATTTTACAAATGAGGAAACTGAGGCAAATAGGGTTCAGTGACACAGCTACTAAGTGTCTGAAGCCAGATTTCAACTTGTGAAGAGCAGTCCTCCTGACTCCAGTCCCAGCCATTTACCCACTGTGCCACCTAGCTTCCCCTTCTACTACTTATCTTTTTTAAATAATTTTTATTGAAATCATTTACTTCACATACCTAAATCTTTCCTGAGGGGCACACAAGTCTCCCTCCCAGAGAACAAAGAATTTTTTTAAAGAGGAAAGGGGGAATAAATCAGCACAACTGAAGAATCTATTATAAAAATCTGAAATTATATACAATGTTCCACACTTGTGGACCCCCCCACCTCTGCAAAGGAGGAGACTTTGAGACCAAGCTTGTCCTTTATAATTTTGCAATATTCAGTTTAAATTATTTTGTGGTTATTGTTCTGGTTATAATCATTGTGTATATATTATTTTCTTGGCTCTGCTTATTTCACTTGGCATCAGTTTTATATAATCTTCTTTGTACTCAGGATGCTTAGCTTCTTATGGGACAATAATGTCCCACTGCATTCATGTAACTCAATTTAATTAGCCATTTCCCAATAACTAGGTTTCTACTTGCATCCAGTTCTTTGCTACCTTAAAAAGTGTTGTTTTGTTGCATATGGAGCCTTTCTTTTTGTCAGTGACCTCATTGGGATTTATGCCTAGCAGAGAACTCTTTGGGACAAACAGTATAGACATTTTAATTCCACTTCCAAGTTCATGCTATGAAATTTCTTTACCTGATCACAATCTATTGTCATTCCACCTCTCCATATGCCTTGTAACCCCAAATCCTCTTCTTGGGCCTCATGGTGACCTCTAACACCTCAATCCGTTGATTCTTTCCAAGTCTGTCAACCCTATATTGTCCTCTCTTCCCTATCTTGACCCCTTGGTAAACCAGCTCAATTCTAAACTGTCCTCTTCTCTCTAGTCTTTATTCCTTATCCTATCACACTGATCTTACCTTACCAAGCCTCAGCCTTGGATTACCCCAACCAGATGTTGCCTTTGCTCCTACTCATATGCTGCTGAACAAAGCCGGAGAAAATAATAACTATGTTGACTGGGTCCACTACAAATTTACTTTACTTAATATCAATTAGGCCCTCACCATAGTAAGGTAATGCTGTCATTCTTAATTGACTCACTATACCACTCACCATTGTGCCTTTTGTAAACTTTTTACAGTTTCTTAAACTGGCTCTCCCTCCCCAACCCTCTCAGTCGAGGACCTGGCCTCATATTTGACTGAAAATATTGAAGCTATTTGCTGAGAGCTCCCTCTTCTCTCCTTTTTATCTCATATATATGATAATGATAGTAAGCATCATTAGCTAACATTTATATAATGCTCATTATGTACCAGGCACCGTGTTAAGGGCTTTACAAATATTATCTCATTTGATCATCACAACAACTCCAGGAGGTAGGTGTTATTATTATTCCCATTTTAAATGAGGTGAGACAGGCAGAGGTTAAGTGACTTTCCCAGGGTCACACAGCTAGTAAGTGTCTGAAGCTAGATTTGAACTTAGATCTTCCTGACTCCAGATTTAGCACTCTATCTACTGCACTCACGTGAAAGTTTCTCAATTTCATGCAATTAAAATTATCTATTTTATCTTTTGTAGTTGCTTCCATCCTAGTGGGTTAAGAATTCATCATCTAACCACAGCACAGAGAAATATGTATCCTGCTTCTCTTGTAATACATTCATGGCACGGTTTTTAATATATTCCAAGTCATCCTTCAAATTTCCTCCTTTACAATTTCTTTTTCACCTCAAGACATTCTCCTGCTCCTTCTCCCAAATAAACCTCTTTCATGGAAAATGAAAGCAGAAATCATACTATAATGCAAGTCTGGTAAACAATACTCATATATACACACTGATGCTCTGGGACAAAGGAAAAAGGAAAGAAATGGAGGGGCAAAGACGAGAATGTTAGCTGTATATTAAATACTAATAGCAATCGTCTGAGTTAGTTCATAGAGTTAACACTTAAATGGCTTTTTTCTCTCAAAGGATCTTCCACTCCCCTGCAAGCCCTCAATCTAACAAAAGCATAAACACAGAACAGGCTTATTTAAACACTGACAGGACTTACATGAGAGTCCTTGGCACAGCACTTGGAAAATACTCTCTCCCATGAAATTAAAAGAAATGTCACGAACTCACAGCACTATATTAAATTTTCATGGCCTCATTTACGGCTACAGGTTTAGCATCTTTCCTAGAGATTCAGATTGAGTACCTCTCCTCAGCCTCTGATGGGTATGCTTGATTCCAACAAACAGTAGCAAGTTCCTTTGCCTCAGAATTCATGTATTTCAACACAGCCCTGGCATTCTGAATAACTCCTTCACTTCAGTTCAGTTCAGCCCAGTCCAGTTTAGCCCAGCCTAGCCCAGACTCACTCCCAAACTTTTAAAGCATAACATTTACTCAGTCTGCAGTGGTAACCCGGTTCTTCTCCCACACTGCATCTCTAGTCAAGATTACTATCCCAGAAGTTCCTATACATTCTTTTTTGGGGGGTATGGGGAGGTGGGAATTTCCAACACATCCTTTTCTGGAAAGGATGTACACTTACACTTCCTTCAGAGGAGAAAAGGAGAAAGGATAAGTTTGGTGAACTACTGACACATATCCTTTACATGTATGTATTTAATTTCCCAAGGAGATTGAAGCTCCTTAGAAGAAATGAACATATTTTAATTATTTCCAGATTATATCTCCTCCAGCACCAAGTGCCTTACAGATAACGGGCAATAAAAAGTTGGTAAGCTTGGAACCAAGAAGGGACATGGTTTGGCAGAAGGAATGGAAGCAAATATTCCAGATCAAGAAGTAATGTACAATGATTCAAAGGCAGAATTCTTGATAAAATGAAAACAGTTTTTTGGTACACAGGAAAAGATAGAGTGGGTATCTGTTAATAAAGACATTAAATTTTAGTCTAGAGGTAAATCAGTGCTAGGAAAAAGGTACTAAAATAATTAACAAGATACTTTATTACGAAGTTTTAAGTTTAACATAGTCATCAGGGGAATTCAGAAGGCTATGCAACAGAATGTCAAAGCCTACAGTGGCCTTTCCTTATAAGAATCTACCCCCTTAATTTTCTTTAAAATATTCACTTTTTGTCTACCTTATGGGGCCATAAATGTGCCAAACAATACCAATCATAGCATGTTGAATTTGAATAATAACATACTGAATTCAGCATGTCAGTGCTTTTTAATGCAAAATATTTTAATACTGTTCATACAATGAGTTACACAGAAAATAATGTTGCATTTCCACATATTTAAAATCAAAATTATTATTCTTTTGAAATATCAGTAGTTATATTATTATTATGTATTTTCCAAATTACTAAGTAAATATTAAAAATCAGATTTTACTTTAAAGGAAGCACAACTTTATCCATTGTATGATAGGGAAAGTGAAAATTCCTACTTCACAGGATAAAATTTCTGAAAGAAGGGGGAAATAGGTTACCTTTGCAATAATTACTTCTTTCTTCAAAATCTTCATAGCATAATATTTTCCACTTGCCTTCTCTCGAACCAAAATCACTTTTCCAAAAGTGCCTTTACCCAACAGTTTCAAATAGTCAAAGTCATTCATTGTCTGGAAAGGGACAAATGAAAAATGAGTAATGAAAATTAAGTAATGAATGGTTCACACAATCACATAGAACTGAAGTATACTTTAAAGATCTCTCTTTTTATAGATATCAAGCCCGGAGAAGTTTTACATTTTTCTTAAGGTCATATAAAAAATGGCACAGCCACTATGATAGCACATAATTGATTTATACAAACAAATAGATGCTTAGATATAAAATTAACTCAATACAAACTGAGCACTAAATATTGACATTTTAATATTTTGTAGCTAAGTCAGCAAAATATTACTTAAGTCTCAAACTATCTAAAGATTTTTAAAATATGTTTCTAACCTATTATTCCAGTAAATCTTACATTACTTTCCCTCACACACTTAGGTTCCAGCCAAAAATATATTTGCTGTCTCCCATTCATATAAATATGTAAATATTGCCTCCCATCCCTGGAACATACTCTCTACTCTCCTCTTATAATCTCTAGCTTCCTTTTAGGCTCCACTCAAATGCTATTTCCTACATGAGGCCATTCCTAATTCCCCCTAGTTATCAATGCTCTCCCCTCTATTGCTTCGTATTCACTTTATTTTTTATGATGACTTATCTGGGTATATGACATCTTTTCCCAGTATATTCTTTGAGGCAGGGCCTGTTTCATGTTTGTCTTTGTATCTTCTGACAACAGCGTCTAGTATACACCAGGTATATGATAAATGTTTTTTTAAATAAATGAATAAAGCTTTATTTGAGGGAAAAGCCCTACATTTTGATCAATGGACACATTTGCTAATCAAAACACCATGCTGGGTTCTATGGAGGCAGCTAAGTGGTGCAATGGATAGAACACTGGAGCTGGAGTTAGGAAGGTCTGAGTTCAAATGTGGCCTGAGAAACATACAAGCTGTATAACCCTGGGCATGTCAATTAGATGTTTCAGTTTCCCTATTTGTAAAATGGAGATAACAATACCAACTCCCAGAGTTGTTGTGAGGATCAAATGAGATAACAATAGCATGCTTAGCACAGTGCCTAGCACATAGTAAGGGCTATCTAAATGTTAGCAATTATTATTATTATCATTACTGTGGGAGACACAAAAACTTCAAGATACAATTCAGTGGTCTGCAGGCAGGTATGTGTGTGTCTAAACGGCTATGTATATTTATATATAAAAAGCCCACTGAGTGGTTTAATATAAGTCAGACCGAGATAGTTAGGGAAGACTTTCTGAAAGAGGTAGGAAAAGAGGTATTCAAGCTTTTCTATAATTGAAAAACACACAGGATTTTGATAAAGAGGTAAGTAAACAGAATTCCAAGTGAGCAAGTACATGAAGACGGAAATGCAAGAGACATATCAAAAAAACAATGATGGGGCAGCTAGGTGGCGCAGTGGATAGAGCTCTGGCCCTGAAGTCAGGAGGACCTGAGTTCAAATCCAGACTCATACCAAACACTAGACACTTACTAGCTGTGTGACCCTGGGCAAATCACTTAACTCCAATTGCCTAAACAAAAAAAAATACTTTTTTGGGTCCCATGAAAGGTTAAGTATAGTAGTGATAAAAAATTTGAAAAGGAAACTAAAGGCTAGACTGTGGGGGGCTTTGAATGTAAAGCTAAGTAAGGTACTTGGACTTTGTCCTATAGTCAACAGGGTGTTATCATAAGTTTGTTTTGAATTTGCCTCTTTTAACTCTTATTTTTTCCCTTTTACTACTAGTCAAGAGGATGACACTTAAAAATTACATTTTGTATCTTCTACATTCTCAGCATTTCCATAAAATACCTTATACAATGACAGTCAATAAATTTTTGTTAATGATAATTAAATATCACTGATTATGAATATACAATTTGCAGTGCAGAAAAAAAAAGGTATTTGTTCAATGGCCATACCCAATTTCTAATTGATAATGAATTAAAAACGGACATCTAAATATTTAATATAGTTGTAAGAAGACCATTACATCATTTAAATATGTGTCATACTGTATGTAGTGTGAATATGAATTGTCCCAAAACTTATCATCCTGCAAGTTGAAATTAACTCTGAAACTCACACTTCCTCAGCACTTACTGTATCTAGATTCCCCCACCTCCCTCTGATGGGAGAGGGTGGGGGATGGCAGTGGACATCTTGGAGCTTCTGCCATCCCCTCCTTCTGAGGAGGACACCAGAAAATTCACCTCATCATTTCCTACCTCACTGATCTCCTGGATTTCATGATCTCCAGAAACTCAGAATTCTACAAAATGAATTCAACTTTGTAACTCACACCTCCTCAGATTATTTCTCATTGTAGCTGTATGACTTCATAATGCCTCCATGTGACCTCATTGAGGGCAGGGACTATCTTTTGCCTTTTTTTTTTTTATTCCCAGCATCTGGCACAATTCCTGGCACATAGTAAACATTTAATAAATGTTTATTGGGGGGCAGCTAAGTGGCTCAGTGGACAGAGCACTGGCCCTGGAGTCAGGAGGACCTAAGTTCAAATCCGGCCTCAGACCAAACACTTGACACATACTAGCTGTGTGACCCTGGGCAGGTCACTTAACCCCAATTGCCTAAAAAAAAAAAAGTTTATTGATTCTAACTCCTTGATTCCAGTACAGGCCAAATTGGCCTATAAGGGACATCCCAGGAAACATGAACCAGAAGCTTCCCTGGAAACTTCTAGGACCTCCAGGAACATGATGACACAATAATTGTGTAGTGGCAGATATGATGACTCCTTGGTTCTTTCCATCCATGTGGTGTCTCAGCATCTCAAATTCCACCCAAATATGGAGTCATCATGTTTAGAGTGTTCCCAGAAAATGTCCAGGTGGGGTCTAGGCTCATGCTCCCTAAAATGACTCAATGAAACAATCCAACCTCTATTATAAAAAAAGAGTATTTTATTTTCATTTTTAGGTAAAGATTAAGAAATTACATATAAAATTATGTATAACTACATAGATATTATTCTCAACATAATGTCAGTTTAGATCTCCATAATATTCTATTACTTAGAGTTTCAATTGCATGTGCTTCATTTGCTATTTGAAAGCACTACCAAAAAATGATGTGCATACTATGTGTTCTAAATATATCTAAATACATAGCCTGGGAGTCAGGAGGACCTGAGTTCAAAACCGGCCTCAGACACCTGACATTTGCTAACTGTGTGACCCTGGGCAACTCACTTTAACCCCAATTGGCTAACCCCACCCAAAAAAGAGAGGAAAAGAATAAATAAATAAATAAATATGCCTATATATTAAAAAAATGCAATCACCACACTCTGACCTAATTCACAGATAATAAGTATAAATTAAAAAATATATAAAATGCTTTGGAATTCAAAGGAAAGATGAAATAATTTTGAGATATGACAATTTGCCGTAAGAACTATAATTCTTAGGTATAAAAAGGTAAAAAAAAAAAGTATGACAGGCCTAATTCTGAATTTCACAGCTTCTGTCAGTTTGACTGTCAACCTTTTTTCTTTGTAATATGCATTTTGCATAGCAATAAATATTAGTATAAAAAAAATCCTAGTGACAAAGTCAGAAACAGACTTCAGATCTATTTTGACAAAACTCTTCAGAATATTTAAAAAGCATCAGTGTAACCAAATGCTCATATTCTGCCAAAATTACAAAGTATTTGTCTGAATTTTGTAATCTGAATGTAACTTGATTTAGTATTCTAACCATGATACATTGCTTAGATAACAAAAGATTTTCATTTGTGCAGGGTATCAAAGGACAAGGCAAAAACTTACATTTAAACTGAGAAAGTAAAAACTTTCCATAAAATCAGTCTTCCAATCACTAACCTCAAGAATTAATTATTAAAATTCCAGTTTATTAAGTTACATATTTTGATAAGTTGAAGACTTAGTATCACTAATGTTAAATATCCTGTATATTCTTTTGACTGTTTTTCTAGTCAAGGAAAGCAAACATTCTCTTAACAAGAGAAAGGAAAAAAGAAAAGGCACATTAATTAAGAGATGAAGAATAAGATTTATAATCTAATTTAACAATTTAGATATTAAAATTAAACATGTATTCATAGTAAAGGACAATTCAAACTCTATTACAAATAAATACTTTTATTTTCAGTTTTAGATAAAGAAATAAGATACCACTTAGTACACAAGATATGACTTAGCAAAGTTGTCCAAAAAAGTAAAATTATATATCCCAAACCCTGTAATTTATAATTTTTTAAGTGGGATATATGTCATAGTGGATAACTCTGGGATCCTGTCTCAGCCAATCCAAAGCAGACTAGAGTAGAAAAGACCTGCAGTGATAATTTAGTCATGTCAAGCAACAGACCAAGACAAGCCTCCTGTTTATCAGAAATTACCAAGGCAAACATACCACAGCAATATTTTTGTACTAAATGTCTGTCTATCTGGGCATTAGGTACTCTAGCATCTACTCAGCACAAATACCCATGAGTCAATTCTCCACTTCCTGCCTTTCTGCTTCCTGTTCTCTCCTACCAAAAGTTAATACAGAATAATGATAAGATAAATATTCTTAACGTTGTCTCCAAAATACTAAGTTTATGACATAAAAGGATTTAATTTTAAAATCTAGATGTCACTATACATATCAGTGAATCAGCTGCCCCCATAGAACCCAGCATGGTGTTTTGATTAGCAAATGTGTCCATTGATCAAAACGTAGGGCTTTTCCCTCAAATAAAGCTTTATTCATTTATTTAAAAAAACATTTATCATATACCTGGTGTATACTAAGTGAATGTAAATCATTCACTGATATGTATAGAGTGATCACTTTATGAGTATGCTTATTTAAAGGAATTATTCTGATAATGACATTAAGTATTAAAGTTCTTCTCATCTAGTCCAAACCTCTCATTTAACAGATGAGAAAAATGAGGCCCACAGTGGTTTACTTCACAACTTCACAAAAGTAAAAAATGACAAAAGCAGGATGTGAATTCAAATTTCCCAACTCTAAGTCCAATATACAACCATGACACAATGGAGCCTAGCATAATGCCTGACAAATAGTAGAATGATGTAAGAAATAGATTCTTGCTTGATTCTGAGTGGAAGGCACTTACAAAGCCCTGGCCTTAACCAAAGAGAAAATGTGCTTGGAATTGTTTGGAAATGATAAACAGAGAGAAGACACCAGGATTAAGAGTGATTAGGAAGTTACTGTAGAAAGTGGGATTTTAGCAGGAAGCTGAGAAAAGCCAGGAAAGATGGGAGTTGGAGATGAGGAGAGAGAGCATTCCAGGAACAGGAAAAGCCAGTGAAAAAAATGAGTTGGGAGGTCAAGAGTCTTGTTTAAGGAACAATAAGAAGGCCAATGTTACTGGATCACAGAATACATGGGAGGGACTGAGGGTGGAGAGAAAATATAAAAAGTCTGCAAAGGTGGATAGGGAGGAGGAAATAGTTTATGATAGTGTCCAACTTGCACTTTAGGAAAAAATACTTTGACAGCCAAATGGAAGACAGAATAGAATAGGGAGAGACTTATGGCAAGAAAACCATTCAGCCTAATATAGCCATAATGTGGGCATGATGTCATCACTTAGGATGACGATCCAGCACCAGGGTGAATGCAGTGGTCAGAGGAAAGGTACATGAACAGAGATGCTGTGAAGGAAAAACTGACAGTAACTGGCACTAGGCTGTACATAGGAGGTAAGAGAGAGGAGTTGAGTGTAACACCTAGATAAAAGCCTGGGTGACATGGAGGATGCCGGTGTCCTCAACAGTAATAAGTTAGCTGGGAAAAAGGGATGGTCTGAGGGATAAATAATGAACTCTGTTTTGGACATGCTGAGCTTAAGATATCTACAGAGTTCAAGATGTTTAATAGGCAGTTAGAAAAGTGAAAATAAAGGAGAGTTAGAAACTTTGGAGCTGGATAAAAAGATTCAAGAATCATTAGCATAGAGATGATAACTGAAGTTATGAAAGCTGCTGAGAGCAACAAGTGAAATACTATAGAGGGAAAAGATAAGAGAGAACAGGATGAAGCCCTATGGGACACCCATAGTTAGCAAGTGTGACTTAGATTTAAAAAATAAACAAACAAAAAAAACAGCAAAGGATAGGCAGGAGAACTAGGAGAGAGTAATGTTAAGAAAACCTAGAGAGAAAAGAGTGTCAAGGAGAAGATGCTGATGAATAGAAAGGCTTCAGAAAGGTAAAGAAGGATGAAAACAGAAAGGTTTGGCCAGGAACCAAAGGAGTTGATCAGTAGGAGAGTCACATGGCCAGGTCTATCTCTAAGAAAAATCATGTTGGTATTGGTGTGGAGGCTAGAGTGGAGTGGGGACAGAAGTGAGTCAGAGACATATTAGAAGGCCATTGTAATAATATATGTGAGATTCCTCAATATCCCTAGTCCCCCATATCCGAGCTGTTGCCAAGGCTTGTCAATATCTCTGCAACATCTCCAATAAAACCATTCTCATCCGACTGCCACCATTCTAGTGTAAGCTCTCATCACCTCATGTCTAGATTACTGCAACAACCTGCTGCTGTATCTACCTGCCTCAGGTTTCTCTTCATTCCAATCCAGCTCTATTCAGCCATAAAAATGATTTTCCTAAAGCACAGGTTCAATCATGTCAACCCTATAGCTCCCTATTCTCTCCAAAACAAATACAAAATACACTATTTGGCATTCAAAGCCCTTCAAAACTTAGTGCCCTCCTACCTTTCCAGTCTTCTTATACCTTTGAATGTTCTCCCTCTTCATCTCCACTTAGTGGCTTTCCTAGCCTCCTTTTGAGTACCAACTAAAATCCCATTTTCTATAGGCAGCTTCAATTCCAGTGCCTTTTCTCTGTAAATTATTTCGTAGTTATCCTGTATATAACTTGCTTCATATATATTTGTTTGCATGTTGTCTCCCCCATTAGATTTAAAGTTCCTTGAGAGCGAGGAATATCTTTTGATTCTTTTTGTATCCTCAGTACTTAGCACAGTCCCTGGCACATAGCAGTCACTTAAAAATATTGACTGATTAAAATATATTGACTGCTTTGGGCCTGAACTAAGGTGACAGCTGCGTAAATGAAGTGAAGGGGCTGCCTGCAAGAGATATTGTGAAGGTAGAAATAGGAAGGCGTGGCAATTAATTAGGAATACAGGAGTGAGAGGGAGTGAGGAGTCTAGAATAATAATAAGGCAAGCCTAAGACACCAGAAGAATGGTGATACCTTCAGCAAAATAGGGAAGTTTGGGGAAAAAAGGTGCTTTTGGCAGGAAAGGCAACAAATTCTGTTTTAGGCAGGCTGAGTTTGAGATGTTTCCAAAATATCCAGTTTGAAATGTCCAACAGGCAGCTGGTAATGTGGAACTAAAGCTTAAGGAAGAGACTGAGACTAGAGCTATAGCCCTATAACCTATGTGCACAGAAATAGTAAAACCTATAGGAACTGATGAGGTTACAGAACCCAGGTCAAAGCTTTGAAGAATAACAACAGTTAGAGTAGTGAGAAGGAGGATAAATTAGCAGAGGAGACTGAAGAGTTGGTAAAGTCAGATGGATTAGCAACTACCTAACCCCATTCAAAAATTTTGATTAATCGAGAGATTCAAAACTGGCTCTGTCCTTAGCCCCTTCATGTTAAATATTTTTATCAATGCTTAGAATGGAGACATTGATGACATGCTTATAACATTTGCTGACAGAGGTAGGGGGAACAGGTCATATTTCAGATAAAAGCATATCCAAAAGGAAACAATGGGACAAATCTAATAGGAATCCAAGATGAAATTTAGTGGGTATAAATGTGAAACTTAGTTCTAAAATTTTTTAAAAACCAACTTATCTCTTTCCCTTCCTATTTCCCTATTGTGTAAGATAGATTTCTATATACAACAGTTTGTATATGTATTCTTCCCTCTTTGAACCAACTCTAGTGAGAGTAAGGTTGAAGCACTGCCCGCCATCCCACCCCCCATTTTCCTCTTCACTATAAAAGCTCTTCTTCGTATGCTTCTTTTACATTAGATGATTTTCCCCAATCTAATATTCCTTTCCCCCTTCTCCCCTCTAAATTTTTTTTAGATCAACCCAACATAATTGACTTACATTCATGTCCTCTATGTAGACTCCTTCTAAGTGCCCTAATACTGATAAAAGTTCTAAAGAGTTACATATATCATCTTCCCAAATAGGAATGTAAACAGTTTAACTTTAAGTCCCTTACGATTAGTATTTCATGTTTACCTTTGTATGCTTCTCTTGACTTATGTTTAAATGTAATATTTTCTATTCAGTTCAAGTCTTTTCATCAGTAACGCCTGGAAGTCCTCTATCATTAAATATCATTTTTCCCCTTAAGGATTATATTCAGTTTTGATGGATAGGTTATTCTTAATTCCTAGCTTCTTTGCCTTCTAGAATATCATATTCCAAGCCCTCCACTACTTTATTATGGAAGCCACTAAATCTTGCATAATCTTGACTGTGGCTCCACAATATATTAATTATTTCCTTCTAGCTGCATGCAATATTTTCTCCTTGATCTGAATCTCTGGAATGTGGCTGTAATATTCCTGGAAGTTTTCATTTGTGGATCTCTTTCTAAAAGTGATAGGTAGATTCTTTAATTTCTATTTTACCCTCTGGATCTAAGATACCAGGACAGTTTTCTGTAATAATTTATTGAAATATGATATGTAGGCTATTTTTCATTTATGGTTTTCAGTTAGTTCAGATAATTTTAAAATTATCTCTCCTTCATCTATTTTCCTGGTCAATTGTTTTCCCAATGAGATAGTTCACATTTTCTTCTATTTTTTCATTGTTTTGACTTTGTTTGATTGATTTTGAAGTCTCATGGGAGTCATTGGTTTCCAGGTGCTAAATTCTAATTTTTAAGGAATTATTTTCTTTAATGAGATTTTATACCTCTTTTTCCATTTGGCCAATTCTGCTTTTTAAGGAGTTCTTTTCTTCAGTGAATTTCTGCACCCCTTTTACATTTGGCCTACTCTGCTTTTAAGGGAGTTTTCCTCTTCAGTGAATTTTTGTGCATCCTTTATGATTAGGTCAATTCTGCCTTTTTAAGGTTTTACTTTCTTCAGTATTTTTTGCCTCTTTTACCAAGTTGCTGATTCTCTTTTCATCATTTTCATTTCATTTCTTTTCTCAATTTTCCCTCTACTACTCTTATCTCTTTCTTTAATTCTGCCAAGAATTTTGCAGGCTTTGAGCCTAATTAGCACTTTTCTTTGAGGCTTTGCTTGTATGTTTTATCACATTGTTGTCTTCAAAGATTATGTCTTAGTCTTCCCTGCCACTGCAGTAGCTTTTTATGCTGAAGTTCTTCTTTGTTGTTTGCTCACTTTCCCAGCATACTTCTTTACTTTGATCTTTACGTTAAAATTAGACTCTGTTCACCTTGGGAATGGGGAGGCACTGTACTAAGCTTCATGCTTTTTTGTGCTGCTGTTTTCAGAGCTAGTTCTAGTGGTCTGCAAGTTTTAAGTGCTTCCAAGGGTAGGGGATCTTCTTAAAGGATCTGTGAGGGCCTTTCTGACACTAACCTGCTGGGTCTATCGGTAACATAACCTAAGTAATATTTCCTTCCAAGCACCCTCAGAGCCTAAACTAATAAAAAATGCATTATAAAAACGACAACACTTATTTCTTTAGATGTCTCTTAAAATGACATTGCCTTTAAAAGTAATTGGCTTCTTAATTTTCTATAATCCGGGGGGAGGAGGGGGTGCGCGCAGCCACGGCGAGGGGAGACGTGTATCGCTGTCATAAAAATATGTAAACTTACAACCATTAATTGGTAGACTGAAACAACAAGGAGAAAAAGCTTTTGCTTCCCCAGCATTGGCTCAGGGGGAAAAAAAGTCTCTATTTCCAAGACTGCTCACTTTCCTGGACATCAAAGGTGCTAGGGAACCAACAAGGAAGTAAACCAGAACCATTTCTGTTTCTGCTTTCTGAAAAACATAGAATGCCAAATGGAAAAGGACCAAGTCATTAGGGAAAGACATTTATTTCCAAGTTTCTAAAACAGTATTAAAAACAAGGAGAAAAATGGTACAGTACTTAACAGTATCCTTTTGCTTCTTGGCATATCAGTCACAACTCCTTAACAATAAACCACATCAGCATTCAGTGCTAAGAGTGCTGAACCATAGAAACAAAGTGATATTACAGTCAATTTGTTTTTAAACAACACAAGAAAGTTTAGCTTCACCTGAACAGAACCACCCCATATGTTTGCATATCATATGGTTAACTGACTGACACCTTTTTACAAACAGCACTTTTTAGCATATTTCTTCTAGGCAAATTAGGGATGTGTTGAATAGTCTAACAAGTCATCATTGTGTTTTCCTACCTTTCTTTTATGATGAGTTGTAGAAGCATCCATTTCCTCCTCTCCTATATTATCAATTTGTGAAGTCGGACTACAGTTCATTCTCTCTTCTTCTTGCCTCTGAAGTCTGTCTGCTACAGCCTGGATAGCTTCTGTCCATTCTTCCCTAAGAATTGTAAATGAAACTTCCTGTTAACAGAGGATTAGAAAAAAGGCACAAATAGTTTCCAGTTGTAGAACTAGGTAAAGAAAACTAATCTGACTTACACATATTTTGTTTTGAAGAAAAGACTAATTCTAAAAGAGTTCAGCAGTAGAGGCTAAACGTTGGTGAGTGCTATGGGGCAGCGGAGGGGAGGGGTAAGGAGAGGCAAAGAAGTAGTTAAAAGAGGCCCAAAAATAGGACTACAGAGAAAAATATTTTTAAATTTTAAATTCAAAAAGCAGTCCCATTTATTCTCAATTATCTATAATGAATTTAATTACATTATGACTTTTTGCATCAAATTTTCAATTTTTGATATAATTATGCCCTTTTAAAAAATACAATCAGGATCTTTACTTGGTATTGCTCAGGTGGCAATGTAAGAGAATACTTTTTAAAAACAGGCTTAAGTTTCAGAAAGTCTATGTCCTACTTTGAAAATTCTATGGGGGCTAGGAGTTAAGAATCAAGATCATTTGAACTCACTTCCTATAGCACATCCAAACCAAGGCTGATTGTTTCTGTTAGCTCAACAAAACTGTGAAGGCCATCTAGACTTGCAGTTGCTGGCTAAAACTGAATAGTATATTACATAGAAGGAACAGAACAGAGCAGTAACCAAATTAATCTTTAATGATTCAGAGTATAATGTACCCAAAATCCAAATCAATCTTGAAATTTAATAGTTAAAAAATTGACTATATGGACTAAATTAAAAGGATTTGATATTATAAGAAACCTCTAAAACAAAAAGACCAGGCAGGAAAAATATCAATCTTATCTCAAGTTCTATTTTAAATGGTCACATCCTATGGTCTTTGCACAAATTTGTTTAAAGGAAAAGACAGGGGGCAGCTATCCAGCACAGTGGATAGAGCACCTGCCCTGAAGTCAGGATGACCTGAGTTCAGATCTGGCCTCAGATCAAAGACTTGACACTTACTGGCTGTGTGACCCTGAGCAAGTCACTTAACCCCAACTGCCTAAAAATAAAAATTAAAAAAAATAAAATAAAGAAAAAGACAGGACTAGAGGAGGAAACACATGTCCAAAGAAAGGAAAATATACACTAAAAGTTGCCCAATATGTTTAAAAAGAAAAGGAAAAAACAAAAATGGAATAAAAAAAATCAGAAAATCTCAACAACATTAAAGAAACAGGGAGTAATACTGCCCCTCTAAATCATGTCTAAGTAACTAAGAATTCTAGAAAAAATGGAATATTCCTTTCCCTCATAAATTTACACATGATATTCAGATGCCTCTGTGCTTCCTAAGAATTTCTATCAAGAACCTAAGATTCTTCAATAATAACTTCCAAACACCACAGCTTTGCTTTAGGATGGTGCTTTTGATCAATCTGAGTAGAAATTCCATTCAATCCCAACATGGAGGGTGGAACAATGGGAAGAACTAGAAAGGGATGGCACAGTATAAAGAAAATAAATATTTTTTCAGTTTAGTTCAATTTTTGCAATACTGGTTTCACTATTTTGAAAAAGTATAATGAATTCTCCAAATATCTGATATATTCACATCCAAATATAACAACAAAAATACACTCAAATGACAACAATAAATGATTTGGTGATTATTCAATGTTTGAATTACTCATGCCACTTCTCTCCTTCATCCCAAATAGATAACTCACAGTTAACTGTTAAAAGAAGAGATAAAGAAGAGATAAAGATAGCCACTAAAGGAAATAAAATAATACTGGTTTTGTCTTACAAAGAACATAATGTGGTATTGATTATTGGGTGTTTAGTGTAATTGAATGATGTGTTTTGGACTCAATAGAAATTACTGCTCAGATTACCAGTGAGTGCCATAACAATTTTTGCCTAAGGATTTAAACAATGAAAGTGTGTGTTTGTATGTGTGTTGGAGAGGGGAACTACAAGGTAGGAGAAACAAGCATTTATTAAGTGCCTACTATGTGCCAGGCACTGTGCTAAGCACTTTTTACAAATATTATTTCACTCGATCCTCATGGGAGACATGTTCTGTTAATTATCCCCATTTTGCAGATGAGGAAAAGAGGCAGGCAAAGATTAAGTGACTTTCCCAGGGTCACATAGCTACTAAGTATCTAAGGCCACATTTGAACTCTGAACTTTCTGAATTCAGGCCCAGCATTCTACCCACTGTATCACGTAGCTGCCATAAATAAGAAAACAGAAGAATCAAATCATTTCTCAAATGGAAGTAGTTTGGTTATTAGTCAACCAAGAATCATGTGTTAAGTGCTTGCTATGCACTAGGCACTGTGTAAGCACTGGGGATACCAAGGAATGGTCTCAATAACATCACATTCTGATGACAAAGGCCTGTGAAAATAGCATGTGTGTGTATGTGTGTGTGTGTGTGTGTATAAAAACATACAAATATGTGCGTATATGTATACATATGTATACACATATATGTGTGTGTGTATATATACATATATATATGTGTATATATATATATGTACACACACACACACACACACACACACACACACACACAGAGTAAATTGGAGGTAATTTCAGAGGAAAGATTCTGACATTAAAGGGGACCTGGAAAGTATTATTGGCAAAAGGTGAGAACTTATTTGTGAACTGAAGGAAGCCAGGGAATCCAGGAGGCAGAGATAAGAAGGGAGAACATTCCAGGCACAGCAGACAGCCAAAGAAAAGGCAGGGTTGGGAGGTAGAATGTCTGGTGCGAGGAACAGCAAGAAGGCCAGTGCCACTAGAATGCAGAGTCCATTGAAGGAAAGAAAGTATAAGAAGACTGAAAAGGTACAGGTTATAAAAGAGCATAAAAACCAAATCATGACATATTTATTTGATCCTGGAGATAATGGGAAGCCTCACTTTGATGATAGCTGAATGAAGGACAGACTGAAGTAGAGAAACTTGAAATAGGTAGAAAGAGTCTGATTTCTAAAAAGTTCTATTTTCTCTTATAAGCTACATCCTATTGATAGACTTATGAACCTAGTAAACATGAAATAGTCTGAAACAAATTTCAAAAACATTTTATCCTATGGAGGCTAAAGAAGAAATTCTTACAGGCCACCTGGGAATAGTATTATTCTAAGAGTGGTAAAAGTATAAAAAAATTTAATTTTAGTGAACATATAAAACTGAATTCACATTATCTGACAATGCAAGCCTGAAAAATACTTTTAAGGGAAAAGAGAACAATTTATTTGAGTAAAATATTCATTCTTCCTTTTTTTTTCAGCATTTGTGCTTCCTATTCAAGGTCTATTTCTGTAATTTATCAGGTCTACTTATTTATCTATCATAATTGAAAAAAAGAACACAAAGAAGCAAAAACTATATTTATAGGTATAAAGCCAATTATCCACCTGTGGAGTGAATGACAACCCCCCCAAACTTACAAAAAAAAAAAAGCAAGTGACCTTTCCTCTGGAGTATCCACATGAAATGTTCGTTCTATAACAGTGGTCCACTGGAGGCATCTGATAATAAATGTATTTGGCTTTGGTCGTTCTGTTTTCATGAGTTGGCATTCTAAAAATAAAAGATGTTTCTGTAAATATTTTTGCTCAAATAACATAGCAAATGTTTTTTAATATTAAGTCTATATACATTATATGGGAGAAGATATATATTTATATGTATTGATATGTATATCAAACTACTAAAATCTTATGGAAATTTTAACAACTTTTACTGCCTACCTCCCTCTTTGCTTACCAAATAAAGTGAAACTCAACAGCTTTCAAAAACCTCCTACCATCTGAACCTAAAGTACTATGCCACTGGGATCTCCTCCTGTTATGGCCTTGTCATATTCTTTTTGGCCAAATTTGACTATTCGAAATTCTTTGAACATTCCCCCATAATTTACTTATGTCATTTCTTCCCACCCATCTGCCTTCCTCTCATCCTATCCCTCATCACTGGTTTTCAAATTTTTTTTTCACCATAAATGGCCCAGCTAAAATACCAACTCCTTTAAGAAGCCTTCTTTGATCACCCAACCTCATTTAACTCATAAAACTGCTGATTTATTCTATTTTTTGTGATCCTTATATCATACTGCCTTGTACTGTACTTATTCCTATACATCCTCCTAAAACTTTTTCTTCAGGGCAACAACTATATTATATATGCTTAACACAAAACACTGCACATAAGTACTCAATAAATGTTTGTCAAATAAATATATTAGTAATCAAAACAGTATATTTCAAACATAATGATTATGGTTACAATTCAATCTCCATTTAAAAAAAAATTCTTGATATTTTCGATTTCTTACATTGCCATTGTTATCACAAGTATTCCTCCTCCCATCCCTCCCAAAAAGCCATCCATATGACAACTAGAGAGGAAATAGGAATTCAGCACAATGATTGATCCACTGAAGTTCAAGTCTAAAACCACATGCAATGTGCAACACCTGTAGAACTCTTCCCTCCAAAAAGGGGTAAGCAGGTCAGGGAATTTCTTCTCATCTCTCCATTCCAGTCCTGCCTTATCTTGAGAAAGACGTTACATTAACTTTTGATTTGGGGCATGTGGTTATTCTTTCAATTTATGTTGTTGTCCCTGTGTATAGAGTTGTCTTAGCTCTGCTTACTTCCACTCTATCAATCACTACAGATCCTTCCATGCTTCTCTTTATTTATCACACACATCATTTCTTATAGTACAATTATACTCCATAACATTCGGGTTTCACAATTTACTTGGGCATTCCCCAATGGATGGGTACCTACTCTGTTTCCACTTCTTAGCTATCATAGAAAGTGCCACTATAAATAAATAATTTGAAGTTTTTGTCAACCTCCATTATTACAACTCTCTTCTCATTTTAGGTCTTTATATCCAAGGATGTGCTGGTAAATTTTTAACAACTGGCTTTCTAAGGAAAGAACAGAAGGAGAGGGCGGGGAGAATTGTACGTTCCACCCACTCTTCTCTACCCCTTTCCTGAATCTATTCAAACACCAGAACAATAAATAAACCAAGCCCTGATCAATACCATTTTGTGATTTCTGAGGTTTGAATGCTCACACTCAAAATTTAAAAGTCATCCTTTAAGCATATGAGCTAACTCTAACACACAACATACTAGAAAACTATACCCCCACAGAGAAAGACTCAAGGTACTGAATGAGACACACATTTTCAGATACAGTCAATACAGAACTGGTTTTGATTGTCTATGCACATTTGCTAAGGATTTTGTTTTTGTTTTTCTTTCTTTTTTTTCAATCTGATTTTGAGGCCAGGGTCGCCAAAAATAAAAAAATTAAAGAAAGAAGATTCACTGAAACATTGTATGTACGAAAGAAGGTAAGGCAAAAGGAAATACAAACAGGATAGCTTTGAAAGTTACATGTTGGAATTTATTATTTACTTAAAAGGAAATGCAAGGTACACATAACAGAACCTTCCAGTTTCATGGTCCCTACCACCACACTTTCAAAAAAAAGAAGAAAGCTATAGGCCCTTGGTCAAGCCAACATCATTTCATGCCTGGAATACTGCAATCATATTTCCTAATTCATCTCTCTACTTCAAATCAAAACTCACAAAGATTTGACTTCCTCTGCATATCAATTGTGCATGCCAACATGAAATTAATCTTAAAAAGTCATTTTAGTCACCTGAACAAAAACTTTAATAGTTCTTTCCATGCTTCCTATAAAGTTCAAACAAGGTGGACTAGTATCTGTGGCATTCTATCCATGACACAGCTCTTGCCTGCTTTTAGTTCCTTTTATTCCCTATAAAAACCCTTCTTTCCTGTCAAATTTGTTTCTTTCTTGTGTCACAAACATACCACGACCCTTCCTAAATCTAGGCCTTTTTCCACCAAGGCTGAAATTGTCTTGCTGGTCCTCTTTCTACCTAACAGCCTCACGTCCTTTAAAGTCTGGTTCTTAGAGGAAAAAGCCATATGACATATAGATTTGTATTTCATATAGCATGTAGAGCATAGTGCCTTGTATCTAGAAGTCAAAGAATAAATATTTGTCAAATGACTTAATAGAAGATTTTAAAAGGAATAAATAAATGAAAATAATGGATTAATTAGGTTAGTAAGTGGATGAAGAGGTATTTGAATTTTCACATATTTTATGTTGTTTTAGCAGACATAGATTCAGGCAACACTTCCAAATATAGTACTTATAACTTAGAAAAAGCATCATTTAAATGAACAATTATCATTTGCACTCAGGCCAAAAATAGTAGTACAGTACAGCAGACGAGCACTGGATGGTGGAAACTTGGGTTTGAGCCTCAGCTCTGCTACTCCCTCACATTGTGTAACTTTGGAACAGGAATAATCTTTGGAGGCTCACTTTCCAGATTTAAAGGTGAGGAAAAAACAGAAAACAGAAAGGAACTACCAGATGAAGTAGGAATAGTAATACTAACATACTTATAACACGAAGTAGAAACGATTTTTAAAAAAACTTAAGTACTATACACATATAAATAAATGATTATTACTATTACTAATTTGGGAATCTTTCTTTAAATAACAGATACATAAGTATCAAAATGATCTGGGTTGAAGGATTGATGAGAGGGAAATTTGGTTCATGTTCCAAACTGCTTTCACTCACCCTTCCTATATTTTCTAACTCTTGTACAAACCCAATAAGTTTTTTATAGCCAAACTCCTTGACCATCTCCAACTGTAGACTCTGTCCTGCTGCATCCTTTCCTTCAAGTAAATAATCCTTTATTTCATTCTGTCTTTAAATAAGAATGGAAGAATGGTCATTTTAAAACATTTGAGGTGCCAGACAATTCCTGGCTCAGGCCTCTTGGTGCCACTGTGTTAAGAGAAGGATTGTGATGAGAAAAAACTCTGGCTCAGACTTCCTGTCACCACTGTGAGAAAGAAGACATTGCACGAGGCTTTATTTTGAGTGCCCCGACATTGTTTCTGGAAACTCAAAGGTCATAACACCTGCAGAATTAAGGCTGGGAAAGAAGCCACAGCTCCTGCTTTGACCAGCTGGCAGATGTCAGTATCTTCCCTCTTCTGTTACTTGTTCCAAAACATCTATGGCCCCTCTTCTCTTGCTTTCTGTAAAATTTCTGTAAAACACAAAATCTTTCCTATATTGATTATTTATTCACATTCTATATAAAGTTGCTGAAGCTGAAGCTCTTGGTTCTGTAACTTATGAGCCTGTGCTCTGAGAGTAAATAAAATCTGCAAATAACTATCTCTGAATGTTGATTTGATGATTGGCAGCAGTATCTAATTAATGAACCCTTGGATAGTTTTTATCACAGAGGGCAGGCAGGACCATAGATTTAGTGCTAGAAAGGCCCTTAGAAGCCGTATGATCCACCTCTCTTATTTTAATGATGAGAAAATTGAGGTCCATAGGTTGGGTGTGTTGTCTAAAATCATAAAAAGTAACAGGGGTGAGCTATGAACCCAGGTACTTTAATTCAAAATTTAAGTGTTCACTCCACTGGAACATGATTCCTCTCCTAGGAATGTGGGGTTCAGGCCAATCAGAGAGCAGTATAAAGGCACTAGGCAAATCTGGGCAGGGAAAAAAAGACTGTAAGAGGTGGAAAGGGGGAATTGGAAAGGTGACCAAAAAATTGGCTTCCTAACTTTGAATTTTGCCATTAGTCAGGTGCCAAGAATCATCTTGTAGGTTGCCCTTAGATTGCTGATAACTGCTCCATAGCTGAGCTTTTGATACTAGATGCAAACTGGTGGTTTTGTTCTTGCTGCCTATCTGATTTACATAATTTCCATCCACATTTTCTGACTTCCATATCTCATCTTATGTAACCAAGAGCAAAATTTTTCCTATCGAGAAATTATTATAAGTAGTAACAATACTTGAAGTGTGCTTACTGGCCTGTCATTATATACATTTCTTATCATGATAAAACATGCACAATTTTTTAAAGGGCAAAGCTTACAAAATTATTTCACTGAAACAATTATCAGAAATTAAAACAGAATGAGAAAAAGATGTTAAGAACTACAATTAAATGAAGGTTAATGCTACACATGTGACTTCTAAAAGTTACCATGCTAAATACTATTTAAATACAGCACTTTTAATTCTCAGCAGGCATTAACTGCTGGAATTTATTAGAGTGCTAAGAGTTCAGCCCAAGGCTACCACTTTAGTCGCCATTCCCAGGCTAAATGAATTACTGAGAAGTGAAGTACTTCAATACTACATTTTGAAGAATGTTTTTCAAAATTCAGAAGAGCAAAAAACAGTTGGAACTCTAAATTATTGTTCAAAAACTGAGTAAGCCAGGAAAGCGAAGAACTCAACAACTCGTGAGTTCTTTTATGTCAGCCCTCCACAACTAGGAATCACAAACATGCGCAAATACTAGCTACAGGAAAATAAAAAGGAGCAATTAGTTTTAAGACTATTTCACATCACACTGACCCAAATGCTTAAAGGGAATTTATCAAGCCAATTCCAGAATCTTTCTTGATTTTTAACAGTATTTTTTCTTTCACTGGAGTCACAACCACCTTCAGTCAAATATAATTTTAAAACCCCAAGAAAAAAATAGGAAAGAATTTTGCAAATATATGGACAAAATATGTATATTTGGAGAAATAATTCAACATGCCTAAATAAGCAACGGCTATTGTAAAAAGTATAAAGTAATTAGGATTATTTATCATAAAACATAGCTTGATACTCTTTATTACATTTCAAGTGAGCTACTGCTCATACTTAAATTAGATAGCTATGCTAGTTAAACTCTCCTGAGCAACTCAAACTACAAGCTGTATTTCAAAACGTTGTTTACTTTACACCATTCTGAACCACAGATGACAAAGTTTGCTTGAAGCTGTAATTACTCTGTAAAGCTGGGAAGCCAATTAGAGGGCCTGAAACCTGCCAGTTCCAAAAAAAAAAAATTTAAAAAAATTAGAGATCATCTGTTCTGATTTTATTTAAAAGTTTAAGGTTTTAATTCAACAATTTTAACCATTTAAGTTCCAATTTTATTCTTTTTAATCAACCAATGTACAGAATGAAATAAAAAGCCAAAATAAAGGTACAATTCATTAGGTTATAAGTAAATATTTACTGCCATTTTAATAGAAATGGCATTATGATGACAAGGAACTACTATGAGTTCAGTAAGAACAATTATATATTGAACAAAAAGAAAACGAACATATAAAACACTATTCTTAGAGGTTATTTGAAATAAAATCAAAACATTTTACTTTTCTTACTATTCAGAAACAATATGACATATAAAGTCAAAATTTAATAATAGCAGAGAGAATGACTCATTCAACAAATACTAAATGCCAACAACATACAAGACACCATGAGGAATCCAAGAAATGTTATCTATCTTGGAGGAGATTACAACTTTGAGAAGGAAAGATATATCAACTAATGCCTACAAGTGTGTCAAGTGCCAAATATGAGTGATACATAAAGTATAAGCATATTCTACCTGGAAAAAGTGAAACAAGAAATACAAAAATCAAACAGTTAAGGAGGAAAGAATGGTAAAGAGAATAGATACATTAGACAGTAGTAAATCTTACCCAAGAACTGAATGTCTTAAAAATCAGAACAGGCTAAATGTAAAACAATGATTCAATTAAAGAATAAGATATATTAAAACAAAATTAAAGACTGAAAAAGAAAACAGAAGAAAATATATGAAATATAATAGCTAAAACAACTGACTTGAAAAACAGATAAAGGAGAGGACATAGAAGAATTAGCCTGCCTAAAAACCATGACAAAAAAATAATGATAATAATAACGCTTGAATACCATATTTTAAGAAATCACATAAGACTTGTCAGCTACCACAACAAAAGAGAGAAAAGGTTGGAATATAATATTCTAAAAGGCAAAATATACAGGCTTTAATGTAACAATAATCTATCTGGATAAACTAAGTAAAATGGGGGAGGGGAATGAGCTTTAATGAACTTAAGGATTTCCAAGCATTCCTGATGAAAAGGTCAGAATTGATTAAACATTTTAAAATGAATAAGCAGGAGTCAAAAGAAATATATTTGTTGAAACAGGAAGATTATATGTGGAAATGAATTGTTCACAACTGTTTGTTCACAATGGGATAATAAAGATATCTTCTCAGAACCTTAATGGTAGACTTCTTTAATAATGATGGTCTTAGGAGAAAAAAGAAATGGGAAAAGCAGGAGATTATATTGGGGAAGAAAGGAAGGGAAGGGAAATTGTATCATGTAACAGAGGTACAGAAGATAAAGAGTATTTAAATATGGTAAAAGGGGTGGAGGGAATGTGGAAGGAAATTATTATTGTGTGTAACAGAGGCAAACAGAGAAAGAATATTTACAAAACTTATTTCATTTCAACCAATAAAAGGAAAAAACACAGAGAATTACATGCAGGCATGTGCACACATGCAAAAATCATGGTGTAAATACATTAAGCCCAAAAGTAAAAAAGGAGGGAACAAGCAGAGAGAAGAAGAACATGATATGACAAAGAGAAAAAGACAGGTAAGGAAATCCTGATAAACAAAACAAACTCCAATACCAGAGGTGATAGCATGGGTGGGGGTGGGGGAATGTTTGAGGAAAAAGAGATAAAAAAAAAATAAGGAGGAAGAGCCAAGAAGACAAAATAGAAGGAAGAGGTACACTGAGCTCCCCCTTCAAAATATCCCCAAACAGATCTAGAAAATTTACCAGATGGAATCCCACTGCAGAAATCCAAGAAAAATTCAGTGAGTAACAGCTCCAGTAAGCATATAAAAAGAGACAAAGGTCTGCAGATACTGGAGGAACACTGGTGCAGAGCATAACAAGGGCAGATTGTGCAGGAGTGGCGGACCTCTATGGGGCACAGAGACAAAGGACAGGTGCAAACAGGCCGTATTTTTGCCCATTGACCACTACCAGGTCACAGATCAGGGCGGCCTAGCAAGGGGGCCTACATCACCAATATCACAGAGTAATCAGAGTACTCTTAGGGCCTAGGAAGTGTCCTGAGAAAGAAACAAGTTCAAAAGAAGAAAAAAAAAGCTGCAACAGTATAACTGAGAAAGAGCAGGGTCTCAGTTCCAGCCTGTACTCCAGTCTAAAGCTTGCAGAGAAACAATTAGAAGAGGAATCCTAAACCAAAGAGAAGCTGACAGTTGAATCACTATAAACCTGAGGTAGATAACAGTAGCTGAGTCAAAGAAAATCTACTTCATGCTCAGACTCAAATCTAGGTGAGGAATATCCAGTTATAGGTAACAATCTGAATTTGTTCTGAATCAGACCACTCTGGGAACTCTGAAAGCTCAGATGTCCTCAGTCTGAGCTGTCTGTGAGATCTTGGAACACTCAATACCCCAAGAAAGCAGAAGCAGAACCAGTCCTGGTGTTCTCTCCAGATGTTCACAGTAACTGAGCCTAGCATGAAGTTCAAAGTCATGAAGTGGGATGGAAAAATTTATTTTAAAAAAACCCACCATTAAAAAGAATTAGGGTGATAGGGACCTTCAAGACAAAAAGCCAAAAGAAAAGAATGACTCCAAAATATCTAAAAGAGAAAAATACAGCTTGGGCACAAAATCAACAAGAATTCCTGGAAGAGATGAAGCAAGAGTTTGAAAATATTTTTGCCAATGAAATGAGAGAGCTAGAAAAAAGAACTGGAAAAAAAAAAAAGAGATCTATGCAAGAAAAACTGGAAAGGAAATTAACAACTTGGAACAAGAGGTACAAAACTTTGCCCATGCAACACATTTTCTGAAATCAGAATGGACCACATAAGAAACAATGAAATCATGAAAAAGAAATATTAAAACAAAGACAAAAGACTGACCAAATAGAAGAAAATGTAAGGTATCTTACAGCTAAAACAACTGACCTAGAAAACAGTATTGGAAAAAAATAATTTAAGAATCATCAGAGTACAAGAACATCGTGACCAAAATAAGAACCTAGATATCACATTTCAAGAAATCTTAAAAGAAAACTGGTCAGATCTACTAGAATAAGAAGGCAAAGCAGAAATAGAAAGAATACAACAGTCACATCCTCGGGGGGGGGAAACCCCTAAATGAAAATAACCAACAACATCACAGCCAAACTCCAGAGCTTTCAGGTCAAAGAAAAAATACTGTAAGCAGTTAGAAAGAACCAATTCAAATACTGAGAAGCCACAGTCAAGATCACACACAATTCAGCAGACACAACTATGATGGAAGAGAGAACTTAGAATTCAATATTCCTGAAGAAAAAAATCATTCTTAGCGTTTTTCTGTTGAGTTGTTTCAATCGTGTTCAACTCATCGTAACCCCATTTAGGGTTTTCTTGGCAAAGATAATGGAGTACTTTGCCATTTCCTTCTCTAGCTCATTTTACTGATGAGGAACTGAGTCAAACAGGGTTAAGTGCCTTGATCAGGGTCACATCACTAGTAAGTGTCTGAAGCCAGATTTGAACTCAGGAAGATGAGTGTCCCTGATTCCAGGCCCAACACTCTATCCACTGTGACACCTACCTGTCCATTTTCAGTTTATAATGAAGAATAACTTACCCAGTAACACTGAGTGTAATCCTACAGAGGGGAAAAAATGGACTTTTAAGGAAATAAGAGTACTTCCAAGAATGCCTGATGAAAACACCAGAGGTACATAAAAACACTGAAGTACAAACACAGGAGTTAGGAGAAACAAAAGAATAAACATGAATGAACAATCATAAGGGACTAAACAAGGAAAAATTGTTTACATTCTAAAATGGGGAGATGATACATGTATCTCCTATAAAAAACTGTCATCATCAGGGGTCATGGAGGGAGTTTATTTAGACATATTCTCAAGAGAAGAAATACATTACAGAGGAAAGGAAAAAGAAGGCTAGGGACAATTATATAGCATAATTAAAGTGTGCAAGTAGACATTTATACAAATGAGGAGGAGGTAGGGGAGCAACTAACATTTGAAATCTACTCTCATCTGCATGTCATTTTCGTCTTAACTTCCAAGGAGAAAGTACACATACACACATACAAAAATATATTTTATTCAACAGAGAAATAGGAAAGAAAGGAGAGAAAGGAGGTATCAAAAGGAGTGTAGGTTAAGGGAGTGATGAGCACTAAGTAAAACAAACCCTAAAGATGTACAAAAATATTTATAGCTCTGTTTGAGGTTGAAAAAAAGTGTGTATCAGAGAAGGTGTCCACCAACTGGAGAACAATGGAACAAGCTATGGTTTATAAATGTGTACAATACTACTGTTCTATCATGATGATTTCAGAGAAACCTGGAAAGACAATACGAATTGAAGCAGAATAAAGCAAGCAGAACCAGAACAATTTAAACAAAGACAACAAAATAGGAAATTAATAGCTCTAAAACACTAGTTAGCATAATGATCAATTATGACTCCAAAGGACTAATGATGCTACCCACCCTCCTAATAGAGAGGTGAAGGACTCAGAGCACAAAATCAAACTTTGAACAAAAAAAAGGCCAATGTGGATTTTTTTTTTTGCTTTGACTGTACATGTTTGTAACAAGTAGGGCTTTCTTTTTCCTTTACTCTTGTTTGGTGTTTTAGGAGTTAGAGTGGTTGGGAAAGAAGATAAATTACTGGTGACTGAAAATACATACAATTTTTAAAAAATGAACAAAGAGGGAAAAAAAACCCTTGTGTTACTGTTAAGGGAGATAACAAGAGAAACAGATCATTTCATTAATAAATCAGAAATGTTAGGCTAAGTCCTCATTTACCATCACTTTGTTTGTGAAGAGGAGGATGGGGGCAAAGAAAACACACACACACACACACACACACACACACACACAAGGATGGAGGGAAATATACAATTAACAACCACGATAGCAAACTTAAATAGAATGCTCAAAAGCAGAACCCAAGAACATGGTGTTTGCAAGAAACTCTTGAAACATAAAGATTCAGATGTAGTTAAAATTAGGGACTAGTATAAAATCTCTTATGCATCACCTGAATTTTAAAAAGCAGAGAAAGCAATTATGATTTCAGATAAAGCTATAGTATGTGTGCATGTGCGTATATATGTATGTATGTATGTATGTATGTATGTATGTATGTATGTATATATTACACATATACATACATACATACATACAAATATACACACATATACACACACACAAACGAGAGAGAAAAGAAAGAATATGGAGGGAAACAACATTGTGTTTAAAGGCAACCTAGATCACCAGCAGGGGGTAGGGGGGCACGCACATATACCAAACAACATAGCATCTAATAACTTCCGAAAAAGTAGATAAATTATAGGAAAAAATAGATACAGAAAACCTATAATAATGGGAAGCCTCAATGTAACCTTTTCAGAGATAGTATAACCTAACTAAAAGATAAATAAGAAAAAAGTTAAGGGCCTTACTAGAACATAAGAAAAATCAGAGGTAATAGATCTATGCATACTGGGAATGATAAAAAAAAGGTTTTTACAAAGATTTTCTCAGGCATGCAAGGCGAGTTTAAAATAATAACCATGTATTAGAGCATAAAGACCTCATCAAAAATACGTAAATGAAGAAATATCACAATAATCATTTGTTCATTATAATACCATAAAAAAATTCAATAAAGAGATTCTGAAAAATTTAAAAATACCTGGAAATTAAATAATGTACTTCTAAAGAACTGCTGGGTCCAAGAAAAATGTATAGAAACAACAGAAAACTACATCAAAGAAAGTGACAAGAAGATAACATATCAAAATTTATGGGAGACAGCTAAAGCAATCCACAGGGGAAAATTATTATTTCTCAATGTTTTCATCAACCAAAGAGAAAAAGAATAAATAAATAAAATCATACAAATTAAAAAACAAGAAATTTAAAACCCCCAAATAAACAACAAGGTAGAAAATCTACAAATTAAAGATGAATAATATTGAAAATAAAACACTAAATTGATTTTTAAAAAATAGGTTTTTTTAAAAAAATCAAATAAAAAAAGTGAATTAGATTTTAAAAAGGGAGATGAAAACCAAATTGTTCATCTCAAAAATGAAAAAGGATGATTCAAAAGCACTGAAGAGGAAACATGAAATTATTGAAACAAATTTTTTCATAATTACATGATAACAAAAAAGAAATGGATGATTATTTACAAAAATAAAAATACTCAGGTTAACAAAAAAATTGACTATCTAAATAACCCAATATTAGAAAAAGAAACTGAACAAGCCATAAATGAACTCTCAAAGGAAAAAATTCCAGGAACTGATGAATTTGCACGTGAAACCTATCAAAACATTCAAAGAACAATTAAGTTCAACCAACCGTTTTTAAAAATAAGAAAAGATGAGGCTCTTCAAACTGCTTTCTATTATATAAGTATAGTCTTGATACCAAAAAGAGAATGAAACAAAGCAGAAAAAAAACTACAGAGCAGAGTTATTAACTTTTTTTTTTATCATAGACAAATCTTTGTCAAATCTGGTGAAGTTTATGATCTCCTTTTAAGAATTATGTTTTTTTAAAGTATAAATTAAAATACATAAAATTGCAAAGAAAATCAATTATATTGAGATACAGTTCTTAAAATACTTTAAATAGCAGAATATAGATTACAATAACTGGAAAGATGCTATATCATGAAAAGGTAGATTTATATCAGGAATGGAGTGTGTGTGTGTATATATATATATATATATATATATATATATATATATATATATATATACATATATGTATTTATATTTATATACAACCAAGAATCACCTACCCAGCAAAACTGAGTATAATCCTTCAGGGGAAAAAATGGACATTCAATGAAATAGAGGACTTTCAAGCATTCTTGATGAAAAGACCAGTGCTGAATAGAAAATCTGACTTTCAAATACAAGAGAGGCATGAAAAGGTAAACAGGAAAGAGAAATCATAAGGGACATATTAAAGTTGAACTGTTTACATTCCTACATGGAAAGATGATATTTGTAACTATGAGACCTTTCTCAGTATTAGGGTAGTTGGAGGGGGGGAAAACATATGTGTGTGTGTGTGTGTGTGTGTGTGTATATACAGAGGGCACAGGATGAGTTAAAATGAAGGGATGATATCTAAAAAAGAAAATTAAGGGGTGAGAGAGGAATGTACTGGGAGAAGGAGAAAGGGAGAGGTAGAATGGGGTAAATTATCTCACATAAAAGAGGCAAGAAAAAGTTTTTACAGCGTAGGGAAAAAGGGGGGACGTGAGAGGGAATGAGTGAATCTAACTCTCATTGGATCTGGCTGAAGGAAGGAATAACATACACACTCAATTGGGTATGGAAACCTATCTTACCCTACAGAAAAATATGAGAGAAGGGGATAAGAGATGGGGGATGATAGAAGGGAAGCCAGATTGAGGCAAACATTTTTGAGGAGGGACAGGGTCAAAGAAGAGAATAGAATAAATGGGCGGGATAGAAAGGAGGGAAATATAGTTAGTTTTTCACAACATGACTATTATGGAAGTATTTTGCATGACAGCACATGTATGGCCTATACTGAATTGCTTGCCTTCTCAGTGAGGATGGATGGGGAGGGAGGAAGAAAGAGAATTCGGAACTCAAAATTTTAAAAACAAATGTTAAGAATTGTTTTTACATGCAACTGGGAAATAAGATATACAGGCAATGGGGGTACAGAAGTCTATTCTGAACTACAGGAAAATAAAGGGGGAAGGGATAAGAGAAGAGGGGGTGATAGAAGGGAGGGCAGATTAGGTGAAGGGGTATTCAGAATGCATGCTGTCTTGGGGTGGGGGAAGGGGCGAGATAGGGAGAAAATTTGGAACTCAAAATCTTGTGGAAGTGAATGTTGAAAACTAAAATTAAATTAATTTTTAAAAAATGACCAAATTCATCTGAATAAATAAAAGGTTCTCAAGGCAAATAATTGAGGGAAAAGGAGAGCCAAGTAGCACTAGATCTCAAACTGTACTACAAAGCAGTAAACAGAAAGGATTCAATACCGGTTAAAAAACAAATCCGTTACTGGCACAGAATAGACACACAAAATTGAGAAACAAATCTGATAGCCATGTATTCTTTTTTCCCCCTAATTATTCATGTGATGTCAGGCCAAACAGGTTTCCACATTAGCCATGTTGCAAAAGAGAACACAAACAAAATAAAACAATTAAAAATAAAGTAAAAAAGTATGTTTCAAACTGCATTCACAATTCATCAGTTCTCTCTCTGGAGGTGCACAGCATTTTTCATAAGACCTTTCGAATTATCTTCAATCGCTGTATTGATCAGAGTAGCTAAGTCCTTCACAATTGATCATCCTTATATAATATTGCTGCTACTATATACAATATTTTTCACACTTCACTTTGGATGAGTTCAAAAAGTCTTCCCTTCGAGCATAGTTCCAAATCATTCTCCACAATGGTTGGACTAGTTCACAACTCCAGTGCGTTAATATCACAATTTTTCCATATCCCCTTTAGCACCTGTCTTTTTCCCTTTTCTGTCATGTTAGCCAGTCTGATAGGTGTGAGGTGGTATCTCAGAGAACATTTTTCCATGTGACTTGATAGCTTTGATTTGTTCTTTTGAAAACTGCTTGTTCATATCCTTTGACCATTTTTCAACAGAGGAATAGATCTTATTTTTATTAATTTGGCACAATTCTCTTTATGCTTGAAAAATGAGGCCTTTATCACAGAAACTTGTTGCAACTTTTTCTTTTATTCTAATTTTGGCTGTATTAATTTTGTTTGTGCAAAAGCTTTTTAATTTCATGTAACCAAAATCACCCATTTTACTTCACATTACCTCTTCTATCTCTTGTTTAGTCAATAAAATCTTCCCTTATCTACAGATCTGACAGGTACATTTTTTCATGCTTCCCTAATTGTGATCTTATTATCCTTTACATCTAAATAATCTATCAATTTTGAGCTCTTCTTGGTATCTGATGAGAAACTGGTCTATGTCAGGGGGTGGGGAATCTGAGGCCTCGAGGCCACATGTGGCCTTCTAGGCCCTTGAGTGCAGTCTTTTGACTGAGTCCAAATTTTAAAGAACAAATCCTTTTATTAAGGAGATCTGTTCTGTGAAGTTTAGATTCATCCAAAGGGACCAAGAGGACCACATGTGGCCTCGAGGACACAGGCTCTCCATCCTTGGTCTATACCTAGTGTCTGCCAAACTACTTTCCAGTTTTCCCAGCAATTTTTGCCAAATGTTGAGTTCTTACTCTAAAAGCTTGGATCTTTGGGTTTATCAAATACTAATTACTAAGGTCATTTGCTACTATGTATTACATCCCTACTCTATTCCACTGATCCACCACTCTATTTCTTAAGCAGTGCCAGATTATTTTAACCATTATTGCTTTGTAACATACTTTGAAATCTGGAAAAGCTAGGCTACCTTCCTTCACAGGAAGAGAAAAAAAAAACAGAAAAAGAACACTATAGACCAATTTACCTAATGAATATTGATGCAAAAGATTTAAATAAAACCAACAGAACCAAAATTAGAAAGCAAACAGGTAACTGGGGGAGGTGGAGAAATCTTTACAGCAACTTTCTCTGATGAAGAGCTGCTCCCCAACTGATAAATGGTCAAAATACCTGAAAATAAGCATTTTAAGGATTTCTTTTGACACCCCCAAATGTCACTGCCTTCTTTCCCAAAATACTACTACTACTCTGTTTTATTTGTATTTTATTCTCTTTACATTACATACACCTATAATATTATACTACATTCAACATCCTTGTATTTTCATACTAATCATCTATCATGATATTTGGCCCACACTGAGCACTTAATAAATACTTATTGATTGGCTATTTAATCTCCATTTTTGAAGGCATAAAGAAATTTTTAAAAATTCTTTTAAAGCTGAAGTTCTTAATCTAGTCTATAGAAAGATTTGGATAATAATCAGAAATGTAAATTAAAGTAACTCTAAGGATCTACCTCACACCCCCATCAGATTAGAAAAGATGAAAAAAGAGGAATACTACAAATACTGGAGATGCTGTCAAAAAAAAAAATTAAGGATTTGGACTGTTGGGAAGGTTGTAAATTTGCCCAGCAAAAATGAAAAGCAATTTGGAACCATGTTCTAAAATTCATGAAACTAGTTGAACACTAATAAGCACATACCCCAAAGAGATCAAAGGAGAAAAAAAAAACCTCATGTCAAAAATGTTTATAACAACTGTTTTCATATTGGGAAAAAATGGAAACAAAGAGGTCATTACAAATATACATAGTCTACATTCCAGGAATAAAGAGGTCAGTTTGGCTGGACTGTGGAGTGCTGGAAGGTAAGTAATGAAAAACGAGTCTGAAAAAAAAAAAGTTTGGGTAAGGTTATAAAGTATAAAGGGCTTTAAAAGCAAAACACAGGAGTTTATATTTGATCCTAGAGTCAAAAGGGAGCCACTAGAATTGACTGAGTAGGGAAATGATACAGTTAGATCTGCACTTTCAAGAAAAATCACTGGGGAAAAAAAGTACAGAAAGATGGACTGAAGTGGGGAAAAACTTGAGCCAAGAAGACCAATTAGGAGATCAGTTAGTCAATCAGTGAGCGTTTATTAAACATCTACTATATGCCAGACACTGTGCTAAACACGAGAGACACAGAGAAGGCAAAAGCCAGTCCATTTTCTTAAGGAGTTTACAATCCAATGGAAGAGATAACATGCAAATAACTATATACTAACAAGATATATGCAGGAAAAATTGGAGATAATCAACAGAAGGAAGGTTGAGACTTGAAGAAAATCAAGAGGCAGAGATAGTGAGGAAGAACAATCCAGGCATGATGGATAGCCAGTGAAAATGCTTAATCAGGAGATGGAGTATCTTGTGTGAGGAACAGCAAGAAGGCCAGCATCATTGGATATGGGGTTGGGGAGAGTGATTGGAGTAGAGAGGAAAGAGGGAGGATTTAAGGCAGAGGTGGGGAACCTGTGGCCTTGAGGCCACATGTGGCCCTCCAGGTCTTCGAGTGTGGCCCTTTGACTAAATTCAAACTTCACAGAACAAATCTCCTTAATAAAAAGATTTATCCTGTAAAACTTGGACTCAGTCAAAAGGCCTCACCCAAGGATCTAGAAAGCCACATGTGGCCTCGAGGGCACAGGTTCCCATCCCTGGTTTAAGGTGTAAAAGGACTGCAAAGGTGAGAGACAGGGGGACTAGGTTATGGAGGGTTGTATAAGCCAACAAGGATTTTTTATTTGGAAACAATGAGGAGCTATTTGTTGTTACAGTTCCATCACGTTTGACTCTTTGGGGTTTTCTTGGAAAAGACACTGGAGTAGTTTGCCATTTTCTTCTCCAGCTTATTTTACAAACAAGAAAATGAAGGCAAACAGGGTTAAGTAACTTGCCCAGGGTCACACAGCTAATAAATGTTTGAGGCCAGATTTGAACTCAAGAAGATGAGTCTTCCTGACCCCAGGCCTTGCACTCTATCCCCTGTACCACCTAGCTGCTCAGGCAACCACTGAAGTTGACTAAATAAGGAGATGACTTAGTCAGACAAGCTTTCATAAAATAAATCTGACAGCTAAATGGAGGCAGCAGATCAATCAGTAGTTGCAATAGTCCAGGCAAGAGATGTTGAGTACCACCATCAGGATGGTGGTAGTGTCAGAAAAGAAAAGGGGGCATATGCAAGAGATGATATGAAGGTAAAAATCAACTATACTTGGCCACTGACTGAATATAGGATGTGAGAGAGAGTGAGGAGTTGAATATAACACTTAGGTTATGAGGCAGGTAGTAGGGAAGTTCTGAAGAGCAGAGAGTACAGAAAAGAAAGATAATGAGTTCAATTTTGTACATTTTGAATTTTAAGATATCTAAGATATCTGATGGAAATTAGAGGTGTGAGACTGAAGGTGCAAAGAGAGGTTAGGGCTAGACAAATAGTTGAATGCATGAGAGCTGAGGAGGTCACCAAATGAAAGAGCTTAGAAGAAGAGAAGAGAAGATGGCTAGATCAGAGTTTTGGGGGAGAAGGAGGCTGTTGCAATAGCTCTAACAATAGGTAAAGAGAGGCTAAACTAAGGGGTAAGGTGCGTGAGTAAAAAAAGTGGTCAGATGCAAGAGACACCATGCAGGTAAAACGGCAAGATTTGACAACTGACTAGATACACAGAGTAAGGGAGAGTGAGGAGTTGAGGAGTTTGACAAAATAACAAATGTGGGAGATTGGAAAGATGTTGCTGCCTTTGACAGAAATAGAGACGTTTAGAAGACAAGTGGGTTTGGGGAAATGATAATGAATTCCTTTTGGATGTGCTGAGTTTGATACAGCTCCAGAATAAACAGAATGAGTGTGCTCTGCATTCCACATACAGATAAATTATGTCGATAAAGGGAACAGGAACAGGTCAGTGACATTAAATACCATTTTAGGAGATATATAATTTAATATAGTCGGTTCACATTCCAAATTTTTAAATTTTGAAAATCCTAAACCTTATTGCCTTAGTATCCCATTGGCAGCAATAATACTGGACACTCTGGCCATGAGGGAAGATTTAAGCTTCAGTTTTTCACATATTAATAAAAATTTTCCACAGCAAAATTTTCATTTTGAAAGTAATTTTGGTCATGAAAAACAAAAGCCTCAAATTTTAAAATGAACTATAAAGAAAGATGTTGTTCCTGTTCTCAGCATAAGTATTTCTCAAAACTGTCAAATTCTGTCAAGTCACTATGTACCAAAACCTGTCTCATAAGAATATAATAAAACTTCAACATATTTTCAAGGAAAATTATTTACCTCTCTTACTTGTTTTAAATTTCTAGGAAAATAATATTTTTGTCCCTTATTGGAAAATACTCAATATATAAAAATCACACAGGGCATTTAATTATCAATGGGAAGAAATTATAAGTACATATTGTGTGACTGCACATATATTGTGTAAATACATATACATATATATGTAGATGTAGATACAGATAAATGTCCCATGGGGTTAGATGATAGGAATGAGTTTATTTATAATAACTTATGAAATAAATGAAAATAAAATATAGAGAAATGATATTACCTAGCATCCAATCATCTACTAACAGTTAAAAACTATTTTTAAGTGTGATTTATGTTGAAAGATTTTAAATATGAGAAACTGACTCTGCATGGCAGACATCTGCTCCTGCACAATTTTTTGGTCATAGAATTTAAGGGAAAACCTTTTAAAGTCCAAAGACTATAAACATTTTCCCATCATTAGACTTCACATAGCAAAGGCAAGGCCTATGCCTATAATACTTAACTACAACTTCCTCTGTTATTTTCATCTAATGCAAGGGTTCATATACTTCAGGTCTGTGAATTTTTTTTAAAGCATTTTCGTCACTTAATTTCAATATAATTGATTGCCTCTGTAATTCTATGTATTTTACTTTAGGCATTTAAAAACATCATTCTGAAAAGAGGTCTATAGAATTTCACCAGACTGCCAAAGGCCTGAGTTGGGGGTCCACAGCACAACAAAGGTTAAGAACTTTTCTCTTGGTGCCTTTCTATTCTGATGTAAATTGAGCTCTTGAAAATTATACTGAATGATTAGCATTAAATGAATTCAATAAAACTTTTTTAAAAGATTTATATTTTGGTTAACTGAATACATATTTATGACATTTAAAAGAGAGTTCTAGTTAATGAAATTCTTTCCACTTCTCATAGTGATTTATTTTAAGCATCAGATTAGTTTATCTGGCATATAAATTTAGGAGTATCAAGAAGAGCAACTGGTTTACTTAATGTATAATCAAATTTATTTTAAAATATGTAATATCTCAGTTTTTTACTGTGAAAACATATTAAAGATATCTATAGAAATTATAACATAATGCAAAGATAAATACAATAAAAGTATAAAACTAATGTATACAAACAAAAAATTATAACTGTTTAAAGTTCTGCAAAGCACTTTACATTATCATTACTGAGACTTACATCAACCCTATAAACAAAGAATATAAATGGCTATTAACTGTCAGAAAAGATTTTGACCCAGGTCTTCCTAAATGAAAGTGCAGAATTCTTTTATCTACTATAGCATGTTGTCTCCATAAACGAGGAGGGGTGAAGCCAAAATGGCAGAGTAAAGGCAGGGACTTGCCTGAGCAATATTTCCCCCAAACCCGTCCAAATGCGTTTTAATGACTACAGGGGCAGGTAGGTGGTGTAGTAGAAGGAGTCAGGAGGACTTGAGTTCAAATCCGACCTCACACACTTGACACTTACTGGCTGTGTGACCATCCCGGGCAAGTCACTTAACCTTGACAAAGTGCCTTGACCAAAAAAAAAAAAAAGGCTCTAAACAAATTCTAGAGCAGCAGAAACCACAAAAAGAGTGAAACAAATTTCCAGCCCATGACAATCTGACTCTATGGTTACTTACCCAAAACACTACATTTCTCAAATCCCAATTCCCAAATATAAATGCTCTTACTTTTCATATTTACCTCTTAGATTCTCTGGTTTCCTAAAACTCCCAGCTAAAACCCCACCTTCTACAGTAAGCCTTCCTGTTCCCCCATAATTCTACCACCTTTTCTCTCTTGATTATTTCCAAATTAATCCTGTACATAGCTTGTTTGTACGTTGGCGCTACAGTTTGTCCTGTTTACCCTTTTTCTCCCCAATTAGACTATTAGCTCCTTAAGAGCACTGATCGTTTTGCCTTTCTTTATATCCTCAGGACTGGGCACAGTGGCTGATATATAATAGGTATTTAATAAATGTTTCCTGACAGACTGTTTATTGACTGACTAAACTGAAATGGTTAGTTTAAATGATCTTTCTGGCTTCAAATCTTACGAAAATACACTTAGGAGAACAAACAAATCATGAGACAATGAAAGAATCTGAAAGAAAAGATGATTCATTACCAGTATAAAAGGGAACCAAAACCGCCATCAGTTTTAGCTTACTCTCAAAAGATGCTATAAAGGAATATATTCAGGTCTTAATTTTGATTTAATTAAGGGCCCATTAGTATCAAGTGTTCTACACAATTATAAAGCAAATAGGAATTATTTTTTTGTCATTCGTATCCCCATATTTAGCACAGTAGACCTATCACAGCAAGAACTTCTCTTTTCTTTCCCCTAAGGAACATAATAGATGAAAGTTAATTTAAAGAACAGGATTTTTACCACACTGAAAAATGGTAAACTAGAAGCCCGGGTCTCTACAGCTAGAGGAGGAAAAAAGATTACATTATTATATAAATAGCTAATCATGATCATTTAGACAAAAATTAATACAGACAAGCTAACTTCACTGTGAAGCTGGCTTCTTAATAGGACACAACCTTCATTTTTTTATCTCAGTAAGGCTAAAAAGAGAGAAACTGTTGGTAGTATTTCTCTCTCTCTCTCTCTCTCTCTCTCTCTCTCTCTCTCTCTCTCTCTCAGACTTTCTTCTTCCCACAAGTTGAGACAGGGTGACACTTATCAAAAAAGAGGTATCTAAACCTTTGTTTCTCTCCATGAAAACTTCAATTCAAAATATTTATTGCATTTCAAACACAGATTTTAACTTATTGAGACTTCCCTTTTCAATGGTGCCAAAAAGCACAGCAGCAAGATGAAGTACAGCAAACTTCCCATCCCAATACTACTGCAGAAAGATATAGAAAACATAACACACCAAATCCTGATTAGAAAATCCAAAAGTCACAGTGAATCATTTTTCAAGCCCAAGTCAGCACAGAGAATGAACACAGGGTCTACCAAAAGTACACCCAGAAATACTCCAACCCAGGCAGAGACTACACACCAGAGCAAGCAAAGGTCCCAGACCCGTAACAGCATGGGAACAGAGTTTCAATTGCGGCATGAATCTTGGTCTGCAGAAGAATAAGCAGAAGAGAAGCCCCAGATCAAAGGGGAGCTTGCAGTTCTGTCACTGCAAACCAAGCAGAGCTTTCCACCTACATGATAATGGCTTCTCCCTACAGCAATCTAGGATAAGCTCACACCTAAAGCCAGATTAGGAAGGCAGAATTTAGGGCGGGGCGGGGGGGGGGGCGGGGGGAGTGAGGAGGGAGTAATTAAGACTTTATCCTGGATGAGTCTACTTTGGGAGCACTGAAAGCTCATAGTTTCTCAATCTGAGGCATCCTCAAGATCCTGGAATAACACAACACTCCAGGAAACTGGTACCAGGGCTAGTCTAGACCTTCCCTCCAGAAGTGTGAAGATCCTGGTCTGAATTCAGAAAATAGGTTAGAAAAATGAATAAACCAGAGTGGAGCGAAGATGGCAGAGTAAAGGCATCCTCCAAACTCCCCTCCAAATAACTTTAAAATAATGCTTCAAATGGAATTCTGGAGCAGCAAAACCAACAAAAGACTGGGGTGAAACAATTTTCCAGCCCAAGACAACTCAGGAGGTGGGCAGGAAAGGTCTGTCTCACTGGAGTGGTGGTGGCCTGAAGCATAGAAAAGCCCAGGCTGTGGCCAGGAAATCCGATAGAAGATTAGAAGGCAGCTATGTCAGTGGTGGCAGAAGTTGTGGGAACTCTTCGCCCACAGACAGAAAGCTATTACAGGGGACTATTTGCTAGTACTGGGTGCAGGACTCTGTTGTATTGCCCTTAACCCAGTCCCAAAGAACCGGCACTTGCCTGAAGAGAACCTAATCACAGTTCTAGAGTGCTTGTTATTGCTCACAACGGAGGTGGGGCTCTGGTCTCAGGTCCAAGGCAGAAAGAGGCACTAGTGCCTGTGGGCACAGGAGAATAGGGGCCTGAGTTACATTTTCAGGGACATAAGAAGCAATAACACTTGTGGCCACAGGGGAGCATGGGTCTTGGTCACCATTCCAGGGCAGAGAAGAATGGTTGTGATTGCTCACAGACCACAACGTAGGCCAGGAGAGTAGTGACCACACTTCTCCTTAGATCATAACATCTTGGAAGAACCAAAAACTTACAGACCCCGAAAAATAGCTCTGAAAACAGTAAGAGCACAGCCCAACTTTGACATAAAGTTAAAAGTAAAGAAATAGGTTGGGAAAATGAGCAAACAACAATAACAACAATAAAAAAGAATCTGATCAAAGAAAGTTACTATGGTGACAGGGAAAATCAAGACACAAACTCAGAAAAAGACAATGAAATCAAAACAGCTACTGCAAAACCTCAAAGAAAAATGTGAAATAAAAACAAGTCCCCCCCCAAAATTCCTGAGAGCTCAAAAAAAGATTTTAAAAATCAAGTAAGAGAGGTAAAGGAAAAATTGGGAAAAGAAATGAGAACGATGAAAAAAAAATTATGAAAAGAGAATCAATAGATTGGGAAAAGAAACACACACACACACACACACACACACACACACACACACAAAGTAACACCTTAAAAAATGAAACTGGCCAAATAGTAAAAGAGACATAAAAATCTACTGAAGAAAACTCCTCAAAAAGCAGAATTGGTGGGGCGGTTAGGAGGCGCAGTGGATAGAGCACTGGCCCTGGAGTTAGGAGGACCTGAGTTCAAATCTGACTTCAGACACTTAACACTTACTAGCTGTGTGACCTTGGGCAAGTCACCTTAATGCCACTGCCTATCACCTCCGCCCCCCCCAAAAAAAAATTGATGTCAGAAAATAATTTCACAAAAATTAGAATTGGGCATCTGGAAACTGATGACTCTATAAGACATCAAGAAACAATAAAACAATCAAAAGAGTGGAAAAAAATAGAAAAAATGTGAAACATCTCATTGGAAAAACAACTGACTGGAAAGTAGATTGAGAAGAGATAATTTAATAATTATTGCACTTCCATAAACAACCAAAAAAGAGCCTAGACAGCACCTTTCAAGAAATTATCAAGGAAAACTGCCCTGATATCCTAGAACCAAAGGGTAGAGTGGAAGTTGAAAGAATTCGCCAATCACTTCCTGAAAGGGATCCCAAAATGAAAACTTCCAGGAATATTACAGCCAAATTTCAGAGCTCACTGGTCGAGGAGAAAATATTGCAAGCAGCTAGGAAGAAATAATTCAAATATCATAGAGCCACAGTCATGATAACTTAAACTTAATAGCTTCTACATTAAAGGAATGGAAGGCTTAGGATATGATGTCCTGGAGGGCAAAGGAGCTAAGACTACAACCAAGAATCATCTACCCAGCAAAACTGATTATAATCCTTCAGAAGAAAAAGGGAAAAATGGATATTTAATGAAATAGAAGACTTTCAAGTATTCCTGATTAAAAGACCAGATCTGAATAGAAAAATTTGACATTCAAACAGAAGACTCAAGAGAAGCAGAAAAGAGGAAACATGAAAGAGAAATCATAAAGGATTCAACAAGGTTAAACTGTTTGCATTCTTGAAGGGGAAGATGATACTCATAATTTCTAAAAAAATCTATTATTATTAGGGCAGTTAGAAAGAGTATTTATAAACAGGGGGCATAGGTGTGAGTTGATTATGATGGTATGGTTTCCAAAAAATAAAATTAAGGTGTGAGAAAGAGGGATCCACTGGGAGAAGGGGGAAGGGAGAGGTAGAATGAGGAAAATTATCTCACATAAAAGCACAAAAAGAAGAGCTTTTACAGTCGAGGCGAAGATGTAAGGTGGCAGACAAAACTTGAACTTTAGTCTAAATGGAATTCAGTCAAAGAGGGAATAACATACACACTTAGGTGAGTGTAAAAACCTATCTTACCCTGCAGGGAAAAAGGAAAGGAAGGTGATAAGAAAAGTGGGACGGCAGATAAAAGGAATGGTGGATTAAGAGAGGCAAGGGTCAGAAGCAAAACAGACTTTGAAGAAGGACAGGTTAAAAAAAAGTATGAGAAAAGGCTAAATGGGGACAATACAATAGAGGGAAATATGCAGCTTCTTAACTATGAATAATATAATCATACTATAATCATAACTGTGAATGCAAATTAGATGAACTCACCTATAAAACAGAAGCAGATAGTAGAATGGATTTAAAACTAGAATCCAACAATAAGTTTTTTGTAAGAAGTATAACTTGAAACCGAAAGACATATATAGAGTAAAAATATGGGGCTGGAGCACAGTGTTCAGTGCTTCAACTGAAGCAAAAAAAAAAAAAAGCAGGAGTAGCAATCGCGGTCTTAGACAAAGCAAAAATAAATATAAATCTAATACACACACACACACACACACACACACACACACAGCATCCAAATTCTTAAAGGAAAAGTTAAATGAGTTAGAATAGAAAGTAAGAGTATACTACTGGGTGACCTCAACTTTCCCTCTTGGAACTAAATAAAACTAACCAAAAAAACTAAACAAAAAAGAAGGTAAGGAAATTAATAGAAGTTTAGAAAAGTTAGATATGATAAGAGCTCTGGAGAAAACTAAATGGTAATAGAAAGTAGTACATCTTTTTTTCAGCTTCTTTACATGGCATTTTGACAAAAACTGACCATGTATTATGGCTCAGAACCTCACAACCAAATGCAGAAAAGCAGAAATATTAAATGCATCCTTTTCAGATAACACCACAATAAAAATTATATGCAATAAAGGACCATGGAAAAATAGATTAAAAATTAACTGGAAATAAAATAATCTAATCCTAGAGTGGATCAAAGAACAAATCATAGATCCAATCAATAATTTCATTAAAGAGAATGACTAAAATGGAACAACATTTCAGTATTTATGGGATACAAAGCAGTACTTAGGGGAAAATTTATATCCCTAAATATTTACATCAATAAAATGGAGGAAGAGCAGATAAATGAATTGGGCATGAAACAAAAAAAAAAAAAAGCAGAAAGGAACAAATTAAAACAATTAAACAACAAATTAGAAACCTGAAAACTAAAGAAGAGATTAATAATACTGAAAGCAAGAAAAACACTGAACTAATAAAACCAGCAGCTGATTTTATGGGGGGAAAAAACGATAAAAGGTAAACCATTGGTTAATTTGATTAAAAAAAAAGAGAAAAGAAAATCAAATTACCAGTATCAAAAATGAAAAGGGTGAACTCATCACTAATGAAGACATTAAAGAAATTGTTAGAAGCTATTTTGCCTAAATATATGCCAATAAATCTAACAATCTATGGGTGAATACTTATAAAAACATAAATTACAGAGATTAAAAGAAAAGGAAATTGGATACTTAAATAACCCCATCTTAGAAGAAGAAATTGAACAAGTCACCAATGAGCTCCCTAAGAAAAAAATCCCCAGGACCAGATGGATTCACAAGTAAATTCTACCAAATTAAAAACAATTAATTTCAATACTATGTAAGCTATTTGGAAAAAGAAACAAAGAAGGAATCCCACACCAAATTCCTTTTACAACACAAATGTGGTGCTCATATTTAAACCATGAAGAGGAAAACTAGAAAGAAAACTACAGACCAATTTCCCTAATGAATGCTGATGCAAAAAAATTTAAATAAAATACTAACAAGGAGTAACCTATCAAAAAGATCATGAACTATGAATATGTGAGATTTATACCAGAAATGCAGGACTGCTTCAATATGAGAAAAATTATCAGCATAATTGACTATATCAATAACCAAACCAACAAAAATCATATGATTATCTCAATAGATGCAGAAAAAGGTTTTCACAGAATACAACACTCGTTCCTATTAAAAACATAAGAAAGCATAAAAATCAATGGAGTTTTCCTTAAAATGATAAGGAGTATCTATTTAAAACCATCCACACATACTAACTGTAATGGTGATAAGCTAGAAGCTTTCCAAATAAGATCAGCAGTGAAGTAAGGATACCCATTATCACCACCATTATTCAATATTGTACTAAAAATACTAGCTATAGCAATAAGAGAAGAAAAAGAAATTGAAGGAATTTGAATAGGCAATAAGGAAACAAAACTAGCACTCTTTGTAGAGAATATGATGGTATACTTGGAGAATCCTAGAGAATAAACTAAAATACTAGTTGAAATAGTTAACAACTTCAGCACAGTTGCAGGATATAAAATAAACCCACATAAATCATCAGCATTTCTTTATACAACCAACAAAGGCCAAAAGCAAGAGATATAAAGAGAAATTCTATTTAAAATAACTATAGACAATATAAAATACTTGGGAGTCTACCTGCCAAGACAAACCCAGGAACTACATGAACACAATCACAAAACAGTTGAAACAGATACATTCAGGTCTAACAATTAGAAAAATATTAATTACTTATGCCAATATAATGAAAATGGCAATTCTAACTAAATTAATTTTCTTATTTAGTACCATACCAATCAAACTGCCAAAAAAAATTATTTTATAGAGCTAGAGAAAAATAGTAAAAATAATTCATCTGGAAGAACAAAAGGTCAAGAATATGAAGGGAATAGATAAAATGTATCTATATCTACATAAATAGATATAGATATAGATATATATGTATATAACAAGGGTGGCAACAAGGGTGGCCTAACAGCACAAGATCTCAAACTGTATTACAAAGTGGTAATCATCAAAAAATATGTTACTGGCCAAGACATAGAGTGGTGAATCAATGGAATAGATTAGGTAAATAATACACAGTAGTAAATGACAATAGTAACCTAGTGTTTGATAAACCCAAAGATCTAAGCTTTTGGAACAAGAACTCATTATTTGACAAAAATTACTAGGAAAACTGGAAAGCAGTTTGGCACAAACTGGATACAGACCAATATCTCACATAGTTTATTTACCAAGACAGTATCCAAATGGATACATGATTTAGACATAAATGGTGATACTATAAGCAAATTACAGAAGTATGGAATATTTCATCTGTTAGATCTATGTATAAAGGAAGAAATTATGAACAAATATGATAGAGAATTATGGGTTAGAAAATAGATAATTTCTCTGCATTAAATGAAAAGGCTTTGGCACAAACAAAACCAATGAAGCCAAGATTACAAGGAAAGCAGAAAACTAGGGCTTCATTTCTCAAATGTGTAGAGAAATGAGTCAAACTTACAAGAAACAAGAATTTTTGTTTTGGAAATTCTAATTCCCCATTTGATGAATGGTCAAAGGAAATGAACAGGCAGTTTTCAGACAAAGAAATCAAAGCTATCTATAGAAAATGAGCAGAAAACTGGTATAAAGTACTTCCTCTACTGATGTAGCCTACGGTTTCTTGTGACTTACTAGATAATTTTTGAGAGTCCTGTGACTGAAAAATGCATCATCATGTGACCCATCTGGTGATGAATCCATATGACAAAGCTATGCTAGTTGACAGTGAGGACCTATCACTGAGTCCATGCTTGAAACCCTTTTAGCTTCATAGGGTCTATCTGAAACTGGCATACACTGACATTGCCTTTCAGGCCCAAAGTTACCTCTACACAACACTGAGACACTTAAGTCAGATATAGTGATTTTCATAATACTGGACAATAAACTTTTCCTCCTTAAATGAACAATTTATGCCTTGTTTACATTACCATTAAAAGCTAAATTGAATTTTTATTAAAACGAACCACTAACAATGAGGAAGTTATGTTGGATAAGTTGCTATGGTATGACAGAGGTTTGTGATCTCCTTATAGAAAGTAACAACTTATAGAGAGGTAGATATTTGGTATTTGGTATTGCATGACCAAAAGAAATATTGAAGTCAAGTAGGAAATATGGAATGTCTGTTGGACAATTATGAAAAGGGCTATGTAGGTTTTGATAGCTAATTGGATTTTTTACAAAGGAATTCTCCTTTGAGTTCCACAGGCTCCTGCTAACCTTGTTAACTGCCTAACAATCATAATTTATCTGTATTTTTAAAATCTACATGTAGAACTAAGGAAAAGAATATAACTACGACCACTAGGAGATATAGTGACGAACTTAAAGAAATGGTGAAAAATATTTTTTTTAAACATATGATTGTCAATAGTCTACTTCAGATATTTAATTATTAATAAAACAAACAGGAACACATTCCACAAATGAAAACTTTAATTGATAACTTTTCACAAGAAATGTGGTCGGGTGATTCAAATCCTATGAACTGTTCTGGCATCTCTCAATAAGTTCTGCCATTTTTTTTTAATTCTAAAAATACACCCATAGTAATAGATTCTAGGGCATTCAGGGAAAAAGAGAAAGACAATAACAAATTGGTCAAAAATGACACAAACTTCCTAGCTGGAAAGCCATTGTGCAGGCAATCAGTAAAAGAGGAAGCAAAGCACAAAACAAATGAATGAGAAAGGCTGAACTTGTAATGAAAGACCTTATTATAGTTCAGAAACATTATTATAATAAAGGAGCAATGTACTCCATAAAACTTTGAAACAGACAACCTCTTTTCTCCTTCTGCTTTTCATTTTGTCACCAGCCCTCTCTGCTTGATTATGTACTATTCCCCATTTATAAGCATTTCTCTTCATTTCCTCTGAAATCTCCAGGCGTCTTAAGATATAGGCCCATGCTCTCCCTGTGGAGTTGGTCCTTATTTAATATTTGTCAAATTATATGAAATTACTAGGGATATCCTCTAGTGCAGCCCTAGCCAATGCCTCTTCTTCGCACAGAGGTAGTGCAGGGTTCTCCAGTACTATGCCAGTGGAGTATAAGTTCTATAAGGTGCTACAGAGCTGGAAGAACACTAAGTAGAATTCAGTGGTCAAGGTCTTTTAACAGCCTACTACAGTATGCCCTAAGGACACAAAGACAAAGTGAAAAAGTCCCTGCTCTTTAAAAGCTTACCTGGGAAGAATATATGTACATGTACAAGTATGTGTATAAAAGACACAAAATAATTGAGGGGAAGAGAGAGGTAAGGCTTCATATATAAAGTGGCACTTGGGCCTTGGAGGAATCTAAGCATTCAAAGAGAACTAAGACTAAAAAGATAGATTGAGGCCAAGTTGTGAAGGGCCTTAAATATCAAAAAGAAGAATTTCTCTTTGATCCTAAGAAGCAACAGAGAGCCCTGGAGTTTATTAAATGGGGGAGGGACATGGTCAGATTTGCACTGATCATATCAGTTATCAATATGGAAATATGTTTTGCATGACATCACATGTATGATAGTTATCATACTACTTGCCTTTCAATGGATGGGGAGAGGCTGGTAAGAGAGAGAGAATTTGGAACTCAAAAATTTTTTTTAAATGAATGCTTTAAAAAAAAAAAGATCCTATTAGCTATATGGAGGATGGATTGCAATAGGAAAACTCAAGGAAGGAAGACCAGATAAAACACTGTTGTAATAATACAGGTGAGGGTCTGAACTAGGGTGCAGGCTATGTGAATGGAAAGAAGTGAGGGGTGAAGAAGTAGCTTCAAGAAATAACGGTAGAGTGGGAGAGGGTAATCAGAAGCAAACACTTTTGAGGAGGGGCAGGATCAAAGGAAAGAAAAGAATAAATGGGGGGTGGGATAGGATGAAAGGAAGTAGAGTTAATTTTTCACAACGCGGCTATTATGGAGGTGCTGCATGACTACACAGGTATAACCTGCACTGAGTTGCTTGTTTTCTCAGTGACAGTGGGTGGGCAGGGAAGAAGGGAGAGAATCTGGAACCCAAAGTTTTAAAAACAAATGTTAAAAATTGTTTTTACATGCAACTTGGAAATAAGATATACAGGGATTAGGGTACAGAAATCTATCCTGCCCTACAGGAAAATAGAAGGGGAAGGGGATAAGAGAAGGGAGAGGTGATAGAAGGGAGGGTAGATCGGAGAAGGGGTATTCAGAATGCATGCCACCTTAAGGTGGAGGGAGGGGAGAGATGGGGAAAAAATTTGAAACTCAAAATTTTATAGAAATGAATGTTGAAAACTAAAAATTAATTAATTTTTAAAAAACGATGGTAGAAACAAAGGCTGATGGACTTATACTTGTTATATAAGGTAAAGTCTAGCTAAATTTGGAGCAAGGCATCCACAGGCTGGGAAAAGCTTCTGAAGAAGATGAGATTTTAACTGGGAAGTAACCAAGGTAACCAAGAGGCAAAGATGAAGAAGAAGAACAAGTATATGGGACAGCAAGAGAAAATACCCAGGAACTGAGAGATGGAGTGCTTTGTTCTTAGAACTTTGAGAATGCCAATGTGACTGAATCAAAGACTATATGGTGGAGAGTTAGTGTAAGATTACATGCCTTGGACTAGAACACGTATAATTGGAAAGATAGGGGAGCACTAGGTTATAAAACTCTTTGAATGCCAAACTCTGTAGCTGAGGTGGTATGGAAGAGTGGGTAATGAGAAGTGAATAGGTTAAGGAACTGAGTGATAAGGATGTTTGAGAGTCAAATATAAGGGCAGGAGTTCGGAATAATAGAAAAATTTTGAGTCATGTACTAAAATCATTGGATGAAGGAAGGGGAGTGACTTGGAAGTCTGTAGACAACAGCTATCAGAATTCTGATTCAGTGGGAGATATAAATGGCATGAATCTCAAAGGAGAAGAGACTACTGAATGACAGGGATAGGGGGAAAATCTGGAGGTAGCAATGGGGAACAAGGAATAGTTCAACTCCTTTCCCTCGACCAGTGAGCTGAGGCAAATAAACAAATATGCAGCTAGTACTAGAAAGGGTAGCCACTAAAGTTGTGTCTCTGTAGAGAACCACATCTCAGTAAGAGCTAAAAGACGGAAGGCATGGGAGATGAAAAGATTTAGGATGAAGGGAAGTTTGCTGCTTGGGCACAGTGGAAGGAATGAGTGGCATGTGGTTGGAACTTTAGAGTGGGAAGGTTAGGGGGGGACAGGAATAAGTAATGGGATGGTGGGCAATGGGAAATGGAATTAGGATGATGACCTATAATGGTAAAGAACCACTGTCATGTGTAGGGTATGACAGGTGAGAATGTTCATCAAGTAGAAGGCATCACTCTTCTTAGAGGAGGCTGGATATTGGTTACAACCCACGGTTTAAGAAGCACTGAAGGGGTCGCGATTGGAAAAAGTTTAAGAAGCCCTAGGCTAGAACATGAGATGGAAGGCAAATGGTCAGATGGGAGGCCCCATTTCAAGACTCCTCTTCCCTCTGAAGACTGAAGATTAGGCAGGAAATTGCACAGCAGAAGATGGAAGGCCTGAGGTGAAAGGGATGGTTACTCCTTTTATAACAGAGGTTCTCCACATTCCAGCTGGGAGATCAGCCTGGAAGTTGGAAGAGGAAATTCCTTAAAGGAAGTAATATTCCTTAAGTATAGAACTGACCATGTCCCACTCCTACATAATAAAATCTAGTGGCTCCCTACTGTTTCTAAGATAAAATATAAACCCCCTGCTTAGTTTTTAATTCCTTTTAAAACTTTGTCTCCACCTACCTTTCTAGACTCAGTATATATTACTCCTCCTGCACTCTGCAATCATCCAAATCAGACTTCTCTCTGTTCCTCATACCGTCATTCCACCTCCTGTCTTTGCACTTGTCATCCCTCATTCTTAAAATGCAAACCCTGCTTAGTTTTGCTCCACAGATTCCTCTCTTCCTTCAAATCACAGCTTACCCCCTACCTTTTATATGAAGCCTTTCCTAACCTCCCCAGTTGTTTGTATGCTAAAACTAAAATCTTAGAATGATTTTAACTACCTTCTAATTATTCTTCATATTTTAATCCCCCTTTACAATAATGAATTTGCTTTAAGCCTGAAAGGCAATATAATGTCCTTAAGGTCCTTGATTCCCTCCCAATCAACTTTCAGAAGTTTATTTTAGACAAAAAGTTCTGAGTTCAGTCATACTCAATCAGAACTCTCAGTTAAAATTCCTAATATTTATACTTTCTGCTTAACTTTACATTCATATCTATCTCTGTTAATCCCTGACCTCTCTGTGGTTGAAGCAAATTTTAGTTTATTAGAAACATCCAGGTAACCAAACAGCAAATTATAGTCTATGGTCTGTCCATAGACAAGCACTGGGAGAAGCTGAGGAAAAGAGCTAACCTTTTCTGAGGACTTTCCTCATTCCGTATCATCTACTTCAAGAAGCCTGTAGAGCTGCTCATGCTCCTTGATATCTTCCTTCTCTGACAATCCTACTTTTCCTCTTCAAAAGCGATCTGGAAGGTCATGCTTGCTCCAACCTCAGTAATCCAAACTCTGAGAATCTCTATCTGGATTTGATATAGCTCCTTCCTTTTATATAAATTCCTTGGGATGTGAACAAGTTTCTCACACTATGATTTGGCTTTGAGTGGAGGAAGATGAAGAGGAAAAGTAGTACAGACACTTGCGGTTAATTAATACAAATAAGTGTTCTAACTTAACAAAGTTTTTAAATGGGTGAGATAAAGAATGAGACTCTACCTTTACACATTTATTAAGTATTTGCTTATATATGTACTTATATGTGTATGTTCCCCCAACCAGGATATATGCTCCTTCAAAGTACATACTGTTTCATTTTTCATCTGTGTATCTACATCACCTGGCATAGTGTCTAGGCATATAAAAGAAGTGCTTAATAAATACTTCTTGATTGATAGATGATTGAAGACTTACATTTAAGTCTTGCCTCTGGTTATATAACCCTGGAAAAATCACTTAACCTCTCAGTGTTCCAAGTAACTCATTAAGACTATAAGTTGCAGAGAAGGTACTGATTTGCATTGGTAGGAGAATTTTCCTCACTGGGAGTTCTCTCCTTAAAGCAATGAAATTACAAATCCAATACACCCTACCTTCAACTTAAAAAAAAAGTTTTTTGAAAACTGGTATTTTAGGAAAAGTAGTTTTAATAAAGAAGCAGATAGCAGATGAGGACTTTGGTGCAAATTGTAAAGGGGACCTCTGGGAACTTTCAAATCAGATTACTGTTGTGATGGGCACAAAATCATATGATACCTCTAGCTATGGCCAAAGGCAACACAGTGCTCAACCTGTCCCCAAGTAGCAAAATATCACTATCCCATCTTGGGACAAGAGGTTAATTAAACCTTGCAAATCATCAGTTGCATTGTTATGTACCTGACTGACAAAATGAAGTTCCAACCTCCCAGAAACTATATCTGTGATAAATCAGAGTTGCTGTAGGAAGGACTCTTCGTCCAGCGGTTCCTGGGATCCAGTCTCCAGGAAGACTTACCTGATAAGTTTTGGACATAGTTCAGGTTAACCCTCTCAGGACCTTCCTAATTTCAGAGATTGGTGTTGTATTGGAAACAAGATGATATGATCTCCACCAAGGACAAGGCAACTATTCCTGCCTTACTTGGCCTCCTTATGTTAGTCTATGCCATGTGCCCACCTAATCCAAGACCCTCAGCCTGTCCCTAACTTGAAAATGACACTCTCTTATCTCAGGGCAAGAAGTTTCCAAACTCAGTACAGAGATGCCTTGGCCCCAAAATGCTTACCCCCTCCAAGAGTTCTGTATACAATGGAGAAATAGCTTGGTTTCCTCCTCAACTGGTAGGCTTCTTTGCCTCTGGAATGGTTCAGACAATGCATCCCCAGAAAAGACTTCAGTGACCAAAAGGTAGTATTGTTGGGAGATGTTTCACTTTCTAACAGAATGAAGAAGGTCACACTATCACTCTATGACTATGGTGAGTGTGTCTTTACTTGAAATAAAAAGGATCCCTTAGTTAAGTTGGTAGTGCTTTTGAGTCCTTGGACGCAGGTGACAGACCATCCTTATTTTAGCCCCTTACACATTTATTCAGCATATGCTTATATATGTACTTCTTGTTGTTGCTGTTCAGTTGTTTCAGTTGTGCCTGACTCCTTAAGACCCCATTTGGAGTTTTCTTGGCAAAGATGCTGGAATGGTTTGCCATTTCCTTCTCCAACTCATTTTACAGATGGGGAAACTGAGGCAAAGTGGGTTAAGTGTCTTATTCAGGTTCACACAGCTAGTAAACATCTGAAACCATATTTGAACTCAAGAAGATGAGTTTCCTGATGCCAGGTCTGGCATTCTATCCACTGAGCCACTTAGCTGCCCATATATGTACTTACAGAGTCCTTATTTAGCCCCTGTGGAAGAAGGATACAGTTCAACCACAGAGGCCTCTAAGGAGACAAAGATTTTGTATCATTCCTCTGATAGGATTCTTCTGGGGGGAGAGGCTTTGGCAACTGTAGAAATGTTAAGTAGGTAGCAGTACAGGGAGAACTTCAGTATCAACTTAATTGATTTGCAGGTAAGAGGCTTATGACCTCTTAGCTACTTTACTACAGATGATCCTGATTCAATGATAAATTGTTGACCATGCCAAAAGTATCCCTGTGTTGACTTTGAAGTTCTGAAGCTATTCTTGGTTATCACTAGCACCTCACATTGGGAGAAGAAATCTCCCAGTGAATGTAACAGAGGGGTCATCATCTGTGCTGTAGCTTTAATGTTCTTGCTGCTGCTCTGGTTCATCTTCACCACCCTGCATTAGCAGATCCATTATGAACCACATAGATTTGGCATCACCCTCCATATGGACTATTAATATGATTTGATGATTGGTCCTTTGAAAGGAAGAAAGAAAACCCTATCTTTGGCTTTTGTTCTTCACATTTTTTTCTTCTTTTTTGGGAGCAGGGGTATAAATGGTGTGTGTGTGTTAGCGAAGGTGATTGTGTTTTTTCTTCTTAAATTCAATAAAACTTTATTCTTTAAATATAAAATCAATCTCTCCTCATAAAAATGAGTATTTAAAATATGATACCCAAACATCCAAAAAAATAGGATAAAATTATTTCTAAGAATAGCAATAGCACATTGGAAAAAAAGTCTCTTGTACAATGGAGTAATTTCATCCTTCATTAATTTAATCATATTATTAAAGTATTTGCCACACATCATATAGCATTAAAGTTGAAAATCATGTAGACAAATCATGCAGAATACTTAGATTAGCTTCCATTTCATGGTAATAACATGTCTAAAAACTGAAGCATTAGTTTACAAAGAGAAAATGAATTCACACTACTTTACTCAAGTCAGTTGAGCTAGCTACTTCCAACACATCAGTTATAGAAAGACTTACAGATGTAGGCTAATATTTATTTCATGGATGGGTTGACTGTCAGTCACTAAAAAGGATTTCTCCCCAAGAGTGCAGTATTTTATTTCAGACTCTGCCAGTGGAAGTGTTGGAACAGATGTTGGCAGACTATGACATACAGTATGTCTTTAAAACTTGTTCGGGTGTGAAATTTCATAAGGTCAAAAAAATGCTGCATTTTGATCAAAAGATAAAGGAGTTCTGCCTTACTAAATTTTTATAAATTATTTCAAGCAAACCAATCGTGAGTGTCATTAAGATATAGAGACTAAGACAATGCATTCAGGTTGAATACAATATATCAAAGGAATATAGATCTAAGGCTGTAAGGGATCTTAAAAGGGTCATTTACTCTAACCCCCTAATTTTGCAGATAAGGAAATCGAGGCCCTGAGAGATTAGGTGACTTGTTTGGTCAAACAAATAACACAGCAAAGCCAGAATTCAAAGTCAAGTCATTTAACTCTAAGTTCAGTATCTTTCCACTGTACCATGAAAGCATTTCTTAGATGTTTGAATCATTAGCAAATAACTACAGATCTAAGAAAAAAAATATATAGGTCATTAAATAGAACAAACAACATTTCTATGACTATCAGGGATAGAAAGTACTTTCTTCTGAGAAAAAGTTCATATAGTATAAGTAGCACTGAATTTGGAGTCAGGAAACCCAGGTTATACTTCTATCTCTACTGCTACTTATCTGTACCCCGTGGCAAGTTCCTTCATATTAATGGACCTTGGTTTACTCATCTGCAAAAGGAGGATGTGGACTCGATAGGTGATCTCTAAAATACCCTCTAGCTCTTATATTTTGATTCTATGACTGAATAAAATAGGTCTTGGAAATTTTTGATAAGAAGAGAGAAGGATGTCATTTTTTAAAATGCTGCATCCATCTGGCATCAATGTTTTTTTTTAAAAGATTTAAATACACAGTGAGACCCTAATAATACACTTAGAAAGTTTTTTGAAAAAAGTCAACTACACCATACAAGTTATTTAATGAATCCATGATTCATAAGCATTTCCTTAGCTTTATATATCTCAGAGATCTCCAATCTAATCTAATGGGAACAAAAAAAAACCCCCGTTAATTTACAAATAACTGAAAAAAAATAGAAAATGGGGGGGAGAATTTCTATATACTGATAATGATTTTTGTTATTTTCTTGTTCCACAGTTCAGAGTTCTCATTTCTTTCTCAAATGTAGCTAATACATGGAAATAACACTACTGATGTCAATAAGGATGATCTTGCAATGCTTATTTCTTCATAACTCACTAAATACAATTCAGCCTTTACATGTTTTTAACATTTTTTAAATTAACACAGGATAAGTGCAAATATGCTTCATTATTATATAAGTAACAGAGAGACTCTGAATGATTAATCAATAAATTCAAACAGTCTTAAGAGCTGATTGCTTGATTATCTGAGCGAATACTCCCTTAGTTTGGTTTTGTGCCACTTTACAATCTGGCTAACATTTTCCAAATACTTTTAAATTATAAGTAATTTAAGAGATGATGATTAGAAAATTAAGAGAAAATTAAGAGTATATATGAAATTTCTATATTTTCTAATTTAAAATGTTTCTCCTATTATAGTCAATAAAAAAGTATATGAAGCTATGAATTTGCTGAGATCACCAATATTTTATCAGAAATTTAATACCTAAGTTCAGAAGTCTTTGCTCCCACTTATTTTAAGTACATCTACTCCCCAACTATAAGATTCAAATTCATAGGAAAATTTACTTCAGAATATTAAGTAATATTCATTTAGACTACCAACAGGGATAAGGACATTTTATGCAGCTATAAAACACAAACCAAGTATTTTATATTCCCATTATATGTTATATGGCATTCAATGTACAAGGTCATACAAATAACAAAAATATAAGAATGAGTATACAAATGTAATTAACTTACTTGCCACTGAAAAGTTGTTAAGGGGATAAGGTAAATCCACATCTTGAGGTTTCTCCTTATATCCTATGAATGAGCCATCTGTCTTCAAAAGGAAGTATCTTGGCCTCCAGTTTTTTATATATTCTCCTACATGAGGAAAGCACACATGTTAATGCTGAAGAAATGAACAGCAGCTTTTATGTGAAAAATAAATTATGGTATAATGTATGTCCTACAACACTGGACTCCAAAAATTTGGTTGGCCAATTTTCTTTTAACTTCGCTCACAAAAGAAAATACATGAGCCCACAATTAAGATTCAATAAAAACCCAAATATGTTTTGTTTTAAATCATTTCACACTTTGATAAATCATTTGCACCATTATTCATACAGAGAATCATTCATCTGAGTACACATTTTGTTCAGTTTTTCATTTTATCACATGGTTGTTAGAACATATTTTCAGCACATTAAGACAAGGCTTGATAATTTATCTACACAGTATCAATTTATTTTGATGCAAAACACTTATCACAACAGGAATGTCTAACAATACTTTTTTCCATCTATGACTAACAAATTGTGTTATTTTCATAAAAGAAGGGCAAAAGAAAAAGAATATTTTCTCTACTAATGCTGCCAAAATAATTTCTTTTCAACCACACTACACTGTTGTACACATAGAAATTCTATTTTCCATAATACTATAAAAAAGAAATAGTGACACTCAAGCAAAACTGATTTTAAATGGTATAATTTATTTTGAGACATGGACTTCTGACCATAAAATATCCAAAACAACATTCTTGTAAATTTAATGATCTTTAGCCACTCTTGATTAAAAAAAACAACAAATTAAATGCAGATACCAAGCAACCAGTTGACAAGATAAGTGATTAATACAAGATGTCCTAAATCCTATTTAATGAAAATGATATATATCTCTATACAAACTTGATTCTTGACCACTGTCTAATATTGTCCTGGATATTCTATACCCTTAATTTCAATTGTCTGATATATGTTTCCATTCAGATGTCTCACTATTAACCTAAAAGTCAAGTTCCTTGTCTTCCTTCAAAAACTATCTCCTTCAGATTTCGCTAATAATACCACGATCCTCTCAGTTACCTAGGCTCAAAAACAAAGAATCTTCTGAAGCTCCTTTCAAGATGAATCAACAACTAGCAAATCCTGACAATTCTTCCTTGAAAATGTCTCTCTAATCCAAGGGTTGGTAAACTACTGCCAGAGGGGCAAATCCATTGCAGGGTGAGGAGGACAGTGAGGACAGTATATGGCTTGTGAGCTAAGAATTTTCTTACATTTTTTTAATGCAATAAAACTTTATTTTAAAATGTAAAAATCATTCTTAGCTAAGGCTGCAGAACAACAGACGGTAGGCTGCATCTGGCCCTCAGACCATAACACCTCAATCTTTCCATTCTATCACAACTCTAGTTTAGGTATCATGATGTCACACCAGGGCTACTAAAACAGTCTGTATGGTTCTCTGCTTTGATTTCCGTATTTTAATTTATTCTATACACCCCTCATAGAAGAATCTTCCTAAAGTGTAACTTCTGTTGGCATGATCTCCTGCCCCATTTAAAACCTTCAATGAATTCACTTTTCCTTCAAAATAAAGTACAAGCTCCTCAATCTATTATTTGAGATTACTAACATCTGGGCCAAGTGATACAATGCACACAATGTTTGGCTTAAACACAAGAAGACCCAACTTCAAATCCTGCCACAACCACTGGCTGTGCGATCTTGGGCAAATAAGATAACCTCTGTCTCAATTTCCTCAGCTGTAAAATAAGGGGGGTGGACTTCATCTTATTATCCTATGATTTCCCTTTGGATCCATTAATTTATATTTTTCCATACGGATAATAATAGCACCTATTTCCAAGGATTGTTTTGAGGATTAAAGAAGCTAATAAAAGTAAAGCACCCTGCAAAGCTTAAAGCACCATATGCCAACTATTACTATTGTTATGCTGGTTGTAGCTGTTGCTGACCTACACATACTCTTATCCCTCAGCCAGACTAAACTGTCCCGAACTCAAAACCAGTCCTTTGCTAATATCTGAAAAGCCTTGTTCTCCCCACCTCCACATATTTTTCTAACATCATTTCTACTGCAGCAATTGCACTAAACTTAAATAGGCAGCTATATGGTACACATGATTGAGAACTACATCTAGAGTTAGGAAGACCATAAGTCATATATGATATCAGACACTAGCTCAGAGGTTCCCAAAGTGGGTGATACTGCTTCCTGGGGGCACTGGAACAATCCAGGGGGCAGTAGTAACTTCGGGTGCATTTGGGGTCGTCGAATAAAAAGTAAAAGGGCAGTGTAAGCATAAGGAAGGAAGATAAGAGAATTTTGAAAAATCGTTCATACATATTTCATCTGTTGCATAACTGAGTTAAGTCATAGTGATTACATTATTTTCCAAATATACACACAAAATTCAAGTTATAACCAATCAATGGTCAAGTCTGCCAACTGGTCTTAACAAGCAAGTATTGGTAAGCAAACGTGTCTCACATTGTCAGGAAATCCAGCATGCATCAGCAAGAATATGTGCATGTAATGACTTTTTTAAAATAAAATACTATATGGTTACAAAACAACAATATTACATCATCAAAATTTCAATGCAGGAAAAAAAACTACAAATTTACAATAAATCATTAAATTTAAGATGCATCATTTAAAAAAATATTTTACATTTTTGAGAGCTCTGAAGCAAACAGCTGAGCAACCAGCCTAATAAAGGGTTAAAGAAAGTAGATTTCCAGGGGGGCACTGAGTAAAAATTTTTTTTGGAAAGGGGGCAGTCCATTTCACTTTCCTACAACTATGTGAAAGGATTATACAGGGGAAAAAAGACTACAACCAAGGAAATAAATTAAGAGGCTATCAGGCCAGACAAACTGTGATAAAGAACAGAAATAGGGTGGTGGTTATATAAGTGAAAAGAAGGGGTTGGATATGAGAAATAGGCAAGTAGAATAAGGGAGAATTAGGAGTCAAAAACTGATTCACAGTTGTGAACCTAAGTGACTGGAAGGATAGTGGTACCCTCAACAGAAGTAGAAAAGTTTGGCATAGGGGTCAGTCAAACAGGGTAAGATTAGTTCTAATGGGGAAATGGTGAATTTGAGATGCATATGGGACATCCAGATGTCCTACAGCAGAAGACTTCTAGTGATTTGGGACTGGAAATGAGGAGAGATATGAGGAGAGATATTAAGATTGTATACATAGATTTAGGAGTCAACCTCAAAGAGATTATAATTGAACCCATGAGAGCTAATTAGACCATTAAAAGATGTAGAGAAAGAAGAAAAGAGGGTCCAAGATTGCTCATGATAAAGAGGCAGTACACAGGCAATGATTCAAGAAAGAAGACTGAGAGGGAGTAGTGAGACAGCTATAGAGAGAACCAGAAGAAAGCAATTTCGTAAGAGCCAGGGGCAAAGAGAATGGTCAGGACAGGGGTGGGTCGGTGTGGAATGAGGGATGGGAAGGGAGAATATTAAAACAATAAGGAGCTACCAGGAGGTCAAGAAGGATAGAGACTAAGAAAAGGCTATCCAATTTACTTATACGATTCATATTCCCCAATTACCATGAAGAATGAAAAACTAAGTGAAGATATAAAGAAAAAAATAAAACATCACACAATAGCTTAAGGCATATAAAAAAACCTAACAAGATTCAGAGAAAGAAGATCTATTATCTAAATCTGACTTCTGTATCTCTATTAATGGAATCACAAGAATGGAAGACATCACTTGATAGTGTTCCTACTTTTTTTTGGCTAACGATCCTTAGTATTTCAAAGCATCACTAAAGAGAGATACATTTTATTAAACATGTATAACCTATAACAAGTTGTTTACTATCTCAAGGAAGGGGGATGTGAGGGAAGAAGACAGAAAATCTGGATCTCAAAAAAAATTTTTAAACAAATGCTGGAGCAGCTAAGTGTCACAGCGGATAGAGCATCGGCCCTGGAGTCAGGAGGATCTGAGTTTAAATTTGGCCTCAGACACTTACTAGCTGTTTAACACTGGGCAAGTTACTTAACCCTGATTGCCTTCAGAAAAGAAAAGAAGAAAATTAATGTTAAAATTATCTTTACATACATGTAACTGGGAAAAAAATATTTCTTTAAAAATAAATCTTATGATCCTAATAAAAAAGAGATGCATATATAAAACTGTAATTTTAAATCCATACATATGTAATCATTAGACTTATTAATTACCAGTTAATTTGCCAAATATTCCTACAGAAGAATAAATTAGACCTTTCTTTTTATTAATTCTAAAAATCACTGTAATTACCTATCACATCCATACAGGGACCTAGTTGTTCACATATACATGGTACTCTGATTATGAATTTCAAAAGTTAAGTAATAACATTTGTTACTTCTCTAAAATATTTGGATTTCATATGCTTTTGCATAGTGATCCCAGCTTAGTATGTGTGTGTAATACTTCAACACTATCAAGTTAACAAACGCTATCATAAATTCTGGGTGGTTTAAATTAATTTTGAGGGGTAGGGGAATGCTGCTTAGGACAATCAGTAGCACGAGAAGACAGTTGCTTATTTTAAATAATACTGAATGTACTGACTTCAAAAAATACATTTTATATGGAAGAAAATTTTAAGAAATTAAAGTTTGTAATAATCCTCCTTGAGAATTTAAATCCTTAGATATAAGAAACACCACAAACTCAAAACACTCACATTACTCTAATAGATGCTTAGTAAATATTAAATAGTAAAAAATTAAATATTTTATCTGCTTAGTAGGCTGGTTGCTCAACTGTTTGCTCCAGAGCTCTCAAAAAATGCCTTAAGAAAACAATTTAAAACACACTTCCAAGACACTATGTCCATCATTTTTATAAATGTAGAAATTAGCACGTTACATTTCATATCTCAAGAAATGTATATTTATATATATATATATATTTTATATATATGTATATATGCACATACATATACATATATATATTTTCAAATAAACCTCACAGGAAAATAACTTGTGATTGTTATTTCAACTGATTCCACTTTGTAAAACTCTACAATCTAGCATGAGACTTCATCATTCAACTGAAACTGATTAGTCCAAATTCTTCTGATTCTACTTTGTAACATCACTCATAGATATTCCCATTCTCTCCTTTGACTACCACCACATTGGTAAAGGCCTTGATCACCTCACTCTGGACTATAACAATAACCTTCTGGTTGACCTCCTTCCCTCAATTCTGTCTCTATTCCAGTTCATCCTACACTCAGCAGTCAAACTGATTTTCCTAAGTTGTGGGCCTAACCAAAGCCCTATCATCTTCAAAATCAAATATATAAAATCCTGTTTGATGATCAAAGCCTATAATAACCCTGCCCTTTCTCTAGTCTTCCTATCATACATTCCATTTCCACCCTCAACTGAAAATACTCTGAGAACCAGAGACACTATCCTCTTTGCTGTTGCTCATACAAAACATTCTAATACCCAACTTCAGGCAATTTCACTGCCTGTCCTCCATGCCTAGGATTCTCCCTTCCTCATCTCTAATTCCTGGCCTCCTGAGTCAACTCCTCATACCTACAATCCTCTCTCTCCTCACCTCCACTTCATAGTTTCCTTAGTTTTCTTCAAGACACAGCTGAGAAAGGCAGTCAAGATGACTGACTACAGGATGAGATTCAGCTGAGCTCTCCCAACATTCCTCTCCAAACAACTTTAAAATAATGTCACAAATAAAATTTTGGAGTGGCAGAGCCAAAAAAAAAAGTCAGGGTGAGACAATTTAGAGTTGGGGCAGGTACTAAGCACCAGGAGTGGGCCCTAGAGGCAGCAACAACAGCAGCATCAACAGCAACAGCAGCCTTGGGAGCTCTGAGTCCAGAGATGATTAAAGGGGTCAGACAACTGGTCAAAAATAGATTAGAGAGGACCCTTTGCTGGCACTGGGTGTAGCTGGCACTAATCAGCAACTCTATTGCCCCTAAGCATTTCTGGGTTGCAGTTCCAGGGTAGAGAGGAACACTTGTGCTAAGTCACAAAGGAGTAGGGGTCCCAGTCTCAGTTGCAAGGCAGAAAGGAGCACTATAGCACTTATAGCTACAATGGAGCAAGGGGACCTTCCTGGGAAAAGACCAGAGCACAGACCAGGAGAGGAGTGACCACACCTATAACCTGATCACAACTTAGAAATACCAAAAAATTTATAAATGCCCATAACAAGCTCTGAAAACAACAGCATGAAAAAGCATGAAGTTTGGCATGGTGACTCTCCACCCTAAGTTGAGAAGAGCCCAATATAAAGTATAAGGTCAAGAAATAGGCAAGAAGATGAGCAAACAACAAAAAAAGAACTTGACCAAAAAAGCTACTACAATTGCAGAGAAAAAGAAGACATAAACTCAAAAGACAATAGTGTGAAAACAGCTACAAAGCCATAAAGACAAATACCAATTAGGCCCAAGGCCAAACAAGAATTCCTAGAAGAGTTAAAGAAAGAGATGCGTGGTAGAGAAAAAAAGATTAGGAAGGGAGTAATGCAAAAAGACTATGAAAAGAGAACTAACAGCTTGCTAAAAGAGGCACAAAAATGCAATGAAGAAAAGAACTACTTAAAAAGTAGAATGGGGGGTAAAAAGCAGATTAGGACAAATGAAAAAGAAGGTACAAAAATAACTGAAGAAAAGAATTTTAAAAACAGAACTGGCGAAATGGAAAAGAAAATACAAGGTCACTCAAGAAAATAATTCCTTAAAAATCAGAATTGGGCAAATGGAAGATAATGACTCCATGAGACATAAAGAAACAATAAAATAAAGTTTCAAAAAATGAAAAAATTGGAGGAAAATGTGAAATATCTCATTGGGAAAAGCAAGTGACTTGGAAAATTGACAGAGAAGAGATAATTTAAGAATTATTAGAATACTTGAAAGCCATAATAAAAAAAAAAAGAGCCTACATGTCATCTTTCAAGAAATTATCAAGGAAAACTACCCTGATGATGTAGATCCATAGGGTAAAATACAAATTGAAAGAATCTGCCATTCTCCTTCTGAAAGAGATCCCAAAATGAAAATTCCCAGGAATATTATAGCCAAATTGCAGAGCTCCAGGTCAACGAGAAAATATTTAAAGCAATCAGAAACAATTAAAATATTGTAGAGCCAGAGTCAGGATCACATAAGATTTAGCAGCTTCCATTTAAACAGGCTGAGCTTCTTTAATATGATATTTTTAAAGGCAAAGAAGTTTGGATTATAACCAAGAAATCACCTACCCATCAAAGCTGAGCCTAATACTTCAGGGGGAAGAAATGGATATTTAATGAAACAGAAGACTTTTAAGCATTCCTAATGGAAAGATCAGCACTGAATAGACTACATGGCATTCAAACACAAGACTCAAGAGAAGCATAAAAAGGTAAACATTAAGGATAAGAGACTCAAGTTAAACTGTTTGGATTCCTATATGGGAACATTATACATGTAAGTAACTCCTAAGAACTTTTATCACTATTAGGGCAGTAAGAATGAGTCTACACAGACAGAGGACACGAATGTGATTTGATTATGTTGGGATGATCTCCCCCCCTCCAAAAACGTAGGGGTGAGAAAGAGGGATCCACTGGAAGAAGCTGGGAGAGGTAAAAGAGATCTCACCATAAAAGAGGCACACAAATAAGAGATTTTATAGCGGAGGGGGAAGTGGGGGCATGTTGGGCAATGCTTGAACCTCACTCTCATTGGAATTGGTTCAAAGAGGGAAGAGTGTGTATACACACACACACACACACACACACACACACACACACACACAAATATATATACAGAAATCTATCTTACCCAGTAGGGAAATAGGAGAGTAAGGGGTATAAGAGATGGGGCGGGGGCGCGGTGGAAGAACACAGGATTTGATAAAAGGGAGAGCAGACTAAAGGAGGCAGTGGTCAGAATCAAAACTGACTTTTGAGAAGGGACAGGATAAAAAGAGAGAGACGGATAAACAAAAAAAAATGTGATAAAGGGAAATATAATTAGTAATCCTAACTATGAATGTGAATAGAATGTGCTAACCCATAAAATGGAAGCAGATAGCAGAATGGATTATAAACCAGATTCCAATAATATGTTGTGTACAAGAGACAACTCGAAACAGAAGAATTAAAATAAAGGACTGGAGAAAAATCTACTATGCTTCAGCTGAAGTAAAAAAAGGGCAGGAATCTCACTCATGATCTCAGACAAATCAAAAGCAAAAATAGACCTAATTAAAAGAGATGTTAGGGAAACTACATTTTACTAAAAGATACTGAAATAAATCAAAAAATTTTACAGTAAGTTTCTCTGACCAAGGCTTCATTTCTCAAATATATATGGAACTGAATTAAACTGATAAAAATAAAAGCCATTCCCAAATTGATAAATGGTCAAAGAGCACGAAGTCAGTTTTCAAAAGAAAAAAATAAAAGTATCCATAGTCACATGAAAAAAATGCTCCAAATCACTACTGATTAGAGAAATGCAAATTCAAACAACTCTGAGGTTCCACCTCACACCTATCAGAAATGACAAATGCTGGAGGGGATGAGGAAAAATAGGTACACTAATAAACTGTTGGTAGAGTTGTGAACTGATCCAACCATTCTACAGAACAATTTGGAACTATGCTCAAAGGACTAATCTTTGTCCTAGCAATACCACTACTAGCTTTGTACCCAAAAGAGATCTAAGAAGAAGGAAAAGGAGGAAAAGGACCTATGTGTACAATAATAATTATAGCCACTCTTCTTGTGGTAGCAAATAAATGGACGTTGAGGGGATGCTCATCAATTGGGGAATGGTTGAACAAGATGTGGCATGTGATTTTAATGAATTACTATTATGCTATAAGAAATGCTAAGGACAGTGGTTTCAGGGGGAAAAAAAATATATGGCAAGAGATATATGAACTTTTTTTAAGTGAAGTGAGAAGAACCAGGAGATCACTATGCACAGTAACAGCAATGTTGTAATCAAGATCAAGTGTAAAAGATTTGGTTATTCTGATCAATACAATGATCAGAGACAATTCCAAATGATTCATGATGAAAAAATATTATACATCTCCACAGAGAGAACTGATGAACTCTGAGTGCAAACTGAAGTATAATTTCCTTGCTCTATTTATTTATTTTTGTAATATAACTAATATGGAAATGTTTCACATGATTTCACATGTATAACTGATAATTTTGCTTGCCTTCTCAGTAAGGGAGGAAGTTGTAAAAGGAAAGGAGAGAATTTGGAATCCAAATTTTAATATAGAAAGAATAAAAATTTTAAGACTCCATCCAAATACCATCTTCTGTAGGAAAAGGTCCCTGGTCCCCCCAGCTTGTGTTGCCTTTCCCTATAAGATTAACTTTCATTTACCTGTATATATTTTGTATGTGCCTAGATATTTTTCAGGTTTGTTTTCACTTAGAATATGAGCTCCTTAAGGGTAGGGACTGTTTGTTTTTCTTTTCTTTAAATTTACTATCATTTAGTACATAGTCAAATACACCTGGCACAAGAAAAGAATTTAACAAATGCTTGTTGACTGATTGATAAATAAATACATAAATAATCCTACTACCATATTAATTTGTGGCTTCAAGTTTTTTTTCCTCTGATGAAAGCTCCTAAGCACATTTATTTATTTTTTATTTTTGCAGCCACCTTTCCCTTACAACATTAATTAATTTCTGAAAGAAGACATGGCGAGAATGTACAAGTGTAGCACCAAAATTTAAGTGCCTACTACATTTACCGCAGAGAATATCTGGACACATGGGGAAGGGAGAGATTCTTCTGATGTTTTACCACAAAAAATTCAGAATATGATTTTTATGCTAATGTTAAACAATTACATTATCATCTGCAGCCAATCCAAATGTGAAAGTACACAAACTCTGGGGATCTAGTCCTATTTTCTCTGCTTCCACTATACATTCTTACCACTATAGAGTAATTATCCTTAAGTGGCCTTCTTTATTTTCTCTCTCAAATCTCAGGCCCCCAATATGAGGGCAAACTGTATTTGTTTTGCTTAGGAAGTGATCACCTCTGTCCTGAACCATGCAGGGCAGTCACTCTGCCTTTACAACTATATTGATTGTGTTTTCAGGACAACAGCCCTTGGCATGGTCTTCAACAATATTGCTGACCCCTTGATCTTGAAGCGCTGCCAAAAACAAAACAAAACAAAACAAAACAAAAAAAACCAAAAACTTTTTCCAAGAGCCAATTCAGTCTCTACCCAGTAACTAAGAAATTTTCTGGTATAAGCAAATGTAATAACATATTGCAAGAGCATCATCTGTATGTGAAAGGAGAAATCCTCAGCACTCTATAAAGATACTTAGATCATCCACAAGTGGCATAGTATCCCATTAGGGAATTTGGAGTGTTATGTAAAACATAAAATATGTAGACGCATAAACTCTTTTATTTTTTAAATCCCTTAGACTGCTTGGGTTGAAACTGATCTGATTTCTTTGGCAATTTTTTATTATAAGTCATTTTAAAGGTTTCCTGTGGATGAGTAATTAGTAAACTGGCTTTGAAATGAATTATTACAAGGTGCTATAAGCAAATTCCTTTCCCAACAACGATGTTGATTTCAGAAAAGTGTTATATAACACTATAACCAACTATACATTATGTTTCTTTCACAATAAAACATGACCCTTGATGCCTAATTACATGCACCTTCCCAAAACAGTTGCCAAAAATTTATTTGGCATGACCTTTTTGAATGATACAAAAGGCCCCTAAGGGGCCTTTTAACAGCGCTACATAGTTACACTGATTAAAGACTGCACCCCTTTCATTAGTTTCTTGCCTTTACAGAAAACCTCTTTGATATACCCAAGATTCTCATTAATTTCATGTTGTGTCCTCAACACATCATTTTTGTTGTTCTCTTGTGTCCAACTCTTTGTGACCCCATTTGGGGTTTTCTTGGCAAAGATACTGGAGTGGTTTGCTATTTTCTTCTCCAGCTCATTTTACAGATGAGAAAATTGAGACAAACAGTGTTAAGTGACTTGTCCAGTACCACATAATCAATAAGTGTCTGAGGCTGTATGTAAATTCAGGTCTTCCTGACTCCAGACCCAGCCCTCTATTCACTGCACCACCTAGCTTTCCCAATATTCTAATGAAAAGCATTAAGTTATGTTTCTAGTTTTTTTTCTGCTGAACAATACTATTTCTGCCTATCAAGCCTGCTCTTTTAATGGAATTGATTTTCTAATGGCTATCTAATTTCAAATCATGTTTTGATTTTGTTAATTTGTTATATCAAACACATACAATAGACAACATGCCACATGTTAATACGTTGTTAGGTATTTATGAAAATTAATTATCTTTACAGTGTCGTGTCAAGGGCTAGGAATTTATTACTGTGGACTAAATAAGACAGCTTAAAGTTTTAAATAGTTTACTATGGCTAAGTAATATACCTTCAGTCTATAGTCCATGACAATGCTGGTCACAATTTGATTCCATTTTAGAGCTTAGCTATGCCCCACGGTCTTGTCCTTAAATGTCCAAATCTAACTGAAGTACAAACTTACAGCAATCAAAGAAACTGAATGTAGCATATGACAGGAAAGGACATAAAAGATGACAATAGTCCCCTCTAGTGAAAAGGTGAAATAGTGACAATTCCTTGCCTTCTTAAATTTTCCATTTTCAAGGACCCAGTTAAAAGAGACACAGATCAATCCCCTGTGCCAAGAACAAAGATAATAAAATCACACCCCTATTAAAATTTAACCAATTCCATGAACAGAAGAGTATAAATCTATATTATTATAAAGTAGTGTCACATACATAATTATACACTAATTAATATCAAATCCTGATTATATAAAAGACAACTCACAAAAATTTCAATATAAATCTTAGATTATAATTTTATCAAAATAGATAAATCATAAGTAAATAATAGAAGGGATTGTTTAAAAAGCAATATCCTTGGGTCAGTAAGAAAGCACACCAATTTCCTTATCTATAGTACAATGGAAATTAAGTGTTTAGGAAAATTATCTTAAACATTTTGAGATACTCAACAATCAATGAGAGACTGAATTTATATTCAGTACGCTCTGATTTCCTAAGGCAGGAAAATGAACTAAATATTTTAGAAACACTTTACAAAAGGAAAGGTTGAAAGAAAAAAAGGTTTTTATTAACCAATCATCATACATTCAGGAAAAAAATGCAATACTTGTAGGCCTGGTTGTAGTATAAGTTAAATAATAGTACCCTATATTCACGAAAGACGTTAAATAAATTATGCTAAGGAAGACCCACAATAGTATTGTTAAATATAAATTTAATTTAAATTATTTTATAAAAAATTTTCCAAAATGTGAAAGGAAATGTTCCCACCAATAATACAGCTCCATTTAATTACTGAAATATTAGAAACTTCAACATATGATATTACCCACCTAGAAAAACAGATTGCAAAGTATGAGCATATTGTGTTTTTTATAATAAGTTAAGCCAAGGAAACGAAAAAGTAGTTTTTACTTTCATAACATATATATTATTTTTCCAAATGCATTAAGAAATTTAAAAATGTAACTCATACAGACTAAGAGCGGAATGCATAAATGAGATCAGAAGGTCCTCCCTGTGAGAGGTGTCCTGAAGGAAATGGCAAATAAAACAGTGTATTTCATTATTCTTCTCTGCACATCTATTATTGTAGTCCTTGACCCCTCCCCACTTTTTCAAGGAGCACAAGCAATCCAGACATCACCACTGAACAGTTCTTGCTTTCAGTAATTATGTTCTATGTTCTGAATAATATTTAATACTTGACTGGCCCAAATATGTACTTTCTATTTGGCTTCTTATGTCAAGAGCTATTTTGCATAGGGAGAATGGTACATAATAGGAGCTTAATATATGATTATTAACTGACTGATACAAAATTAGGGATGACAAAAAAGTGAAGGGTTTTTGTTTGCTGCTGTTGTTAAAATCAACCTTTTGGGCTCTTGCCACAATTTTAGAATCTAAGAGTTGATGGGAAGTTAATAAAAATATGTGATACTTAAAATACGGTTGTGGTGCAATAGTGTTAGATCTCATATTGAGTAAAAATTGTAGAGAATAGCTGCTTTAGAAACATTTCTGTGACTTATTCTAGCAATAAATTAATATGTCATATGTTGTGCTAACTGATTTTTTATATATGTTTGATTAAAAGTTTTACTCAAGGCCTTACATTTACTATTAAACATGAATAGTTAGCCTCTTTACCTACAACATTAGTCATGTACATTTCTTGAATGTATTTCTATCATTTAAAAAAGTCTTTGTTCTTCAAGTTTGCTAGGAGTTGATAGAACCATGTCATTAGGAAAAAGTATAACTTTTGAACATTTGTTGATTAAAAAAAATCTGTCTAAAAGCCTAGAAAAAAATCTGGCATTTGTATAGTCCTATAATCTCACAATAAAAGGCATAATTTTATTGTGCTGGGTCACTGTAATTAACTTTTCTGTGAAAGTCAGCAAAGAAATCCTTGAAGCAAACCTCACTTGAATAAATTATCTGTATACTACTCCATTATCTGAACCTGACGAGGCAAAGGCATAGACTGCAACCAGCCTGATTTGGGTGCACAGGATGAATTCCAACATTTTTATTACAAAGAATTCTGGAAAGTGTTAGCAAAAAGGATGAGATTTAGAATATAATTATCTCCTTCATTAGAACCTGGCAAAGGAGACTGGTAGCTTTCCACTGGTTAACAATAATAACAACTTCTAAGCATTTTCAGAGCTTTGTGTTTACAAAGTTCTTAAAACATTGTTTCACTCGATCCTCTCAGGCTTATAAGGTAGCTAGGTTAATATATAAACCCCATTTTACAGATGAGAACAGGCCTGTAGAAGTTATGAAAAAGGATTAAAATTGAGTTCTTCTAACTCCAAGTCCAATCCCTCTTCTAACTATACCACCCTCTCAGTTTTAGTGTATCTGTAGCAACTTATGTCTCACATTGTCAACCTCAGTATTTTCCCCAAAGTCACATATGCACTGTGTGCATACTGCCTGACACACAGAATGTGCTTAATAAATGTTTACTGACTGATACTGGCTACAATAGGTACTAAAAATATCAATGACTATTCATGTTTATTATGATAAAGATTCTCTTGAGTTAGTAAAAGCAAATACTCTGTAGCAGGTGAGGAAGAAGGTTTACACTGTACTAATAATAGATTAAAAGTATTCCTCCTGCTCATCAGAATTTCAATGTTGTTCTAAATTCTGAACTTTCATAAAGGATATGTTAAAAAGTTTCAGTTTCATAAAAATGATCTCACTACATTTTTTCATATTTGGTTTAAATTACCACACACAAATTCAAAGTCTCTTCATCTTAATCCTTGTGTGTTCACTGGAATTCAAGCAAATGACATTCATAGTCAAATGTTTATCTCAGGAAGAATATACTGCTTGCAGACAATGAAGGGCTAATAAGAAGCAAAGAGATGACCATTACTGTCAGGGCTAAAAAAGAGCTCAAGTTCTACTTGCCGTAAGAAATGGAGCCAAACATGAGATTAAGAGAAAAAAGGAAGACGGAGGAGGGAAGGAAATTTAAATATAAGGGAAAAACAAATGGTGCCTCCTCTTTGTTAGAATCCACTGCCAGGATCAATGCAAGATCCATTTTTTAAAAAAATCTTTTCAAAATTAAACTATGTTTTCCTTCCATCTACTAAACTTTTAAATTATTTTCATAAATTACTATGGTACTTTTTCATCAGTATTTCAATAAAAAGACAACTTCATTCAATCTGAGGGTCATCTTGTCAGTTAATGTGGCTTTTTATCCAATGGTAGATACATAGGACAAATACCTGGCATGAAAAAGGCCAACTGCAAAAAAGTAGAGTGATTTGAATCATGTTGTGCTTTCAGAATTTGTTTACTTTTACATAAGTTATATTTCGTGCTTTCATGGAGATAGGATATTAAGACAATAAATGATCTACCAGAAAAGGAGTACAAAGTATACAGATCTACCTGAATGATTATTTAATTATTAAATAATACATGCAAGCATATAGCATCAATAAAAATCCAGGCAGTTCAAGAATCTGCTTTAATCAAAAAGCACAAATAAAACATCTAGCAAATAAAAATAAAAGCTATTTTAAGAAAAGTTTTGGAAAATTACACAAATAAAAGATAAAGCTGAGTGTGCTATTGCTTGATATGGCCTATTACTCTCAGTGAAAAATTCATTTGCATGTTTCATGACATAGTGAAAGTCTAGAGGTAACTGATAAGCACACACAGAAACTATCTACACAACACTGTAGAATTAAGTTCCTATTCTTGCAAAAGATTCATAAATAAGTATCATCACTGTGAACAAAAACTTAATTTTCATGGCACACCTCGATATCATATGAAATAAGAAAATAATCTAGCAACTGAAAAATACATCGGTAGTCTGATAGGATTAACATTTAGTGTCAATGTATAAAAACACTAACAATCTGACTTTGCTTGTAGAGTTTTACAATGACCATAAGTCTAAAATTCAATCATGTCCAGCAAAAGTGTATCAATGTCCAGCCAGGTAAAAGAAGGTACACTTCTCTCAATGACTTCACCATCCTATTTGATAAGTATCTTTGGGGAAATGCACATTTTAAGAATTATAGCAAACAGTTTGAATTGTTTTTTTAAAAAATGGGACATTTCAAAAATGTAATGGTCAAGTTATATTTGAAATTATATTTAAAATGAAGTTCTTTCCAAATATTAAATGTTCAATATTTAGTGTTTTCAAGTTTTTTTCCTCTGAAACTAAATTTTAGCAGGTTGTCATTCATTTCTTAAGCAAGTCCATTCATTTTTTTTTTCCTTTTCCCTGCAGTAGCAAATTGAGAGCTTTCAATTCTGTAGTGATGTCTGTGGAACACAATTCACTGGCCAGTTGTCATCATTCATCTTTGAGCAGTGATGTCGATATCTCTTCCAAAAAATGCTTGATGGCTGCAAAACATGCAACAAAGCATTAGCACCTCACTCCCTTGTCATTCATCTTAATATTAATGCTCATCCAATACTCCAACATATCTCATGAGCATAGAAATTATGAATGAGTCAAAAAACAAAGACCATTTTCAATACTATTTAAAATTTTGACTTTGGTACTGAGAAAGATGGATTCTAGATGATTTGAGCAATGACATTTCAGAATCAATATGAATAGACACTTTACTCATTTCTTCATCCAATCCATTCTGGTGACCAAGTTCAATGGGCTGTGCTGAGAGCATGTACTGCATGTTACACTTGTTTGTATATACCCCACTGAAAAACCCAGTACATAGAAGATACTCAACGAATATTTTGCTGACTTGATTAGATGTGTTTACCATTCAAAACAAAATAGAACAAAATTCCAGATCTCCCACTGATTCCTTGATATTTTATGAAAAGAGCTGAGCTTTGTTCCAATGTTGATTCCACAGTGTAAGACCAATGAAGTTTCCTTTGAAAAACATTCTAAGATAGTTACTCCAAGTTTTTAAGTTACTGCAAATGTTTTTCAACATGCTTGTCTTTTTCTCTAATGGTTTTCTGAAGATACTGATTGATGAGGTCAAATCTCAAACCTTCCACTTTTCCTTTTTGCAATGATTTCACTCACAGATTATCTAGCTGTAGCAGGCAGTTCCTGAAGGATTTGTCTGTTCTTGTACTGGTCAGTGTCACCAATGCTACTGGCCAGATGGAACTTGCTGACGGTCTGGGTGAAGTCTGTGCTGTGCTTCCAAGGCGCCTTAAAAGCTTTCCAGATGCACCCACATTCCTCGGCTTTGCCACATATGCTCCTTCATGCTTATTTTGAAAAGCTGCATTATAGTCTAGAAACCATGCTTCCACTGCATAATGCATGAACTTGCCATTTTTATATTAAGCATACTTTTCAGTATCTACTGCCTAAAGGAGACCAAGGTCCAAGCTTTCCTTTGAAGCTGAAGCAACCATAATGAGAAAAATACCTATATACCAACTATCAAAGATGCTTGAATGCCAACTTCTGTGAGATCCCAGGATGGTTGATAAGCCAGTATTTAATCGGTTTTTAATTTTTCTCCTGGTTTGATAGACAGCTCATTTCAAATAATATCATTTTAAAAATCTTTGAAATGTGTTCATAGTAAACAGGAAACTGGTTCAAATTTTACAGAAAATATACTTTGGCCTCAACACATGATCTTCATGAAGGAATCCGAATATCAAGTTTTACAGCCAAAGGAAAGGAATATTTTATAATAATTTTGTTTGTAGGTAAGATACAAAGGGTCCACACAAACCAACAAAAAAATAACATCTTGGCAATTTAATGAAGAATAAACTGTGAGGTTAGTTTATATAGCAGTAGATGTGCTGTGGAGAATTACTCAATCTGTACCCAGCTTCCTGCTGGGTTAAATGTAAGCTAAATTATTATTTTGCTTACATTTACACCCTTCTAGATTGTGAAAGCAATGCTTTCTTTTTAATCTGCTTATTGTATTGTAGAAAGAGGTCTCTAATTTTATACAATATATTGAAGAACACAAAGTAACTCATGAATCATTTTAACAAAATAACTTTAGTCACAGATTTTGAAGTTCTTTCAAAACAATGGTATTCTATGAAAAGATATACGCTTCAGATATGTTTTAAAGTTTCCTTATTGTTTAAAGATATTTTCATTTTGGCTCCAGTATTTAAAAAAGAATTAAAACAATGTAATAAAACTCCTATATAGGTACTCTAAGGTTGAGAGAATGCAAGCTTCATAATACTGCAAACAAAAAATTTTATAACAATTATACCCTTGATTAAATTAAATATAAAGGGTAGAGATAACAAATAAAATTGCAGAATAATTATGAATCTATAGGAAAACATGAACTTTTACCACTGTTATAAATAATAATAATAACACCACTTATTTCATAGGAAATATCTGGAGAAAGCGTAGAGAAGCCTCACTTTAAAGAGACTTCCTATAAGGTAAAACTCATTGTCTAATGGAATTTCATCACAATAAACACTGATTTAAAAAAATGGTTAATAGAATATCACCTATAATATACACAGTCTCGTAGTGTGGAACCCAAGGCTCAAACACCCAATTATTCTAAGTCTGTTTTGGATTATTTGGGCCTTTTGAGTCTCCTTTGTTCTCATGCTTTTGAACTATTTACTTATTTCTTAAAAACTTTCATCATAGGATGAAATCAGGAAAGGGAAAGTTGAAACACAAGTAAACATTGGCAGGTTAACCATTCCTTTAAAAAGTGTGACTAAGGGAAAACTATGAATCAATCAAATTTTGTTGATTATCTACATACAAGGCACCATATTAAGCAAAGAAGAAATCATTACCAGAGTTGAAAGATATTTTGTGTACCCTGGACAAAGTTTGAAAAAATGCTCCCTTATAGACCACTGCCCTATAGACTATATTATATTGCACTATAGACTTTAGTGGCTTTGAGACTTGCATATAAAATGCACAACCAAATCACAAAACAAACAATTAGACACAATGGAAGTAGAATTTTTTGGCGTTAAAATATATATGAATGAGAAGAATCTATGATTTCTTCAGAGAATTCTCAATGTGTTCACACAGAATTAAAAGTGTATATTATAAACATATTCATTAATACATATTTAAAAGCCGCCCTTGTCGCATTCCCCTTATGTACAACACCCTAAATGGCTGCCTACCTGCTTAACCCTAGCTTAACCCTACCCATGGTCCTAATTATTTGCATAATGGATATTTAATAATTACCTTTCTTTTCATTTATCTGGTTTATCTTTATTCCATACGAGTATCATGTGGGTAACTGAGGCCTATATATTTTGGCTAAAATGGGAGCAGGGATTTTGATATGGGATTTTCTTTATGTTTATCTCTGCTACCCTCATCATCTATCATCATAAGATAAGGCATGTATTATTTTATTTTATTTTTTTAAAAATCAAACTTTTAAAAGATGTAATACCAAGCAATTCTAGAAAAGCATAAAAATCAAGAATGCATTTTGATATACTAGTAAATACTTCATTAACATACATAAATAACCACCTTTTAAAGTCCTTTTTCAACATATTATTTCAGGAGCTGTTAAATGAATGAATAAAAAAAATTAAATGATCTTCTTAGTGAGGGAAAAAAAATATATTGGTGACCTCTGGTATAAAATCTAAATTTGGCAATTCTCTTTTTTTTATCCTATTCTGTTACTATGCTGATTAACTATCAGTTAATAATTTTGAATGCTTTGAATTCCTAGACATGTCAATTAATAACAACATTGGTTATTTTAAGTATTATGAAATAAGAGTTTTTCCACATCAAGTATTTTTTTTCCAAAAGAATTATACCATATTTGAAAAGATACAATGTACTAATACTGTAAGGAAATAGAATATAAGTTTCAATATATTTTAGCACACAAAAAACAGTCATCAAATAGTAAGGTTTTAAATTATTTCAATATGGGGAAGACAGCTAGCTGCCAAACAGACACAAGGGAAATAGAAGCAAAGTATCACCACAAACTACTCCAAGGATTTCTCTGTAGGCATTTTTTTTTTCAAAATGCTCTGATGGAGCAAGTTATGTGGCAGTTCATATGCTTTGACATTGGTGTGAGTTGGTTTTTGTGCTTAAGCATTTTGTCACAGATTGAGATACAAATGAGCAAGAATAACAATGTTTCTGCAAAAAAGAAAGAAAATAAAATCAAACTGCTCAGCATGTTTGTTTTTCTTCACCTGTTACAATTATGAGAACTTACCAATCAGGCAAATACCAGAAATGCTCCATCTAAATGTTAAAAATGAATTTACTTACCTTGGCCCTCTGAGGGCAGTGTTACCTAACACATGGATAGAAATTTCAGAAACTGAATTTTAACTACCATAGTACTTAACAAAATACTGAAATTACGGAATACATGGTAAGAATTGTTTTTAGAACATTCCCTGTAACTTTAAAGGAGAAGCTATTACTAAGAGAAAGGCAGCATAAGAGGACAATGCCTCTACATTTTGAATACCATCATCCAAAACACCCTAAAATGGAAAATACGAATAGTTTTATAGTATATTACTACATGTACTACAATTTTATTAAATGTCTGAAGCAGGCCACTATCTACACCACATTTTAGGTTTTGATATAAAGGTGGGGAAGGACTTTCTAAATTAGAACCTATGAATCACTTCTGAATAAACCAAAAAATCATATTCAGAAGGAAACTAGAGAATATTATTTTTCTCCTTAAAGGAAGATGATGCCCCAACTATCCCCTGCCTCTACATACAAATACATAGGCAAACATACTAGGATTGCAGAGGATTAGTACCTTATCCAATTTTCATAATGAAATTACAACATTATCACAAATCATACAATTCTGTATTTTCTTTAAAAGTTAATAAATATGCAGAACTGGCTTGAACTGAAATGACTAAGTGTCTTTGTTTTCTGTAAAATGTTTTTAAAACAACTCAAAAGTTCTTATATCACATAAAAGAGAAGGACTTTTGGCATACTTTACAGGATTTCTTTTACCTTTAAGAACAAGCAGAAATTATAGGGCAGCTTACCCAAATCAGGCAGTGACATGACAACTATAATGCAAGGATTTAAACAGCACACACCATTATGCGAGAATTGTATAGTATATGGTCAATATAGCCATGGCCAATTTTCAAAAACTGTCAAAAAGCAGTCCTAACAAAATAGTTATCTATCCCCTTGATCTATTCTGTCAAAGGTGACATAGCTCAAAAAATACAAAAAAAGAACATATTTAGAATTCAGAGCAACACAAAAGAGTACTTTTATATAGTTAGAATAACTTATATCACATTCATTTAATAGGGATGTATTTATGCTTAAATTTTACTTATTTAATAAAGAAAATGCTTGTAATATCACTAATTATAACAATTTTCTATATAACAAATATGAGATTATAAAAACAAATCTTATGTGTTTTTAAACACTGGCTTTGTAAAAACTGAAACTTATTCTTTTAAAACTGGAAAGTAATAGGTAGAATGAGACAATGACTTGTATGTTTATAATGAGTTCTGAATTATTTTTGAAAAAAATATATATATATAAAATGAAATCTCTTCATACAGCTGAAGCTAATACAAATGAAGAAATGGGTGTTATTTCCCATGGCGACTGTAAAAATTAGGTTTAACTATCACTTAGGAGAGAAGCCAGGAAACAATATCTGCTATTCCATGAATCTTTCATTTCGACAGTACACAATTATGTACTTTACATCAGTATTCTCTATCCCTGTAAGGGAGAAAGAGATTTGCCCAGGCTAAAACAAGCACTAAAACATTTTGCTACTTATTATCCTTTTTTTCTTAATCATCTCATGTCAATAAAAAGTGCTAAAGTACTGATCTCATCTATAATCAGTTTACCTAAAAACAAAACACTTTAAAACCAAATAAAAACTATTAAGGAAAATATTTACCAAGAAGCCTAAGAAACTATGCTAATCAACATCAGATACTCTTTCATTGCGCTGGCCAATAAATTTGGGGGCAGGGGCAGAGGGATTACTTTACTCATTTTTTTCGAAGACAATTTAAATATAATCATATAAAACTGAAGCTTGAAAATCTCTGAATTTTTGAGCCATCCAATAAAAAGTCAAGTTTCTCTGATATGCAGAAATTTTCTTGTAGCCAAAATGTTTCCTTATAAATTACCATAACATATTTATTTAATAGGATAAAGGAATATTTCTACTTGTCTAGATGTTACTAGCTTAGCTAATATCAATTATGCTCTATAAATTTATCTATGAATCTTGTTACTTTTTAACAGAAGAATTACCCTATAATATCTAGCTACTTGTGAAATTTACTGGCATCAATCACATTGCAATAGATTTCTTAATTTGGTAACTATTTTTAAAAACTAACAACTTTGAAGTTAGTATCACCCATTTCTACATTCAGATATATAGCATAAAAATTCATAAGGTAACCCTGAAAGTACACCTAGGAAGTAAAGCATTCTTTGGATCAAACATTATGGGCCATGAGTACAATTAACACCTAGAATTTCAGAGGAAATGCTGCCAGACATGAAAGCAGAAGGCTTAGGTTTGGATCATGGATGACACTCATCATCACCACCTGTGGGACATCAGGCACATCTTCTGACCTCTCTAAATGTGTTGCTTTATTTCTGAGGCTTGTTGTGGGGACAGCACTATGGGAATCTTGAAGTGCAATATAAATGTGAATCATTCTTTTCCCACCTATATTCTTGAATTAAGTTACCTCTAACAAAAATGAGGAGAAATGTTTATAAGAACAACTTTATCAGAGAAATATGAAAAATTACTAACCCCTGCATGCTTATGAAATAGCCAAGTAAACCTCCCAATTCTCTTGAGGCAGCTAAGTTGGTACAGTGATACAGCATTGGAAGATGTGAGTTCAAATCTAGTTTCAGACATTTACTAGCTGCTTTAATCTGGGCAAGTCACTAAGGATTTCTGCATTAGTTTCCTCAATTATAAAGTGAGTATAATATCACCTACTTCCCAAGGCTGCTGTTAGAATCAATCAAGTAATATTTGATTTATAAATATTAATATTAGAACAATGCCTGGTACACACATAGTACATGCCTAATAAATATTTCCCTGTTTCTCTCCTGATAAGATTTACCAGCTCCTTCACATCAATAAAACATTTCCTTTTTTAACTCTTTCATAAAATCCTCCTCTTCCCCCTGGTTTTCATTTGTGTGTTTCATTTGTTAGTTTTTTTAATCTGTGAAACAAGAAAGTTGTGAAGACAAAGCAATACTTACTCATAGAGCTCTTCAACATCCACATAAAAAAGTCAAGTTGTTTTTCATCATTAGAACTCTGGGGATTCGATTTTTATTTATTGTAATCAGAATTATTGGTAAGGATTAGCACATAAATGTTAAAATGCTATATTAAAACTTAAGTCCAGGCCAAAATATAGTTTCTTTTTCATGTGGCATAGAAATAGGCTCATAGATTCACAGATCTAGAGCAGGAAGGGACCTCGGAGACCATCTCTAGACTAAACTTCCACCCTCATTTTACTGATGAGAAAACTGCAGCCCAGGGAACTTAGGAAAGTACAAATGTACTTTTCAAATAATTTGGGATAAAGAGATTATTTTCAAAACAGAATGGATTTACAAAGATTTTGCTTTGCTAATAGTAACATGTTTCTATAGTCCTGTGAAATGGTTAATTTTGAATTTATAAAATGACTATCTCCAGTAAAATAACTTGATGGTTGGTGCAATTCTCCCTGAGTAACACCAAGAACCTTAGGCGTTCATTTCACAACAGCGGAGAACACTAACGCAAAGTTACAGGACACATAATTTCAAAGACTCAGTACCATGAGTCTTGACTAAATTGCTTAGTTTGTAATGGTGACTTCTAACTGAAAACCAGTAAGATCAGATGAAAAAAGCAAAGAGGCTACATTTTGATCTTTCCTGTTCAGCTCACTACATACTTTACTTTGACAAATTAATGTCTTGGTGCAATAGGAGCTTCTCTATCAGAAAAACTGGACTGTACCTGTTCCATCTACTCAGTAAAGTAACTGACTTTGACCTCTTTTTGTCTCCCCAGTGCTTGACAAAGTGCCTACCATGGAGTAGGTACTTAAAAAATGTTTACTGACTGACTGATCAAGGGCATTGTGAGAACTATGGAATTAAAAATAACTTTTGTTACCTAGTCTTTGACAAGTCCTAGAGAACATTTAGGACTTCTAGATCTTTCAATCTATCTTGCCGCTAAACTCTCATCTGTACTGTTTCCCCCAATAAGACTGTGAGCTCCTTGAGAGCAAGGATTGTCTCTATTTCCCTATTTGCATACTCAGCACTGTGACTTGTACGAAGTGCTTAATAAGTTTTTTAATTCATGAATCATGGTCTTCCAAACAAGCAACTCATGAAATAAATAAGATAAATTAATGTCTAACCTGCCACATGACAATGCTGATGAAGAATAAGGAACTCAAAGACAAAAGACTAGAATCTGCACTTCAGTTCATCCACAGAATGCCACTTAGCTATCTCACCTTGGATATATCAATCTCTATAAGACTTAGTTTCCTCTTCTATAAAATGAAGGTAATGTCCATTGTGAGAATTAAGGGAGCTAATACATGTGAAGCTGCTTTGTAAATTGTAAATAAAGCACCATGTTATTTTCAGTATGTGTGGATTATCTTTTGATTCATTTAATTAAAAAAAACTGAAAGTTTACCTGAAATGATCAAGTCAAAATCTTCTTGTGTAAAGAAAATATAGGTAACATTTTATAAACCCTGTATGTCTTACTTCAGAAAGATACAGACCCACAAATATTGAGATTAAAAATATCTATCATTTATTGCCCTCCAACTATATTCCCAGAGTTTCATTAGATATTTGATAATGTACAAGCACGAATCTAGACAAAGTCAAAATTTCATGTAAGATAAATAAACTTCCCATAAAACTTTTTTTCACCACATTTTAAAAACAAATGCAAATGGCAAAAACAGAACGTATCTCAAGGACTTTATTATTTTTGTTGTTGTTCATTTTCCCCTTGCACTATGTTTGGTTTTTTGTCTTGTGGATAAAAAGATTCTTCCAAGAAAAAAAAAAGCAACATTTTCCAAAGTTTACCTAGCACCAAGGTTTTTTCTTAAAATATGACTGATTAAAAGAAAGATATAAGAAAGTGAAATAAAAGACATAAGAATGAATGTTATGACATGGTATTATGGAAAATAAGATTATTCCATATGTCTTATGATTAATAGCCGAGAGTAGGGAGGGGAAGAAATATGCATCAATGAAACAATTCATAACAGTAATAATGTGTCTTATACAAAGGCTCAGTAGCACCTAAAATAAAAGTTACATAGGCTAGATTGTGATGTCTAGTTCAAGACTTCAAAGTATGGTTTAACCATACATGAAAATAAGCTTGGTACTCTCTACCTAGCCCCTAGTGGTTGTTTATAAAACAAATCAACTCAGTTTCTTTTAACAGTTTTTTGTTTTGTTTTTTTGTTTTTTAAATGCAGGAACTCTCTCTCTCTATAGATAGATAGATATATAGATAGACAGATAGATAGATAGATGTGTGTGTGTGTGTGTGTACACACACACACACACAATTAATGGGAACTCACCTAGCTTTCATGTTGATCAAAAGCTACTGTTATCAGTTACAGACAAGTACTACATACATTGTCTTTATATACACAGAAATTTTTAAAAGTTCTTATGTATCTGAGAAGCTGTTTCCTAGAACTGGAAACAAACAGAGGAGGGGTAAAAGGAAGTATTAAAATCCTGAACTAATTAACAGAATAATGGGGGGGGGGATAGAAAACAATGATAATTGGTATGTACCCTTTCTTAACCAAATCTACCCATACATTCATTCTGTATATGCACACACATCAGCAGCATCATAAACCGTCTCAAGTTCTAGCCATTATTCAGTTCGACATCTGCACATGTTTATGCGTCTCTCCAAACAACCTCTTGAACACCCTGCTGGAGCTGTCATTTTTTTCTTCTCCCTATCTGGCAGATGGCAAGTCAACAATCGGCATCAACAGCAGCCGAATATCTCCCCCTCCATCCGACCCCCCTAAACAGACACAATAATAACTTCTTTGTGCTTCCCTACAATGCAGCTGCTTAAACCATTTCGCTACAAGGCTGCTTTGCCTTAAAAAAAAAAAAATCCCTTCTGTCAAGTCTAAAAAGCAGCATAATGTTAAGCAAGCTAAAGCCACAGCACAGCTGCAAACGGGCAGACACATTGACAGCTCCTCCCTTAACAAAGCCCTGTGAATTGAAGGGGGTTCATCTGAGGCTCACACAGTAATTAGTATAAAAAAGTCCGACAGCCTCTATTATGCTAAGGGAAAAAAAAACTGGACAGAACTGGGCTGCTGTTTTGCGTCAAGAGTTCTGCTGCAGAGTAGATAAATCATGTTGGGTTTTTTCCTCTCTTTTTAAAGACAGTAATAAGGAGGATGAGAGAAGCTAATTTGAAAACTTGGACACAGTAATTGTACCATATGGTGAGCATTTATCCTTTCTGAAATGCACACTAACAGTCACTTACATGCGCAGTGCTTTGTTTTACAGTTGTTATTCTCTCTACCATATTCATAAAATGGATCTGAATATCTGATACTCAAGAGAAGTTGTGTGTAATTAGCAACAGAACTGCCTGGGTTTAATTTATTGGCCTACCATTGCAATCTAGTAAAATGCAAAACAAAATTAAATGAGTCCACTTTAAAAAAAAATTTCTGTAACTCAATCACACATGATTAGTATCTTAAATGAATGAAAACAAGATTCTTAAGAAGGATCATAAGTTAAGGTATGACTTGTTTTTCAAAATTTCCTTAGAAAACACTATGGCAGTTCAGTAATGTCCTTACTGACCCATTCAAAAGACTTTATACCACTGTAAGAACTGTCTTTTATGAAGACCATCTGGTAGATTTGACAAAAAAAGTTATTGAAATCTTTTCCCTGGACATATAATTATACCAGAAAACTTGACATTTAAATCACTGTATATTACTTATGTTTTCATAAATATGATATGTAAATTGTACATTTTACCTTTAAAACATTCAATTAAAAAAGAAACTGGCAACTAAAAGACTATTCATATAAAAATTTTACCATCCCAATACAAAAGCATACCATAAAAGTAAAACTGGTATACTCTCATTTAATTTTCTATATTTTACATGCATATGATATATGTAATTCTTCCCTAAACTTTACAAAATTATATAGAAATCTGTTAATGCATGTAAAAAACAGTTCAGTGAACTGAAGAAATTGATGATCAAGTTAAAATGTGAAATAAAACACCATATTTTTCTGACAAAAGTAGTGTGAAAAGAATTTGTATAATTTGTTTTTTTCTATAATCAGTAAGTAAATTGCAAGGAAAAAGACATGTCAATGCCAGCTGTGTTTCTGCTGTGTATTTGTTTAGCTAAAAATGCAAAGTGTTTTCTTACCTGATACAAACTATATTTTAATCATTCATAAACATTCATCTCAATCTTCATTTCTGCTCCTTATAATTTAAAATGGAATAATACACTAGTACGGATTTCTATAATTTACTCCTTTGTCACAAATACACATTAGCTGTTTGATTTGGTTTGCTTTGGTTTAGAGGGGAAAAAATGCTAAGAAACTATCATACTTCTCTAGAATTTAACAGAATTTATACTTTATCCCAAATAGATTGACAGTCTGACAGAGCTGAAAGAGACATCTGAGTCCACTGAGTCCAAGAATTGAGTCCAAGTTTCTCATTTCACAGATGAGGAAATTGAGGTCCAAAGAGCTTAAGTTACTAGCCTTACTTATTAGTGGCAGAGGCAGGCCTCAAAGACACATCTCCTGAAGCACAGTCCAGTGTAATTTTCTACTGTACTACAGCTGTCTCACTAATTTGGTCAGAATCCAGAGGCAGAAAAACAAGGAAAAAGGTAAGGGAGTTAGCTATTAACACTGCCTGTCAATTAAACACGTACTCACAGTGACTTAGGCCTACTAGAAAAAAACTCCAAAACCTTTTTTGTTATTTTTGGAATAAAAAAAGCTTATTGACAATTAAGTTCAAACTAAAATGATGACATCTCAGCTCCCTAGGAAGGTAGATGTACATGGCCATAACCATCAGATTTTTGGTGTGGTATTAACGTTAATAGCCGATATGCTTTTTATCACTTTCAGGATTATAAAGAATTTTATATGCATTATTTGCTTCAATCATGATATTCCAGTGAGATAACACTACAGGTGTTACAAACTGCACTTTTTTTTCTCTCTTTTTTTTTTGCCTAGGCAATGGGTCACACCGCTAGTAAGTGTTATGTGTCTGAAGCCACATTTGAACTCAGGTCCTCCTGAATCCAGGGCTAGTGCTCTATCTACTGTGCCACCTAGCTGCCCCCCAAACCGCACTTTTCAAATGGGGAAATGGAGACTCAGTATGTTAAACAAGTTGCCCACAGCCACACAACTAGTCCACGTCAAAGGCAGGATTTCAACCTCCTTAGCTCTCCTTTAACTTCTAGTCTAGAACCTGTTGCCCTCTGTCACATTACAGTACCTAACAGTAAGGTTTGGTTTCTTCAACACCACCACCACAATGTCTTAAGCATCTCTTTCCTGAAATAAGCCTTTACACATAATACTTCAATAATTAAGGATCCATAAAATCCATCAGATGTGTTTCTATTACTGAAGCAAATTACCAACTAGCAAAGCCTTTTTAGCCAGCTGTCTTCATGAATTGCCACAGTAGACAGCGGGGATTGGGGGTTGGGGGGAGGAGGGAGTGTTGTAAGTCAATTTCTTTGGGATAAGTGTTTCCAGTGTTTGTCTTAAGATCACAGAAATCCATCACTGGGATCATATTTGAAACCTTTTCCAGTTTGGTAAGACAAGCCAGAGTCTTCTTTCTATTGGCATAACCTTTAAGATTTCAAAGTTACCTTTACTGTTTGATTAGGCACTGGTATACAGCTTCGACGGGCACAGTTAATAGGCACTTAATAAATGGCAGGTGACTGAATGAGTCAAATAGTATTAAAGTTAATCAAAAAGCAGGGGTCAAACACTTACTAGGTACCAGATACCATGCCAGATACAGGAGACAAAAAGACAAAAATGAAACAGTCATGCCCTCAAGGAACTTGGTAGAGAGGAGAGTATACAACATGTACATGTAAGTGGATGCAAAATGCATAAACACAAGATAATGGGGGAGGGAAAGCAGAAGAGACTAGCAGCTGAGAGGATAGGTCTTGTGTTGAAAGTGGAAATTAAGCTGAGATTTGACAGAACCTAAGGCTTCTAAGAGGCAGATTTGAGAAGACAATACATTCCAGGCACGACCGGCTTAGCTAAAGACATAGAAGACAGGAGATGTAGGATCTGGTGTGAAGAATAGCAAAACCAGTTTGGCTAGATTGCAGGAAAGAAGAATTACATGTAACAAGGTCAGCAAGGTGGATGAGGCCAGGTTGTGAAGGGCTTTAAATAAACAGGAGAATTTTTATTCAATCCTAGAGGTAAGAGGGAGGTACTAGAGTTTATTATTAGGGGAGTGACAAGGGGAGAGTAGATTGAGAAAGGGAGAGACAGCTGAGAGAAACAGATTAAGAAAACGCCTTCATTAGAGTCAAATACACTTCACAGATTTCTGTTATATCAGTATCAAATATTTACTAAAAATGGACTACATGTCAGATACTGTGCTAAGCACTGGAGATTCAAAGAAAGACAAAAGGCAGTTCCTGTCCTCAAGGTGTTCACTGTCAAATGGAGGAGACAACACATAAATAACTATGTAGAAACAAACTACAGAGAATAAATTGGAAATAATAGTAGAAAGGTATTAGAAGAGGGATTGGGAAAGACTTTCTGTGGAAGGTGGGATTTTAACTGGAACCTGAAGGAAGTCAGGAGGTAGAGGACATTAGAAGGGAGAGCCTTCCATGCACAGGGAAATGCCTGGAGTTAGGAGATTAAGTATCTCATTCAAGGAACTCAAGGAAGCCAGTATCATATACAGAATATGTGGGAGGGGTGTAAGGTGTAAGAAGACTGTAAGGCAAGGTGTCTGGGAGGTTTTGAAAGCTTTTGAACACCAAACAGGATTTTTAATTTGATCCTGTAGGTGATAAAAGGCTGTGTTCTGTGAAAATCATTTTGACTACCTGGTAGACTGGACTGGGGAAAGGAGAAATTTGTGGAGGGCAGACCAAACAGCAAGCTACTGGCAGTAGTATAAACCTAAGGTGATAAAGGCCTGCACCAGACATTATCAGAGGAGAGAAGGAGGTATATGTGAGAATTGTGACAATTTTAAGGTAAAATCGACAGGTCTTGGCAACAGATTGGACATTGGGGAAGGAGGAGTTAGCAGGTAAGAGATAAATGATGGCGCACCTACTTTTTGAGGGTAGGGAACCAAGATGGTGGTGTCCTCTTCAACAATAATAAAAAAGTTTGGAAGGCGGAGTTTTGGGAGGAAAGATCAAGTATTCAGTTCAAGATATCCAAAAGACAGGTGGAGATACAAGATCAAGGTCAACTGAGAGATGACATTGAAAAAAGGCAGCTCGCTTTATTTTAAAGTATCTCTAAATTGTTCACTTATCAAATGACCAACAATGTTCATTATACAAAAATTATTCAACAATTTCTTAGGTCAAGGAAGCAGAACTTAAATGTATCAGATGGTGGCAATTAAGTTAAGGATATATTTATAATTCAGAAGTCCCATTCAGTTATAACATGTTTTAAGTAAAATATCTGAAACTTGACAGGAAAATGATGTACTTTTACTATGAGAAGAATTAGGAGAGAATTTCATCAACTTTTATTAGCTAGATCTTAAACAAGTTCCAAATTTGGGAGGTCATGTATCTAAAAACAATTACATTATAGCAATAGCAATAATGCCCCCCAAAAAAATTAAGAAAAAAAACAAACAACTTCTTGACAACTATCCAAACAGAAGGAAAAGGAATGTCTACTTCCTATAAAAAGCATTTTAAAAATTACACTTGACTGTTTCCTTGATTTCTACTTGCCACTGATAATTGTTATTAACAAGGCTATATGAAAATGTAATTAGTGATTCAAGTCATATAAACACTTATAGTAGGAATGGTGGTTTTGAGTTTCCTAAAACATAACTTATTCTTTTAAGAATTCACATAAAATCATAGATTTAAAACTGGAAAGGTCCTATGATATCACCCAATCCAACTGTCATGTCTTACAAATAAGAAAACTGAGGCACAGAGAGGTTAAGTGACTTGCCCAGGACCACACAGCTCACCGTCTGAGGTAGGATTTGAACCCAAGCTCCTGACTCCAAGTCCTATCTACCACACCATGACAAAAGTACAAAGTTGACAGTTCTCCTAAACAGTGACAGGATAAATTACAGTGTTCAACAGGTATCAAACCAGATATCCATGATGGCTTAAAATAGGTGTATTAAAATTAAGAATTGATGGCACATTTGTAAGACAGTGCTTACAATTCAGAGCTATGCATAAACTATACCTGAGAACTTTTCCAATGGAGAAGTCTTCTCCAAGACTCTAGGATTCAAGAAGTCTAAGAATGTACAGCCATAATCAGAAAGAATCCTATTTTGTAATTAAAAATGCACGTTTGGTAGAAATTCATATCTGTGGAATCACCAACAATTTCTCCATTTTTAGGAGCAGTCTTGATAACAAGAAAGATAGGTTTTGTAATTTTTTTAAAAAACACTTTATAAGAGGCCCTGAAAGTTCATACTAAGGTTATACAATAAGTCATTTTATCATGAAATAGGCAGGAAAAAGAGAAGGTTACGTTAAGAACAAATTCATTTCTAGGATGTCATTCAGATGGTTGTACTTAGCCATAAAGGGGTCTAGCTAAGAGAAAGTTTATCCTTAATCTCAATTATTCTGCTAAAATGCGAAAATAGAAGTTTCAAGCCTCCTAAGTCTCAAAACAGATATTTCTTTCATTACATTACAGTACAATGTAAACTCCTTGAGGGCAAAGACTATTTCTCCTTTTTGTCATTGTATCCCCAACACCCAGCACAGTGCTTCAAGTTAAACAGCCACTTAATTTTTGCTGAATTGAACTAACCCTTAACAGCTAAATAACCATAGAAGACGAGGTACAGAGTAAATTGATACTATAATTTTTTTAAACAAACCAAAAATCTGTTTTTATAACTTTCTCATAGATCCCAGGATGACTAGATAAACTTAAGGACATTCAGAAAAATTGTTAATTGGTCCGTGTCATTCATTATAAACATATCTAACAAAACTAAGTTAATTTAAATTTACATCCTTCATTTTTTAATATATTTTTATTTATTTCATTAAATGTTTTCCAATTACATGTAAAACTTTTTTAACATTAAAATTTCTAGTTCCAAATTCTCCACCTCCATTCCACTCCCCCTTCCCCTAAGAAGGCAAGCAATATGATTTCAATTATATACGTGAAGTAATGCAAAACATATTTCCACTTCTCTCTCTCTCTCTCTCTCTCTCTCACACACACACACACACACACACACACACACACACACGCCAAGAAAAATAAACAAAATTTAAAAAGTATACTTCAATCTACACTCAGTTCATCAGTTTTCTCTCTAGAGATGTATAGCATTTTCATCATGGGTCCTTTAGAATTGTCTTGGATCCTTGTCTTGATCATAGTGGTTAAATATTACACAAGTAATCATCATTATCCCATGTGTTACTACATACAATGTTCTCCTGGCTCTGATCACTTCATTTTGAATCAGTTCACATAGGGGCAGCTAGGTGGAGCAGTGGATAGAGCACTGGCTTTGGAGTCAGGAGGATCTGAGTTCAAATCCGGCCTCAGACCAAACGTTTGACACTTACTAGCTGGGTGGCCCTGGGTAAGTCACTTAACCCCAACTGCCTAAAAATTAAAAATAAAAATGAATCAGTTCACATAGGTCTTCCCAGGTTTTTCTGAAATCATCTTGCTCATCATTTCTTATACCACAACAGTATTCCATTATGATATACCACAACTTATTCAGCAATTCCCCAACTGATGGGCATCCCCTCAATTTCCAGTTCTTTGCCAGCACAAAAAGAACTGCTATAAATATGTGTATACAAATAAATCCTCCACCACCCCCCCCCAAATCTCTTTGAGATACAGATCTAGTAGCAGAACTGCTGAGTCAAAGGGTATGCACAGTTTTATGGCCCTTTGGACGTAGATCCAAATTGTTTCCCACAATGTTTGGACTAGTCCACCAACAGTACCTTAGTGTCACAATTTTTTCACATATCCTCTAGCATCTTCAATTTTACTTTTCTTTCATGTTAGTCAATCTGTTAGATGTGAAGTGGTATCTCAGGGTTATTTTAATTTGTATTTCACTAATCAGTAATGATTTAGAGTATTTTTTCCATATGATTATTGATAGCTTTGATTTCTTCTTCTGAAAACTACTTGTTCATATCCTTTGACCACTTATCAATTGGAGACTGGCTCATATTTTGATAAATTTGTCTCAGGTCCCTACATATTTGAGAAACATATCACAGAAAGGTGCGGTTAAATTTTTTCCCAGTTTCCTCTTTTTCCTCTAATTTTGGCTGCATTAGTTTTGTTAGGGCAAAACCTAAATTTCACATAATCAAAATTATCCATTTTAATTCTCGTGATCTCCTCTACCTCTTGTTTGGTCATAAACTCTTCCCATAGCCAAAAATCTCACAGGCACATTTTCCCATACAATTTACATCCCTTAAACTTGCTTAACTGACTGAAGAATCTTTTATACAATACATTCAGGAAAAACACTCAATTCTGAGGCAGTAATACAGAATCTCATATCATACAATCACAACATAAAATCTCAAAGATGGAAGGATTTTCAACAACCATCTAATCCAACCTATACCTATACAGGAGTGTTCTTTATTTTCTCCTAAACAAGTGGTGATCTAGTCTGTTTTAAGACCTCAGTAACAGAGATCTACTAACCCTACAGTGATAGCCTCCAAGTGATATTCCATTTTTTTCTTATATGGAAACAAAATTGGTCTCTCTGTAATCATCATTAAGTTCTGCCTTCTCAGGCCATGCAAAACAATTCTAAGTGTTCCTCCCCTAAATAGTCTCTTCTCCTAACTAAACATGCTTATCTCCATTAATTCATCCATGTAGGCCATGGTTTTGAGTCGGCTTACTAAACCCTGCTGCCCTCCTTTAGATAAACACTCTGGTTTGACTATGTCCTTCTGAAAATATGACATCCAGAACAATATAATACTCCAGATATGGTTTTTATCATAGCAAACTATAGTAACACTACTGTCTTCCTCATCAACCTCAACTAGATTTCATCTTATTCAATTTGGCCCATCATTTTAGCCTGTCAAGATCTTTTTGAAGTTGACTTCTGTCAACTAGCATGTTAGCTCTCTTTTCCAAATTTGTATCACCCACATTACCCTCTTTTCCCTTTATTTTTTATGTTCTTCAAGATATTCCTCCTATTCCTAATGGCAGAAGAAATAAATGCCCAGTGATACAAATATAATATGACTACTAAGGAAAAAACAATAAGAGACTACTCCTAATAGTCTTAGACTTCTTTGCTATTTTTTACTTTAAAGACCCCATAGGAAGTTAGTAAGTAGAAATCATTTTAATACTAATAAGATATTATATACTTAGCCAGTACATTTCTGAAAAAAAATTTTCTTGAGTGGTATGATTCTGAGTAAATTAATCAAAATCACACCAACTAAAGAAGTTCTCAAAGTGCAACTTTATGAAGCCTTCAAAACACTTGCTGAAGACAAATCTCAATATTTCTATCGTCTCTGTGAGGTAGCTACACCATCATTCATTTTCTTTTACTGTACCTGGACAAAATGAGTCAAGGAATCTATACAGGAATTTAGTAAGAAAGTTTAAAAAAAACCCTGTAGTTCGTACCAGATTTAAATCTCTCCATTTTACATACTAAAATCATTAAAAGAGCCAAGCATAATACAGTCCAAACAATTTCTAAACACATTCTGGAAGGGAATAAATTTTAACTTCACAGTTACTAGAATTTACATAGCTTAAAAGGTCACAGCAGGTGTTATGTTATTCTCATGGACTAAATGTTTAACATTAAGAACAATTCATACATTTTGATACAATTACTACATTAAAGCTGCAAGTAGTGGACAGTTGGCTTAAAGTTTTTACTATTATATTATGCTCACATTCAAAATCATTACCATAAAAAAGACAAACACACCATAATGTAAAACTGAAGAGAAAAAAATATATGAATCCAAATAACAGCAACCTAAATTTGCTTGCTTATATAAGATCATAATTCTGCCAAAGTAGTTTCATCTCATTTTTTACATTCAGAAAATGCACTTCACGCATGCTTCTGAGAGCATGCACATGAATAAAACAACAATTAGAAAACAATATAACTATTAAAATTTGTTACACAGAAGGCTTCCCCATTGGCTCAACTTAATCATTTCCAGTGGCCATCACACCCACAGGCAAAGCCTAAGTAAACAGATGGCCTTTCTATCACATGTTGAAGGTTAAACGATTTTTTGAGATGAAAAAGGGAGAACAAATTCTAAAATGGAAGAACTTTAATTGAGGATGGGCTACCTCATCATTCCATTCCTCCTTCAGAAGCCCCATCAAAGAAGACATTACAGACTCACTATACCCTCAAATGTGCCTAAGTCATTATTTTGGACAGAAAATACAATAGTATTATAAAATATAACTAAATAAAGTGATAACTATAAATGGTCTACACAACAATGTTCTACATATGCAACCTTACCAGGGCATATCACTCTTTCTCAATTTTCAGTTCCAAGTTTGATAGAAAAATGGAAAACTGAATACCACATTCAACTTTCATACCTGACCGTTTTGGTTAACATAACCTTTTTGTTCAATAGCATCTTTTTCATTTAGAAATGTTCAATATAAGCTATTCATGTGTGGGTTTATGTTATTTTAGGTTACCTATTACAGTATAAACAAAACAAAATTTGGGAGTCTGAAAATGTTATAAATATCCAATTGAAAAATTAATTATAAATATTTCACACTGTTACTACTGTACCCTCTCTTTAAAAAGCACAGGTCAAAAACTAAATCCCAATAAAACCAAAGTAAAGTTGGCTGGCGTAGGAGAGTGTTTTGAAGTGCTTTCTGAGTACCTCAGTCTCACACTCAAATCAGGAGCATCTGTCCACCAACTGTCAAGATCATGTCTAGCCTAGGAGTTTTCCTACATTCATCACTATTCATGGATGCCTGTCACCAGAAGAAAAAAAATCCATATTTCAAAGCTGTCTTCCTCTTCAACATGACCTGGAAAAGATGACTATTACATTTATGATTTTGAGGCTAGATTACTTTAAGCACTCTCTCTCTGTCTCTCTCTCCTCCTCCTTCTCTCTCTCTTACACACACACACACACACACACCACACACACACATCCCACCAGTTAATTGTGATACAGAATTTAGATAAATGAGTGTGTCATATCAATACAACTCTATAAACCAAAGATTCTGATACCTATGCACAAAGCTTCGATGCAAAAGTATGTGCCTATCCATTAGTCACAAAAGCATTTATAATATAAAAGTAAAAATGCAGTTCAAATCCCCAAAGATAAGTCAACAACAACAGATAATATGTTTTTATTAGGGCGCCCTAAACTGTGGGACTAACTATTACATAAAATGCTTACAAGGCAAAGTCTTGCCCTCTTTTAAAGATATTATCGCAAAATTCAAATTGAATAAAGATGCCTCTCCAAACAAAACCACCAGAAAAAGCACTGGTTTGTGAGGCAGAAGCACTGATTTCAAATCCTGACTCTGCTATTTATGAAGCAAGTTACATATATCCTTGGGTAAGTCACTGACCTCTCTGGGCATCAGTTTCCTTACTGTAAAGTGAAAGAGTTGAGACTAAATAATTTGGGAGGTCTTTTCCAGTATTAAATCTATGTTATTAAAAGCATTATTTGGCTTACAGTCATTGCAATTAAGTTTTAGCATCATTGACATAAAATATTCCTTTTTTATTCTAATCATTCTCATCAAGATAGTAAGGTACCAACCTCATGTTTCTAGTAACTGATGAGTCATCACCTGTATCTCATTTATTGTGTACATGTTGTTTTTTTAAAACGAAATATAAAATAAGTTTCTAATATTATAAATGTAGAACAGTTGTTGATTTGCATTTGTAGAGGGGGTTTCCTTCATAAGTCTCAATCCATAAAAAAATAAAAAACAATATTATGCAGTTATTTGTTAAATGCTATTATGGTATATCAAAATAAGCTCCAAATGGATATACAACCTAGATATAAAAGGTCACATCAAAAACAAATAAGAAATTTCTTTATAGATATATAACCAGGGAGAGAGTTCATGATTAAACAAGTGATAGAAAAGATGCACAGAGTTAAAATGGACAATTTCAGCAATAATAAAATTTCAAAGATTTTGCACAAACAAATCTAATAAAACTGAGAAGTGAATTAAGTACCTGAGGGAAAATATCTTTCAAGCAAGTTTTTCTGATAAAGGTCTCATTTGCAAGACATAAGAGATTAATTCTAATTTATAAGAATAAAATTGATTCCACAGTACATAAATGGTTAAAGGCTATGAAATGGCAGTCTTCAAAGGAAGAAACACAAGCTATTAATATTCACATAAGAACGTCTCAATTACTAATAATCGGAAAAATTTAAATTAAAGCAACTTAAAGGTCCCTTTTATGACACTGTAAAAGACGACAAAAGAGGAAAATAACAAATGCTGGAGTGATTACCAAAAAGAAGTGCCCCACTGCACTGTTAGTGGAGCTTTGAATTGGTCCAGCCATTCTGGAAAGCAATTTGGTACTGCACCCAAAAAGCTATGCATATTCTTTGATACTCAGAAAAAAAAAATTAAAGAAAGAAGAAAGATCTCTATGACCAAAATATTATGGAAGTTATTGTTACTCTAACAAAAAATTAGAAAGTAAGGGAACATCATCCTATAAAGAGTGGTATATAAATAACATGGAATATTACTGGTCCATAAGAAGTAACAAAATGGAGAGTTTCAGAGGAAACTAAGAGAAATACAAAGTGAAGCTGAGCAGAAACAGAATAATTTCTATAATAATATTACACTCCACTCCCCCCAAAAATAACTTCAAAAGACTTCAGAACATTGATCAGTGCAATGATAAACTACTAATCTAAAATAAAGAAGATAAAACACTCTACTACTCTCCTAACAGAACTAATAGGAGAGTTTATATTTCTGGATTATACAGCTAGGAACTGAGGGCTTTATTTCGGGGGGGGTTATCATTATTTACTCAGTGGGGGCAGAGGAAAGAGGATAAAGGCAGGTAATTAGAAAAATCATTTAAAATTTTTAAAAAATTTAATGTCTACTATGTGGCCAACACTGTAAGACATACAAGAGTAGAGGAAAGGATCTTCGCATCTCATATGCTTACAGCCTTATCTGGGAGGACAAGAATGATCTATACAAGCACTATATATACATACTGCCCACTTAGTAAACACTTATTATTAGCAACTACAGCAACATAAAAGATATATAAAATATAAACAAGTTCTGGACTGTACAAAAGTGTCATGGGATTGAAGAGACAGAAAAGGCATTAAATAATTTTACAAAAAATATATTTGCTTACATAACAGCCTCACAAAATGATCACACTATCCTGTTTTTAGATGGTCAAAAACAATGTAAAGTAGTCATGCAATAAAATATATCAATCAATGATCAATAATATGCTGATGAATAATAATGACTGGAGAAAATGTAGCGGGCAGCACGGTATAGCAAGAAGCTCACCACTGGGGCAGCTGGGTGATGCAGTGGATAGAGCACTGGCGCTGAATTCAAATCAGGCCTCAGACCAAACACCTGACACTTAACTAGCTGTGTGACCCTGGGCAAGTCACTTATTCCCAAATGCCTTAAAAAACAAAACAAACAAACAAAAAAACTCACCACAACTATAGTAAGAAAACCTGGTTTAGAATCTAGACTGATAATTCCTAGTAGATTTATCTCCAGCACATGATAATCCCTCTGGTTCTCAGCTTCCTCAGCTATGAAAATACAGAGTTAAAAATATATAAGAAATTAAAACAAATATGTAAGATCATTAATCATTTCTCAATCAATACAAAGTACACGAACAACAATTCTAAAAAAACCTGAAGATTCTTAATAAACTTGAAAGAGATAGCTCCAAATCACTAAAATCAAAACAACTCTGAAATTTCACCTTAAACAAGGAAATTGGCAAATGTGATAAAATATGAGATTAGTCACTTTAATGTTTGTAAAGTGATTTAAATTTATTATCTCATTAGATCCTCACAACAAATCTGTGAAGGAGGTTCTATTATTATCATCCACATTTTACAGATGGGAAAACTGAGGCTATGAGAAATAAAGGGACTAACCGATCAGAGTAACTAAGTTAGTAAAGGATCTGAGCTCATAAGTCCAACACTGTGGCACAGAACTAGAAACAAAAGGGATGACCAATAATTAAAGAATGGCTAAACAAACTGTGTTATATACATGTAATGATATATTACTGATCAGTAAGAACTAAAAAAATGAGAATATGAAAAATTCAGAGAGAAGACATGAATTAATGCAGAGGCCAGTAGAACCAGAAAATATAATGTACATAATGCCTATAACAATGTACATAAAAATAAAATTAAAAAATCTCAGTGCTGTGTAATTATAACGGGTAAGTTTATCCATGAAGAAGAAATGAGAAAATGTACACCCCTCCCAAATTTTAAGATAAATTTGCATATGAGTATGGAATAATGGATAGACTGTCAGATTCAGTTTATGTGTTAGTTTTGATGAACCGGTTTTTTTCCTTCTCTTTTAATTTACTAGTTACAAAGCATGGCTCACTGGAAAGGGAAGAGGAAGGAATATATACAGGTGATAGAAATAAGAAAAAATCCTAAATACTAAAATTTTCCTGAACAAACATTTCACTACTTTGATGTTGTTTTGTAAGTGATAGGCCTTACTGAAACTTTTTTGTAAAATTAATATATTTATTGTGAATTATATTTTCCAATTCATTCAAAATATTATTTTGGAGATGAGTTCCTAGTAGAAAACTTTTGCACCCAATAAGGAATTAATATTATATTTCATTCTTTGGTTCCTTAACATAGTGTGGTGGAAAGTATTGAATTTGGCAGAAGACATGTCAGAAGACATAAATCTAAATCTCAACTCTTACATCACATGTAATAACCATGGGGCATCACTACCTCTCTGGGCTTCAGTTTCCTCATCTGTAAAATGAAGGTACTGGAGCAAATTATCTCTAAGATTTCTTTCATATTTAAATCTATGATCTTTTGTTTAAGGTATTATGTGCTATAGAGGATAAAATCTAATAGGAGAAATTCTATGTGAAAAACTGACTAATAGGAGACAAAAAAGTAGTAAGATATGAGATTCCAATAATGACTTGTGATTTGGGAAGGCTTCATAGAAGCAGAAAGAACCAAAAGGGATAGGAAGAATTTTTACAAGTTGAGATGAGGGGAAAGGTAATTCAGGCCTCTAGAAAAGGAATAAATGAATGAAAATCATTTATTAAGTGCTTACTATGTGCCAAGCACTATGTTAGCAGTAAGAATACAAACACAAAAACAGTAAGACAATCAGTGACCTCAAGGCTCTTATATGCTTTTTTCTTTTTCTTTTTTTTAAGCTTACATTCTTACAGAGGAGCCAGAACATATAGAAGGGTGTAGTAGCCACATAAGCAATTATCTTCTAGGAATTAGTGAGCTGATATGCCATTTCCAGAAACAAGTTAATTTAATTCAGGTGAATACTGCATATACTACCATGGGTATTTCTTCTCTTAGAAGAAATGGAGTAGCCCTCACAGTCAATAAAAGGGTGAGAAAAACCATACTGAAGTATAATCTCAAAAATGACAAAATGTAATTAGTGTTCGAATCCAAGGCAAACTGTCCAACATCATAGCAATTTACAAGTCTATGCTTCAACCACTCATGTTGAAGAAGCCAAAGTTGTTAAGTTCTACGAAGACCTACAACATCTTCTAGAAATAACACCCCCCCCAAAAAAAGATGTCACATTCATCATATGGGACTAGAATGCTAAAGAAGGAAATCAAAAGATAATTGGAATAAAAGGCAAGTTTCCCCTTGAAGTACAAAATGAGGGAAGGCAGAGACTAAAAGAGTTTTGTCAAGATAACTTGCTGATCATAGCAAACATTCTTTGTCAAAAACCGAAAAGGTGATTTTATACACAGACATCATCAGAAGGTCAACACAGAAATCAGACTGATTATATATTTTGCAGTCAAAGGTAGAGAAGTGCTACACAACCAGTTAAAACAAGACTTGGGGTTGACTGTGGCTCAGATTAAGAGCTTCTTGTTGCAAAATTCAGACTTATATTGAAGAAAGTAGGGAAAATCACCAGACCATATAGGTATTACCTAAATAACATCTGTTGTGAATATTAAGTGGAAACGATGACTAGATTTAAGAGATTAGATCTGGTAAAGAGAGTGCCTGAAGAACTATGATGAGAAGTTCACATTACTGTACAGGAGGCAGCAACAAAAAACATTAAGAAGAAGAAAAAGAAGAGCAAGAAAGCAAAATGCCTGTCTAATGAAGCTTTACAAATAGCTGAGGAAAAAAGGAAACTGAAAGGGAAAGGAGAAAGAGAAAGATAACTAAATGCAGAATTCCAGAGAAAAGCAAGGAGAGAGAAGGTTTTCTTAAACTAGCAATGCAAAGAAACAAAAGAAAACAATATCAAAGGAACATTTAGTGCAAAAATGGGCATGATAAAAGACAAAAATGGTAGGGACTTAACAGAAGCAGAAGAAATTCAGAAGAGATGGCAAGAATATGTAAAAGAACTATACAAGAAAGAACTTAACATCACCAATAACTATGATACTATGATTATTGATCTAGAGCCAGATATCCTGGAGAATGAAGTCAAGTGGCCTTAGGAAGCACTGCTAACAATAAAGCTAGTACAGTAGATAAAATTCCTGCTAAGCCATTTAAAATACTAAAAGATAATACTACAAGTGCTACATTTAATATGCCAGCCAATTTGAAAAATTCAACAGTGGCCACTGGATTGGAAAATATCAGTTTATATCTCAATCCTAGAGAAAGGCAATGTTAAGGAATATTCAAATTACTGAACAATTGCACTCCTTTCACATACTAGCAAGGTTATGCTTAAGATTCTGCAAACTAGGCTTCAACAATATGTGAACTGGAAAAAATTTAGGGGCGGAGCCAAAATGGCAGAGTGAAAGCAGTGACTTGCTTAAGCTCTCCCCCAAACCCCTCCAAATACTCATAAAAAAATGGCTCTAAACAAATTCTGAAGCAGCAGAACCCACAAAAAGACAGAGTGAAACAAATTTCCAGACCAAGACAACCTGGATGGTTAATCAGAAAGGTATATTGCGCTGGGAGAGCCGCGCAGGCTGCAGCGAACCTGGAGCAGGCCTCAGGCAGCTGTGGAGGTTTCCAGACTCCTCAATCTACCAATGCCAAAGACAACTTAGAAGGTCAGTGGGAAAAGTCTGTTTCTGCGGTGCTGAGACAGGAAGGCGGGGTCTCAGCTCCATTCCCCAAGAGCATGGCGGGGGGGGGGGGGGGGGGAGCTGCTCCCTGAGCTTCCAGCCCATAGACTGAGGGGGAATCCAGTGGCTGATCAGAGAGGGACTGCAGGGATCTCTTTGCCAGTGCTGAGGCAGGAATCTCTTGCTTTGCCCGTGTTTGGATCTGAGTCACAGTTCTGGGCAGCAGTGCTGGGGTGAGGAGGAGCATTGGCATGGTGGAGCTTGTAGTGACTGTGGAGAGAAACCCCTCCTCAGTTACAGGACAGAAAGGAATACTTGTGGTCACAGGCCAGGAAAGGAGTAAACACCTCGTCCCTTATCATACCACCTTGGAATAACTGAAAATTTACAGGTCCTACAAGTACCTCTGAAAACAGCTGTACAAACCCCCAAAGCTTGGGATAGTATATTCTCCACATTGGAAGCAGATTCGTACCTTAACAAAGAGTTTAAAACTCAAGTAATTGGCTGGGATCATGAGCAAGCAGTGCAAAAAGAGTCAGACCATAGAATCTTACTTTGGTGAAAAAGAAGATCAAAATATACAACCAGAAGAAGACAACAAAGTCAACAATATGTGAACTGAAAATTACCAGAAAAGCAGACTGGTTTTCAAAGAGGCAGAAGAACTAGAGACCAAATTGCAAAGATTCAATTGATTATGAAGAAAGCAAGGGAGTTCCAAAAAACCACCTACTTCTGCTTCATTGACTACACTAAAGCTTTTGACTGTATGGATCACAACAAAATATTTCAATTCCTCCAAGAGATGGGAGTACCAGATCATCTTACTTATCTCCTGAGGAACCTGTACCTGGGCCAAGAAGCAACTGTTAGAACCAAACATGGAACAACTGATAGGTTTAAGATTCGAAAAGGAGTATGACAAAGCTGATATTGTCACCTAATTTATTTAACTTATATGCAGAGCACAACATTCAAAATGCCACAACTGAAGAATCAAAAGCCAAAATTAAGGCTGCAGAGAAAAATGTCAACAATCTCAGATAAGCAGACGATGCCACTCTGACGGCAGAAAAGTAAAGAGGAATTAAGAAGCCTCTTGCTAAGGGTGAAAGAAGAGAGTGTAAAAGTGGTTTGAAGCTTAACAACAAAGAAACAAAACAAAACCCCAAAAATCCCAAAAACTAATTAGGATCTCAGCAACTAGTCCCATCAATTTCTGGCAAATAAAGGGAGAAAAAATGGAAGCAGTGTCAGATTTTATATTCTTGGGCTCAAAGATCACTGCAGACAGCAACTGCAGTCATGAAATTAAAACACACTTGCTCCTTGAAGGAAAGCTATGGAAATTCTAAACAGCATACTAAAAAGCAGATACATCACCCTGCTGACAAAGATCCATATACAGCCAAAGCTATGGTTTTTCCAGTAGCAATGTATGGCTGTGACAGTTGGACTATAAGGAAATCTGGGTGCTGCAGAATCAACACTTTTGAACTGTGATGCTGGAAAAGAGAGTCCCTTGGACAGCAAGGAGATCAAATCAGTCAATACTTAAAAAGAATTCACGGTGTCCACTGTGAGATCAAATACTTAAACTGAAACTTTAATAATCTGGCCATATAAGGAGAAAACAGGACTTACTGGAAAAGACCCTGATATTAGGAAAGATTGAAGGCAAAAGGAAAAGGGGATAGCAGAGGATAAGATAGATAGATAGACAGTGTCATGGAAACAACAAACAAGAACCTGGACATATTTTAAGAGACAGTGGAGGATGGGGGGGGTGTGCTATGGTCCATGGGGTCAGGAATTGTGGAACACATCTGAACCAAAGAACAGCAACAACAATACCAGAAACAAAGGTGGTGTTGAATTGATTAGAGCTCTTAGAGCAAGAGGTGGGAAAAGAAGGTATGTGTGGAAGCAGAAAAATTCAAGATTTATTTAGGCGAACAAATAAATAGTTCAGTTAGTTAAAAATGTAAGGTCAATATAATAATAATAGCCAACAATTTACATAATGCTCTAAGATTAGCAAAGTACTTCACAGTTATTATCTCATTTTATACTTATGTGCTAATTAGTAGCACCTGGTAGATGTCATTATTATCCTCCTTTTACAGATGAGGGAACTGAGGCAGAGAAAGGTTAAGTTTATTTTGTTGTTGTTGTTTTTTTAGGAAGACTCAACCATTTATTAAGTACCTTAAGTGTGAAAGGTACAGTGCTGGGCACTGTACAAAGATCAACACAGACAAACATTCTGCCTTCAAGAGGGCTTAAAACCTAACACGGGTTTAAGTAATACAAAAAAGATGTAAAATAAAGGACCAATAACCTTCATTCTTTACTCTTCCAAGTCTTGACCAGCTGCCATTCCCATCCACCCCTAAACAATATCAAACGGCTAATAGGCATCTGAGTTCAAATCTGAACTCAAGTCTTCCTGAGTCTAGTTCTAACACTACCTACTCTACCACCTAGCTGCCTAAGTACTGGACTGATCCTGAAAAACTGCCAATGATATTAATGATTATACTTACATAGCATATTACAACTTCCAAAGCACTTTACCATACATTAACTCATTTTAAGACTAACAATAACTTTATCAGATATGGAAAGCACTAGGTTATAGAAAGCTTTAACCACTTTAAAGAACATCCTGACTCTAAGTGCATTTAATTTTCCCATATAATTTTTGTAAGAAAAAATACTAAAAGGGCCACTCAAGTTATATCATCTTTTTTTCATTTTCCAAATATTAAGAACACAGCAACTTAATAAACACAAGTCTTATGCTAATTAAGTCCTTAATGGAGCTTAACAATTTAAACTTATTAAGTATTCAGTATCACCCATTAGAAGATTGGCTACAAGGTGATGAATTATTTTGACTACAGCTAATAATTAAACTATTAAAGCACAGAGGGACTGTGATCTATACTTGAAGAGTATGAGTACTCTAATGAAATCAAGGCCCCTTGACAGCACTCTACCCTAGGTTTGTTTTGGGGGGGAAACCAATATAGCCACAGAAATTCTCCTGAGATGGTCTTTCTGTCACCAGGAGGTGGAAAAGCAAGGGCTGAATGAGAACCTGCTGAGGATAACTGTAGGGCTGTTTATATAATAGGCAGGAAGCTATACTATATGATATCTTAAGTTCCTTCCAATTAAAGGATTGCTGGATATATTAAATCTATCAACTACTTAATTTCCATAATTTTTAAATGATGTTTATTTTATGTATGTAATAATAAGTCTAAAATTGTCTTACTAACCATTCCTTTCCTACCATTTTTATTTCTTCCTCTCACTTTTCCAAGGGAGTCACTTAGGCCCTTAAGCATACCTCATTCACTTCTATGTTTCAGTACTTGCCTAAAAAGAGAATAAAAATTACAAGATAATACAAACTATGGAGAAGACATCAAAAAGGCTGAAATTTAATCTGTATGCAGAAAAATGACAAAATTTATGTTAAGGCAGCTTCTATAATCTGAAAGTCTATTGTAAGATCTATCATAGCACAGAAAAGTTCTTAGAAACAGGAAAAAGTCCACAGAGATTACTTTTTCCCCAACTACCCAGAACTTGATCAGTAAATGTTCAGGGACATAAAAACTGTGCCAGTCTAGACTCTGCTAATCCTGCTTAACTAACTCTGGAGTCTCTGGGTGGGTGGCCAACCCAAAACTTCCTACCAGAGTAGAAATGATAAGCTAGAGGGATATCAAATTATACTATTACAGAAACTCATCAGGGGCCCACACTTTCTCTTCAGCAGAGTGCTTTAGCACTTCTGTGTTGTAAGATAAAAATAAGTAATGAGTAACTCACAAAGTACAAAATGTTTTTGCTTTATAGTGGCACATTAGCACTGAAAAAGAGCCAAATTTGTATAATACATAAAAATATGAAAATATAGAATGCTGGTCAAAATCAGAGTTCAAGAGGGCAAAAACAGTTAAAACAACATCTGTCAAGAAAAAAAGGGGAGGGAAAATAAGATGTGAGGGGAGGGAGAGAAAAAGATAGAGAGAAAGAAAGGAAAATGGAGGGAGGGAAGGAAGAAATCCTTAATTATAATTTATAGGTTGAAACACGGAAGACTATTTTTTTGGGATTATTTAAAACTCATAAAATCATTTTCCACATTTTATAAGTTGAAACATGGAAGACTATTTTTTTGGGATTATTTAAAACTCATAAAATCATTTTCCACATTTTCTTAGCATGGAGCAATGGGTACCTCCACCCTTATGCTCCAAAGCATTCTTAGGTACTTTTAACATTTAAAAAAAACAAAACTTTAATGAGAAAAGACACAACTCCATAGTTAAGTTAAAGAAATAACAGAAATTAATATTTATTCAGCACAAATTCTTTTATGAAATACATTTACATAGCATGCAAATGACAACTATATGAAATGAGAATGAACGGAATGCTGAAATAATGAAGCCCCCTCAGTGTAGCTGACCCCTCCCTACATTTCTCAGAAGCTGCCTCACTGAGAAAGCAGAGTGTCACCTCCTCAGGCCCTCTCCCTAGTTGTTTCATTCCCTGTTTTGTATCCTGTTTGTCCTTGGTGCTGGGGAGAAGTTTCCGCCCTTAGACTGTGAGCTCTGAAGCCCAGCCAATGGGAAGAAGAGCCAGTGGGTAGGCGGGGGATTTCGGTTAGGATCTATATAATCTGCTGAGCTGAACAGACTTCTCTCTTCAGTCGTGGCCATCTTTTGGGTGCTCTGAGGGAGCCCTTTCTTGAGAAAACCAACAAATGAACTATTCTTTTTGCTAATATCTCTGAGTGTCCAATTTACTGGTAGGGGTCTTTGTACCCCACACAAGAATTTCTGCTGAGGTTTTGATGCATAAAATGTTATATATCTAGGATGGTTTTAACTATTATGCTGTGGTTGATCAAAAATAATTAATCATGAATTGAACAATTTAAGGAAGTCTTGGTGAGCTAAATTTGCTAACATATGCTAACAACTCAATCAATCCATCAATCAATACGTATCAAGCACCAACTACATGCCAGACACACTGAATCTCACACTGTCATACCATTTCAGAGAGAGAAGAGATCTCAGATGACATCCAGTCCAAGCCACATCCACACCTAGATAACAATCCCCTCTGGATATCCCTAGCCAACGCTCATTTAAATTTCCCTAAACAACCTCCTGTGAAGAAGAAACCTGAGAGGCGGAGAGGCCCATTCCACCTCTGGACCGTCTTGTTAAGAACTTTCTTCCTGACACAGAACCTAATCTGCTTCTCTAAAGGTGCCCCTCACTGCTCCTAGTTTTGTCCTTTGAGGGAAAGCATGTCAAATCTATTCCCTTCTCTCTTCTTCATGACAGCCTTTCAAATATCTGAAGACAGAGATTACTATGTTCCAGCCCACCACTCCGCCATCAAAAATCTTCACTTTTCTGAGCTAAATATTCCTAGTTATTTCAAGCGATCTTCCTAAGGCAATGTTTCTATTTCCCATACTCTCAAGATTCAACCTTTTCTGGATTCACTCCAGTCCATTAATCTTCTTCCAAAAATGTGGCGCCTCCTTCTGACACAATTCTTAGAAATATAGTTCAGGAGGCAACGAGGTGATGCAATGGATAAAGCTCTGGCCTTGGAGTCAGGAGGACCTGAGTTCAAATCTGGTCTCAGATACCTGACACTTACTAGCTGTGTGACCCTGTGCAAGTCCCTTAATTTGCCTCGACAGATAGATAGATAGATAGATAGATAGATAGATAGATAGACAGACAGACAGATAGACAGATAGATAAACAGAAATATAGTTCAAGTGTTACAACAAATTGCATTCCTCAGTTTTTAAACACAACATTCACAAGTGGAAACGGACTTCAAAATTGTAAAAATATTAAAATGTTTTAGGGTTCACTGTTAAATAAATTTATCCAAGTATTTTAATATTGAAAGATTTAATTGAATATCTTTCTGCTCTAAAATAGTTTTAGATCTACCCAGTGGATACTGAAAATATAGCCTTTAAAATAAATTAACAATATGAAATTGATTTGGATGTTTCAATGTGTCCTTTTGGCAAGGTCAAGACAACAGCCCTTTTAAAAGGTCAATGCAAGGTAGGCTTACACCTCCAAATAATAGCTAATAATAAAAGAATTTAGCTAAGATCCAAAAGAACAAGACCAGAAAAACTGGATCCAGGATCTAAAAGTATATAGTTAATTGATCTAAATGCTGAAAATAATAGGAGAGTAGGAGTCTAAATATTCTGGTTTCAAATCTTAATAACTCTGACACTGTGTAACTCTGGTAAAGTCACTTTGGATTCTGAACCTCAGTTTTGTCATCTGTAAAATGAGGATATTTTTAAAAGATATTCAAGATCCCTTCCAGTTCTAAATCCTATAAGACACAAAAAATCAAAATGAAAATAAGAAAAAGAGTAAGAAGCAGGGCTGACAATTCTAGTCCAGTTTTAATATACAAAAATTTGATGAGATTAAAGAAAAGGGAAAATTGGTAAAGTATCACAGATAAACAGAATGTTATTTTAAAGCAACTAAATGTTGAATTTGTTCTATTCATTCCTAAATTAAGTTGCAAGCCTATTAATCCTATTTTTTCCCTCTAAATAAACATATTGGACCAGTTCTAAATAAACAGAGAAATGACTGTCAAAAAAAAATGCTACATCTCTCTTTTGGAATCATCAGCAGATATGGAAATATTTCAGATTAGAGGTATAGTCATTTATGAATTAAGTCAACAAAGAAAAAATACTACTAAAAATAAATCAGCAGATCTGCCCCATTTTGGCTGAAGTTAGTAAGAACTTTTCAAAACAAATAAATTTATAATATAACCTGGTCCCAATTCAACTACAAAAAAGGAATATTAGCCAGAAGGAGCATTCCAGTGCGATGAATTAGAGTGATATTTGTATAGAAAGGAATTTTGCCTGAGACAGTAAGAATTCTATAGAAAGGATTCCTCAATACCCACTTGTCAGGTGAGCAGGAGGAAGGAATTTGTTAAGGATAATCTACACATAGAAAACAACTGTACAAATTATATAGATGAAGCTTCCTACTATGCCTTCCTTCTTTGGACATTTTTCAGTGAGGAGAAAAGAGAAACTGGAAAATACCACATTTGACATGACAAAGTTCTGGCATAAAAGCAATTCCCTGGCAAAATCTCCTCCTCAATAGTGTAGGACCCATCCATTCTTACCGCACTACCTTCATGGTGATGTTAAGTGTAGGTGGAGAAAAGAAGAAAGAAGTAGGTACTCTTTTTAAAAAATGGAAAACTGATGTTGTTACTCTTAGTAAATATATTAAAAGACTCAATTCTGACAACACGCCTTCTGCTCTTTGGATACAAAATTCTACATGTTATCTATCTCTTTATAGGGCCAGAACCATATTCAAGACCAACATTTGCCCATCCTGTCAAATTATTCTCAAATTAAGCCAAGGACTGGTGGTTTGCCATACGAACATAACTACTTATTTAATATCTACAAATGTGGGTTATATATTGAGCCAGATTTCTTATGATAGCATGGGTTTTGAACCTGTACTTAATTAAAAATGAGTAATCTTAGCATTGGCAATAGTATGTTTCAAAAATATTTATACAACAATGATATGCAGCATACATTCCTTTAACTACGGAGCAACAAGAAGCAAAGAAGTAATAGAAGTAATTTAGTAGGAAAAGCACAGGATTTGCAGTGACAGAACTGAGGTTTGAGCCCTGATTTCAACATTTACTGCATAACCTGGGGTCAATGAAGTTCTCTGAACTTTTACTACCTTACATGCCACTGGACTGTTGTAAGAAAATTATTTTAAAATTATATAAAGTTAAAATATTTTTATGACAAAATTAGAAAAACACAGGTGATGACAACATCAATAAATTCATTAACATATTGAAGTAGGGCTGGATTACAGGGATAACCTACATTTTATTTTTTATAATCATTCTAAATTAAATGAAAAGGCTCTAGAAACTGATTTTAGAATATGCTCACAGTCGTCCCCAAGAAACTCAGATTAACAGGCTACAAATATCATCAGAAGCCCTTGAGCCAGGCACTTAGGAGCTGCTATACAAGATGACTACATTCTCAAAGCATGTGGATGAAATAATCATAGGGTAATTAATGGATATAGACCTGAAGAGTTCTCAGGTATTCTCATCTAATCATCTCATTTTATAGTTGAAGAAGTTAAGACTTACAGAAGTTGTGATTTGCCTAAAGTTAACAAAGGTACTTTGTAACAGCCTAGCTAGGACAATATCTCCAGTCCTTTGAATCCAAGTCTATTAGTTCTCCACTCCATCAGAGTATGGGCTTTGGACTCCAGCCCCTTTCAACTTTCCCAAGAATTTCATGAACCTAGCCCCTGAACATACATCCCTGGAGTTCCCCCGAGACATCACCCCATCCCAATAATTCTTTCAACTGCCCTTTCACTGTAGCCTACCCACCCAACCCAACCCTCAATTCTCTGTTACCTACAACCCAGCTCAACCCTTCACTGTTTCTTACTTCCTAGGACCACACAAGACTACTTCCCACCCTTAATCCCATCTAGTCCCCTTCTCAGTTACCCCCTGGTCACCCCAGGCTATTTGGCTACTCCCTGATCCCATCCAAATCTTCACACAATCTTTTTCCCTATAAAAAAGGTCAGTCTTGTCTCCAAGACAAGGAATCTGGAGAAAATGTGAACTGATATCTCTAAGTAAAGGAGGTGAATAAGGAGTGTGGGAGACTAGGATTAAAGGAGAGGATTTATAAATAATTTCACTAGAGCACCTCATGAAAGACCACTGAACATATCTATAGAATCATTGTAAATATTTTAGCTCTTAAGCATCTAATATTAATTTCAAGGTGAAAACATTTTAATTTTGTATAAGAACTGGTCCAACATAATTCAATTCAACTGGACAAACATTTTTAAGGCTCCCTAAACCAGGCTTTATGTCTGGAGCTGTGGATACAAAGGCAAATGCAAAATAGTCCCTACCTTCAAGGAACTTGTATTCTTCTGGAAGTCAACAACATACAGATAAGTAGATACACTTTGAGTTCCTTAAAAGCTGAGATATAATCTTTTGCCTTTCATTATATCCCCAATTCTTAACACTGCACAGCACATGGCAAGCACTTAATAAATGCTTGTTAACTTGGCTAATTACAAAATACATACAAAACAAATACAGGTAATTCAAGGCCAGGTAGCACCAACAACTGAGGGAATCAGAAGAGGCCTCTTGCAAAACATAGCATTTGTGCAGAGCCTTGAAGTTAGTTAAGGGTTCCAAAACTTAGAGGGGAGGAAGGGTTTGAAGAACCAGACTCTGCAAAAGCTGTGAAACATGAGATGGAAATTCCCATTGGGACAATTAAGTCATATAGTTCAGGAACTAGAGGCCCCAAGTGAATAGTGTATTATAAGCCTGTAAAGTCTGGTTAGAGTCATATTGCGAGAAGCATTTTTAAATGCCAAACAAATTGAAGAAGTGAAGAAATGTAATTTATTCTGAAACCTATCCTACAGACCCGTGTATTTAGTTAAACACATGCATTCAAACTGTTAAATTATGTTGGTAAAATATTTAAAACTGATATTTAGCTGGTGCTTTAGTTTCAATTCTAGTGGCTATTCATTTCAATTATCCATCAAGTGGAAATAATGCTTAGGTGTTTGAGATCTACCAATTAAATGTTTTTCAATTAAGAACTTCAGCTTTTAGCCAATATCAAAATCTATAAACCTACTATTTAATTTTTATTGGTTTATGCACTGATCAAACTACTAAAGCACAGTGAATAAAAAAGGAGCTTCAGCATAATGACAATATAAACTTGAACTATATATAGTCTAAGAAAATAAGAACAAATATCAAGTACATTTAACAACTACATCTAGAAACAACCATTGTTATCTGCTGCTGCCAGTCAGTATTGTTATGGCTGTACAAAGAATCTAGTGCACCAGACTGTGGCTAATTATGTATATTCAAGTGATTAGCAGGTACTTGTTGCCTCTTTCACACCACCCTCTCAACAGCAGCCAGAGAGAGGAGAATAGACTGCAAATTTATTGAGAGAACACTGTTAATCCTTCAGGGAGAATGTAAATGTAAACAGGACTAGTCAGCATCAAGGTGCTTTGACAACAACAATCATCTGCATAAACACATGCTCAACAACAAACAGGTGTTCTATTTCACAACTAGCACCCATTTGATGCTTACAAGTAAGCATTATGCACAAACTGTTAGAAGTACTTTGAAACCAGCTGCAACTACTATAATTAGCAGCCTTCCTACACTTTTGTTTTCTTCTACCTGTTCAGATAGCACTGGATGCCAATTCATAAGTTTCAAGCAAAATGAATACTTCTAAGACTTTTAAGATCATAGATTTACTTAAAAAAAAAAGTCTTCAGAGGCCATTGAGCTCAACTTCCTCATTTCATAGATTAGAAAACTGAGGCCTAGAAATGATAAGCAACTTGTCCAATATTATATTAACTAATAAGTGGCAGAGACAGGGTCTGAACCCATGTCTTTAAACTTTTACCACTGAATCATACCACTTCCCACATGAGTTGTGCTAAAAAGTTTTCAAGATGAGAACAATAGTCTCTTCATCTAATCACTTAACCTAAATTCTATAGGCTATTCTTTAAGACTGTTTTTTGCAAAGTAGGTGTTAATCTGTATTGGTATAGGGAGTTCTTTACCTAGGCTTCCTACATACATGAAATACTACATACATGACATACATGATTCCAGTAAGAAAAAAAAAATCAACCAAAAAAAGTTTACAGTAGTTAGAAGGGTCAGAAAAACTTAAATGTTTTCAGTTATTCTAATGTTCATGATAATGTTCTTTTCTAAACTGTGGGACCTACCAGAGAACGTTTTCCATGGGATAGTCTTAAAGAACTTGGACTACTACCACACCAGAATGAGGTACCAGAAAAGGGCTATTTGACTACCCACCTGATAATTTATGTCTTTTCCAAGTTCCAGCTTAGGTACATTTTGCAAAGTTCACCACCAGGCAGGTCCAAGAATGATTAATTTTTGATCCAAATAAAGCTTTGAAAGACCATTTAATAAGATGTCAAAAGTTACAATTCATTTTTAAATAACTATGTATTAAAGTAGCAGAAAAGAAGAATAGAGATGTAGCTATGCATTTAATACAAAAGGTCAGAAGATAAATATCTGTGAGGTGTAGCTTCTTCATAAAATCTGGGGAAGCCCGATGGGCAATTAGCATGTTGACATGAATTTATGGAAAAAGTATGGTTGTTTTTAAAAGAAATCATGAGTCATAATTCCTCAGAAGTCATTAATTATGGGAATGGACCCTAAGGCTCTGTGCTCACCAAAAGGGAGAATTTAGTTCTGAAGATTTCATGTCAGAACCCAGAAAAATAACTTGTTCCAGGAATTGCAAAGAAAGACATTTCAATGGGAAACTGAAGGGTGCTCACTGAGCCAAAATCAAATGGATCCTACCTCCTGAGTAGTTAGCAGAATTAAGCAAGGGATTACTGGTTGAAACCAAAAATTAGGAACTGTAAAATCTTGATGGATGTATGAAAGTATAGCAAGATGAAATGATCATCCTTTAACCTGTGGCTCAGCAACTCTGGCCTCCTTAGTATTCCTTGAATAGGACACCCCATCTCCCAATTCCACGCATTTTCACTGGCTATTCCCCAAGGACTGGAATACTCTTCCTTCTCCCTTCCACCTCCTGATTTTCTTTAAGTCTCAGCTAAAATCCCACCTTTTAAAAGAAGCCTTCCTCAGTTTTTGTTAAAGTTAGTGCCTTCCTTCTGAGGGAATATAAATGAATTATCTTCAATTTATAATAGTATACGTATTGCTTGAACTTAGCTGTTTGTATAATATCTCTCCCATTCAAGTTCTGAGTTGCTTTAAGGTAGGTATCTTTTTTTTTTTTTTTTTGGCTTTTCTTTGTATCCCCAGTGCTAAGTAGAGTGCTCAGCACATGGTAGGTGATCAATCAATGCTTGCTGACTTGACTTAAATAAATTGACTTAAAAAAAAAAAACAGATGAAATCAGAGACAATCTGAATGGGATTCACCTAAGAGTGAATGGCACAAACAATGCCTGTACCTTAAAATAAAAGCAAGAGAGGCAAAATATGGAAGTTCAGAAGCATCTTCTTTAAAGAGCTGTTAAGAGCGGGGACAGAGCCAGGATGGCAGAGAGAAGCCAGGAAGTTGCCTGAGCTCTCCCCAGTTTCCCTCAGAAAAAAAAAATTAAATCAAGCCTCTAACAGAATTCTGGAGTGACAAAATTCACAAAATGATGGAGTGAAACAATTTCCCAGCCCAAAATAACTTAGAAGGACCTCAGGAAAGGTCAAACTTGGGTAAAACGGGAGCACAGCACAGCACAGGCAGTATCCAGGCAAGCCAATAGGAGACTCTTAGTCACAGCACACATCAGCAACTGAGGCTCTGCAATTCTGGCTCAGCAAGTGAGCTGTGAAGCCTCCATCCACCATACAGAAGGCAAACTACCTGCCCTGGAATCCAGGGCACAACAGTCACAACTAGGCTAGGCCACCACAGCACAGTTGGCAAACTACCACAGAAAGCCAGTGACCAGGCCCCTGGCCCCCAGTGCAAGAAGTTTAGGACAGCGCCCCTTGTAAATGAGCGAAAAACAGAAAAGAGCCTTGACCAAAGAAAGCTACTATGTCGACAAGGAAGAGTAAAACACAAAACTCAGAAGACAACAATGTCAAAATGCCTACACACAAAGCTTCAAAGGGGTATATGAATTGGTCTGAAACCCAAAAAATTCTTTAGGAAGAGCTCACAAAGGATTTTTAAATCAAGTAAGAAAGGTAGAAGAAAATTGGGGAAAGAAATGAGAAGTGCACAAGAGAATTATGGGGAAAAAAAAGGCAACAGCTTTCTTTTGAAAAGGAAGCACAAAAACTGACTGAAGAAAATGAATCCTTAAAAAATAGAATTGGCCAAATGGGAAAAAAAAATTCACTGAAGAAAAAAAATTCCTTTAAAACCAAAACTGGCCAAGTGGAAAAGGAGGTTCAAAAGCTAACTGAAGAAAATAATTACTTAAAAATCAGAACTGGCCAAGTGGAAACTAAAGTCCCTATGAGACATCAAGAATCAGTCAAACAAAATCAAAAGAATGAAACAGAATAAAATTTAAACTACCTCATCTGAAAAACATGTGACCTGGAAAACAAATCCTGGAGAAATAATTTAAGAATTATTGTAAAACCTAAAAGCCATGATCAAGAAAAGATACTGGACAGTATCTTCCAAGAAATTATCAAGGAAAACTGGCCTGATATTGAAGAAGCAGAGGGTAAAATAATCATTGAAAGAATCCATCATTCACCTCCTGAAAGATATCCCAAAATGAAAACTCTAAGGAATATTGTAGTCAAATTTCAGAACCATAAGGTTAAGGAGAAAATACTGCAAGTAGCCAGAAAGAAACAATTCAAATATCAAGAAGCCGGAGTCAGGATTAGACAGAACTTAGCAGCTTCCACACTGAAGGACTGGAGGGCTTGGAATATGATATTCTGAAAGACAAAAGAGCTTGGAATACAATCAAGAATCAACTACCCACCAAACTCAGCACAATCCTTCAGGGAAAAAGATGAACATGCAATGAAACAGGGGACTTTCTAACTTTCCTGGTAAAAAGACCAAAGCCAAACAGTAAATTTGTTCTTCAAATGCAAGACTCAAGGGAAGCATAAAAAAGTAAATAGGCAAGAAAAAAACAAAAACTAAATAAGGTATTCAATCAGGTTAAACTGTTTACATCCTCACATGGGAAGATGATACTTGGAACTCTTAAGAACTGTATCTCTAATAGAGTAGTTAAGAGGAGTATACATAGACAGAATGTGTGGGTATAAGTTGACTTTGCGGTGATAATAAAAAAAATTAAGGGGCAAAAAAAGGATTGTCCTGGGAGAAGAGGAAAGGGGAAAGCAGAATGGGATAAATTATATCACATAAAGAGGCATGAAAGACCTATTACAATAGAGAGAAAGAAGGGAGGAAATGAGCATCGTTTGAACATTATTCTCATTGGATTTGACTCAAAGAGGGAATAACACACACTCAATTGGGTTAGAGAACTCTATCTTACCCTACTGGGAAGTAGGAGGGGAAAGCAGAAAAAAAGGGTGGGAGGGTGACAGAACCGAGGGCAGATTAGGGGAGGTGGTGGTCAGATGCAAACCACTGGTGAGGAGGGACAAGGTAAAAGGAGAGAGAAAAATATAAATAGAGAAAATAGGATGGAGGGAAATAACACAGTAACCATAACTGTGAATGTGAATAGAATGAACTCTCCCATAAAACGGAAGCAGACAGCAAAGCAAAGAACAGAAGCCTACAATATGTTGTTTACAAGAAACACATCTGAAGCAGAGACATATACGCAGAGTAACGGCAAAAGGCTGGAGCAGAATATATTATGCTTCAGATGAAGTAAAAAAAAAAGCAGGGGTAACAATCTTGATCTCAGACAAATCAAAAGCAAAAATAAATCTAATCAAAAGAGAAAAGGAAGGAAAGCACATCTTCCTAAAAGGTACCACAGACAATGAAGCAATATCAATACTGTACACATAAGCGCTAAGTGTTACAGCACCAAATTTTTTGAGAAGTTAAGTGAGTTACAGGAAGAAATAGAAAAACTATATTAGAGGGGGACCTCAACCTCCCCATCTCAGAACTGGATAAATCTAACTACAAAATAAACAAGAGAGGACATAAGGATATAAATAGAACTTCAGAAAAGTTAGCTATGTCAGACCTCTGGAGAAAATTGAGTGAGGATAGAAAAGAATATACCTTTTTCTCAGTGGTACATGGCACCTACACAAAAACTGACCATGTATTAGTGCATAAAAACCTCAGAATCAAATGCAGAAGAGCAGAAATAGTAAACACAACCTTTTCAATCAAGATGCAATAAAAATTACATGTAATAAAGGGCCATGGAAAGGTAGACTAAAATTTAATTGGAAGCTAAATAATATAATCCTAAATAATGAGTTGGCCAAACAAAAAAATCATAGAAACAATCAATAATTTAATCAAAATGGCAATAATGAGACAACATGCCCAATTTTATGGGATGCAGCCAAAGCAGTTCTTAGGGGAAATTTTATATCTTTAAAAGCTTACATGAATACAACAGAAAAAGAGCATATCAATGAATTGGGCATGGAACTAAAAAAGGAAGAAGAAGAAAAAATTGAAAATACCCAATTAAATACCAGGAGAGGTAAATAAGAACGAAATTAACTAAGAGCTGGTTTAATAATAAAATAAAATAAAATAAACCTTTGGTTATTTAATTTTTTAAAAGAAAGAAGAAAACCAAATTACCAGCATCAAATATGAAAAAGGTGAATTCACCATCAATGAAGAAGAAATTAAAGCAATAGCTAGGAGATATTTCACTCAGCTATATGCCAATAAATCTAACAAGCTAAGCAAAATGGATGAATATTTACAAAAGTATAAATAGCCCAGATTAACTGAACAGGAAATAGAATACTTTAATAACCCCATCTTAGAAAAAGAAATTGAACAAGCCATTACTGAACTCCCTAAGAAAAAATCCCCAGGAAAAGTGAATTCTACTAAACACTTAGAGAATAATTCCAATATTATATAAACTATTTGGAAAAATGGGCAAAGAATCCTACAAAATTCTATTTATGACAGAAATATGTTGCTAATAGCTAAACCAGGAAGAGCCAAAACAGAAAAAGAAAATTATAGACCAATTTCCCTAATAAATATGCAAAAATTTTAAATGAAATATTAGCAAGGAGATTACAGCAATTTATCACCAGGATAAGAAACTATGATCAGGTAGGATTTAAACAAGAATGCAAGGCTGGTTCAATATTAGAAAAACTATTAGCATAACTGACCATATTAGTAAGAAAATCAAGATTACTATCAATAGATGCAGAAAAAAACTTTTGACAACATACAGAACCCATTCCAATTAAAAACACTAGAGAATATAGGAATAAATAGAGCTTTCTTTAAAACAAGTAGTATTTTTTAAAAAAAAACCATCAGCAAGTCTTTTATGTAATGAGGATAAACTAGAAGCATTTCCAATAAGAACAGGGTGTGAAACAAGGATGACCATTATCATCACTATTTTTTTTAATACATTACTAAAAATGTTAGCTTTAGCAACAGAAGAAAAAGAAACTAAAGGAATCGGAATAGGCAATGAGGAAACAAAACTATCACTCATTGTACCTGATATGATGGTATCCTTAGAGAATCCTAGAGAATCAACTAAAAAGTACTAGAAACAACAACTTTAGTAAAGTTGCAGGATATAAAATAAACCCACATAAATCATCAGCATTTCTATATATTACCCAAAAAGGTCAGCAAGAAGAGATACAAACAGAAATTCCATTTAAAATAACTGTAGACAATATAAAATATTTGGGAGTCTACACCTGCCGAGACAAACCCAGCAATTATATGAACACAATTACAAAGCACTTTTCACGCAGTCAGATTTAAACAAGTGGAAACATATCAATTGCTTATGGGTAGGCTGAACTAATATAATAAAAATTATAATTCTACTTACATTAACCTACTTATTCAATACCATACTAAACTACCAAAAAAATTTTAATAGAGCTGGAAAAAACAATAACAAAATTCATCTGGAAGAACAAAAGGTCAAGAATATCAAGACATTTAATGAAAAAAAAATGTAATGGAAACTGGTCAAGCCATACCAGATCTAAAATTATATTATAAAGTAGCAATCACTAAAACTACTTGGTACTGGCTAAGAAATGGAGTGCTGGATCAGTGGAATAGGTTAGGTACACAAGACACAGTAGTCAATGACTATAATAATCTACTGTTTAATAAACCCAAAGACTTCAGCTTCTGGAATAAGAACTCACTATTTGACCAAAACTGCTAGGAAAACTGTAAAATAGTATGGCAGAAACTAGGCATAGACCACCATCTTACACCATACACCAAGCTAAGGTCAATGGTTACACAATTTAGACATAAAAGGTAATACTACAAGCAAATTAGAAGAGCAAGGAATAGTTTACCTGTCAGATATATGGAGAAGGGAAGAATTTAAGAACAAACAAGAAATAAGAGAACATTATAAAATGCAAAATGGATAATTCTGATTAAATGAAAAAGGTTTTGCACAAACAAAACCAATGCAACCAAGATTAGAAGAAAAGCAGAAAGATGGGAAACAATTTTTACAGCCAAGGTTTCTGATGAAGGCCTCATTTCTCACATATATGGAGAATTCAGTCAACTTTGTAAGAATACAAATCATTCCCCAATTGATAAATGGTGAAAGGATGTGAATAGGCAGTTTTCAGATTAAGAAATTAAAGCTATCTATAATCATATGAAGAAAATGCTCTAATTCACTATTGATTACAGATGCAAATTAAAACAACTCTGAGGTACCACCTCACACCTATCAGATTAGCTAATATGACAAAATAGGAAAATGATAAATGCTGGAGAACATGCAGGAAAATTATAACATTAATGCACTGTTGGTGAAATTGTGAACTGATCCAACCATTCTGGAGAGCAATTTGTAACTATGCCCAAAGGGCTATAAAACTGTGCATACCCTTTGACCCAGCAATACCACTACTAGGTCTATATCTCAAAGACAAAATAAAAACATGAAAAGGATCCACATGTACAAAAATATTTATAGTAGCTCTTTTTGTGGTGGCAAAGAATTGGAAATTGAGTGGATGTCCATCAACTGGGAAAAGGCTGAACAAATTGTGGTATATGAATGTAACGGCATAGTATTGTGCTATAAGAAATTATGAGCGGGATGATTTCAGAAAAACCTGGAAAAATTTACATGAGCTGATGATGAGTGAAGTTAAGCAGAACAAGGAGGACATTTTACACAGTAACAACCTGTGCAATGATCTACTATGATAGACTTAGCTATTCTCAGCAATACAAACGATCCAGGACAATTCCAAAAGACTCTTGATGGAAAATGCTATCCACATTCAGGGAAAGAAATATGGAATCTAAATGCAGATCAAAGTATACTATTTTCCCTTTTTTTGTTGTTTTTTGTGGCTTTTCCCTTTTGTTCTGTTACTTCTTTCACAACATAACTAATGTGGAAATATGTTCATATAATTGCACATGTATACAATATCAGATTGGTTGCTGTCTTAGGGAGAGGAGATAGGAGGAAGTGAGAGAAAAAATTTGAAACTCAAAATCTTACCCAAAAAAGGAATGTTGAAAAGTATCTTTCCATGTATTGAGGGAGAAAAAAAAATACCATTTAACCAAAAAAAAAAGTAAAAATAAAGAACTACTGAAATTAAATTCAGAACTATCACTAAAGGATGACCCAGTGGTGACCCAAAAGATAATCAAGAAAAATGATTAATAATTAAAAGGCTGTTCATATAAAATGTTAATATCAAAATGCAAAGGTCAAGATTTTTTAATGCAACCAATAAAGTATAGAACTTAAATATAAACACATCAAAATGAGCAAACCAAAAATCTGATCTTTAGGCCAAATTCAAGAAATGGTTTTAAAAGTAGGCTGCAAACTCAAACAGGCAACTATGAAAAATTAGTTGATATATTTAACATAGAAAAAATAACAGACTAAACAAAAAAATAGTAGTAGTTGGATTAGTGATAGCAACTCAAATTTATATAGTACTTTACAAAACATTCTTACAAGAATCCTTTGAAGTAAATATTGAAATTAGTACTATCTACCTTTTTCAGATAACTAGCACTTATACACCTCTTTAAGATTTGCAAACTGCTTTACAAATATTATCTCATTTTAATAAGATCTAATATGTACATAGCACCTATTATGTGCCAGGCATTGTGCTAAGTATTCTACAACTATTATCTCACTGCATCCTCACAATAACCCTGGATAGTAGGTACTATTGTTATTCCCCTTTCACAGATGAGGAAAGAGGCAGACAGAAGTTAAGTGACTTGCCCAGAGTCACACTGCTAGTAAGTGTTGGAGGCTGGATTTTGAATTCAGGTCTTTCTGACTCCAAGCCCTGTGCCACCTACCTCTCTCAGATGAGGAAACTGAAGCTCTGAGAGGTTATGAGCTGCCTATTATCACAAGGCAGAATTAAAATCCAGTTCCCCTCACTCTGAGCTTCACATTCCATGACACTATTAAAAGTATTCCATTAAAAACTGATTTATAACTTTAAAGCAAGTATTTGTTCTAGAGGTAAAAGCACTGGACTGAGGTTCTAGCTTGGCCACTGGTCCTATTACCTTAAATCAATTAATATCCTCAGACTTTAGTTTACTCCACTATAAAATAAAGATAATAATGCCTGTTCTGGGATCTTTATTGAAATGTAAACTATATGTCCAATAACAATAAAGGCCTTTATTTATTCACATATAATACAGAGATGGTATTATAATTGTTAAATTAAGGAGTCTAAGGCACAAAGGTCCAAGCATGATCAATTTATTAGTAAAGCATGAATTTACCAATAAATAGGATCTCTGCTTCCTCAGCTAAGATCCTAAATGAGGGGTAAAGCTCTTTATTAGTTTTGGGGAGTACAGAACAAAGAACAGGATTTCTTAGATGGAGAACAAGTTATGATTGGTGAACAGAGCTGGACCTCATGAATAGTGAAATCAGTTCTAATGGTTAGAGAGCTAAGGTATGGGAGACAATATGATTGATGAAATATTGGGAATGAGGGGCTAGCAACAACCCCCTTCCTTCACTCCTGTGAGTAAGAAATGTTCATTGTCCGAGTCCGCTTACAAGTTTAGAGATACCAGACCAGACTTCTTTGGATAATAAACCAAGTATCCTTCAAGGATAACAGATTTCCTTGACACAAGAATAGAATAGTGATTAACAAAATAATCATGACTTGGGCAATTACAGGTCAAAATCAATTAACTGTAAATTGGATGAATAAAAGAGCCAGAATCAATCTGATTATTTCAGTATTTATTATTACAGCAGAAACTTAACAGATACTTACTATGTATAGCAGTAATAAACTTTGGAAAAAAAGATTAGTTTAGTCGGTTACATTTAGTTCGAAACACCTCTCAGATATATGAGACGGGACATACAAAGCAATTTGTTCGGAAAAGTGCTACATAAAATTAGTAGTCACTACTATACTGGTCAGGAAAAATAAGAAAATATACGAGATCAGACAGAAGGATTGAGTTGGAGAATGTAGGTAGGTAGATCTGAGTCATTTGTCAAAAGCAACAATTAAGGTTTTTTGGATAGAAAAGCTTGGTCATCAAAGACTGGACAGGGTTGGGGGTGGGATAGTTAAAGGATACATACTGCTCACGAGAAGTAGCTACAAGAAAGAAATGCTTAAGGAGTGATTAGTTAGGCCATAAGAAACAGAAAAACCAATAAAAAGTATTTTAAGAGATAACCAGCTAAACAGAATATAAAGCAGACAAATTTAAGGGCTTTAAGGAGTCTTATTCTCACAGGCAATCAGAATGAAACAAGGTTTCAGAAAATCAGGGCCTATACTAATTAAAAATTAAATAGCTCATGTATGTATATGCTCTCCTTTTAACAAAGAGGCCTTATTAAATCATCTTATCTTCCTCAAAATTCAGTTCAACAAACATTATTAATCCTATTAGTAATATGACACCATTATCTATAAACTACATGGATTCGTGCCAGTTTCTTATGTTTCTTCAATTTTGTATTTATTTTCATCTGCCCAGACAATTAGGTGGCATAGTGGATGGAGCTCTTGACTTGGAATCAGGAACACCTGGATTCAAAATCCTGCCCCATATTATATGACCCTGGGCAAGTCACTTAATTCCTTAGGTTAATTTCATCATCAGTAAAATAGTGATAATAAACACCACCTACTTAGTAAGGCTGCTATGAGGATCAAATGAGATAATATATCAAGTACTTTCTAAACATTAAAGTGCTACATAACAGTTATTATTATTATCCCTCTTAATTTTGAATGGATAAGATTCGTGCCTTTTACTTTCTTTGTATTTCTTCAAGGTAAACAATGGGAGTCCAGGAAATTAACAATAGTGGTGTAAAGAAAAAGAAGAGGGCCAAAGACAAAGTGTTGAGGGACAACCAAGCTTTGAAGATGGGATAAAACTAATGACCCCACAGAGAAGACTCAAAAGTAGTAGTGAAATATATAACACGACTAATGTAAAAAATCTGTTTGATAGGAATGTATCAGATTGCACACCATATTGGAGAGGGAGGAAGAGAAAATTTAAAACTCAAAAGCTTATGAACTTATGGAAGTGAATGTTGAAAACTAAAAATAAATTAATTTTAAAAAAGAAGTAGTGAAATAGGTAAGAAGAGAACCATTTTCAAGATTAGGAAAAAATGTAACCTTAATCTTAAAGTAATCATTTCTTTCACGTCAACCATTAGTTGTTATTCTTCATTCAGCTATATGGTAAGCTTCTTGAGAACAGGGAATGTCATAATGTTACCACTTACCCTCAATACCCAGCACACTGATGGGCATAAAGTATTCTAAATGCTAAATAAATGCTCTCTGCCTCATAAAAAATAAATCAACAGTGGGCAAACATGTTATTGACTAATTAAAAGCAGACAGTACAGTTTACAAACAGATCAAAAATAAGATGACTGGGACTCTTCATTTCTCATGGGGCTACAACTACTCTGGGTGTTCTCCACCATGTACCAGGAAGCTCATTCCGGGGATAATCTCATCATCCTGTAAAATCTCATCAGCCTTGGTACTTCCCCTCATTACTACCCACTACCTCTCTGGAGGGTGGAGCCATGAACTGTAAACCTCCACTTAAGGAGAGAGCTCAGCTCAGATGTCTCTCAAATTCTTTGACTTCTCCATTATGCCCCTGTTGTCAGGTAGGGCTGCCCTAAGGAAAAAAAGGTAAAATTATCTAAGACTTCAAAAGGAAGATAATTCCATTAAAAACTAACATGACATTAGATAAATGAAGAGAATATATAAAATCAGAAGGAAAGATAACAATTATAAACCTCTCTAAATAAATATTACAAGATAAGGAAAATTTAACCAAAATCGTCTGAAATACAACCCTATAAATTCCCAAGAAAGCATAAAACCAAAGCTAGAAGTTCTCATATGGTTCAAAAGTGAAATAGAAACCATAAAAGACTTAAGTTAGAATGGAATAAATATCAGAATTTATGCCTATAATAGCAGAAACAATCAGCAGGATAGAAAAACTTGATTCTACAACAGCAAATCACCACAAAAAAGCAAGAGAGAATTGTAAAAGGAGACTATAAATACAGTGAAAGACAATCTGGGAGAAGGGAAACAAAAAGAAATAATGGTAAATTTAACATAAGAGTTTTATTCAAGCAAAGGCCATTGATTTTGGGGAAAAAATGTGTAGAGACATCTACATACAAAAGATCAATAAGAAGAACATGGTAAATTTAAAAAAAACCTAAACAGCATAACTCAAGAAATAATACAAGACAACTGCCTAGAACTTCTTTATTACCTAAAATACAAGACCAATCAAAGGAATGCAATGATCGCGTCTAGGGCTGACACATAATATTAGTGAGACTTAATTCCAACGACAACCATATCCTGTAAGTTATTAGAAGAAAATCTTAAAATGGAAAAGAAATTCAAACATTACAAGACAATTCTGTGCTCACTAGAAATCTTAGTAAGGAATAATATTATTGGAAAGCAAAGTCACTTATGATGAATACCCAAATGAAATAACCGGAGAACTTGAGCCTAATCATTAATGAAAAAAGATGGACATTAAAGAAGAGAATCATTTGAAGCATTCCTGAAGAAAAAAAAATTTATTTGACTTGCCAACCTATACCACAGAAAAACAACGTAAGTAAACAAATACAACCACCAAGAAAAGAATAAGCAACAAAATAAATTACACTGTTTCAGGGACAATTTTTTTAAAAAGCAGGAGAAAGACATCTGTAAGATCAAAAACAAGAGGGTATTACAACATTTCTTTTAAAAGTACACAGCTAAGTGGCGCAGTGCACCAGCCCAGCCCAGTCAGGAGGACCTGAGTTCAAATGCAGCCTCAGACCAAACAGTTGACACTTACTAGCTGTGTGACCCTGGGCAAGTCACTTAACCCCATTGCCTAGCCAAAAAAAAAAAACAAGGAAGAAGAAGAAGTAATTAAAACTACACAGGTATACAGATCAAAGTTTAATTTCAAGAAAGAGAAGTGACAGTGGAAAAGAGGCATGAAACATTATGGACTAAACTCCATAACCTCCTCTAAAGGTAAATCAAAGTATTCTGTGGGATTAAATTTCAGAATGAGAGGGTTCATAAAAGCTGGTAGAGGGAAGGTGTGATATATGTACCCTAATCAAATCCATGGGTGAACAATGAAGGGAAGATAAATTCCTTGTGATAAGTCCACTATCACCCAGGATTTCTGCTCTACAGGAACATGGGTTAGGCTATATTTTCCCTAAAAGGCCCCAAATCTTGATTAGCCCAAAATACAAGGGCCAGGCTATATTTCCCTGGACTCAATTTTCTGGTAGTTTTTGGCTATACTGACATGGCTTTCTGGTTAGCAAAGGACAAAAAAAGGCCACTCAGATGGCATTGACACTTTGAGATTTGGTGGTCCAACACCACATAAATTAAAATACTCTCTCTCAAATTGACCAGATGCATTTCTCTATGGGGATGAGGAGGGCTGCCATCTGCCCAAGCATACATACTTTACTGAATATCCTTTGTATGTAGGATTAACCAAACTTCCCTTTGATAACTAATGACTAATGTGTGACATACTGTCTTAACTATGAACTTGAAATAACAGGATGCTGGCCTGAGTCAAGCCCACCTGAATATTTCTATCTTCTCTCAACAAGAAGAGAGGCTATAAGAGATTAGGGGAAGTGGCAAAACAAGAAATTCAAACAGGAGAAAATGAAGTGGAATGCCTCAAACCAAGATGGAGAGGAGGTCACACAGAAAAGCACTTCCTATAGGGAAAAAATATATTTTATAATAGGATATGAAGACATACTACAACGGGTCTAATCTACACAAGGTTTGTGCCAGGGGATATCATTTCAAGAGGAAATAGGCACAGTAGTGCCTCCATGGATGATACCTTGCCTCAGGAGAAAGAAAATTTGAAGCCTTTTGGAAACAATTACCAGAAAGGTGAGAGGGACCCAGAGAGAAGTTAGTCAGTCATCAAGCATTTATTAAGCACCTACTCTGTGTCAATGGGGAAGCTAGCTGGTGCAGTGGATAGAGTGCCAAGACTGGAGTCAGAAATATCTGAGTTTAAATCTGGCCTCAGGCACTTGGAAGCTGTGTGACCCTAGGCAAGTCACTTAACCCTGTTTGCCTCAGTTTCTCATCTGTAAAAACGAGCTGAAGAAAGAAATGACTAAGCATTACAGTACCTTTGCCAAGAAAACACCAAATGGGGTCATGGAGAGTCGAACACAACTGAAAAACAACTCTACAACAACAACACGTCATACAGTTTTAAAACACTAAGGATGTACAGAAAGGCTAAAAACAACTTCTCTCCAAGGCAGAAAAAAAGGGTGGAAAAATGATCAATAAAGGCAAGTAACACAGAAATTGTTTAGAAGTGGGAACTCAAATTTAGTACTTTTACAAGCTTTATTTCCATTACTAATGTAAAGAGATTAGAGAAGAAATGAGTAACAAATAAACATAAATTGTAAGGAATAAATAAGTAACCAGAGAATGGAAATATAAACAGGTCATGAACCAACAAATAAAAGTTCAGATTTTAAAAAGGGAGAACTAATGAAGAGAAAAACATAAAGAAATCCTCAGAAAAAAAGGCAAAGAAAAAGAAACACAGAAAAACAAACAAAAAAAAATAAGTTGATGGGAGAAGTCAGGGGGGAATTTTTCACTGATTACTTAATTAAAAGGGACAAAAAAGAGGAAAAAGTAAATAACTGAATAGAAGAAAGAATATCATTAAGTGAAACTCAAAAAACTAGGGAAAAGGTTAAGAAATAAGAGGGAGGGGTCTGAAGGTGGGGGAAAGAGAACTGGAGGGAACAGAATTTCCTAAAAGTAACAGATAAAGCAAAACTAATGATAAGGACAAAAATGCTGGCTTCAAACCAACTCTAAAAAATGAAAAAACTACTACACAAAGACAGAAAAATAGAAACAAACTCATAAATATGAATAGATTAAACTATACAATAAAATCAAAGAGAGTGACAAATTAGATAAGGAAAAAAATAACATGAAGAAAGGAAATACCTCTAAAAAGAAAAGAAATATATAAAATAAAAACGAGAGCCTTGGACACAATCTGCTTTGCATCAAATGAACTCAAAAACATTAGCAATTTTAGTCATGCTATCAGACAAAAAATAAAAATTCACAATATGAACAGAGACAAATAAGAAAATCACCATTCTGAAAGAAATGTGAGACAAGAAAACAACAATGATACTAAGCTTGTACAAATGGAAAAGCATCAGTATTCATACTGGAAAAATCAATTGGAAAAAAAACACAGTAAGAAACAACGGGGGATTTAAATGTTTCTCTCAGCACTGGACAAATCTAACAGAAACATAAATAAAAGGGATAATTTGGAAGTGAGTAAATTGCTGAAAAGAGCAGAACTAAAAGACTTACAATGCCTTTGTAATGTGACCACTAAAGAATATAAATCTTTCTCAATATCACTTTGAATTTTTTTCTTAATTCAACCTGCATTAGGGCACTGAGAAACTGCAAATAAATGTAAAAGGGCAGAAATATTAAACATTCTTTAGAGACCATAAAACAATAAAAGTGGTAATATATTACAAAAATACAAACAAAAGACAGAGATTTAAATGGAGACTTAATGAAATCGTAAATAATGAGTGGGTCAAAGAACATATCATTAAAAACAATGGTTACATGAAAAACAATGATAACGTAGTAATACACAAAATTTTCTGGGAAGCAGTTGAAGCAGTCCTCAGAGGAAAAATTTATTCAGGGAATCATTCATTACGACCAAGTTAGATTTATAAGGAATGTAAGGGTGGTTCAACAATAAGAAAACAATATTACTAATCATATTTTAAAATCTACAAAACCCACAAGATTATCTCAACAGGAAAAAGCTTCTGACAAAGTGCAACAGTCATTTATGCTAAAACCCTACAAAGTATATGCATGGGGGAGGAGGGGAAAGGGTGTCTTCTTTTTATTGTCATAAAAATTATCTAATACCAAAAGCAAGCATCATGGAAAATGGGGATATACCAGAAGCTTTCCCAACAAATACAGGAATAACCTCTATTATTTTATATAGTACGGTACAAGCCAGAAAAAGGAAAAATTCAAGAGCTAAAAAGTAAAGGAATAAAGATAGGCAAAGAAGAGACAAAACTATCCCCTTTGGCTGATGAAAATGATAGTTTACTTAAGAAAATCCCAGGAAATCATTAAAGAAAATGAGACAATAGCTTAAGCAAAGTTGTGGGCTATAAAATAGGTGACAAAAATCAACAGCATTTCTCTATAATAACAACATCAAGAGGCAATAATAAAAACAGAAATCTCATTCCAAATGGCTACAAAATGCATAAACTATTTGGAATATACCAAAATACTTAAGAGTCATTTGCAAAAATGCTACTTAAAGAAATAAAGACCAGCTTTAGATAGTTGAAGGAACATTCAGTGCTCATGGAAGATCCATGTAAATACACTAAAAAAGATAATACTACCAAATTTAATCTACAGAGGTAATACTATACAAATCAAATGACTGTAAGGATAACTTTACAGACTAGATAAATAATGACAAAGTTAATTTAGAGGAAAACATCATAGAATACAGAGGAATACATCAAAAAATATAGATCAAGAAAAATAATGAAAAAAGGTAGGTATGAAAGAAAATAGGACTTCTACACCTCAAAATATATAATAAAGCAACAATTCTCCAAACCATTTGGTACTAGTTAAAAAATAAAAAATACATATCAATTAAACAGGGGAGAATCAAAAAATAGAACTCAGTAACCTAGTAATCAACAAATCCTAAAACATGCATTATTTAGGAAAGAATGCCCTATTTGATCAGAACTTCTGGGAAAAACTAGAAAGCAACCTAGAAGAAATGAAAAGCCATTACATATTAAGTTAAAAACAGAAACAGAATCAGAATAATCAAGATTGTACTATTAAAAAAAAAAAAGAATCATAAATATGGGTGGGAGATGAATATTTAACCAAACAAATATAGAGGCAAAAATAATAACAATTTTGACTAGATGAAATTGAAAAGCTATTGCACAAATATTTCTAGGATTAGAAGGGAAGCAGTCAACTGAAAAAAAAATCTTTGCATCAACTATTTCTGATATGGGTTTGATATCAAAGATATGTAGAAAATTAACAAATAAATAAAACCAAAACTCATTTCCCAACAGTGAAGTTAAACAAAATTTTCAAAATAAGAATTGCAAACATCAACATTCACATGAAAGGATGTTGCAAATCACTAATAATGAGAGGCAAATCAAGATAAACTAGTGGAGCTGTGACTAAGCATAACTATTCTAGAAAGAAATTTGCAATGACACAAATTTAAAATTTATTTTAGAAAATACCCTTTGACTCAGAGATTCCAGTACTAGGCAAAGACCCCAGTGAGTTACTGACAAAAAGAAAGGGTCAATATATACCAAAATAGTTATAGTAATGTTCTTGCAATAGCAAAGAACTAGAAACAAAGTAAATGTCTATCAATTGGGAAAGAGCTATGTAAACTGTGGTACATAAATTAACTGATACAAAATCAAGTAAGCAGAGCCAGGAAAACAATATACACAATGAATACAACAATGTAAAAGTAAAGGAGAACCACAAAACAACTAAAATGAAGGTTGCAAAATTACAAAAACCGAACAAGAGTCCAAAAAAGTGATGTAAGACAATTACCTTCCACCCCTCTGAAGAGGTAGAGGTGTCCATGGTTGTGTGACATTACATATAGTTTCAGTTTTTGATATATTAATCAGTTTTGTTGAATTTTTTTCTTTCTGCCTTTTTTTAAAAAATTATTTGTTATAAAGGATGCCCCTGTGGAAGGATGAAAGAGAGGATAAAGGATACAGAGGGAAATCTAGGAAATGTAAAAAGAAAAGATATCAAGAAAAATCAGTTTTTACAAAAGAATATAACTACCAAAGAGAGTGGATATTAGAAATAGCAGTAGTAAAAAATGGAAAATTAGAAGAAAAGATAATGGTTCCCTTAAAATCAACACTGAATTAAAATAATACTTGTATCTAATACATGTATCTGGTGAACAACAGGAGCTATAACCAATACTAACATAATACTATCAAACAAATTTAAAAACATACCAGTTGTTATATAGCATCTAAACTTCAATAATTTTCTAGCATAGGTGTGGAAAAAAAAACAGCAATAATTTTCTACAGAAAAAAACTCAATTGGGAGTCATATGGAAGTAAACCAGAATCTAACAGATTCATAAATTAAACTTAACTGATTTATAATATAGTACAAGAAGCATAAAATTGTATTAAATACATACCATTTTTTCTTTTTAAAATTTTCTTTTTAATTTATGGAATGAAACAAGCGTTTTCATACATAGTACAATTAAAAAAGATGATTGTACATAAAACTGCAAATCTACAATGCATAACCTGCGATTACTTTCAAATATACAACAAAATTATCATGTAAATTTTATTTTTTCCTCCCCCACTCTAGAGAGCTACCATTAGACACAAATAGGTATATAAATGTAAAATTATTTTATACATACTTCTATTTATCAGTTCTTTCTCTAGATGCAGATACTGTCTTTCTTCATATGTCCTTCATAGTTAACTTGGGTATTTATAACAGAATAACTTTTGTGTTCAAAGTCATTCTTGAAAAAATATTGCTGTTACTAATTACGATGACTATATACAAGTTCTCTTGGTTCTGCTCTTTTGCTAATCATTATTTCACGCAAGTCTTTCCATGTTTTTCTAAAATCATTAACCTCATCATTTCTTACAGCATAGTAATATTCCATCACAATCATATACCCCAACTTGTTCAAGTATTCCCCAACTGATGGGCAACTGTTTTGTGAATATGCTTCAATTCTATATTTAAAGCTAATTAAGATGTGGAAGTAGTATGCCTAAGAAAGGAAGAGATCAAGATCAGAGAGATGGAAGAGGAAAGTAGAAAGATAATGCAAATACAAAGTGGGAAAAAACAACCACATGCTCAGTACAGAAAGAGAGATAAAAATGAAGGAGAGAAACAAGAAAAGCTAAGTTCAATTTTAAGATAAAATAAATAAGAAATTAGGATTTAGAGTTACAGTCCTCGTATACCATCTCATCCCAAATCCTCATTTTAATGATGAAGACATGGAAAACTACAACACAGCTAATTCAATAAAACTGAATTCAATAAACATTTATTAATAGTTTACTATGTAAAAGGTTAACTATGCTAGGCACCAGTGATAGAAAGGTAAAAATAAAACAAAAACAGTTCCTAATGAACAGAAATGACATAAAAGGAAGTGTGCTAGGAAGTTTCAAATCAGACAATTAAATGAAAGGTTGTCTAGGCTCCAAATCCCTGAATCCTCTCAAAAAAACAAGAAATATGCCAACTAAGAAAAATCCTTACAAAGTCTCCACAGAATAACCAGAAAAGATATCAAAGAAATAATGAGTAAAACTTCCTAATGCTCAAGATTCTGCCCCTCTTCTCTTTCTATACTCATTCTCTTTGTGATTTCATCAGCTTCTATGGACTCATCTGTCATCTCTATGCAGATCTAAATCTAAATCTAAATCTAAATAACTAGCCCTAATTTCTGTCTTGATTCAGATTTGCATCACCAACTGCCTAGGCCTACTGGATGTTTCCATCTAAATGTCTCATAAGCAATTAAGTTATTCGCTAAGGATCTACTATGTGCCAGGTATAAAAAAACAATAAATTAAAAAATCTCTACTTCCAAAGACCTTCCATGTTAATGTGGGAAACAAAAATGACAGATAAAAGAATACAGAATAAGTAGAGAGAAAATAAATGCAAAATAAATACAAATAAATCAAAGTAGATACAAGGTAGTTTGTGGGAGCAGTAGTAACTGAAGGGCTTTTTTGTTGTTGAGATGTTTCAGTCATATTCGACTCTCTGTGACTCCATTTGAGGTTTTCTTGACAAAGATACTGGAGTGGTTTGCTGTTTTCTTCTCCAGTTGTGTCCCCATTTTACAGATGAGAAACCGAGGCAAACAGGGTTAAATGACTTGCCCTGGGTCAAACACCTAATAAGTGTCTGAGACTGGATTTGAACTCAGGTCCTTCTGACTCCAGGGCCAATGCTCTATCCACCACCACCCAGCTACCCTACGGGCTTTAAAAGGCTATATATACAAAGTGGTGTTTGAACTGCACCCTGAAGGAAAAGATGGTTTCCATGAGATAGAGGTGGAATGCATAGAAAATAGTCATGCGTGGGAAACAAGTCCAGTTTGACTGAATCCAGCTGCAGAGCTCATGAGAGAGAGAGAGAGACTGATATACAATAAGGCTGGAAAAATAAGTTGGCACAAGATTATACATGATTTTTAAAAACTAAACAAATGATCCCTTTTCTAAGTCTTAAAGTGAAATAGTAAAATCACATAAAATTTGTTAGAAAAAATATTTTTTAAGAAAACTAAGAGACAATGATCTGAATTGAATTTAAGTAAATCTAGACATGATACCTTTTGTCGTATATTGACTAGAAATCAATTTTTCAGTATCAAATAGAACCTTGGCAAAAACTGATTACATGCTAGGAAATAGAGCACTAAAAGAAATGTGGAAAGGCAAAAGCATTACACATAACTAATAGCATAACACAACATGGAAAGGCAAAAGCATTATACATAATAACATAACACAATAAGAACTATCCTCAATAAGAAAAACACCAACAAAAGACTCAGACTTATCACAGACCTAGACCTGGAAGGGATCTTATATAGTCCAGCCCCTTCATTTTACAGATAGGGAAAATTGAGCCCAAAGAGATTAAGTGACTTGGCTAACATCACAAAGGTATTAAGGTAGCAGAACTGCTATTCCAAACCTTGTCCTATGACTTTTAAGCCTAAAATATTATAGAAGAAATGATGAATAATTTATCATTTAGTATTTATAACAAGTTTATATTTATATCATTTGTAATTCATAACATTTATAATTTTATTGCTATGAGACAGAAAACAAAAAATTCATATCTAAAATACTTGCAAAAAATATTTGAACAATTATGTTAATAAAAATTTTGAAAATACCAATGAATTGCTCATGACACTAAGTACAAAAACTCAACAAATCAACAAATAATATCTCAAAGCCCACAGTTACAAATTTTGAAAATTAAGAGATATTAACAAGAATAAAAACAAAGATAATAAGGGCCATTTAAAAATATTAATAAGTAAACCAACAGCTAATTTAATTTTTACAAAGAGGAAAAAACTCACCAAGATAAAAAAAATTAAAAGTCACAATGAATGCTTTTTAAAAGAAGAGATATAAACCATCAACCAACTGAAAAATATTCAAAATCACTAATAATCTAGAGAAATGCAATTTAAAATAACCTCATGTGTACATCACTTTAGCAAAAATGGCAAAGTACAAGAGAAACTCATTGTTGACTCAATAGTTCACTGTTGATGAAATTGTGAATTGGTTCAGTTACTCTAGAAAATTAATTTGGAATTGTACTCGAAATTTTGCTAAATTGTTCTTACTCCTTGACCTAGAGATTCTACTACCAGGAATTAGTTCCAAGAAGGTTACTAACAGTAACAGAAGACTCACATTCACAAAAAATGTACACAGCAATATTATTTGCAAAAAACAAAATGCTGGGAAATAAAATATGTGCCCAATGATAATGGAATGGTTGAACAAACTGTGGTATATGTATTTTATGGGATATTTAAAAAAATACAAATATGAATTCAGAAAAACATGGTTAGATATGTAACAAATAATACAAAATAAACAAAGCAAAACCAAAAGAAAAACAGTTAAAATGACTAAATAAAGTCAACATGAAGAGGCAATAAAAATCCCTCTCAACTAAAATGGCCAATTTTAATACCATACCATCAACACTAAACAACTCATGTTTTCAGCGAATGAATAAAGGATTTGGGGTTTCTGCTGGAAAGTGTCAGTTGTGAAGAAAAATGAAAAAAAAATTTAAGTTATACTTTTTGCCACACGATGCTTTCTCTTTAACTGTGGGATAAACAGTATCACCTGTATTACAGCCCATTGGAATCCTAATGAACTGATTAACCATTATACACAGCTATTCAGCTGCTTTTTATCTTTAACTTTCAGAGGCTCTGTAGTAACTGGGGCAATCAAAGCATTCCAGAAGGGCTAAATTATTCTCTGGGCTACAGTAACCAGAATATTGTTTCATTGAATGTATTAAAAAAAAAAAGCACACAGAGGTTCTCCAAATCAGCTTTAAAAACAAAACAAAAACAAAAAAATGAAGGCATGTTATAGTCAGTCAGCCAGTGAATAAATAAACATTTATTTAGAACCTATCATGTGCTAAGTCTTTGTGCTAAGCTCTGGGGATACAAAGAATGGCAAAAGAGAGTCCCTACTCTCAAGGAGTTCACCCTCTAATGAAGGGAGACAATACACAGATTATGTACAAATAAGCTACATAGAAGATAAACTGGAAATAATCAACAGAAGGGTGAGACTGAAATTAAACAGGGATCAGGAAAGGTTTCCTGTAGAAAATGAAAACTAACCATTATAAAAGGTAGCAATAAATTATTTTAAAATTCCAGAACTATTAAGTACTTTCTTTTCTAATTTCTTAATTTTCTAGCACAAAATTTCAATTTGTTATAAAATTTTTTGGATTGGTATTATGATTAGTGAATTACACAGTTTACTCCAAACCCAACTACATCTATGACCCATACAAATTAAACAGAAAGAAGAAATAATAAACAAGTTCTTTTTTAAAAGTTTGTTTTTGCAGTTTAGTGCTATCAGATTTTTCCTTTATATTTGCATAGTAATACTTTTACTCAGTCTCCCCATTATTCAAGAGTTCTTTACAATATACCCTCAACTACCCTGACAACTAAGTTGACTTGCCAATAGCTTTGCCTAAATCCCAAAGCTCTGTTTGGTTAACTGAGCTCAGTGCTTGCCTGTGACATGAATGCCAATTAAGAGTACTGCCAGTATCACTAGAAGCGGATAGGATAGAAAAGCCTCTATGGAGTGAATAAACTGTCCCAACTACTTTCATAAGCTTAAGAGACTAAGAAATGCATCTAAGAACTCATCTCATTCCTTAGAGAGATAACAGGAAGAGCCCTTAAGTTTGAAAATATGTCAATGATTTAATAGTTTTATTCTTACTTAGGAAGTTCAGTAAATATTCCAAAATGATTTTACAAATTTTTTAATAGAGGCAATTTTTGTGGGGTTTTTTTGCATTTTGGGTAATAAATTATGAGCCAGTATTTCAAAACATCTATGTAATCATTAAATCAAATGAATAGCTTCCTCACTATGAACTGAGTATGCCTGGCTGGTGGCACTAAGCTAAGCATGACAAATATCAATCTACTTCTTGTTTATTTTTCCAAAATATATAATATCATGACCTACCTCACTCTTACTTTGATATGACCAATTTTACTAAATATATTATAAATACCTTGTAATTACTGAACTAGTCAATTTGTTTTTTCTTTTATTGAATAACAGATAAAAACAAAAAAAACCATCTGCTTGATAGTATCAAATGAATGAGTAACTTATTTAGAAGTTCTTGTGATTACCTATGTAAAATATAATGTTTATCTTAACATAATTTAACTTAAAATACCATAATCTAAGCCAGTGTTTAAAAAAAAAGCAATTCTTAATTTTCATGGGTTGCCTCTTAAAATAAAAAAGTAAAAACAAACGTTACAAAAGGTTTGGAAAATAAGGTTTTAAAAAAGGGAAATCAAAAGGAAAGCATTTCTTTAACTATTTCCAGTAGGAAACAATCAGAGGCAATATGACAAAGAAATCACTCTTGTAAGAGATGAACTCTCATAAGTGAAGCCTCTTCAAAGGGTCAATAATTCTTGATTATTACTTTCACAATCCTCCCCCACCCAGACCCTGTTTTTAAGCACTTAACAGAAAGAATAAGCCCTGCCCCACCCCCGACCTGAGCCATTTGCCCTTGGCCTCTTTCCTTGTCTGAATTTCTCACCTGGAATATAAGCCCCACCTCCCAGTTAGAATGTAAGCCCACCCCTGGTTAAGGGGGTAACGGATAGTGGTGGGTGGAGACTTTGTGTGGTGGGCACAGATTTGCTTTTATAAGGCGGCCCCTGTTACAGGTCTCTTTCTCTCTCCCATGTATGTCAAAGGAGCAGACAGCCATCTCCCGAGATTGTAATAAAGGTAACCTTTACTTTCCACCTTCAGAAGTCTCTGAGTTTAATTTGGGTTAGGGTCACTGTCCCACACACTATGAACCAACTACCTACCATATTACATGTATTCACACAGAAAGCCATTCAACATTGAAAAGGTACACCTGATTATGTAATGTTTATTTACAGAAATGGAAAATTCTTTCTTAAATTCCTTCTCCGTATTATATCGTCCAGACTTTATGTTGTTCATATCAGGATATAAAAAACATGAGTACTTTGGAATCTAAGAGTGACTATTTCTCTTTAGGGATCTAACCTAAGTATGCCTCATTGTTCTCATATTATAAAAATAAAATCCATCCATTACCTCTGTGTGGGGTACGAAGACTTTTACTAATAAATTGGAGACTCAGAGATATTAGCAAAAAGAATAGTTCGTTTATTGGCTTTCTCGAGAAAGGGCTCCCTCAGAGCACCCAAAAGATGGCCACAGCTGAAGAGACAAGTCTGTTCAGCTCAGCAGATTATATAGATCTTAACCGAAATCCCCCGCCCACCCACTGGCTCTTCTTCCCACTGGCTGGGCTTCAGAGCTCACAGTCTAAGGGCAGAAATTTCTCCCCAGCACCAAGGACAAAAAGGGCCTGGAACAGGGCCAACAATTAGGGAGGGGGCCGGAGGAGGTATAGAATCTGGGTGAACAGGATGTGGCTCTGTCACCTGATCTCATGACACTTTGCTTTCTCAGCAAGGCAGCTTCTGAGAAGTGTAGGGAGGAGTCAGCTACACCAAAGGGGCTTCACTATTTCAGCATTCCATTCACCTCTGAGGCAGCTGGGTGTACCACTGAATAGAGTAATGAGACCTAGAGTCAGGAAGATCAGAGTTTAAGTATCACTTCAGACACTTCCTAGTTCTGTAACCCTACATGGGCTTCAGATTCCACACCTATAAAATGGGGACAATGATAGCACCTACTTCTAGAGCTGTTGTGAAGCTCAAATGAGACAGTTTTAAAGTGCTTATTAGCACAGTGCCTAGCACATAGTAAATACTATATAAATGTTAGCTATTAACTTCTCTGTGCCTCAGTTTTCCTGATCAGTAAAATAAGAATAACAGCACCTACTTCCCAAAGTTGTTGTGAAGATCAAATGAGTCGATAAAGCTCTTTGTAAACTCGAAAGCGTGGTGTGAATGTAAGGTAGCTATTACTGATTTTAGTCATATAACTAAATTAAATGTTTTTCAACAAACTAGTCTCTCTAGCTTTGTTTGAATGTCTTTTTCTTTGTATTTGAAAGTCTTTTTCCTAATGGCTTATAAAACTTGTTTCTGAAGTGAATTATTAAATTTAACCACTGGAATTTGCAGCCTGAGGGGTTGGGTTGCTTTTTTTTTTTCTGGAGGTGATCTATGAATTCTTTCAATTAGAATTTCATTTTGTATATGTTCAAATGTTGTAGGTAGTTCTCTTCTATTATTTCCTTCATTATGGTATTAAAGTTGTTTTGGGGTTTTTTTGTCCTGTCATGTTCTTCTGGGAGACTTATGATCCTTAGGTTGTCTCTACACATTGTGTCTTTGATATCAGTATGTTCGGCTTCCCTAATGAGTATATTTTATTTTAATGTTATTATTTTTTGCTTTTCTTCTAGGTTGTCCTTCATTTCTAATCTACTGTTTTCTCTTTGAATCTTGCCATTGCAGATTCAAGTTTTTCTAATCTGTTCATTATTTTTGCCATACATAAACTCTACTCTCATTATTATTTCTCTTTTTAAGCTACTGAGGAACAGCAGCATGTTGTGGTCCCATGTTTTCCTCAAATTCTACAGGGTCATCTGTGTCATCAAATGTTGGATCATTTTCCTTCATTTTGCATTATTGATTCATAGATGCCTGAACTCATTTACTAGATCTGAAGGCCATATTTCCTGCTGTTGTTACTGTTTTACCTGTTGATTTATCTGTTTATGTTCATGGTCTCTGAGTTTTCTTCTTCCCAAATTATATGGTACTTTCAGTGCTCCCCTCTTAATTTCTGTATCACTCAGTTCCTGACTCCCTCCCCTTTGATTACAGTTTTCTTTGGGATTAGTTCTCAACGTTTCTCAGCCTCCTCCCACACTGGACAATTCTCACTTCACCAGCCTACGTCTCTGCCCCATCTAATTTTTGGGTATCAGAAATGGCCCCAGCTACATATTACATTATTTCCCTCAGGCTTGATGGAGTGTTGCCCAACCCCCATACACATAATGCCCTGTCCTGGTAACCCCAGGGTTTCTGTTCCTCCATTCTATGGCCTAGCACTGGCAGTTCAGAATCTATTTTCCTCAGCACCAGCAATTCAGCACTTATAGTAGTACTACTAGGTTGCAGGCACCACTCCTGAAGGGTTGTGGCCAAGTGGGCTGTCTATTTCTGAGCAAATTTCTACAAACTGGAACCAGAGTCTTCACAGCACTGGAAAGAGGGAGGGGGAACCAGGGTATAGTACATGTCTTTGGGTCTGCTAGTGCAACCTTGCTGCCAATAACGTAGGAGGTGATGAGGTGTGGGTGGGAGGGGGGCGCATTAGTGAGAGGGCTTGGGGTCAGTGAACATCAGTTTCTAGGCTTTCTTTTTTTTTTAACCTTTTGGATTCCAGATATCCTAGACCATGGAAACAATCAAAGGTGCTTTTTCTTTGGCACACAATATCTGTTTTGGAGAGCTTTGAGAGGTCATGGGGATCAGAGAAAATGTCTGGTTTGCCATCTTGTTCCTCACGTGACCTGGAAATTGCAATACACTTTTAATTGGTCTCCCTTCCTCAAATCTCACCTGGCTCCAATCTATCGTCTATACAGCTGCCAAAGTAATTTTCCAAAACCATGAATCTGCTCATATTATCTCCACACATCCTATACCACCACCTATCACTCAATCAAGTTCTATGGCTCCCTATTACCTCTAAAATCAAATACACAGTCCACTTTTTGCCATCTGCAGCTGATTACAATCTATCCCCTTTGCCCTCTCCAGTCTGCTCCCAGTTTATTTCCCTCCATGTAATCTACAATACAGATCTGCTGGCCTACTCTCTGTTCTTCCCACCCAGCACTCTATCTTCTGATGCAATACCTTTGCAATGGCTGTCTCTCATCCTAGGAATGTTCTTCCTCTTCATAACCACCTCTTGGAAACCTTAGCTTTCTTCAAGCCTCACGTTCAAATGACACCGTCTCAATGAGCCCTTTCTTGATCCTCCTAGTTGCCACAGTCCTCCCCTCTAAAGTTACTTTCTATGTAGTCTATACGTATCTTGTATGTACCTTTTATTTACATGTTGTCTCTCACATTAAAATGTAAGCTCTCTGAAGGCAGAGACTGTTTTTGACTTTTTTCACCTAATAATCCTTGCATTTAGCACAATGTCTAGTACATAAGTGCTAAATAAACGTTTGTTGATTATCTCTTCACTTACTGTGGGCATGAACTCTGCATTAGTCATTTTTGTTCTGGCCTTTCCTGTCTAAAGGTCACACATGCTCCAAGGCGAAGAAAACAGAACATTCCCTTTATCTAAGTGGTCTCTGGTACACATCATGATAGTTAATACTTCCAATGATACACACTCAAATACTTTTCATAGGCCTCCTCCCCACTCTGGTTCATGGATTTCCTCATATAAGTAACCCTATACACTATTATTCTACTCTCCCACCATCTTCTACTTATTCTGTCATTTTAATTTATCCAAAGACATACTAGAGTCGATTTCACACACACATACACACATTCAAAATTTGCCTTCTCTTGTTAGGTACTCTAATTTCAAAGGTCCCTACCAATTCTATATCTATGACCCAAATAATGACACAGAATGCCAAGGGTTTTCTATTTTTATTTTCATGGCTCAAATAAATTTGCTCCTGATAATTTAATATATACAACACATACAAAATAACTACAATACAAAGAAGAGGGAAAAGTGGTAGGAGAAAATCAATAAAGATCTTGTCATTGCATCTGAGCTGGGTTTTGAAGGAAATAAGAATTTTAAGTGGAAGAAATGAGAAGGCAGTGGATTCCACATATGCAAAGGCTAGGATATGGGGAATGGAATGATGAGTTCCAGAAAATACAAGAAAGCCAATCTGGTTGGATGAAGGAGAGTAATAAACAATAAAGCTGGAAAGGTAGGTTAAAATCAGGTAATGAAAGGACTTTACTAGTGAAACTGAAACTAGTGGGAGTTCCTAGAACTTATAGAATAGGAATGACTAGATAGGACTGTGAATAGCTAAGAGAGGGCCAATTCACTTGCATAGCTCTGATAAGGTAACATTCCTAAGAAGACTACTTCCCCACTCTCTCACACTGACAGGCTGAGTCCCTAGAGGGTGCCTCCTATTTCTCCCTCTTGATTCTAGGGGTAAGCAACATATAAAATAAGTTGTCCAAAAATTCCTGGTAATTGAATCTTATATAATGCTTCCACAAATTCTCTGCTATTTTCCTGTTCTGTGGCATATAGTTGTCATACTCAAAACTAGAGACTAGATTATCTCATAAGGGAAAATCTAAAAACTCAAAAACATAAAAAGAAAAAATCATTTGCATTCTTGTGAAAAACTCAATGTTACATGTTGGTAAGGAATAAATAAAATGGACTCTTTAGAATCAAAAATCTCTAAGAAAATTTCAGTCTTTTTATTCATAGTAAAGTATTAGAGTGTCTTGAACCTAATAGGTATTCAATAAATGTTTGTTGAATTCGTGTAACTGATTTAAATCCATTTTATCTTCCTCTCAAAAGTTGTATCATCACCTTTCCTAAATTTCAAAATAGCAATCTGTACCACAGCCCAATTTCTATCTATAGTTCTATATCTATAGTTCTATATTTATAAGTGCCACTTTCATTCTTTAACACTCATTTTAGTCTCAAACTACCCACCTGCTTCAGCAAGAACAAATAGATACTCATCAACACGAAAATCACTGTAATACTGAATGCTTGGAAATGAATATTCACTTTCTCTTGCTTTTGATATAATAAAATGTTTATCAAAATACTGACTACCTGAAGAAAGGCAGAATTCTCTCACAATGATGATCTGTATCATCTTAATAAGGCTGCTTATTAAGATCAACAATATTTACTCTAGAAAAGCACATTTCTTTAAGAAAAAAACTATTCAGGCAATTTCAAATTCCAGACTAAATAATAACATTGAGATTATCTAAAAGAAGAAACATGGAGGATTTTCATTAATGAATTTTAAACAACCCTATGAATTTCTGAATATTTTCTTAGTAGAAAAATCAGGGGGGGAAAGGAAGAAAGTTTTATTTGTTAAAACTTTTTTTTTTATTCTTTAGACATCAACCAGCATTTCTTTAACACACCATTTTAATTATAAATGACTGCAACCACAACATTTGGACACTAACATCTCAGACTCTGATGGGCTGAGGAAGTAAAAGAAGATGAAAACAGAAAGATCAGCTAGAAGCCATAAAAGAAATCCATATTTTAAAAAATGAAAACATTTAAGGCTTACTGAGATATCTGAAAGATGGGTAGACAACGGAAAGATGGAAGAAAAACTGTGGGCAGTCTATTACAAACAAAAAAGGGTGATGAGAGAAAATGACTATTAACCTATACAAATATTTTTTCTTCACTATAAACTCTTCAGAAAAATGACTTATACAGCTATCCAGGCTTTCCTTCATGAAATTCTATATTAACAATATTTAAATTGCTAAAAATTAGTCTGCAGAACTTTAAATACAACTCTGAAATAATTTGTTTGGAACATAGTTGACATGAATTCATCAATTCAGAAGAAATTTTTCAAAGGAATTCTTAGTAGATGGCATCATAACATGCAGATTCATGTACCTCATTTCAATTTTCTTCAAGGAAAAAAGCTTAGTTGAAGAGATATAGAAAATTTCATCTATGACTATAGTGTAGGTAGATAAAAGAATATCTAAAATTATTTATATTTTTCTTTATTCATCTTTCCCCCAAAATTATTGTTTTATCCTATGAAAATGATAGAAAATAAAAAACCACAAAACTGGTGATTCTATTGTAAGAAAAAATTTAGGGGGTTAGGCTTCCACAGCAGGATAAGAAATTTCAATATCTTGTGGACAGTCCCTCAATCAATCAGAAAATGTTCCAAACTTTTCTGTAAAAAACTAGTTCCTTAACAAAAAGCTAAACCGGTTACAACCTGCTGGATTCGAGGTCAGGGCTTCGACAGGGCAATGGCTTAATAAACTTACTGAATATTAACTGACACACCCTAAGGGCAGAGATAGCCACCATTTTTTAATGTGGGACCCATGAAGTGGCCAGAGTTAAGAGAACATGGACAAACATGCGATGGGCTATCCAGGAAGAGTAGACCAATCATAGCCCTGATGGGTGGAGTATGGATATTACTAACAGTTTAAAAGTTGATTCCACCACTGAACCAGGGAGTGCGTGCAACTAAAGTGCTTGTGCCCTCTTCTCTCTTGCTAAGTGTAATAAAGGCTTTCCTTTACTCACTCACTGTAGTAGATTTTTGTTTCAGATTTTTCTAACACTATTCAACATGTGAAATGGCATTTATGTAGACCTCTTAATCAATTTTTAAAAATTTCTTCAGAAGGCATAATTTTCACATGTTAAACTGTTCAAGTTTTCAGTCAACCTAAAATGGAATCCTTCAAGTGGCTGGGAGCAAGGAAAGGCTACATAAATGGAATTGTTGGTGTCTTTAAAAAAAGCTCTCTGGGCTAACACAGAACATCCTCACTGATCCAGTTCTTCAGCACAGAAGCAGGTCCCTGGTGTTTTATACACCATGATGACACCACCTTGAGTAGTCTAAACCCCCATTATACTAATATTAATATTTCTGTGTGGGTTTAAAATATAACTATTCCCACAGAAATATAAATCTATTTACTCATTTTAGGTTCACTGTCTGATTTTCGTTTACTGCTTACTTCACTTCCATTTGGTCCAATGTACTTCATGTTAAAGTCTGGATTAACAATCATTTTATTTAAATTACAAAAGGCAATGTTTTAATATCATCTTCACTATAATTTTCTTAATCATTATCCTATTATAATTGTGATATGCTTTATATAACAATTTATATACTTTAAATAGGTATATATTTATATATTTAAACTTATTCCAATTAAAGTCCACACCAATTTACTGTAATCTGATTTAATTTCAGAATTAAGTCTGCCCTTAGAACTGGAGAACCTATTTTTTTTATGCTCAGCTATGACATTTCCTAGACACTTAACATGGATGTTGTGAAGAAAGTAAGCCTTAAAGGGTAAAATAAAAGTGAGATATTATTGTTGTTATTGTTATAAATAGCTGTAACAATACTATTTCAAATTAACAAAATATATAAAATCTACCACTTGATAGTCAAGGGTCATTAATTCACAACCACTCCAGTTTTTGTTTGTTTGTTTTTGCTGTTCTAGTTGTCAACATTGGTTTGGAATTGGAGTCAGGAAAATGAGTTCAAATCTAACCTTTGATCCACAGCAAAGTTATTCAATTTCAGACAACTCTCAAACAGAAGTTGATGGTAATTCTTTGGTAGAAGAGAGCTCCCATACTGGGGATTTCCAACATTCAGGTAACCCTGTCTTTTTGATAAAAAAAAAAAATGGGGCATAAGATATTGGGAAACTTCAAAGTTTTACTGTTTGTTCTAAATTCAGAACACTTAGATAAAATGTTCAATCTCTAATTCCCCGTCTGTCAATCTACTTTCTTATAAAGAGTGTAGGAGCTAACAATGGATATTTAATGCTTCTTGATGGTTACTACAGGAAGTAAAACTTTAAAAAGAGATGCATAACTGATCTCCTGAGAGGGTGGAGCCAAGATGGCTCAGAAAAGCCAAGAAGTTTCCTAAATTCTCTCCAGTTCCCCTCAGAAATAATATTAAATCAAGCCTCTAAAAGAATTCTGTAGTGATAGAACCTACAAAAAAATATGGAGGGAAACAATTTTCCAGCTTAAGATAGTTTAGAAGGACTTCAGGAAACATCAGTTTAACTTGGACAAAAGGGGAGCACAGCCCAGTGCAGCAGTGTTTGGGCAAGCCCTTAGGAGGCTCTTAGCCACAGCACGCATCAGCAACTGAGGTTCCTTGACCTTGTCTCAGCAAGTCAGTGCCACAGCAGGCTAGCTGTAAGGCCTCCAGGCACAGCACAGAAGGCAAATGGCTAGCCTGGGAATCCCCAATACAACAGCATGACTAAGCCAGGCCACCCCAGTGCAGTTGGACAAACCATCAGGACCTGAGGCCCCAGAACAGAAAGCCAGTGACTCCCCCCCCCCACCCCAGCACAAGAAGCTTGGAACAGTACTCCCTGTGCCCCAGGAGCAGAACACAACTTTAAAATTAGCAAAATAGAATTAAAAATGAGTAAAAACAGAAAAGAGCCCTGAGCATAGAAAGCTACTATGGCAACAGAAGATCAAAACACAAACTCAGAAGATGATAAAAACGTCAAAATGCCTACATGGGAAGCTTCAAAGGGGAATACGAATTGGTCTCAAGACCAAAAAGCCTTCTTGGAAGAGCTGAAAAAAAGATTTTAAAAAACAAAGAGAGGTAGAAGGAAAACTGGGAAAAGAAATGAGAGTTAAGAAAAGAGAAAGTCAACAGCTTGGAAAGGAAGGACAAAAACTGACTGAAGAAAATAATTCCTTAAAAAATACAATTAGCCAAATGGGGGGAAAAATCCACTGACGAAAACAATTCCTTAAAAAGTGGAAATAGCCAAATGGAAAAGGAGCTAACAAAAGCTAACTGAAAAAAATAATTCCATAAAAATTAGAATTCATCAAGTAGAAGCTAATGATTCTATGAAACATCAAGAATTAGTCAAATAAAATCAAAGAAAAAAAGAAGAAAATGTAAAATACCTCACTGGAAAAACAACTGACCTGGAAAACAGATCGAAGAGATATATAATTTAAGAATTATTGGACTAGCTGAAAGCCATGATCAAAAAAAGAGCATAGAGAGCATTCTTCAACAAATTATCAAGGAAAACTGGCCTGATATCCTAGAAACAGAAGTTAAAGTAATCATTAAAAGAATCCATTGATTTTTTTTCCTCCAGAAAGACAACCCAAAATGAAAACTCCAAGGATTACTGCAGCCAAATTCCATAAAGAGGGAGAGAGAGGACAGAGGATGGATTGATAGAAGGTAAGACAGGAAGGAGGAAGGAATAGGAGAGCAAAAGGGAAAGAAAAGGTGAGTGGCTGATATAAGAGTGAACAGACTGAGGGAGGCAGTGGTCAAAAGCAAACACTGATGAGGAGGGACAGGATGAAAGAAGAGAGAAAAGTATATATAAATAGGATGGAGAGAAATACATAGTTCATAATTATAATTTTAAAGTAAATGAGATGAACTCTCCCATAAAATGGAATTGGATAGCAAAGTGGATTAAAAACCAGAACCTACAATATGTCGTTTACAAGAAACACATCCGAAGCAAAGAGATACATACAGACTAAAGCTAAAAGGTGGGAGCATAATATATTATGCTTCAGCTAAAGTGAAAAAAATAGGGGTAACCATCATGATATCAGATAAAGCAAAAGCAAAATTAGATCTATTTAAAAGAGATAAGGAAGAAAACCACATCTTGCTAAAAGGTACTATAACACAATGAAGTAATATCAATACTAAACATGTATGAAGTGGTATACCAGGCAAATTTCTAAAGTATAAGTTAAATGAGTTACGGGAAGAAATTGACAGTAAAACTGTAATAGTGAGGAACCTCACCTTTCCCCTCTCAAAACTAGATAAATTTAGCCTAGGCAAGTCACTTAACCCCAAATCGCCTCACCAAAAAAAAGAAAGGAAAAAAACTAGATAAATTTAATCACAAAATAAAAAAGACGTAAAGGAGATGAATAGAATTTTGGAAAAGTTAGATATGGTAGACCTCTGGAGAAAAAAGAATGGAGACAGAAAAGAATATACCTTTTGCTCAGTGGTACAAGGCACCTACACAAAAACTGACCATGTATTAGGGCAAACAAAAACCTCACAATCAAATGCAGAAAGATTAAATACATCTTTTTCAGATCATGATTCAATAAAAATTATGTGTAATATGAGGCTATAGAAAGATAGATTAAAAATTGGAAACTAAATAATCTAATCCTAAAGAACGAGTGAGTCAAACAAAAAATCATAGGAACAATCAATAATTTAATCAAAGAGAATGGCAATAATAAGACAACATACCAAAATTTATGGGATGCAGCCAAAGCAGTTCTTAAGGAAAACTTTATATCTCTAAAAGCTTACATAAACACAACAAAGAGCAGATCAACAATTGGGCATGCAACTAAAAAGGCTAGAAAAAGAACAAATTAAAAATCCCCAAATAAATACCAAAATAAAAATTCTGAAAATCAAAGTAGAGATTATTGAAATGAAAGTTAAAAAAAATTATTAAACTAATAAATAAAACTAAGAGCTGGGTTTGTAGAGGAAAAAAACAATAAAATAAATTTTGGTTAATTTGATTAAAAAAAGATAAAAACCAAAATACCAGTATCAAAAATGAAAAGGGTGAAGAGGAAATTAAAATAATAATTAGGAGCTCTTTTGCCCAACTGTATGCCAATAAATTTAACAATCTAAGTGAAATGAATGAATATTTACAAAAAAATAAATTGTCCAAATTAACGGAAGAGAAAATAAAATACTTAAATAACCCTATTTTAGAAAAAGAAATCGAACAAGCCATCATTGAACTCCCTAAGAAAAAATCTCCAGGGTCAGCTAGATTTACAAGTAAATTCTCCTAAACATTTAAAGAACAATTAATCCCAGCACTATATGAACTATTTGGAAAAACAGGCAGAGTCCTACCAAATTCCTCGTATGACACAAATATAGTGGTGATACTTAAACCAGAAAGAGCCAAAACAGAGAAAGAAAATTATAGACCAACTTCTCTAATGAATATTGATGCAAAAATTTTAAATAAAATATTAGCAAAGAAATTATAGCAATTTATCACCAGGATAATACACTATGACCAGGTGAAATTTATACCAGGAATGCCAGGGCTGGTTTAATATTAAGAAAACTACCAGCATAATTGACCATATGAATAATAAAACTAACAGAAATAATGATTATCACGGGTAGGCCAACTTAATACAATAAATATTATAATTCTACCTAAATTAATTTACGCCAATAAAACTACCAAAAAATTATTCCATAGAGCTACAAAGTATAATAACAAACTTCATCTAGAAGAACAAAAGGTCAAGAATATGAAAGGAAATAATGAAAAAAAACAATGTAAAGGAAGGTACCCTAGCTGTACCAAATCAAAAATTATATTATAAAGCAGCAATCATCAAAACTGTTTGGTACTGGCTAAAGAATAGAGTAGTAGATCAGTGGAATAGGTTAGGTACACAAGACACAGTAGTCAATGACTATAGTAATCTACTGTTTAATAAACCCAAAGACTCCAGCTTCTGGGGTAAGAAATCACTATCTGACAAAAATTTCTGGGAAAACTACAAAATAGTATGGCAAAACTAGGCATAAACCAACATCTCACACTGGTACACCCAGATAAGGTTGAAATGGGTACATAACTTAGATGTAAAGGCTGATATCATAAGCAAATTGGGGAGAGCAAGGAGTAGTTTACCTGTCAGATCCACGGAGAAGGGAAGAATTTATGACCAAACGAGATAGAGAACATTATGAAATGCAAAATGGATAAGTCTGATTACATTAAATGAAAAAGGTTTGCACAAACAAAACCAATGGAACCAAGATTAGAAGGAAGCAGAAAGATGAGAGACAATTTTTATAGCCAATGTTTCTGATAAAGGCCTCATTTCTCAAATATACAGAAAACTGAGTCACCTATATAAGAATACAAATGATTACCCAATTAATATATGGTCAAAGGATGTGAACAGGCAGTTGTCAGACGAAGAAATTAAAGCTATCTATAGTCTCATGAAAAAATGCTCTAAATCACTATTGATTAGAGATGCAAATCAAAACAGCTCTGAAGTAACACCTCACACCTATCAGATTGGCTAACATGACAAAACAGGAAAATGCTAAATGTTGGAGAAGATGTGGGAAAATTGGAACACTAATGCATTGTTGGTGGAGTTGTGAACTGATCCAACCATTCTGGAGAGCAATTTGGAACTATGCCCAAAGGGCTATATAACTCTGTATATACCCTTTGATCCAGCAATACCACTACTACTTCTGTACCCCAAAGAGATCATTAAAAAGGGAAAATGACCTACATGTACAAAATTATTTATAGCTGGTCTTTTTATGGTAGCAAAGAATTAGAAATTGAATGGATGTCCATCAAATGGTGAATGGCTAAACAAATTGTGATATATGAATAGTATTGTGCTATAAGAAATAATGAGCATGATGATTTCAGAAAAACCTGGAAAAACTTATATGAACTGATGCTAAGTGAAGTGAGCAGAAGCAGGAGAATATTGTACAGAGTAAACAGCAATACTACATGAAGTTATCCAGAGAAAGAACTATGGAGTCTGAATGTAGATCGAAGCATACTATTTTCACTTTTTTGTTGTTTTTTGTGGCTTTTCCCTTTTGTTCTGTTTCTTCTTTCACAACATGACATGTGGAAATACATTTAACATAATTGTATCTGTATAATCTATATCAGATTGCTTGCTGTCCTAAGGAGAGGCTGAAGAGAGGGAGAACAACTTGGAACTCAAAATCTTATAAAAATGAATGCAGAAAAGTATCTTTACATATAATTGGAAAAAAACAAAATACTGTTAATTGGAGAAAAAGAAAAAAAAAGAGCGAATAAGGAACTAAGACTCTTCTGAGTTCTAGGTTAACCTAGGGAAGACAAAAATAGGCAGAACAGGCCAGTGATATAAGGCCATTGAGCTCCTTATTCTTGAGTTCCTCATGACAGTCATTCCTTAGCCACCTCTCCTTCCTCACTACACGTAAAGCATGTACTGGTCAATAAACCAGATAGGCATACAAGGGGTAAAAAGTGATCTCCTTAATTTGTAGTAAAATTTATTAATGACTAAGAAATGAAATGAGGAGAAAGAGAATGAGAAAGAACAGTGCAGCAAGTTTTCAGTTACATGTTTTACCTCTGGGAAATTCTTATTATAATGAAGGAAGGAAATACTATGCAGCAAAAAAAAAAAAAGGACCAAAAATATTTCAGGAAAGGAAGAATTGCAAGCTGCCAAGCTGAGTTTAAAAACAATCATCAAAAGGGACTTTGAGAATTCAGTGGCTACAAAAGTTTTGTATCAAGCTGTGATTCCACTGGGAAGAGTAGAGCCTCTAAATAATGATGCCAAAAGGGTTTTTAAATTCCTGGAAACCTACTGCAGGCAAACAAGAAGCTTGCACTTGGTCCTAATGGAGAAGCCTTTTTGGATGAGAGATAGCAAGTATATATGAATATTTTCTAAAGAAATTTATTATTCTTGGCATAGTGTAAAATATTCAAATTAATTTAGATGATTTTCTTATGTTAAAAAAAAGGAACTACAGTAACCTCAGAAAGATTCTCCATTTGAAAAAACTAAATGCTTGAGAGGAATCTAAGCTCTAAAGTTAGTCATAAAAATAACTCAGGAAGCAGTTTAACTGACATTTTCAATATAGTATCTTAAACCATTAGATGACTACAAAAGGTACATGACTAAGATGCTACTTTCAGTGGGTTTCACCTCTCTGGCCACTCTACACGCACCATCATTACAAAGAGTGAACTTATAATCACTTTACTAAGTTAGTCCATTTACTCTGACAAATAAAGTCAATAGTTACTATAGAGAATGGTAGAGGATGATATTTACATAGCTATTTAGTTATTGACCAAATCATGGGGGGGTGGGCGCGGGCGAGCGGAGCTAGATATTGACTGACTACAGACTAGGGACCAACTAGAATGGAGCTCCTCGGCAAAATTTTGCTTAGAAAGACTTCTCATACCTTTATTCCTCAGCCTTATCCTCAACATATTACTTAAAAAGATTTCTTCTCCTCTATTATGGTTCTTAAATCTTGTCCCTTCCATCTGCCTTTCCCCCAAAGTCCTTCAAAAGGGTTTTGCTGATTCTACTGGCATCTATAAGTTTTCCTCCTGTGAACTCAAGGGACCCCAGAGGACTCACTAGAATTACAAGAGGTCCAAGAATCACAAGCATCAAGTAATGTCATGTGACCTTCACTTAGTTCCAGCAAATACATGAAATTATGTGCTTTAATAAATAAGTGCATCTACACTCAGTAGACCAAATAAATATCTTGATGCATATATATATTACTATTTTTCAAATGTATATAAATGTCACTGTTATTATTAAAATGTAAACTCATTTAAAGATATTATTGAATTCATAGGAGCTTTTGTCATCATTCATTTTCTCAATCAACAGACATTAATAGTACAACTGCTATCAGGTAGGTTTCCAACAAAATTTTTTTGTAGCTAAAAATGCCCTTAAGTGTCTATAAAAAGTTGAACAAGGGCAGTAATTACCATTTGATAAAGTCAGATTAAAATATACAATGACCTTAACTAGAGTACCTAGTGGATATGAAAAAAAATTAAATTCAAGAGGAATAAATTTTGATCACCTTTCTAGAGGAAAAAATAAAACGAAACTTCCCAAGTATGAGACAAGGTAAAATAGACTTTATATAAACAGTATTAAAAGAGGTCCAATATCATAATGAATTTCAAATTCAGTTTAAAATGTCATGAGATAGTAGAAAAGAAAATCATTTGGATTCCAAATTAGACAGGAAGGGATTAAGTGATACTTCTATGCCATCAGGGTTTTCAAACTGTTTTACCACAAAACTTTATCAAGGCCCCATCTCCCTATTCCACCAAAAATGTGGAGGGAGGGAGAGAGAAACCATGGTATGATTTCCTTTCTACTGAGCATTCTGAACGGCTATCTCAAAAAAGCAAACTGATAGGCCATCAGTTTCAGAAAGTTTAAAAATCATAAGCATAAGAATTCATAACCTAATGCTGATGAGAGACTGATACAAATAAAAAAAACCCTATGAATTATAACAAGTTTCTCTGATAAGGGCCTCATTTCTCAAATACATAGAGAACTGAGTCAAATTTATAAGAATACAAATGACAAATGGTCAAAGGATATGAACAGGCAGTTTTCAGATGAAGACATCAAAGCTATCTATGATTATATGAAAAAAATGCTCTAAATCACTACTGATTAAAGAAATGCAAATTAAAACAAATCTGAGGTATCTCCTCATATATCAGATTAGCTAATATGATAGAAAAGAAAAATGAAAAATGTTGGAGGGAATGCAGGAAAATTGGGACACTAATGCACTGTTGGAGTTGCAAACTGATCTAACCATTCTGGAGAGTAATTTTCAACTATGCCCAAAGGACTACAAAACTATACATACTCTTTACCCAGTAATACCACTACTAGATCTGTATCCCCAAAGAGATCCAAAAAAAGGGAAAATGATTTATCTGTACAAAAATATTTATAACAGCTCTTTTTGTGGTGGCAAAGAAGTGTAAATTGAGGGGAGGGCCATCAATTGGGGAATGGCTGAACAAGTTGTGATATATGGTTGTAATGGAACACTGTTGTGCTACAAAAAATGATGAGCAGGTAGATTTCAGAAAAACCTGGAAAGACTTACATCAGTTAATACAAAGTAAGCAGAACCAGAAGGCTGTACACAGTAACAGCAATAGTTTATATGATAATCAACTGTGAGATTTTAGCTATTCTCAGCAATACAATGATCCAAAAGGACTCATGACAAAAAATGCTATCCACCTCCAGAGAAAAGAATTGATGGATTCTGAATGCAGATCAAAGAATCCTAGCTTTTACTTTCTTTATTTTTTAGTCTTAGTGCTTACCGTCTTAGGGAGGATAAGGGAGAAAAATGATAAATTTTGGAACTCAAAATTAAAAAACGAATATTAAAATTGTTTTTACATGTAACTGGGAAAAAATCAAATATTCGTAAATATATATATGAATATAATAATAGCTAGCATTTATGTAGTGCCTAATACTATTTGTCAGGTGTTTAATAAACATTATCTCATTTGATTCTCACAACTCTGGGAGATAGGTACTACTATTATTCCCCTTTTATAGTTGAGGAAACTGAGGCATACAGGTTAAATGATTCGCTCGGGATCCCATGGCTATTTTCTGGGGCAGGCTGAACTCAATTCTTCCTGACTGGAAGCCCAATGCTCTATCCACTTTACCAACTAGCTGGTAGAATCAATTTAATTTTATTTTTTCAAATAACAAGTATTTTTTTCTCCCTCCAATCTCTCCACTACCACCACTCTACCACTGAAAATAAAAAAGAAAAACAAAACCACAGAAACAAATATGTAGAGTCAAGCAAAACAAATTTCCATATTGCCGATATCCAAAAATGGGTGCATGTTTAGTCTATCACCTATTAGGACATGGATAGCATTTGTCATCATTCGTCCTCTGAAATCATGGTTGAACACTGTGTTTAAATGAAATTATAAGTCTTCCCATTTTTTTTAATTTTACACTGTTATTGCTATGGCACAAATTATTCTCAACTAGTCAAGTCAACAAATATTTATTAAGTACTTACTCTTTGCCAAGCTCTGTGTTAAGTGCTGGGGATTTCAAAGAAAAGCTAAAACAATTCTTGCCTTCAAGAAGCTTGTATTTGATTGGGGGAGAAAACATGCAAAAAACTATTTACAACTATGTTCTTTCAGCTCCACTCATTTTATTGTGCCTAAATTCACATAAAACTAGCCCAGTTTTAACAGTAAAGGAAAAGGAGCATAGGACCTGAGGAAATGTGACAGTATCCATATAATGGGTGGGGGGGAGTGAGGGGAGTGCACAACAGTAAATACAATCATGTGTTTTATACAGTTATAGGTATAGAAAAAAAAACTTTAAACCCATGCTTATGCCAAAACTTGGTTCAATTCAAACTAGTCTAAAAGATAAATATGTAGGACTGCAAAATATTTTTAAAACTACTTTGCAAGACTAAAGACATACTGATATCAGGCAGTGATGAATTTGAGAAAGTAATCTTAGCCAAGTATATAGTTCAGAGTATATGAGAAAATAAAAAGCAATATACCCAGTTTTATATAGTGAACACAATCATGATACTGAAAGTCTTAGCATACACAAAAACCCTATTTTACCTCTACTGTATATTCCAACTCATAAAAAATGCTTAAAATTTTCCTAAAGGAAAGAAAAATAACCAATTTCTGAGAAATATTTGGATTTATATCTCAGAAAAACTTAACCCAGGCATATTCGAAGGCAGGCTCACATTACTCTATTCTTTACATTTTGATAATCATTTATAGGAAAAAGCCAATGTCCTTTTTATTCTGCTCAATCCTTAAAGAAGAGTCCCACACAGTCAATAATTCAGTTTGTTAGTGGATGAACTTTTAATTTTTTTTTTTAATTTTCATGTAAGAATTCAAATGCTATGACTTATAATGGAAATTTTTAACAAAAATACTGCACCAGAAATGGAGCAAATATGACAAATCAAAACACAGGAAATAAAAAGGTATCTCCCTTGAAGTTTGAACATACCACAGCAGCTTTAAATAACACAGACCCTGAATGTTGAATTCATTATAGTAACCATGAGCAGTACTTTCTGAAAAGCCTTGATATTGAAATGAACATTCTTTGTATTTGATGACACTAATTCAGCCTTCTTTGTAGCTGATGCTATAAATGTTACGGAAATTATGTACTGCCCATGTTCATTACCTCATTTTCACATAATAGTAGGTTTGTTAAATTAATTTTTTTCCCTAAAATAGGCTAAACAATTAAGGGATCCTTATTAAGGTTTAATCATTTGCCAAATTTAATTCTCTGAAAAAACTTTACTTTAGTTCTAAACCAGTCTCAGTTTAAGCATTTTTACTTTTCTGTTCTCCAAAGTCAAGTATGACTGATCTTTTAAGTATTTTTTCAATGGATCTGTGAACTTATCAATGTGGATATTTCCCCCAATAGTACTGATCTCAAACCACCCATGACTTCTCATCCTGTTCTTCTATAGATCTCTTCAATCAATAAACAAGCATTTATTAAGGGTCTATTATGTAGAGGTATGGTGATAACCCCTGGAGATACAAAGAATGAAACAATCTCTAATCACAAGAAGTTTCTACTCTAATGGAGAAGGTAGCAAATATAAAAATATATGCAGTATAAGGGGAATACAAATATATATATATACACACACACACACACTCTATCCATTGCACCATGTGGCTGGTGCTCCTGGGAGGCTGGGGAGGGCACTAGTGCATTAAATATGTACAGTACAGTACTACAAGGTAGTTAGGAAGGGAGGGCATTAGCAACTGGGGTGATCAATTAGCGCTTCATATAGAAAGTGTTGCTTGAACTGAGGCTGAAGGAGTGAGAGATTCCAGGAGGCTGGGGCAAGGAAGGAGTATATTTGAGGAGACTAAAGGCATGGAAAAGGTAGATGGAGAGCTGTGTACGAGGAACAGAGATAGAGCAAATATGGCTGAAACTTGGCTATGCATATGAAGGAGAGTAATCTATAATAAGACTAAAAGAAAGTTTGGGACCAGGTTGTGAATGGCTTTAAAGACTAAACAGAGCAGTTTATATTTTATTCTAGAAGCGACAGAAAACCACTGCAGTCTATGGAGTAGAAAAAAAATGGTATAGGTTATATCTGCGCTGTGTGGAAGATGTACTGAAGTAAAGGAAAAGTTGCGGCCAGGTGTTCAATTCTAAGGCCATTACATTGGTTCATAAGAGAAGTGATCAAAATGTAAACTAAAGAAAATGCTGAATGGTTAGGGGACAGATGTGAGACATACCATGCAGAAAGAAACACCAAGATATGGTAGCTCTTTGGAAGTGTAAGAGGTAAGAGAGAGTGAAGAGTCAAGATTAAAGCCAAAATTACTGATCTAAGAGACTGGAACAATGGTGGTGGCCTTAACAAAAATAGGTAAATTCTGGAAAGGAGTGGTTGTGGGGTAAAACATGAATTCTATTTTGGATATGTTGAGTTTAAGATATATATGTGGCATCCAATTTGAAATATCAAATAACTAACTGGTAATGAAAGAGTCACAGCATTTCAGGAGAAAAAAATGGCATTGGATATACAGATTTTAAGTCATCGGCATAGAGATGGTCATTAAACCCCTGAGAGCTCTCGGAAGTGACCAAGAGAGAGTATACAGTAAAAGGAGCCCAGAATAGTGTTGGCATATATCTTCAGTCACATAGTGCAATAAGGATGATGAGCCAGCAAAGGAGACTGTGCTGGCAGCAATAGCCTAACTCCTTCCACCCCAAGCAAATGGGATAGTTTTCCTGTCAAAGATGACAAAGCTGTACTCTAGACTTGATTGGCCCAGCGGGCTAAGGATCAAGCTGTGCTTCCCTTGATGCATGTTCTTTTGATGCAGTCTCTTGGTTATAAAAGGGCATAAAAAGGCCCACTAACATGGAGTGATGGCCCTTCAGATTTGTTAGATATTCCAAGACCATACAAGTCAACATACCCTAATACCCTGCCATAATGAAAAGCAGAGTGACTATATGGAGACAAGAGAGTCTGTATCTATCCATTCAAAGTGCTGGAGAACAAAGAGTATCTCATAGTTGAAGGAAAAGCCATTAAGATTTTTTCTTTGCCTTCCTAAAAGAACTATAATTAAGAACTGGGATTTAACTAAAAAAGAGCTGGTAGAGACTACTCCTCCTCTTGTGCGAAGGAGTATGTACTCTAGCCAGAAGGTAGAAACACAAAGTACCACACCTTCACATCCAGTAGAATAACTAGGCAACCTGTAAACCACTGGTACATAATAGCCACTTGAGAACAATACAATACGGAGCAATGCATGACAGAGCTTCAAGACATGTCCGCATATTCAAGTAGAAGATGAAAGAGCCAGGATGCCAGTGTCACTGGATCAAAGAGTATATGGTGGGGAGCAAGGTATAAGAAGACTAGAAGGGTAGGAATCAGTTAGGTAATGAAGGGCTTTAAATACAAAATCCTCTACTTGATATTTGATCTCAGAAGCAACAGTGGAATCATTTGAGTTTATTAAGTTGGGGGTGAAATGGAGTGGGGTGATGTAGTTGGACTTATACTTTAGGAAAACACTTTGATGGCTGAATGGATGATGGAATTTGACACAGGCAGACCTACCAGCAGGCTTTTGCAATACTCTAGGTGTCAACTGTTAAGTACCTACACCAGAACTATGGCAGTGTCATAGGAGAAAAGGGGGCATATTAGAGAGATGTTACTAAGGTGAAATTGACATGTCCTGGTGATGCACTGGATATCAGGGGTAAAGCATAATGAGGAAATCAATGATGACTCCTAGATTTTGAGCCTGAAGGGCTGGGAGAATGGTGTTACCCTCTACAGTAACAGAGAAAATAGGAGCATATGAGGATTTAGGGGGAAAGACAATGAGTTGCATTTCGGACATGTTAAGCTTAAAATGTCTATTAGCCACTGAATTAAAAACACATGACACCACACAGCAAACATCTTCTGACTAGTGAAGAAGATAAAGTGACCTCGCTTGGGCTACTTATAAAAACAGTAGTACAGTGATAAGCTTTCCTTTTTAAAGGCTTTGCCATTTTAAAACCTAAGTATGACCCCTTAATCTAGGAAATGAATGCTGCCTATGGAATATACAGAGGTATCAATACTTAGAGCCCAGCAGAGATACTTTCAGAGAACTCTATGGAAGGAGAAAAGAATGCACATTAACCATGAATTTTAAGCCACCTCTTTGCCACACATCTTCAACATGTGGGCCTTATTACCTTTGTATTTTAATTTTGAGCCTTGTCTTCCTCAAAGATCATATGTATGCACAGAGAGAAGTTTAGGGGGAGATGCTTTGTATACTACTCTTTCTGTATCCATTTAGTAATTACCTTTGCTAAAAGTTAGTTGAGTCTACTGGTGGATAATCAATGGGGAACATACCAGTAGGGGCTTATGAGCAAGAGTTGTAAAAGTCAGCCCCATTCCCTTCTCCCCTCCATCTGTCCTCTGGCAACCTGGTCCACCACTGTGAGTTCAGGGAATGAGACCCAGGTACTCTATTAAAAAAGTAAACACTTCAATAGAGACTTCTGAATTACTGACTGAGCAAACGTGGACCCACAAAGTACCTTGAAAGCAGGGTATCCTTTTCCGGGGGACCCACTCTACTAGTTATAGGATACTATATTTACAAGGGTTCACAGGGCCACAATAACTTGCATCCAGTGACAAGAAAGACAGAAAGGTAGGGTAAAGGCGAGACAGCTTTGCAAACATAAGACTTTTATAGGTTGGGTCTGCCTATATACTACAGTTGTTACAAGAGATCAAGCATATATGGATCTGATTTAAGTTAAACATACTCTATACCATTTTGTCATCCTAATCTGGGTAATATAAGTATTATTGTACTGTTAATCACGGCAAATGCCAGAGATAAATTTTTTTTCTTTTTCAGAGTTGGGAAAGAAGACAGAATCATTTTTTTTTCTTTCCTAAACATCTCCCATCATAGCTTGGCTAGGTAAACACAATTTCAGGACTATTTCTTCTTAAGATCTTATGGAGCTAGGCTACCACAATCTCTAAAAGTTAAAATAAGCAGTTTTGTCAGAACACTTTGTAATGCTAAATGAATAAAAGATTTGTCCTGATACTTATTAATTCTTAAAACTTCATATATTTTTAAATAAGCTTACTACCTCCAAAAGAAATCTAAGTTTTAGAATTTTGTTTTTATTTTAACTTTTTTTTTACAGGTATGTAGTAAATAAATGTTAAATAGCTACATTTAAAATACTGGTTTATTATTATTAAACTTTAGTTTGGGAAGGCCAAAATATTTTTCCTCCTCAAAAACTAGACCTCTAATCATTCAAATCATCTTATCAGCTTTCCTCTTAACAGAAAATAATACTATCTAAATTTTTTATATGTATTTTATATTTTTACTATCATCTTTGAAACTATTTTGTGATTATTTGCTCAAACTATCATGGCATTTTACAGCAGGAAGATATTTAGAGAAGGAAAGATAATGTCGAAATTATCTTTTTTATCTGACTGATGCATAATCAATGATCCACCCTCTACAGATGGCGATGAAAGCATCCAAAAAATGCTTAGATGTGACAGAGTTCATCATGCTCCACAAAAAGGACTTTTTTTCATAGTATTAATGAGACTTTTAACATACACTTTCTCTAACACCCTTCTCTCCAATCACAAATCCCTTCAGGGCTTAATAAGCAATTTCTGAAAATAAGTAAGATATGACAATGGTTGAAACACTGACCTCATCACATCTAGCAACAAAAATTATGTATGACAAGGTAAAGATTGTTGATACTGCATTTAAAATGTAAATCCTCAGAAATAATTTCATGTTCCAGAAATATTCTAGGGGGAGAAAAAAAACCATGGCTTTCAGGATTTTGTCCTTTTTGTTTTATGGTCAATTTTAACTTTGAATTCTAGAATAGAGTGTGCCACTTAATTACTTCATGACATAAAAACAGATTAGTCTTAACGGAAAATATTTTAACAACCTGTGAATGGAAAAATAATTGTTCTAGCTCAATGCAATTACTCAGCTATAGAACGAAATTTTCCTATTGAAATTACCACATATATTCTATACATATCCTCTTGACATGATTTAATACTTTATAAAAAAATTCAATATACAAAGTTTATTTCATTATTACTGATGCTTGATCAATAAACAAGCTAAATTACTCTGATACTAAGATAAACTGCAATTTTATACTATTTTAACAGCCATAAACTAGTAAAATTCACAAACAGCCTACATTATAGAATTTCAGTTGAATTGTTACTATCATATTAATTGTATAAATTACTTTGGAAAAGGCTGCTATTTCCAAGATAAATACATAAAGTATTTCTCAGTCTATGAAACAAGTATCAAATTAATAGGCAGAGTAATGTTTCAGAGTCTATTCTCCCTAACTTAAAAACTGAGCTCACATATATCACAAACTAAACTTTAATAAACAACAGGAATAATAAAAAAAACTACCTATTTGTTTATTAAAGTTTAACTGAAAATTTACTTTTGTCCTTTCTATTGTTTTACTTGGGAAAAAAAGAGCTCATAAGCCACCTGAGTCATAAATATTTCAGCAACCTCTAGTGGATACTTGAGTATATACAGTTTGCTCTAAGTACAAGACTAGAATTGATTGTCAAAATAGTGACACAAAACGCTACCCCAAATGTCCCCAGTAATCTAGAACTAGATGGAACCTTAGCAGTCATTTGATTCAATCCTTCATTTAATAGATGGATGACTCGGGCCCACAGAGGTGCCCAAAGTCACACAAGTAGAAGTTGCAGCTTAGGATTTGAACCCAGATTTTACTAGCAGCACTCAGATTTCACTGAAAGCTGCCTTTTTTTTAATTGCTGTTGTTATTTTTGTTTTGCAATGGAAAGTTATTTTATGTATTTTATGTATTCCTTTATTCATTTTACTTTATACTGCTAAAATTATCACAAAGATTTAGACACACATTCCAGAAGTTCCAAAGTCAAACTAGCTCTAATACTCTGTTTTTCAAAAACATATCGACCTATAACAATTATTTTTTAAAGGTATCAAGTATATTTTTTTAAATAATTAATGTGATTAACAATGTTAAGTACAACAGAACACAAGAGGAAAAGGCAGTTATCTGCTTATTGACCTTAAAATTGAACTTTTATTGTTCTTTTTATAGAAACTTGAGTGGACAACTCTTCCCAATATATTGCTTTCTGCCTTTAATTCTGAATAAAATTAGTTGATTAATTTTTCTCTTCTTAATCATCAATTTAGTAGTATTCTGATAATAAAAATTAACTAGAACACCCTCCAGTGGATGGTTTTGCAGCACAGAAGAAATTAAATCACAGAAAAGTAAAAGCTTTCATTTCTTTATAGGTATTTTTGAATGAATGACAAGTTTTTACTCATCCACCAACTTACATTAACATTTATTTAAACAAAGAATACAAATGCATGATGAATAAAATAGAAGGAAGAATTAAATTGCCTCAAAAAATTAGCTTAAAATTTATTGTCATAAATGTTATACACTACCATTAGGACACAGTAAAAATTACTTGATACTTAAATTCATTCTTGGAACCTTGGATTTATGAAAAGCCTTAAATTATGTCACTTTATATCTGTTATATCTTAAAGGTGTTTGGTCCTTACCCATACAATATGTACATGAAACAATGCCAAAATACCTAAAATCATAAGTTTTACCCACTGGAAAATTGACATGCAAATGACATTTGATATTTAAGTATACAAAATTATGTCTGCTAAGGAAAAATTAAAATTAGCTATAGTTTAAAGAAACTTAAAATTATGACATTTAATTGAAAAAAATCCCATTCTGAATGACTAATCTCAAGTACTCTAACTTCAGTTAGCAAAATTCATTTAAAAAAATAGTAACAAAGAACTAGTATTGAAGGAAAAGAAACTAAAAAGTCTATATTTAACTTGCTGCTCAGTCATTAGAAAGGTGCCCCATAACGACCATATGTTACTCAAATATGTTATCACACCTACAATTTCATCATATGTCTCCCAAGAAATTAATTAGCTATAACTTTTTCAACTTTGACAAAAACGTCTGCATCAGTCAGATTACTAGCTGTTGCAAATATTTAAAAATTCAAAGCTTTCTTCAGCTTTTATTTAACCTTTTAATTACCACTAATCATTTAGCAACATTTAGAACATCATTCATTAGGCAGAAGTCTAATTCTGTAGTTCTGAGTGTTATAAATTCATTCATGTTTTTACTTTTGGTTTATATCTACTTATTATCCTTAAGAAATAAAGTTACATTAAACACGAAATCCATTTAGAAATCAGATTATTTCAGGGCTACACTTAGGAAACAGATAAATGCCAGAGAAAAGTACCTCAAATTTCAGTTCTCTTCAGGTTGCTAAATATTTATAGGAAGGTCCTGGTGTTCTAGCATGCCAAGCAAGTTACTTGTTTTTAAAACTTATATGAGTCAGTTAACTATTAGGAAGCTAGAATGTTAACATGAGGCCAAATCACTAAAGAGAGTAAAAGAGAACAAAAATCACATCTGCGAGAAAAGTTCAGCAACTGGGCAACTCTTCTAGAATGGTGGGTCACTAAGAAGCTTCTAGTTAGCTTCAAGCTCTTCTCTCTTCTTTCCCAGAGTAGGACTTTAAGAAAATATACTGACTTTTGGGGAGTTTAATCACCTAGCAAATTGTAGCTCTTTCAGCAATAATCCATATACAAATATAGGACAAATTAAGCAAAAATTGAACTTCATATCAGTTCTAAAGGAGAATTTCCTCCCCTTTCCTAAGCACAAGACCCAGCCTTAAACCCAATCACTATGGCTCTCATTGATTAGCCAACAAAAGGTCCCAGGGCCAAGACCCACTTGGTCATAGTTTGGGCCCAGATTGGCTCAGAGTGAATATGAATAGCAAGTGTTTCTATTTTGGCCAGAAACCCTGAGGGTCCTTCCCCTCCCAGATGGATTTTTTCTTCTTTTTTTTTTTTTAACTAGGAGGCCATTCTCTGCCTTATTTCTTACCTAGCCTTTAATCACTGAATTGGCATTGCCTCAGTCAAAATGAAACCTGTTAAAGACCTTAGCTTTTAGGGCAAGATCTCCCACCGCATCAAGAACCATCCCTAGTCATCCTGATGTACATTTCACCACTGAACCCAAAAGGCTCTGGAGGAGAAAGTGAGGCTCATAACTGTGTAAAGTCCTCCCTCACTTAAATCCAAATCATTTGTATGTCATGGCATCACCTCCCTGATGTCATGGTCCTCTTCAAGAATGAAGGACAAAACAACAATGATAGCATGAGACAAAAATATTATTTTAAATAGGCAAACGTTTTTAATGTTATTCTAAGTCCCCAAAGTGGCACCCAACTTTGCCAGTCTGCTCTGATGTCCGCAGTAATCCATTTTTTCAAAATGACTTATATCCCACCTCCTGTATTTCCCTCCCTATACAGTCCTGCTCCCTCCCCACACAGTCTCAGTGTAGGTGATCTTAGTGTTTGGATAAAAGGAATCTGATTCAACTAATCTGTTCTCCACCACTAACTATCTGGGCTTCAATTTTCTTATCTATAAGATAACGAGGTTTGATTAGATCAAAGGATTACAGGATCCTGTACTTGGAGCTACAAGGAACCCTTCTGAAATTAGAATCACAGTAAAGCACTATATTCTAATTCATACTCATGGATGCACATTACTGTAGAGTAAATGACTAATACTCCCTTAACCTTCTTAAAGATAGAATTTCTGGACATTCAATGAATTGAAATTTTTTAAAAATTCAGACAATATTGGGCAAGCCATTTTTATGCAGGAAATCATTTGGTACTTAGAATTACACTGCAAATCCCACTTAATTACAGTGCCTTCCCTCTATTAATTATTTCCCATTTATCCTGTAAATAGCTTGTTAGACCATAGTTGTTTGTTGTCTCCTCCATTAGATTGTGAGCTCCTGGAAAGTAAGGACTATCTTTTGCCTTTCTTAGTATCCACAGTGCTTAGTACAGTGCCTGGCACATAGCAGGCACTTAAATGCTTACTGACTGACTGAATGCCTAGAATCAGACCACTTAAGCCATTCCTCCTCTTCTGGCATCTCCCTTTCCTCTACTGTTGAACCCATGAATTCTCTAAAAGCTTTAAGTATTTTTCAATAATGACTCCCACATCGAGTACCAGGAGCTCTGGTAATATAGGAAGAAGGGAAAGACAGATTTATGAGTTGCCACTAAGATATGTGTAAGTCAGGGACGTCTCACATATGGTCAAACAAACAATAAATAATAATTAAGTACTAGGAACTGGGGAGTCAAAGAAAAAACCAAAATAGTGCTTGCTCATTAGAAGCCCACACTTACACACAAACACACACATATATATTAGGAGACCACACAGGAATGCCTATATAGAGGCACATACAAAATGAGTAAAAAATGAAAGATCAAGAAAGGCTTCATAAAAAGTTGACATTTAAGTTGAGGTTTTAGTCAGAGGGACAGTGGGGTACAACAGGAAACAAAGGGCTATATATGAGGAACACTGAGAAGATATGCTGCAGGATGTGGTATACCTGGTATGTATGTAATAAGGATGGAAAAAAATGGGTTAGAACCAAGTAGTCAAGGGCTTTAGATGCCAAAGATTTCTACTTGATCCTAGAGGTAACAGGAAGGCAGTGATAATTACTGAGTAAAGGAGTGACATGGTCAGACCTGTACTTAACTACTCAAATGGATCTGTGATCTTACTGATTCCAGAGCTCCATGGTAGAGTTCCCTACTATGATGTAGATCACAGTCCATCCCATAAGTGCTCCTTCTGTGCACCTCTGGTCCACATCCTCCCAAAAGCTGTCACCAGTTCATCTTCTCTTTACACTATACAACTTTCTGATAACATCCTTTACTTCTCATCTTCGGAATTGTTTGCTGATTATATTCTGCAGTTCAAACTCTCTATTTACCTTTCCACTGCCTTTGTGTCATGTTCCTCTTTAATTCTTCAAATGCAACGGTGTTCAGTCTTTCTGTCACACAGAAACACATGTACTGAAATAACACATGTACTAAGATGATAGACCTTTGCTGTCGTGGGAAGCTTTGGAGTCAGTATAAGTGTTTTACGCTTTTCCCAAAGACACTTTAGCTTTTCTCTTCCTCCTTTTCAAATCTGGGCTCAGCTCACACAGATACAGTTGGATAAGCTCTGTAGGATGTCTATTCAGATAGACGTTAAAATCTGAGCAATAGACATTATTCATCCATTTGATCTTTCCTATGTGAAAGATCAATCCAATAAATCCAATAAACATTTATTAAGCACCTCCTACATGCCAAGCACTGTGCTAACCACTGGAGATACAATTAATAAAAGGAAAAATAGTCCCTCCCCTCAAGGAGTTTACAATCTAAAGGGTGAGACAACACACACAAAGAGACCAGAAAGTGGGGCTAGTAGGAATGGGGGTGGGGGGGTGAACAGATGGGACACCAGAGGTGCAGAGGTATCATGTTCTGTGGAGTTGAAAACCAGGCTGGTCAGCAGATGCAAAAAGTAATCAAGTTCTTTTCAAAAATCACTTTGGTTGCTGTGTAAAGGGTAGATTAGAATGGAGAAAAATGAATAAGGGAGCCTATAATTATGAGGCTATTCCAATAGTCCTGGCAAAAAGTACCTGCCTTCAATCAATCAATCAATCAATCAATATTTATTAAGTACCCATGATGAACCAGACACTGTGCTTCATTAGTGTAGTGGCTGTTTGACTGGAGTAAAGGGCATAGATTCAAAAGATGCAGCAGGGGTAGAAATGATAAAACTATTCCTACAAGCAGGGATGAGGGCTAAAAGGAAAAGGATAATGTGTTCCCCAAGTAAGACAAACAAGATAATATTTCAGAGTGGAGCTAAAGAGTAAGATTTCAATTTCAGAATCCAAATAACAGAAGAAAATAACATATCTATACAATTGGAGCAAAATATTGGATAATGAAGAAATTTAACATACTGAAAAATAAAATTTATGACATCTACTTATTATCACTGGAAGAAACTGAGATACATATAATTTACATGTGCTATGACACCATGGAACTTCATGCAGACAAATTGCATGTACCTCAAGAAAAAGAATATTAAGATTCTCATACAGCAATAGATGCAAATATTTCCAGTCATGTTGGGGGTAGGTAGAAATTATTACTAAGTTATTCAATTTTTTTTAAAAAAACAGAGAAATTAAGTTTAGCTAAAAATATTTAATGAGCCACAGACGAATCATCCATAAGATACTTTGCCTCTTCCACTCACTGCTGGCCAATCTTGCCATTAACTCTAAAATGGGATCTCAGACTACAGCATATCTTCAACAGAACAGAAAGTTTTATGTGACAATAAGTGCCAATAACAATAAATTCCCATCTTGTGTCTATTTCTGCATTAGATATAATTCATTTTTTTAACTTTCAAATGCAACAATCCTAGCATAAGTCCACATATTAGGGAGAGGAAAAGGAAGGAGAGAATACATTATTCTTGAGTTGAAATGAAATAAAGCTGTTAATATCATCTTGCTTTTCAGCTAACACTCAGAAAAGTGTCCTGACTGCTTCCACAGAGCAATCAAACAGAAAGACCAACTAGCTAAGAGAACAGCAGCTAGGAAGTCTTCCAACAAGTAACACTGTGGAAAAAGCAAATATATAGTGTGTAACAGGTGATTAACACCTTGTTTGTTGTGTGTGTGCATATTACTGAAATACCTTATCTGTACACATGAGAATAAGGGAGTGTGTTTAATAAATTATAATACACAAAGAACTTATGAATTTTCTTAGAGTAACAATCTTTATCCAACTACAAGACCGATAAACATTTACGGCATGTTCATAAATGTTAACAGAAAGAAAATTGTTCACTATTGAATGATAATTCCCAAACTTTATAGTTCTCCCCAAAATCTACCAGTCCTTACTTTCTAATGAGTATTAACTAGAACGCAAATTCCAGTATTACCAATATGCTAAATTCACAAGTAAATAATAATTTTATAAATGTTACTGAAATAGACATTTTATCATTTCCCCAAAAGAAAACACCTTCTTCTGTTATACTCTACCAGAGTTGTAGATCCCAGAAAGAATGATCAGTCCCCAGCAATAAAGATAACCTACTATTATTTGAGAGGTATGACCTAAAGACTTCCAAAATGATTTCCTCCCACTATTCCAGTTAAAGAGAGGAAAGTGAAGTCTAACACTAACCCCTACTCCAATTAACGTAACTAACAAGATGAACCATACCTTAATACTTTCATCAGGTACAAAAAAAGCTCTTTCATGGAGTTACATAATCAACCAAATCTGTAAACTAGGTGTGAACAATTTCTAGGTACCCGTACTAAAGCAGCGATCAAAGGTGTAAGCACAGGAAATGTACTAAGATTGACTGAAAAACAAACCAAAACAAAACAGGTATATCTCTTAGCCTAGTAAGTATAAGGAGATTATAGGAAAAAATTCTGAACCCTATAAAGATCTGGACTATCATAACCTATAAGAGGTATGGGGAAATCCTAGAATTTCTTATCCTTCTTGTCCCCCACCCCTCAGCATGGACCATGGTATCAGAGGGATGTATCAGTTACAAACAATGCATCCAGCTAGAAACTGAAAGAGATCAAACTAGACAAATGAAGAAGAACTCCATAAGTCTTCCACAAAAGAAGAAAGGAAATTCTAATCAACTAGGAGCTATCAGTTATATCTTTGCCACATGTGCTCTCTAAACTTGTCTTCTTTGGCATCTATGTATATTTGCTTTCCCAGATTCTTGGGGGAAGATTTTGTACTTTGGTCCTTGTTATACACCTTCTTGGTAAATATCCCTTGATAAAAGCTAATTGATTAGTTAAATGATCTTAGAGAGATATCAGCTTGGCAAATAATATTACAAAACACACCAGACTGGAGTTCATGAGCAAGATTACTAGAAATCCTCCCCCACTCCAAGATTATTCTAAGGGAAAAGGTAGTCAGCAACCTCACAAATTGTGAGAGTGAGTACAGATCCTATGCTACATTAGCATAGTACTTAGTATGACATTAAAAATTCATATGGAAAAAACAAAAGTTTGATTTCCAGCAATCAGATAGAAATACAGCTATCTCGGGGAAACATAACAAATTAAATTATCATTTATTAATAGTTAATTCTTCATCAGATCTAGTCATCCCTAAAGGTCTAGTCTAACATACAGGTCATTTAAATTCTGGGAGAGACATACTTAGCATAGAAAGGTCCAACACAGGGAGGTATGAAAGGTAACTCCAATAAAATGTGTTTTACATACGAACTATGATGTAAGGTCACTAGGCCCACCTAGGGCTACAGAACACTTGAATGGAGGGGCAAAAGTCTTAAAAAGAGAAGCAGTAGGATGATAAAAAAAAATCTTCTTTATAATTTTACATAAATCCAGACTTCACTAACAAATAAAAACATCTCTTCTAAAGATTAAGTTAAATATGTCACACAAATACGAATTATTTTTCAAATGTATGCAAGTACTGCTATGATTAATAAAATTATTGAACCCATAGTAACTTTTTATGATTATGTATTTTCTCACTCAATATGTAATAATACTATACCTACTAGCATGTATGTGTCTGAGAAGTTTTGACATCCAAAATAGGGTCATTTGACTTGTAAGACAGTGGTATAAATTGTTTTCAGAAGCAATGCCCTCCCACAACCTCAAAACCTGAAAGAAACACCCCAAATGTATAGTAATCAAAGTTGCAACATAAAGAAAAGATAACAAATATTATGCTCTTAAGGAAAGTGAATGGAAAACTCCCAAATTCAAATAAATGCTGCAAGTTTGCCAGAAATTATAGGTCAGCAACAAGAACTACTGGAAAGTTCAAAAAAATTTTTCAGAGAAATTAGGATGTCAATTATGACAGAAATCACAGCACCTCAAGAAGAAATGAACAAGTCAAAGAATTCAGTAGATAACTTAGGAAAAAAATGAAGAATTTCTCTAAAAGAAAAAGACAAATTTGAAACTAAAAAAAAACAAAACACAAGAAAATCTAACAGTATAGAAACAAAAGACAGTAAATTTGGAAGTGAAATAAATGACTTACCTTGATGACAGAATGTCCAAAGACAATTTAAATAATGTATATCACCCAGAAAAAAAATCTGATGAATTAAAAAGCCCAAATGCCATGCTGCAATATATAATAATAAAAGTGCCTACTACTTTTACAAATAGAGAAAAATGTACTTATCAACAGACTCCATGGATCATATACTAAAAATCTGCAAACTTAAAGCCCCAAAGCATGTGTGATTTAAATTTCAGAATTTCAGTTTCTACTAACCCAGAGCTATTTTTTGTATATAAGAAATCAAAGAGACAGTAATAAATATTCAAAATAAAATATTCAAAACATATCTCTAAACAACATACTAAGAGATACTAAGAGAGCAGGACTAATCAACATGTAGGAGACTAATAATCAAAGACAAAAAAAAAAAAGATGGCCTTTCAGTAAAAGGGGAGGTTGAGGCACCATTCTATAACATGTATGCCCTTACTCTTCCTGAGACAGCAAGGAATATTTTCCTAGAGTAGACTGAGGAGTTACAAGTGCAAGCCCCTAGCTGTTATGTCATAACCACTACCACTGTTAGCTCCCAGTCACCCTTAATCACCAACACCCTTGTTTCATTAAATCACTTAATATCTATAGATACTAGAAAGGCTTTTGTCAAAATCCAGCACTCATATTCATTAAAAACTTTAGAAACAAAAGGAATGAATGGACTTTTCCTTAACACAGTAAATAATACCTATCAGAATCCAAGAGTCAACATTATATGTGATGGAGAAGACATAGAGGACTTCAAATAAGATCAGGGGTAAAGCAAGAATACTCAGTATCACCACTACTATTTAACAATATTAGAAGTGTTCAATGTAGCAGTAAGAAAGAAATTCATGTGACTAAGTTTCAGCAAAGAGGAAATAAAATGTTCACATTTTCCAGATATGATGCTTTCTTAGAGAATGCTAAAAAGCGAACTAAAAAGTTAAATAATAACATCAACAAAGTTGCAGGATATAAAACAAATCATCTGCATCCCAGCACATTACCAACAAAACCCAGCAGAAAGACCTAAAAAGACAAATTCCGTTCAGAATAAATACCAAAGCTATAAAATACTTGGGAGAGCATCTACCAAGATTCATCTAAAAATTAAATTTATCAAACTATAAACACTCTTTGTAGAAATAAAGACATATCTAAATAATTGAAAAAATTAATTGCTCACAGGTAGGTCAATGCAATACAACAAAAATGACAACACTACCTAAATTCATTCAGTTCTATACCAATCAAATTATCAAAGAAATATTTTACAGAGCTAAGGGGAAAAAATAAAATTCATGCAGAAAAACAAAAGGTCAAGAATCTTAAGAGTAATGATGAAAAAAATTGGTAAGCAAAGGGAAAGTTCTTCAAAACCAGATCTCAAACTACTTCAAGTCAGTGTCATTAAAATGAGGTGGAAGTACTTCAATACGCAGAAACAAACAAACAAGGAAGTATGACCGTTCTATATACACAAAGAAGTGGGGGAGCAAATATTTATAAAGAAGAAAATCATTCTAATGAGAAAGGGCCAGAGAAAGATACACTCCCATCTAGCTAAAATATGAGTAGATAAGGGACAATAAGTTCATTAGTCTCCCACGAGGGTGACTGTGGCAAAGTAAATTAAAAAGAATACAGGGAGGGACCAAGAATTAATGAATCAATAAGCCCTTATTAATAACCTGCTACAAATCAGGCATTATGCTAGATGCTGGGAATATAAATTCCTAAGTGAGGAAATCCCTGACCTAAATGAGCTTTTATTCTACTCTGGGTATAGGAAAGCAACACGTTCACAGATAAGTACAAAATAAATTCAAAAGACTTGTTGTTGTTGTTGTTGTTGTTGTTGTTTCCAGAGGCAAGAACCACTGATAGAATCAACAAAGGTTTCTTTAAGGAGGTGGCACCTGAGTTCAGTCTTGAAGGGAGCCAGGAATTTCAAGAGATAGAACATTCTGGTCATAAGGGAAAGCTGGTTTAAAAACAGCAAGATTTGAAAAGGAAAGTTACATATAGGAAACAAGCAGATCAATTTGTCTGGGAGGACAGTACATGAGAAGAGAGAGAATAATATATAATCAACCTAGAAAGTAAGCGAAAGTCAAATTATAACGTGCTTTAAATGCCAAGAGAGAGTTGTATATTTTATCCTAGGGGCAGAGGAAGCTACAAAAACTTTTGTAGCAGGGACGTAAGATGATCAGGTCTGTGATTTAGGAATATCAATTTAGCAGCTGTGAGGGAAACAGATTAGAGAGGGAAGGGGCTAAATGCAAAAGAAGAAAATGTGGAAGGTTATTCTCATACTAGAAAAAGGTTATGAAGCATGTTTTCACAGAGTGGGAGCATTTAAAGGACTTCATAATAGATTTTGTTTCTTGGGAACAGGTATCTTAGGAGATGATATTCTCTAAATGAAGCTGGGCTTACCAGTACTGTATCCAATGTCAAGAAAGGGGGGCAGAGGCCTTAGTTTGGGCAGGACCTAAGTTGGATGGGAGACAAAGACATAAAAATAGGCTAAATCAACTAAACAAGGTTTGAGTGAAAGTAGGCAGAACCAAGATTCATGACTCAGGAGACAGTGTGATTCCCAGAGCACACCATGTTCCTTTCTTCATGACTTGATATTTCTAGAAGTGGAATAGCTCAATAAAATAAAACAGATACCCAAAGTAGTAAGACAGAATGTAAACTGGAAAACAGGAACAGAGGCAATATGCAGCAGTGAAATTACACAACAAATGTGTAGTAATTCCACTCATTAGGGTTGTGTGACTCCCCCAATCAACAAGTATTTATTAAGCACTTACTATGTGTCCTCTTCCTGAGTTCAAATCTAGCCACCCTCCTTAAATTTTAGAGGTTCCAAGAGAATCCATCCAATTCCGAGGGAGAGGACACGGGTATGGGGGAGACTTCCAAAATGTGAATTCCAGGGCTGACGTGGGATTTCAAGATGAAGGATGAGGTATGGTAGAGGAAGTAAAAGTTACAGCCTGGAGAATAATGCCATCAGAATTCAGCAGCATGGGCATGGGAACAGAGGAAGCAGATGGTGAAAGTAATTCAGGATTAAGACTGAGAAAGGGAAGAGCAGGAATAGGACAAAGAGATAAGTAAATCAAGGGTAGAAGGGCAATGTAAAGTTGATCTGGTTAACTACCAGGTAAAGATTTTGAAGGCAGGGGAGTGAGGCCATGGCAGGGTGATTTCCTGGAAAAACTGAGAGGTACATGGTTACTAGAGGTTACACTGAGGACTGAGAATAGGTTTAGAACGGGTAAAACACAGGATAGACAAAAGGATAAGAGGCTACAGTCAAGAGAAAACATCAAAATTACATATTGTGGAGGTAAAATAATTGTGTGTGATAATAAAATCAAGGGTATAACTTTCCCCAAGTGTAACTAAAAGTAGCTTATGGAAGTTGGGAAGGGTGATGAACTGGGAAACAAGAATATTTGAGGGGATATCAAACTGAATTCCCTAAGAGCAGGGGGTGGAGAGAAGAAGACCAGGAGCCATGTAATAAGCTCCTTGATAAAGGAAGAAAAATTACCTGGATGTCAGTACAGAACAGCAAACAAAACCTCCACAGAGTTACATACATCACACACACACACACACACACACACACACACACACACACACACACACACACACACACACACACACACACACACCTTTAAAATGAACCTTAAAGGAGGAAAGGTTACTGACTGATAGCTGTAGAATATTCTGAAAGTGTCGGTAAAGAGAAAGAAGTATCTCTACTCTAGATCAAATGTGTGAGTCACCAGTGAAGATAAATCTAGTGGTGAAAAGAGTAAACAGATATGTAGGCTTTGGGGAAAGCTAGATTTCTAAGACTACAAAAAGAAGAAAAGAAACATGAGAAGAATAGGCCTGATAGAAAGAGCATTTTGTAGCTGACAGAATAGGTCTTGGGGGGGTGGGGAGGATGACTGAATTGAGTAGGATAGAGATATAGGAGAGATGGTGCTGATAGATGAGTATGAAGGAAAGGGTGGTGACCTGTGAAATAAGCTCTGGCCTAAACATCACAGGACTACGAATCACAGAGATTCTGAGGACAGCCACAGAGCAGTTGCTTATTACACCTCAGAAAGCAGCAGCTGAGTAGATGTCAGGTTTGAAGTCTTGCCTCAGGTCTCACCCATTCCTCAGGGTAGATTCTAATATAGAAGATCTTTGATACTGGATTGGTTACAAGTAAGAAGTAATAGGAAGCTGGTAGAGTCCTGGGGCCTCTTGGTTACATAGCAGTTAACAGAAACTACTACAGGATTAGAAGTATTCCCTATGACTAAGACGGAGTTATACATACTATGGATGCAAAGATGGATCAAGACAAGGAAAACAATTAGCTTAATTTAGGATATACATAACAAAAAATAGGAACTATATGAAAAGTGTTTGACAGAATACAGTAGTCATTTATGTTAAACCTTTAAAAGCACAGACATGAAAGAGCCCATTTTTAGTACAATAAAAAGTACACATGTAAAATCAAGACCCAGAACTATTTGCAATGGGGAAGTACTGGAAGTTTTCCCAATAAATATGGGAATAAGGGGGCTGCTAGGCGGTGCAGTGGATACAACACTGGCCCTGAAAGTCAGGAGGACCTGAGTTCAAATTTGACCTCAGACCAAACACTTGACACTTACTAGCTCTGTGACCCTGGGTAAGTGCCTCAGTGGATGGAGCTCTGACCTTGCAGTCAGGAGGATCTGAGTTCAAATCCAGGTGTCTAAGACACTTGACCTTACTAGCTGTGTGACCCTGTGCAGATCACTTAACCCTGATAAAATAATTAAAAAAAAAAAAGGAATAAAATCAGGACGTCCATAGCTACGTGGCCTGGTAGATAAAACACAGGATTAGGGTCAGGAAGAACTGAGTTTGAATTCTACCTTGATCCTGGGGCAAATGACTTTAACTGCTCTGTAACTGAGTTTCCATCTATAAAATGGGGACAACACCACCTCCCTCACAGAGTTGAGAGATATTTTGTGTGTGTATGTGTATGTATGTATATGTGTGTGTGTGTGTATATATGTATGTATATGTCACTTTCCACACCTTAAAGCACTATGCAAGCTATATAGTCTTCTCAATTATTTAAAGCAATAAGACAAGAGAAACAAATTAAGGGCATAAGCTGACAGAGAAGACAAAATTATCTGTATTTGCAGATGGCATGATGACTTATGCAGCAGACTCTCCCCGGCATAAGTAATAGCAGAGAAACTAATCAAGGTAATTAGTAACTTCAGTAAAACATCAAAATACAAAATAAAACCTATAAAAATCATCAGCATTTCTACATAGAAATTTTTAAAAGCAAAAGGAAATAATAGAGAAATCTCATTCAATTAAGTATGAAAATTCACTTTGGGAATCAACATACCAACATACACTCAAGAATCATATAAATAGGGGGCAGCTAGGTGGTGCAGTAGATAGAGCACCAGCCCTAAAGTCAGGAGGACCTGAGTTCAACCGACCTCAGACCAAACACTTGACACTTACTAGCTGTGTGACTGTGGTTAAGTCACTTAAACCCCAAATGCCTTAAAAAAAAAAAGAATTATGTAAATGATGCTGAAAAATATTCTTTAAAAAAATAACATAAGACCTAAATAATCTGAAGGATAATCATGGTTCTTGGTCAGGCAGTACCAATATAATTAAAATTATATTGCTTAAATCAGTTCAGATTTAGTGCTATCCCGATTAAACTGCCAAGAGGTTACCTCATGGAACTACATCAAGCGAATAACAAAATTCACTTGGAAGTCTAGAATCTCAAGCAAATAATGACAAAAAATATGAAAAGAGACATAGCACTTGCAGAGCTCCAATTATTACAAAATAGTAATAAATAAAAATATTTGGCACTCATTACAAAGAGACCAGTGGAAAAGATAAAGCAAGTCTACAAAATAATCACATACTGCTTTGTGTTTTATGTTTCAAATTTGCATGTTTAATCACTGTTCAATTACCCAAGAATACAAATTCCTGGGGAAAAAACTCTCTATTAGGCAAGGAGGACTGGGAAAAATGGAAAAGTTTGGCAGAAATTAGATTCAGACCAGCATCTTCACCCAATATTTTATAATAAATTTTAAATACATACACAGCTAAAATATAAAAGGTCATATAAAAATAAAATTAGCAAACAGAGGAGAGTACTTTTACAATGGTAGTAAATGGAGAAAGTCTTAATGAAACAAAAGATAAAAGATAAATTGATAATTTAGGTAACATAAAATTAAAATGCTTTTGCATGAACAAAAGTAATGCAACTAGAACGAAAGAAACTATAAAATGGGGGAAATATTTGTATCAAATATTTCTGATAAAAAACAATATATGAGAATGCCACAAATATATTAATAGGACCAGAGCCATTCCTTAATACATACATAAAGAATATAAATACAAGTTATTTTCAAAAGAACTGCAGGCTATCAATATGAAAGACTGTCCTAAATCACTAATAATAAAAGTAATGAATTAAAATAATTCTGACATTTTACTTCATAGCCATCAAAATGGCAATGAAGATAAGACAAAAATAGTTATTGTTGGAATTGGCTTGTGGAAAGACGTGAGTTATTAATAAGCTATTGTTGGAACTGTGAACTGATATAACTATCCTGGAAAATTATTTGAAATATTAAAGTCACTAAATATTCTTTTTTTTTTGGGGGGGGGGTGGTTTGGTGAGGCAGTCAGGGTTAAGCAACTTGCCCAGGGTCACACAGCTAGTAAGTATCAAGTGTCTAAGGCCAGATTTGAATTCCACTGCACCACCTAGCTGCCCCAATAATCTTTAACCTTATGATTCTATTACTGGCCACATACCCCTAAGGAGGTCAAAGTCCGAAAGGAAGGCCCCATATATTACAAAATGTTTACAGCATTATTTTTTTGTGGTAACAAAATAGGAGAAAAATCTAGTGCCTATTGATTGGGAAATGACTGTTAATGTAACATGATTATTATGTACTAAACAACAAAAAATAAGAAGAATTTAGAGATAAATGGAAATACTTGCATAAACTGATGAAGAAACAAGTAAAACCAAGATAATATACAAAAATGGGTAGAAAAAATGTAAAGAACAATAAAAGGAAGTGGAACAGAAATCCTAATAACCAGTTCTCAGACTTAGAAAACTGATGACAAAATGCACCTCCTTCCTTTTAAGTTGGGGGTCTTTGGCTGTGAAATTCTGCACATACTATGAGAAATAGTTGCTATGTTAGTTGCTTTTGCTCAATAAATTTTCTTTGTTACAGGAGGGTCTGATAAAATTTATATATATACATATGTATACATTTCTCCATACACACACACATACACACACACACACACACACACACACACACACGCGCGCGCTTGTGAGTAGGGGAAAAGGCATCAATAAATCTTTTTTTGTGTGTGGCAATTGGAATTAAGTGACTTGTCCAGGGTCACACAGCTAGTAAGTGTCAAGTGTTTTGTCTGAGGCTGGATTTGAACTCAGGTCCTCCTGACTTTAAGGCCTGTGCTGTATCCACTATGCCACCTAGCTCCACCAATAAATCTTATTTTTTAAAAAAAATTCTATTTCCACTAGAAAATAAAGAGACCCTCAAACATGAAAAGTATGGAAACCACTTCTCTAAAAATGAATCCATTTTTAAGTTGGTTATAATTTTGTAGTTCCCACTTTCTATACTATTTAAATATCCTAGAGTTCTAGTTTCCATATTTCTACTAATTATCATATTTGATCTACTTCTCTTCCACAGTATACTCATCACCATTATTATTGGGTGGCTTTGGATATATTTTTTTTACACTGTTGCTATGTTAACTATAGTAAATCTTTCGGTTTACAATTTATATTTTACTTTTTTTTCTCTTCTGAATCACAGAATTTTTGTTTTTATGCTACTTTAATACCAATCAGGATCAATCTTGTGTCTTTGATTTCTATAACTTTCTCTTTTGTATATGATGGCTTAATCAGGACTTCATGGGCTTTTTGTCAAGGTACTAAACTCAGTATATCAGTCTGGAATTTGTATTTCCTTAAAAATGAAAAACCTAAAATTGTCATTAAAATATATAACTTAACATTATTTGTAATCTGACCAGCTCTCATTTATTAATGTTATTTTATCACCATCACCAAACATATGGGCCTATGCTGGTATTTGTTATTTTTCCCCCAAATCACCAATTAACTGATAAATTAGAGTGCAAATTTAGATAACACTGTGGTTCAAATGCTCTAACAGTTGAACACTAGAATAAAAAGCATCGAGCCTTTTCACTGTCTTTATGTACCACACCAAGTTACCTAAAAGACAGCCACATTTATTCTTCAATTTTTTTTCTGTTGCTATGAAGCAATGACTACTTATTTTTTCAAGCCCCAGTCCAGATTCTCAGTCACTCACCCGCCCGCCATCTTATGAATCTTGTGCTTCCTCTCCTCCTGTGGGCTCCACCAAAGAGGACTCTATAAAGTAAATGTGGAGACAATTATTGCCAAAAGTAACAGAATGTGGGACTCTTAACAGATCTAGAAAGGATAATTTTGGAAGCCCTAATCTACTAATTTGCTTAAAAAGCAAAATCTGAGTCTAGAAATTAGAAATGTGAAGCTAAATTTCTTTAAGTTTCATTATCTGAAAGGATGTCCAATTTATAGCAGAAAACTCTAAACTTTTGAAGAACAAATTTAGAAACTCCACAAACAAAATCTTAATTCTGCTGGTCAACAAAGACCTAAAGGATGCTGCTGCTTTCCTGGGCTCTCTTCATCACCAAAATCCATCTAAATGTATAAATAAGACACTAAAATATACACTGTTATGCTACACAAAAGCAGAAAAATTCGTTATGAAATAATAGCCTTTGGATGAAAAAGGATTATTATCATAATTCCAAATACTGCTGTCATAAATCTTAGTAATAACAACAATAGTAATAAATCTACATATTTTACATTAAAGATGTTGAAAATAAAAATAATATGTGGGAAGGAGGAAGGACAAATTTATAGATGAGGTAGTACAAAAAGTCAGAACTGCAGTTATAAAACTGTAACTGCTTTATTCTCCTTTCACTAACTGTTTAACACAGACCCAGGAAAAAATGGTAGGAAGAATATTAGTGGCCCCTCAACCAATCCTTGCCTACTTTCATTCACATCAACTGAAATTCATTTCATCACCACTGTTAATGTCTTTTTCCCACCATTTCTGCCAACTCCTTTTTTTTCCCCCGTTACAAAAAGTATAACTACACTGGGATACCTTAGTGTATTCCTGGCAGGTTCAGATTGACACACTGGTATGCTAAACACACTGTCTTCTGTGAAATTGATGGCCCCAAAACACTTTAAATTTACTCATATTTACCAGGTCTTTGCATTTTAACCGCCACTTGTAATATAATTTAATACTTCTAATAAAAATTACAAGAACTCAATTACTCAGAACGGTAGCAGAGGTACTCTGAAGAATCTCATTCTCTGAAACAGAAGATTTACTCTTTAAACACTGAAACTGATTTTATTACAGTTTTACTTCAATGCTTCATTAAAGCACAGAACTGACTCTAGAAAGTTCTTAAAGCCTATGTCAATGTAGACCATATAAATTCTGGCAAGGCCAACCAAGCTTAAAAGGCTTCAATATCTATTCTCCAAAGACGAGCTGAGTTAAGTTTGAAGATACCAGAAGTTTGGCCACCATGTGAATGTCTTTTTTTTTTGGCTACAGCAATTCACAAAGGTCTTCTACCAAAGAAGAGAAGACTTGTAATAAGCATTGATATATTAAGTGCCAACACCACAAAGGCACTGAAGTACCTCACATTTATTTGTATACTGCTTTGTTTTTTCCAAAGCACTTTTTAATTTTTTTTTCATTTGATATTCACCAAAAAATGATACCTCATAGACAGGTATAACTATCCAAATCTTATAAAGAGAATAAAGGTAAGAAAATTTCAGGGACTTGCCAAAAGTATAAAAAAGATTTTCTGATTTCTAATCTAGTACTCACTATTACTAGAAAAATATTGTAAAACTGCTATTCATATTTATTCCTAAAGCATTATAATAAAAATAAATTGTTTTCTCAATGTCTTAAGCCGATCACTATGATGAATAATAACTGACAGTCCTGGAGCATTCCTGACATCCTCACACTATACCACTGTACTCTCTACCTTTCCTCTCCAACAAGGCATTTAACTATCACCCTGAGACCCTAGGGAGAATTCAACAAGTCTAGGTGCCCCAAGAACCACCAAGATGTTCTCTGTCAATCTTAGCACCAGGTTTGCCTTTATTCTGCTAACAGTAATTAAATCACTACCATTCCTGGAAAGGATTTGTCAATAACTTAACCATATAACTCACTAACCATCCCTGTGACCTGCACACAAATACACCATTTCCTGGATGTTGCTTTCCTACATGCGTTATCTTCCCCTTTTAGAGTATAAGCTCTTTGAGCACAGGGATTGCTTTACTTCATGTATTTGCACTGCAATCCCAACACTTACTGAGGCTCTTTTCATTACTATGGATGGTCTTTTGACTTTTTAGCATCATTCAAAACATTTTCTACTTTTTCCAAATCAGTAGCCACTTCATCTTCTCTTTGGAGTACTGAGACTGAGGTTGGATTCCTATTTCCATCAGTTAGTCATTTTGTCAGTCCAGGCAAAACATTTGTTCCATCTGTTTTGCTGTGTGGTTTTGTTTTGGGGAAAGAATGTTTTGCAAATCTCTACACCACTATGCCATCATTGTTATCTTTTGTTACTTTAATCCATTTCCTCATTTTCAAATGCACCCTCTACACTGTCCTATTTTGAAAGTCCATGATTACCCTTAAAACTTTTTAACATTATTAAATTTAAGTTCTGTTCCTTACAGGCATAAATGAGACTCCGGATCTCTTCATCCAGATATTCTTTTTGATTACTGAGCCATAATGAATGAATGAAGGAAATGAATGAATGAATAAAGGAAATGATGAATGGATATTTATTAAGCACTTACAACGTGCTAAGCATTGAGAGGTGCTAATAGAAAAGCAAGATAGATCCTGCTCTTAAGAAAGCTGCATCCTAGGGGCAGCTAGGTGGTGCATTAGAGAGAACTGGCCCTGAAGTCAGGAGGACCTGAGTTCAAATCCGAACTTAGATCAAACACCTGACAAGCTGAATGACCCTGGGCAAGTCACTTAGCCCCAATTGCCCCCCCCCCAAAAAAGCTGCATTCTAGTAAGAGATAACATGTATAGATTTCAGCTACAAGTCAGATGGAAAGATCTTTGGTCCTTAAGGGGCAGCAGCAAATAGGTGGTACTGTATCTTCTTTAATGTTATTTACACTAATAAAACCATTCATTTCTGATGTTGAACCATTCAACAATGCCAACGTCTTCAATGGTGAGGATTTTCTCTTCAGGGTCTTCAGTAGCTAGGGCTACAGCATCCCCACAGAAAAGGTCACCAGGTCACACCTCCACAACAGTTGATTCCCAGGATGGTAGCTTCAGGGCCTTAGTGAAAAGTAGGGCAAATGGGGGGGGAGCCAAGTTGGCAGAGTAAAAGCAGTGACTTGCTTGAGCTCTCCTCCAAATACCTATAAAAAATGGCTCTAAGCAAATTCTAAAGCAGCAGAACCCACAAAAAGACAGAGGGAAACAAATTTCCAGGCCAAGACAATCTGGATGGTTGATCAGAAAGGTATATTGCTCCAGGTGGGGAGAGGGGCACAGCTCGGCATGGGCACACAGGCCGTAGCAAACCTGGAGCAAGCCTCAGAGGAATGAATCATGTGCAGCTGTGGCGGTTTCCAGACAACTTAGGTCAGTGGGAAAAGCCTGTTTCTGCAGTGGTGAAGGAGGAACGCAGGGTCTCAGCTCCAGTTCCTGAGCTCAGCCCAGGGGTGGCAGCTGCCTCCTGAGCTTCTGGCCCACAGACTGATGGGGAATCCAGTGGCTGATCAGAGGAGGAATGCAGGGATCTCTGGTGGTGCAGGATTCTCTTGCTTTGCCAGTGTTTCGATCTGGGTCACAGTTCTGAATGGCGGTACTGGGGCTAGGAGGAGTGCTGGCCCTGTGGAGCTTGTAGTGGCTGTGGAGAAGAAACCCTCCTCACAGTTCAGAGAAAGAAAAGAGGGCTTGTGGTCTCTCATAGACCAGAGCACAGGACAGGAAAGGAGTAAACACCTCGCCCTTGATCATAACACCTTAGAAGAACTGAAAATGTACAGGTCCCTAGAAGTATCTCTGAAAACAGCTGCACAAAACTCCTGACGCTTGGGACAGTACATTCTCCACACTGGAAACAGACTCCTACCTTAACAAAGAGTTTAAAACTCAAGTAATTGGCTGGGATCATGAGCAAGCAGCGCAAAAAGAGTCAGACTATATTATCTTACTTTGATGACAAACAAGATCAAAACATTTGACCAGAAGAAGACAATGAAGCCAAAGCTCCTATATCCAAAGCCTCCAAGAAAAATATGAATTGGTCCCAGGCCATGGAAGAGCTCAAAAACGATTTTGAGAAGCAAAGAAGAGAAGTAGTGGAAAAACTGAGGGTGATTTTAAAGGAGACCCCAAAAAAACACTGAAGAAAATAACACCTTAAAAAATAGCCTAATCCAAATGGCAAAAGTGGTCCAAAAAGCCAATGAGAAGAAGAATGCTCTAAAAAGCAAAACTGGCCAAATGGAAAAGTCCAAAAGCTTACTGAAGAAAATACTTCCTTAAAAATTAGAATGGAGGAATTGGAAGCTAGTGACAATTTGAGAAACAAAGGCACTGTAACACTAATCCAAAAGAATAAAAAAATAGAAGACAATGTGAAATATCTCACAGGAAAAACAACTGACTTGGAAAATAGATCCAGAAGAGAGAACTTAAAAAGTATTGGACCATCTGAAAGCCATGATCAAAAAAAGAGCCTAGACATCATCTTTCAAGAAATTATCAAGGAAAACTGCCCTGATATTTTAGAACCAGGGGGCAAAATAGAAATTGAAAGAATCCACTGATCGCCTCCTGAAAGAGATGCCCAAAGGAAAACTCCTAGGAATACTCTAGCCAAATTCCAGAATTCCCAGGTCAAGGAGAAAATATTGCAAGCAGCCAGAAAGAAACAATTCAAGTACTGTGGAAACACAATCAGGATAACACAAGATTTAGCAGCTTCTACATTAAGGGTCCGGAGGGCATGGATTTATGATATTCTGGAGGGCAAAGGAGACAGGACCACAACCAGGAATCACCTACCCATCAAAACTGAGTATAATCCTTCAGGGGGAAAAATGGTCATTCAATGAAACAGGGGACTTTCAAGCATTTCTGAGGAAAAGACCAGAGCTGAATATAAAATCTGACTTTCAAATACAAGACTCAAGTGAAACATGGAAGAGGTAAACAGGAAAGAGAAATCATAAGACACTTATTAAGGTTGAACTGTTTACATTCCTGCAGGGAAAGATGATATTTGTAACTCATGAGTCCTTTGTCAGTATTAGGGTAGTGGGAGGGAAAAAAATTATACGTATGTATACATAGATAGAGGGCACAGGGTGAGTTGAAGATGACGGGGTGATATCTGGAAAATAAAATTAAGGGTACATTACAGGAAAAGACACAAAATCCTATTAAAGCAGAGGGAAAGAAGGGGGGGAGCATTGTTTGAACCTTACTCTCATCAGATTAGGCTCAAGAAGGGCATAATATAATCAGTTAAGTATAGAAACCTAACTTGCCCTATAGGCAGTAGGAGGGAAAAGGGGAAAGAAAAGGGGGGACAGATAAGGGAGGGGGGGAAAGAAGGGAGGGAAGCAGCAGTAAGACTAAAGGGGAAGAAAAGGGAAAGGGATGATAAAGGGGGGAAGGGACTGAAGGAGGCGGTGGTCAAAAGCAAAACACTAGTGAAGGGGAGAAAGGAAAAAGGAGAAAGAAAAGCATAAATAGGGGGGAAAAGGATGGAATGTGAATGGGATGAACTCTCCCATAAAACGGAAATGGATTGCAGAATGGATTAAAAACCATAATCCTACAACATGTTGTTTACAGGAAACACATTTGAAAAAGAGTGACACATACAGGGTAAAGGTAAAAGGCTGGAGCAGAATATATTTGCGCCAGCTGAAGTAAAAAAAAGCAGGGGTAGCAATCCTGATCTCAGATAAAGCAAGAGCAAAAATAGATCTAATCAAAAGAGATAAGGAAGGAAACTACATCCTGCTAAAAGGCACCATAGACAATGAAGTAATATCATTACTAAATATATATGCACCAAATGGTATAGCATCCAAATTCTTACAGGAGAAGTTCAGGGAGTTACAGGAAGAAATAGACAGCAAAACTATACTAGTGGGGGGGACCTGAACCTCCCCCTCTCGGCACTAGATAAGTCTAACCACAAAATAAACAATTCAGAAAAACCTGGAAAGACTTATATGGTATGATGCTGAGTGAAGTGAGCAGAATCAAGAGGACTTTGTACACAATAGCAGCCACATTATGCAATGACTAAGAATGTTAAACTGAACCCTTCTTAGCATTACGAGGATCTAAGACATCTTCAGAGGCCTCGGGATGGAAAAGGCTGTTCACATCCAAAGAAAGAATTATGGAAGATGAATCGCTCTCACTTATTTTTGCCTTCTGTTGAGTTTTGTTTCATCTTTCTGATGGTTCTTCCTATTGGTTTTAATTTTTACTTACAACTTCACTAATGTGAAAATATGTTTAAAGGGTATGTAAATGTAAAGCCTATGTCAGATTGTGCACCATCTTGGGAAGGGTGGGGGGGAGAAAAAGGGAGAAAAATTTTCAACTCAAAAGCATATGGAAAAAAAAATTTATAAGACAAGCACGGAGCCTTGAAATGTTAAAAAAAAAGAAAAAAGAAAATAAAATTAAGGGGTGAGAGAGAATTATGCTGGGAGAAGGAGAAAGGGAGAAGTAGAATGGGGTAAATTATCTCATGTGAAACAGACAAGAAAAGGCTTTTACAGTGGAGAGGAAATGGGGGATGGTGAGAGGGAATGAGTGAATCTTATTCTCATTGGATTTGCCTTAAGGAGGGAATAACACACACAATGGGGTATGGAAATCTATCTTACCCTACAGAAAAATAAGGGGGGGAAGGGGACAAGAGAACAGGGGGTTAATAGAGGGGAGGGCAGGTTGGGGGAGGGGATAATCAAAAGCAAACACTTCTGAGGAGGGACAGTGTCAAGAGAATAGAATAAATGGGGGATAGGATAGGATGAAGGGATATATACTCAGTTTTTCATAACAGGACTACTATAGAAGTGTTTTGCATGACTACACATCTGTAACTTGTATTGAGACGCTTGCCTTTTCAATAAGGGTGGGTGGGGAGAGAGGAAAAGAGAAAATGTGTAACCTAAAGTTTTAAAAACATGTTAAAAATTTTAAAAAAGAAAAGAAAAAAAAAGTAGGGCAAATGGTTGAAGGGTTATGGAGAAGAGACAGCAAGAGAGCTATCAGTCCCAGAGCTGCTTGATTTGATTGATCAAAAGCTAGTAACAGTAGCAGCAAGCAAGGTGGGCCCCTTCTCTTGATCACTGCTCCCTTCAGTGATAACTGCAGAGCCCAGGCTGAAAGTAGGGCCAGTGTGATGTGTGGTACAGAAGGTGTCCTCTTTAGATTTTAGGATCTAGCCCATTTTGTAGTACCTTGGGAATGTATCTTCCACTCAGCTGTCAAACTGATCTTCTTAAAGCACGTCTAACCATGTCACTCCTCTATACAGTAAACTCCTGTGACTCCTTATTGCCTCCAGAAGCATATGTAAAACTTTCTGGTTAATTTTTAAAGACCTTCTTAACCTGGTCTCTTCTTATTTTTTCCAGTCTTCATACCTCTTACTCTCCATTCACATAATCTGTGATCCAGTGACATTGTTGTCTCTTACACATAAAATTTCCATCTCCCAATTCCGACCATTTTCATTGGCTGTGTTCCACACCTGAAACTATTCTTCTTCATTTCCACCTCTTGTTTCTTTGGCTTCCTTCAGGTTTCAGCTTGAGTTCCACTTTCTGTTATAAGTTTTTCCCAATTCTCCAGTTAATGCTGTCCCTCCGAAATTATCTCCAATTTCTCCTATCTATATCTTACTTGTAATAGTTGTTTACATGTTGTCTCTCCATTGCACTGTGTTCTCCCTGAGAGCAGGGACTATTGTTTGGCAGCTAGGTGGCTCAGTGGACTTGGAATCAGAAAAACCCGATTTTAAATTTGGCTTCAGGGACAAACTACGTAAGTGACCTTGGGAAAGTCACTTAACCTCCATCTGTCTCAGTTTCTTTATCTATAAAATGGGAATAATAGTATGATCTACTCCTACAGTTGCAGCGAGAATCAAATGAGATATTTGCAGCGCAATTTGGAAACCCTGAAAAACAATATAAATACTAGCGACCATCATCATCCTCATCAGCATTTTCACCCCAGGCACTTATCACAGTACCTGGCACATAGTAGGCACTTAAAAATTTTTATTGATTTGTTTACTTGACTTCTTAGTTATCAAAGAATTATAGTTTTGGGAGATGGATAAGACTCTAGTAGTTATCTAATTCATTTTATATAAGAAAAAAGTGATGAACCCAAGATCAACCAACTTGACAAAAAGAGTAGAATAACTCCTTAAATCTACCAACTCTAGTACTATGTTATTTCATTAAGTATTAACAATTTCAGGAAGTGTTTCACTTTGCAGATGTACTCTATCTTCATTTTCTTTTCTTTTCTTTTTTTTTTTAATTTCCATAAGAATCTAACAGTAGTCAAGTATATTCTGTTTTTCGATGAAGAAACTGAACTTTGGAGATTAAGTGACTTGACTGAGGGCATAATAGATGGGAGAGTTAGACTTCAAAACCAGGTTCTCTGACTCCAAATTATATATGTTTAAAAATATGCAACTGAATATTTACTTTGTCAATGGTAAAAGTTCCCCAAAGTTCCATTTAGACATATTACAAATCGAACCATTGAAAAAAGGGCCAATTTTTCCTTACTGCACAACAGAAGTTACCATCCTTTCAGAAGTGAGATGCAGAGGCAGCTGGATAGAGCACTGGCCCTTTAAGTCAGGAGGACCTGAGTTCAAATCAGGCCTCAGACCAAATACTTGACACTTACTAGCTGTGTGACCCTGGGCAAGTCACTTAACCCCAATTGCCTAAAAAAATAAAAATAAAAATCAATAGCAAAAGTGAGATGCACAGTTGCTGACCTCCATGTCCTTCTTCTGGCCCAAAATTGTCAGTTAGTGTAGAAAAGGGAGTGGCATCCCAACACAAGCGAAAGTTGAATAATGTTATAGCGTTCATAAATATCTTTCCTAAATGTCCCACCGATGAAATTACTTTGAATTAACAAGCTTAAAAAAATGTAAATCCTACCCCATACTCTAAGTCTTACCCATGTAGCCCTTTCCCTACTTTCCAGATTTCATCCGGATGCACCTACCACTGAACTTAAACATAGCCAATGGGACACAGAAATATAAATTATAAGAACTATTTTTCTGCTAAAAACAGAGACTGAAAAAAAAATATGAAATGCTATCATTTATTAGCATAAACTGCTATTGGTTAAGAAAACCACTTCTTGGGAATGTCAGAAAATTGGGACACTAATGAACTGGTTGGTGATGGAGGTGATGGATCTAAACATTCTGGAGAACAATTTGGATATTTAACTATACCCAAAAGGCTATAAAACTGTACTTACTCCGTGACCTAGCAATACCACTACTAGGTCTGGGGCCAAAGACATTGGGGGGGAGAAGGGAAAGACCTATTTGTACAAAAATATCTACAGTAGCTCTTTTTGTGGTGGCTAAGAATCGGAAATTGAAGGGATACCCATCAATTGGGGAACGACTGAATAAGTTGTGGTACATGATTACAATAGAATCCTACTGTGCTATATGAAATGATGAGCAGGATGCTTTCAGGAAAACTTGGGAAGACTTATATGAACTGATGCAAAGTGAACTAAGAAGAACCAGGAGAACATTGTATACAGTAAAAGCAATATTGTATGTATCAACTGTGAATAACTTAGCTATTCTCAGCAATACAATGATGTCCAAAGTGTCTCCCAAAAGGCTAACGATTAAAAAATGCTACCCACCTCCAGAAAAAGAACTGATGGATTCTAAATGTAGATTGAAGAATATTTTTTTCAACTTTATTATTCTTGGATTTTTTTTGTCTGAATATTCTTTTGCAACAAAGCTAATATGGAAATGTTTTGCATGACTACACATGTATAAATCTATATCAAACTGCTTACTGTCTTAGGGAGGGGGATGAGAAGAAGGGAGAGAGAGAATATGGAACTCAAAATTGTAAAAAAGGAATGGTAAAAAATTTTGTTTACATGTAACTGCAAAAAAAAAAGTAAATGTTAAAAAAAGAGAAACTACTTACATTCTCTCATTTTTTCCCTTTATTTACTATTTTGTTTGTATTTCAAAAGAACTCTTAGAAAGGTGTATTTCATTCTTCCATACAGCATGATGGCTAACTAAAGGCATGCACTGTTGTACTGTGCTTCACAGATATTGTTTTTTACAAATTGAAGGTCTTTGGCAACCCTTTGTCAAGTAAGTCTTATCAGGACCATTTTTCCAACAGCATGTGGGTCACATTGTGTCTCCGTGTCACATTTTGGTAATGCTACTATTGTCACTATATTGTGGCATCACGAACCACACTCATATGAGAGGGCCAACTTAATAAATTTTGTATGTGGTCTATCTACTCCACCAACCAACTGTTCCCATATCTCTCTCCCTCTTTTTGGGTCTCCCTATTTCCTGAGACACAACAATATTGAAATGATGTCCATCAATAATCCTCTAAATGCTCGAGTGAAAGGAAGAGTCAATTGATGTGGCAAATTTCATTCTTGTCTTATTTTAAGAAATTGCCACAGCCATACCAACCTTCAGCACCCACTATCCTGATCACTCAGCAACCATCACCATGAAGCCAAGAACCACCAACAGCAAAAATTACAACTCACTGAAGGCTCAGATGATGGTTAGCAATATTTTAAAATTATGTTATGTACACTGTCTTTTTCAGACATAATACTACTGCACACTTAATAGGCTAGAGTATAGTGTAAATATAACCTTTATATACACTGGGAAACCAAAAAGTTCATGTGACTCTCTTTATTGCTACATTTACTTTATTGCAGTGCTCTGGAACCAAACCTGCAATATCTCTGAGGTATGCCATATAAACATATGATTTTTAACATGTTTTCAAATTTTTAAATAGAATTCCCCAAACTGAATTTTGTAAGATTACCAAAGTTTCTTTCAAAGAAGCACAAAACTTTAAATAATAAGCATCAGAAATTAGGTTACAATTCCTTACATATCCTTTTGAAGGAACTATTTTAGCCAATCTGCAAACACTAATTTAACTACTGGTTCTCTAAAAGTGTGAGTCTTGTCCACAACCAAAACCAATAATTGAGTTGCTATGCTACTATATGATAAGAACCATATCTATACTGAATTCTCATTATCAATTATACTGTTCAGGAGATATGCCACGGGAAAACAAGGTGAAGTCAGCCATAGCAAAACAAAGATATTAAGAGATGGGAAGCATAAATGTTGTGTTGATGTCAACAAAATATTAAAAATGACCAAAAGAAAGGCCTCCAGCATGTTAGGCAGAACTTCTCTGGAAGACTTACAAGACACAGGGAAGAGCTGCACAAAATGAGAGGGCAGAGACATCTGCAATATTTTTAGTGATATCTGCAATATTTTTAGTGATGAGATTACTGAACCATTAAAGCATCAAAGAAACATTACTGTCAAGTTCCAGCTCATTCTGGGCCTGAAGTGCTTAAAGACCATGCTACTATATTTATACTGATCCTTGGTTATTTGCCCTTGCCTTTCAGTAGATGGCCTTTTAAAATCTGAGTTCCTCTAGTCTTGGTACATCTATACACACCTCTTTAAACATTCTTCCTTACCACAACTGTTTGTGTCATTAGAAATTCATTCTTTAAAATATCCTATCTTGAGCCAACTTCCCCTATAGAATCCTAGATCATGGGATCCTACCTATCTTTTCTCTAAACTCTTTAAAATCCATTTCCCAATTTCTGCATGTAAATACATCTTACAGAATAGGAATGTGAAAAATAAGTGGCAGTCAAGTCACAATTATACCACTCGCTGTACATTACATTCCTTTCTCCATGAAGCATGCAGTTTCCCAATGCTGTTACAAGATCTGAGTTCCATATCACATAACCCAAAAAAAGAAAAGAAAGGAGAAGTAGGAGAGTGAGAAATTGTTCTCCCCTTCCCTCCTAAACATTCTTGAGATTAGGAAATTAGGAGTCACTTGTTCCAGTTTATTTCCCTCACTGAGGAGGAAAGGAAGAAAAACATTCTACCACTGGGTGGGGTAAAGAACAATCTGTGCCCCTTTGGCTCCATTCAGAAGCTTTGAGCCAAATGAATCAACATGTTTATCAGCTAATAAAGCTAAGCTCATTTTATAATTTTATGCACTTGTAAGGAAATCACAAGCTCTTTTTTTTTTAAAGTAGCACTACTGAACACTAAAAGGTGTATTTTTAGCAAATTGGGTCAGGTCTTAGTTTACAAAGGCTAAAAGCCAGAATAACTCTCTCATCAGGTCAAGATGTTTATTACCCAACTGCAAAAAGTTTAAAGAAATTTAAGTTTTAAAGTATTTTGATGTCAGGGTCAAGGACTATCTGACCTATTAGTTCTGCCAACAATTTTTTTAAAAATTATTTCCTGTACCAGGGAACTCTCACTGTTCTTGCATGAACAATAATGAAAAGTTATTTATGTAACCACTAAAATTATTCTTTCCTTTTAAAGCAGATTTAAATTCATTTAGTAATAGCTATATCCCAGAAGCAGCCTGAGAGTCAGAAAGACCTGGGTTTAATTTCTACCTCTGATGCATGATAGCTGAGCAAATCATTTAACCTAAATAACCTAAGCAATTCTAACTCATATACAAGTTACACATAATTTGCTCATCTATACAAGTGAAGGAAATTTCCGCAATGGAAATTTTAAGCAGGGATGGATTCTCAGATCTAGACCCAAAAGAAAAATAGAAAAAAAGAAAAAGCCAATTAAAAAACTTTTATATGTAATACATATTGGTTATTTTTCACTGTTTGTAGGTATCATCGTTTTTCCTCAGAGAAGCACATGTCTTAAAATATTAAATATATAAGCTATTAAACCTTATGCAAAATCAGTAAAGCTTAAAACTGCACTAAGATTTTTGGGACAACTTGTATCATTTTAATAACTAAGTACCTTTTTAAATCATCTAAGGAGAGAAGATGGGGACAGGGGTAGGAAAGGAGAAAGGGGACAGTGAGAGGGAAAGAGGAGGGTGGCAGAGAGAGAGAGAGAGAAAACAGAGAAAGAGAGAGACACAAAGAGAGAGATACACACAGAGAGAGACCTCCTTTTCATTCAAAATCCTTAAAGTTACATTAAATAAAAATATAAGTCTCTGGCTGGTAACTTGGTAATTCATTTACTCAATGAGGAGAGAAAAATACATTCTTTAGTGTATTACCACCTACAGATTTTACCATTTCAAAATTGATTTAAAGCTCTAAAGTGTTTTTTTAATTATGAAAAAAAGTAGTTGACTTAATACAGCAAAATGCTGCCTTTACAGACTCTTAAACAAGATGATTTCTAGCTTTATGTCTCATTTGCTAGCTATGATCAGAGCATCACTTAACTGGGTTATTTCTGTTAAATATGCCTCTGAAGGTCTCTTGAAAGATTTTGATGTATGCTTACCAGAGGTATTTAACATTACGTCAGAGGAAACCCAGCAAAAAGTTCAAGCTGAATATTCCACTTTCCCTGTGGACAATTACTACAGAGGCTCCTGGAAGAGATCTGTAATCACTCAGGAGAGCTTGATCTGACCATTCACATAGGAAAGACCAAGGGGATGAAGACTGCCCATTGCCCAAACTGAAACATACATTTGGAGAGACAACATATAAGGCTTATCCAGCAGCATGTGTACCTTGGAGAAGCAGTACAGATGGAAAATGAGTTCGGCTCAGAATTAAAAAGAATGAGCAGAGTAGCTGAATGGTGTGGATTACCTTCAAGTAATAACAAAGCTCCCTTTAATTCTTGAGCTTCATATGAAAGCAAAGACTCCATCATTTTAATATCAATATCCTACTGGTGTTACTTACTGTATGTCTACAGGACATGGAACTCCAACAATGGAGGAGTACATGTTGGGTATAGAAAAGGCTGTAACACATAAGCAACGAGGAATTTTGAGGAAGAGGAACTGAGATATGGTAAGTCATAAGGGAAATATATTATGAGAATAGAAGATATATAGGTCATATGGCAGAGGCAAAAGAAGACAGGTAGACAGTCCAAGTGTTCCATTGGTATCCTTGAGATGTCTAGAGAAAGTGAGGAAGGTCTCCAGCACAGTGGATGGTCACTAGGTAGCTAGGTGGTACAATATATAGCACAGGGCTTGGAGTCAGAAAGACCTGAGGTCAAATCCAGTCTCAGATACTTACTAGCTGTGTGACCCTGGGCAAATCACTTAACCTGTTTCTTCAACTGTAAGACAGATAAAAATAGCACCTAACTTCCAGTGTTGTTGTGAGGATCAAATTAGATAACATTTGTAAAGTGCTTAGCAGAATACCTGGCACATACACATTTATGATAAGACACGGATAAGAACGATTCAAGATAGGCAGTCATGGGTGGATTTCAGTCTGCATCCTAACAGAAAACTTCCAAATTTGATCTTTTCACAGATCTATCTACTTGAGTATTTGACACTGGAGAAGAGAGTTAGATGAAATAAGATACCGCTGAAGGAGGAGAGGTGAGAGGTGATACATCACAGATCAAGGAAAATAGAAGACTGACAGAAGATGGAGCCACTCAATTCTATTTTGCTTCTGTTTTCTGACAATGACAGTGATCTAGGAAAAACAAAAACTGATAATTCCCTAGTATAAATGAATGAATGAAAAAAATAGAAATAAATATGGATGGAATAAGAACCTACCTGGATGTCCTTGGTGATTCCAATCATCAGTACCAGATGAATTATATCACAAGAAGTTGAAAAAAAAAACACTAAAAAAATGATTGACAGTGATCAAAAGATTATGGAGGAATTTTGGCTTGGTTTTCAAAAAAGGCAAGAGAATGTAGTCCACAAACAATATACCAGTTACCTGAACTTAAATTCTGGGGAAAATTATAGAATGTATTATTAAAGAGATGGTTTAATGATCATCTTACAAAAGAAACTGAGCACAAGACCTTGATGTCAGCCATCATAGACAGGCCAGGCCAGATGAACCTGAGGGCCTTTTGTTTTTAAGATTACTAAATCAGTCAATCAGGAGAGTGTCTCAAACACAATCTATGCATATTTTTACAATTCACATATGATGTGAGATAGGTTTTTAAGCTCTCAGTGCCCTGGGCAGCAGCACTCTAAGAAGAGGAGTTACAGATACTTGCGTAATCGTTGACAGAAGTAGTTTTCCTACACAGGTAAAATCACAAGTCTAGAATAACAACAATAATTTTTAAAAGAATACTTTCAGAAAGTTTCATGCTTCAAGAGGTTGAAAAAAAAGGAAAAAAAATAACAAGATAGTTATGGTCAAAAAAGAAGGTATCAATAATGAAGTTCGGAGAATTGGTGGTAATAAAGTAATTATGAGACCTTCCTGAATTGCCTTGTAACTCTAGAAGAAAGAAACTTCTATATTATAAATGTCAGATTAGGATAGATTTCAACAGATTAAAAATCAATCTATTCAATTATTTTCTTAAACCATGGATTTCATATTACAAAGCTTAAGGGAAGTAAAAAAAGGAAGAAAACAAAACTGCAAATAAATTTTATTACACACAGAAGTTATCTTTAAAGAGTCACTTAGCATTGTTTCCTTTATTGGCGTAAGTATTTATGCCTAATTTATAGGCATGAATATTCCTGTATTTCCTTTATTTCCTTAATGGGCAGGATAGCCAATTAAAAGAAAATCATATGGAGAATCCCTTTGAAACCCATACTTAAAGCATCTCCTTTTTTTTCTTTCCAGAGAAGAACTGGGAGGGAGAGAATTTTCTATCGGAGAGAGAAGTTGGTCCCACCCCTGTTAAGTGAGTCCCTGGAAGAGTAAAAAAGGACACACTTTATGGGAAAAGTTGCCTTTTAGATTCTTAAAAGATCAGATTATAGGATCAAAGACTGGAACTAGAAAGGACCCTCAAGGTCATCTAGTCCAGGGCTTCTTAAACTTTTTGTTTAGGTGGAGTTAGTTGGGGTTGCTTGGCCTGAGGGCATTCTAAGTGCAAAGTACTCCTGCTTTGTGTTCAGAACCAAGGCTGCACAGTGAGGCTGCATAGTGAAGCTACACACTGCAACATGGGCAAGCACTGCCAAAAACACCTCATATTCATGACACATTTAATCTGTAATTAATTTTTGGTCCTTGCACGCTCAGAAATCTTTTAATGTTGCCAAATTTTCATAACCCCATTTGGGGTCACAACCCAGTTTAAGAAGCACTGATCTAGCCTAATCTCCACATTTTACAGATGAGAAAACAGGGGCCCAGAGAAGTTAAATGCAAAATTATGTCCAGTAAACTCCAAATACTGAAGCTTCCACAGCCACACATTCTTCTCACAGCAGTTTCAGTATTTAGTTAGACCTGTAACTCCAGAACACCAGACATACCTATACTGAAATGTAATTAGTAAAGCACATGACAAAGAACACAACTCATCTGGAAAGGATCTTCTCTTCACAAGTATGAATAATCAAGGGAAGATTTTACAGATTGCTGTACCATGCAGTTTCATTAAAATTTTGAAAACGTGTTCCTGCAAAAACAACAATGACAACATTTTGGCCCCGCACATAATAAAAACATTAGAGTCTTTGCAATTCAAAAATAGATGCGTTATCTTATTGCTCTTGATAATAAGGATAAAAATTATCATGGCTGACTTTTATATAGCATTTTAAGATTTGTAAAGCATTTTGCATACAATTTGGAAGGCAGATAATATATATATACTATAAAGATTTGGACACTTTCAAAGATATATCAGAACTCAGTCCCTATTTTTTTTTGCTTCAACAACCTCAGAAAGCAAAATGTCATGTTGCACCCTCCTTATTGCACAATGGGATATCAAATAAATCACAGGTGTTACCAATAAAGTACCATAAAAGCAAATGCATGATTAAAAGTCTATATGATAATGTAAAATAGTAAAAACACTTAAATATGCTTAGACATATATACTCTACATATGGCTTGATTATAATAGAAAACCCATAACAGGAGATCAACCAAAATGGTGTAGGAGGAAAAAGAATTACAGCCCAGCTTTCCCACATAACTACTCAAAAAGACCTTAAAACAAAAAAAAAAAAAAGAAAGAAAAGAAAAAGAAAAAAGCACCAGTCTAAGATACAATGAGGAAATGCAAAGGAAAAGAACAGTGATTGATTTTTCCACTCCAGATCAGCTTAGGTAAAAAGTGTGGAGGACAGCCTAATACATTTTAAACTTCATTTCTATCTTATCCAGTCAAAGGAGCACATGTATGTGTACACACACATACACATACATAAACATACACACACACACACACACACACACACACAAATTTAACTCAACAGAGAAAGGAGAAAAAATAGGAAGGTTATGTTAAGGAAAATTACTTATAAGCAAAACAAACACTAACTTCAGGGAGTATATCAGGAAGGTGGAAGGGAGCGAGGGAATAAGGAAGGAATGGGGGAAAGAAAGAAGGAAGGAAGGAAGAGCACATAATTGGGATCTGGGCAGAGTAGAAAGAAGAGAAGTAAGGAAAGCAGGAGAATCTATTGTAAATAGAGCACTAGCACTTTTTTGTGAAGGTATGGGAAGCAAAGAGTAAAAGGTATGAGAACAGATAACGGGAAATACACAATTTATAATCAAAATTATGAGCGTGAATACACTCACCCACAAACAGAAAGACGCATACTTGATTACAAAGAAGAATCTAACAGCAGGTTGTTTGCAATGAACATCCTTAAAACATAAAGATTCACATAAGGTTAAAACAACAGGCTGGAACAAAATCTGTTACACCTCAGATTAACTCAAAATGGCTGGGAATAGCAATCATGATTTCAGACAAGACAAAGCAAAAGTATACTTGATTAAAAGAGATAACAAAGAAAATGTATTATGCTGTAAGGTCACACAGACAATGAATAACATCTATACTTAGCATATATATGTATATGTATATACATACACACACACACATATGTTGGATGACAAAGCACTAAATACCTAAAAGAAAAATTAAATGAATTAGAAAAATGGTATGAACATAAAAATATAATAGTAAAGGATCTCAATGTACCTTTTTCAGATGTAGACAAATCTAAAAAAAAATACCTGAATAGATTTTTTAAATTTACATATCATCAACCAGCAGCTAATGATGAGAACTGAAAGGAGTATATACATATACATTTTTTTTCTCATATGTGCATGACACTTTTACAAAAATTACTCATGTATTAGAGCATAAGAGTCTTTCAAACTAAAAATACTGTTACCTGAACGCAATGAAATAAAAATTATAGTCAATAAAAAGCTGCTGAAGAAAGGATTAAAAATTAAGTTCAGACCTAAAGAATTGGCATATCAAAGAGTAAATCACAGAAACAATAGATGATGTCATTAAAGATATTGATAATAATGAGGACATATCAAAATATTGGGGATGCAATCAAATAAGTTCTTAGAGTAAAATTTATATCTCTAAACATTTTCATCAATAAAAGAAAAACAGATCAATGAACTGATCATACAACTAAAAACTCTAGAAAGTCAATACTTTTTTTTTGGGGGGGGGCTAGGCAATGGGGTTAAGTGACTTGCCCAGTGTCACACAGCTAGTAAGTGTCACGTGTCTGAGGCCAGATTTGAACTCAGGTCCTCCTGACTCCAGGGCCGGTGCTCTATCCATTGTGCCACCTAGCTGCCCTGAGTCAACACATTTTTAAAACTCTAATTAAACATCAAAATAGAAATTCTGAAAACTCAAAAGATTACCAAATTGAAAGAAAGTAAAATATTTTAATTAGTAAGTAAAGCAAGGAGTTATGGGAGGAGGGTGTTGTGGGGAAGGAAAGAAGGCGTATAAATAGATAGACCATTAGCTAATTTGATTTTTTAAATAAAAATTAATGGTATAGGTGCAGCTAGGTGGTGCAGTGGACAGAGCACCAGTCCTGGAATCAGGAGGACCTGAGTTCAAATTTAGCCTCAGACACTTGACACTTCTTAGCTGTGTGACCCTGGCTAAGTCACTTAACCCCAATTGCCTAAAAAAAAAAAAATCTAACAGTATCAAAAATTATACAGAATTCACAACAAATGAAGAAGCAAATGAAATTATTCAAAAGCATTTTATACAACTATATACCAAAAACTGACTACCTAAAAGAAATGAATATTTGCAAAACTATGAAATGACCAAGTCAACAAAATAAGAAACAAAAAATTTAAAGAACGCAATCTTAGAAAAACAAATTCAAAAAGCCATAAATGAACTTCTCTACCCTCCCCAAAAGAAAACCAACAAAGGATCTGATAAATTTACCAGAAAAATATAACATTCAAATAATAATCCCTTTCAACATTACAAAATTGTTTTTAAAAAATAGAAGAGATCCTACCAAATTCCTTCTATGACACAAACAGTTTTTATACCTAAAAACAGGAGAGTCAAAACAGAGAAACAAAAGTATAGACCAGGGGTGGGGAACCTGTGGCCTCAAGGCCACTTGTGAACCTCTAGGTCCTCAAACTTCACAGAAAAAATCCCCTTAATAAAAGGATTTGTTCTATAAAACTTGGACTCAGTCAAAAAGCCCCACCCAAGTACTTAGAATGTTACCGGTGACCTCAAGGCCACAGGTTCCCCATCCTTGGTAGAGATTATTGAACATTTGTGTTCAATAAAGTACTAGCAATGAAACTGTACTAATATATTGCAAAGATCATGAACTATGACACATTAAATTTATATAAGAAATAAAAAGTTGATACAATATTGGAAAAAATATACAGATCATATTTAAGCAAAACAACAAAAATCATATAACTCTAGCAATAGATGCTTTTGTCAAGCTACAGAACCCAATCCTGTTAAAAACACAAGAAAACATAAGATTCAATAGACTTTTCCTTAGTAGTATGTAATTAAAACCAAGGACCATCATTACATACAAAGGGAATAAAACAGGCATTTACAATAACAGCAGCAGTAAAGTAAGGATGCCTATTATCACTACTACTATTTGATACACCATAGAAATGCTAGCTATTTTAAAGTAAATGATGACAAACATGATGAATACTGAGAAGCCTGGAACGACTTAAATAAACTGATACAAAAGTAAAATAAAGCAGCAAGGTGGTACAACAGATAGAGCACTGGACCTGGAGTCAGGAAGACTCATCTGTATGAGTTCAAATCTGGCCTCAGACACACTGGACAAGTCACTTAACCCTGTTTGCCTCAGTTTCCTTATCTATAAAATAAGCTGGAAAAGGAAATGGCAAATCACTCCACTCTTTCCTAAAAAAAAAAAACACACACAAAATGGATCACAAAGAGTCAAATGCAAGTGAAACGACAATAACAAAGGTGATCCAGGAGAACAATGTACACAATGGCTAAAATATCAATGGAAGGTACCATAACCACAAAATAATCAAAACGGAACGCCATGAAATTATTATAACAATCAAACCTGCCCCACCCCACCCCCAAAAAAATGCAGGAAGAGTCTTCCCCTGCCTTCTCTGCAGAAGAGGCACTATCCTGGTACAAAACATTGCATATAAAGTCAGATTTTTCCTTCATCTAGTCATTTGTCAAGTTCTATGAATTCTAAATTCACTCTTCCCTCAGTCCCTTTATTTACTATCATCATTTGTGATTTGAAGTTTCAGGGGTGGGGAACCTGTGGCCTCAGGGCCACATGGGGCCCTCTAGGTCCTCAAGTGCCACCCTTTGCCTGAATCCAAACTTCACAGAACAAATTCCCTTAATAAAAGGATTTGTTCCATAAAAGTTGGACTCAGTCAAAAGGCTGCACCCAAGGACCTAGAAGGCCCCATAAGGCCACAGGTTCCCTACCCATGACTGAACTATTATAAGAACTTCCTAACCAGTCTCTCCCCTTTCAAATCCACATAGCTCCCAACATTATCATTTTTTCCAAAAACAAAAACACAACTTTGATGGGGTTCTATATCACCAATTAAATAAAATACAAACTTTTTGCCCTGTCAAACCTGTCATAAAACCTAACTTGAAGCCACCTTTATAGATTTATTTCATAGTACTTTCCTTCACAAAGGACATTCTTACTAAAATTCCTGTTCCCTGATGTCTTCTCTGCCACATCCATAGACTTATAAATGCCATCTGCCATTCCTAATATGCAATCTTCTTTTATCGTTGCATAAATTCTTGTCTTTCAAGATGTGGCTCAGATATAACTTTTTGTTTAAAAAAAAATCATACCAAAAACATTTTTTTACATTACAAAAATTTACAGGTTATTTCTACTTCATTAGAGATTTCCTGTAACAAAGAATTAAATAAAATTAATAATAAACTGACCTCATCTGGAAGTGTGCAGAACATTTGATATGTGTAGAATTTCTATTTCTCTTTCTAAAAAAATTAAGAAATCTATTTTCCATCCTCCCTGTCCCACTGGAAAAAATAAAAGAAAAAAAAATTCTTATAGCACTACAGATGTCTCATTCCACATCTGAAATCTATCACCTGTATGCAATGGATATCATGTTTCACCAAGGATTTTCTGGAATCAGGAGATCATTATACTGATCGTGGTTCTTACAGCTTTCAAAGTTGTTTGTTGTTTTATAAATTGCACTGGTTGTACTAATCTCGCTCAGCATTAGTTCAAACAAGGCTTTCAAAATATATATATATAACACATATATATACATATATAATATATATACACAGACATATACACACACACACACACACACACACACACACACATATATATATATATGTATATATGTATAGATTTCCCCCCTAGGCAATGGGGTTAAGTGACTAGCCCAGGGTCACACAGCTATTAAGTGTCAAGTGTCTGAGGTCAGTTTTGAACTCAGGTCTTCCTGACTGCAGGGCCAATCTCTATCCACTGCACCACGTAGCTGCCCCTTTCAATATATTTTTTAAAAAATATTTTTATTCCATTTTCTTTAGTTTCAGTTCCAAATTTTCTCCCTTCCTTCTCCCCCCCCACCCATTGCGAAGGCAAGAAAAACAAAATCCATTACAAATATGTGTAGTAATGCAAAATAAATCCCTGAATTAGTCATGTCCAAAAGAAAGAGGTAATATGCTGCAATCTGCACTAAGTCTGTCACCTCTCTACTTGCCATATATTTTAAAAAAACATTTCTTACAATTCATTTCGTGACAACAAAAATAACTTTTTACACACAACAGTATCACATGCATATACCACAACTTACTCAGCTATTCCTCAATTGATGGGTCCCCTCTTAGATTCTAGTTTTTTGACACCAGGAAAAAAAAAGCTGCTATACATATTTTTGTTCATAAAGGACCTTTTCTTTCTTTTATCTCTTTTGGGTTATAGCCTTGTCAGTGACAGCTGGGTCAAAAGTATACACTGTTGGGCAGCTAGGTGGTGCAGTAGATAGAGCACCTGTCCTGAAATCAGGAGGACCTGAGTTCAAATTTGGCCTCAGACCGAACACTTGACACTAGCTGTGTGACCCTCGGCAAGTCACTTAACCCCAACTGCAAAAAAAAAAAGTATACATTGTTTAGTAACTGTGTTAGTAATTTCAAAATTGCTTTCCAGAATGGTTATACTCATGCATAGGTCCTCCAACAATTTGTCAATGTGTCTGTTTCTCCAAATCCACTCCATCAGTTATTTTCTATTTTGTCATCTTAGCCATTTCAATGGGTATAAGGTAGAATCTCAGAATTTCTTTAATTAGCATTTCTCTAACTGTAGTGATTTGTAGTATTATTTTTATATATTTTCTCATGTTAATCAGAATATTTTACATGTTCATAAATATGCACAGTTGTTAGTATTATTGGTAGAGAGAAAATAGTCTCTAACAATATCTTTCATTTCTTGATTTGTTGTGAACTCTTTCTCATTTTTAATACTAGTAATTTGGTTTTCTGCTTTCTTCTTAATGATTCAGTTTTATTTTTCAAAAAAAAATCCTGGATTTCTTTTATTTAGTAACGTGTTTTCAACTTGGTTAATTTCTTTAGTTTTGAAGATTCCGACATTGATATTTACTTGAGGGTTACTAATATGTTATTTTTCTAATATTTTTAATCGTATCCCCAATCCACTGTTCTGTTCATTCATGTTTTGTTAATAAACATATTTAGAAATATGAATTTCCCACAAGGACTGCTTTGATCACATCCCAAAAAGTATGGAATGTCATGTTTCTCATTATCTTTAATAAAATTATCTGTCATTTTTGTGATTTTCGTTGACCTAATGATTCTTTAGGATTAAATTATTTAATTGTTGATTTTAATTTTTTTTTCCAGTGGCAACCAATTATTTCATAAATTTTACTGCATTGTATCAACAAATGATATGCATAATATTTCTGCTTTTATGCATCTGTTTGTTAAATTTTTAATGACCATTTAAAAATCACCAGAGTTCTATCATATCTGATTTTCAAAACTTCTATTCAGGTCCTTAATTCTTCTTTTGTGTGATTTTCGCTGTTGTTTGACTTACTGGCTGATAGGGATAAACTGAGATCTTCCATTATTTTAGTTTTACTTTCTCTCATTACAATTCATTTATTTTTGTCTGTTACTCAACTGGGTACATATATGTTAATTACTGAAATCAACTTACAATCTTTTACCTTTCAGGAAAAAGTAGTTTTCCTCTTTCGCTATTTTGAATGTCTATTTTTTGGGAGCAGCTAGGTGGTGCAGTGGATAGACCACCAGCCCTGGACTTAGGAGGACCCGAGTTCAAATCTGGCCTCAGACACATAACACTTACTAGCTGTGCGACCTTGGGCAAGTCACTTAACCACACTGCCTAGCCAAAATTAAAAAACAAATGTTAAATGTCTATTTTTGATATTGCCTTTTTTGAAATTATAAGTGCTGCCTCTCTTTTTTGTGTTCATTGAGTCATAATATTTTGCTCCTGTATGAATCTTTCTGTTTTAAGTGTTTTCTTGTAAGCAAAATACTGGTGGATTTTGCTTTCTAATCCATTTTGCAAACCTCTTCTGTTTTCTTGGTGAGTTCATCCCATTTACATTCAGTTATAATAGTTCATCGTTTATTTCCCTTCCTTCTAAGCTTTCAAAGCCTTCAAAGCCATTCATAACCTAGTCCACCCACTCTTACTTTTCCAGTCTTCTTAGATTTTACTCTCTAACACATACTCTGACATTAGCCACTTTGCTGTTCCATGAACAAGAGACTCCATCTTTTGCCTCCAGGCACTTTCTCTGGTTCTCCTCTATACCTGGAATGATGTCTTTCATTTCCACCTCCTGGCTTCCCTTTATGTCCCAACTAAAATTTTATCTTCTACAGGAAATCTTTCCCAATTTCTAGTTCCTATCCTACTCATTCATTATTTCTTATTTATCATGTATATAGCTTATCTGTGCATATCTGTTTTGCTTATTGCCTCCCCCATTAGGCTATGGCAGGGCACAAACTATCTTTTGTCTCTTTTTGGATACTCAGCACTTAGCTCAGTGACTGGAACACAGCAGGCTCTTAAATGCTTACTGACTGACTTCTACTCTCTTCTACATTTTCTTCTCTATATATTCTCTCCCTTTGACTATGTAGTAGGCACTGTGCTAAGCTCTTTAAAAATATCTCATTTGATCCTCATAACAGCTCTGCAAGGTAGATTCTGTCATGATCCCCATTTCACAGATAAGGAAACTGAGGCAGAGATTAAGTGATTTGCCCTGGGTCACATAGGTAGTTAAGTGTCTGAAGTCAATTTGAACTTGTTTTCCTGACTTTTCCTGACTGTACCACCAACCCGCCTCTAAAACATTTACTAAGCATCTACTATATGCTAGGCACTGTGCTAAATTCTTTACAAATATTATGTCATTTCACCCTCACAATCCTGGAAGATAAATTCTATTATTATTCCCATTGTACAGTTCAGAAAATGTAGGCAAATGGAGGTCAAAAAGGACTTGCCCAGGGTCAGATAGCTATTAAGTGTCTGAGGCTGAATTACAACTTGCTTGCTAATATGTAGTCAAATGTTCTATCCACTGTACTACCTAGCTGTTTGCTTTAGTTAACTATAAACAGCTGTTACAAAGTTCATTTGGATTTTTAACCTTTCTTTTAACTTCAATATTTATATTTCAGAGTTCATTTTAATTTTTTTTCTAAATCAAGAATATTTGAAAATCCTCTATTTTATTGATGGTCCATTTTTTTTTTTCCTTGCTGGAGCATGCTTAATTTTGCTGGGCAAGTAATTCTTGGTTATAGATTTTTTTCTTTAGTCTTTTGGAATGTCATATTGCATGTTCTCTTCTCCTTTAAAATGAAAGCTACTAAATCTTGTTCCAATACCAACTGTGTTTCCTCGAGATTTGAATTCTTTCTTTCAGGCTGCTTGTATTTCTTCTTTGCCTGGAAGCTCTGGATTTTGGCAATGGCATTCCCAATACATTTCATTTTGGTGTCTCTTTCAGGAAGTAATCAGTGATTTCTATTTTCCCATAGCCCTCTCGTTCCACTATGTCTGAGCTATTTTCTTTAATGATTTCTAGATATATAATATTCATGGTACTTTTTTTTAGTCACTGATTTCAGATAATCCTATGATTCCTAAGTTATCTCTCTTTGATCTGTTTTCAATAGTTTTCATATATATTAGAATTTTCTCATTCTTTTGGCTTTGTTTCAAAAAAATTTTTTTGTTGTCTCTTGGAGTCATTAATTTCCATTTGGTTCATTCTGATTTTTAATGTGTTTGTGACTAGGATAAGGTTCTGTGTCTCTTCTAATGAGCTTTTGAGCTTTTATTCCAATTCTCTCCTCCATGCCTCTTATTTCTTTTGTAATATCTTTTTCAAAGTCTTGCTTCATTTCTTCAAAGAAGTTTAAGTGTTCCTATGGGCAAGCGATTTTTTTTTTATTTATGGGTGGTTTTGAGTCTTTCTCTTCTTCCAGGTTTCTGCCTTAGTCATTCTTGCCATCATGAAAGTCTTTTTGGTTTGTTTTGTTTTGTTGACCCATTTTTGTTGCTGCCTGGGGCCTCAGTTGAATCCTAAGACTCTGGTGATCAAATCAAGTTGTGGACCTTTCCTTTAATCCTTTTCATCAGGCCTTTTCTTTCACCATGGACACCAAAGTTATCCTTTACTGTTAACAGCTTTAGGTGAAGTTCTTCCTTTTGGATGAGACAGATGAAGTAGAAGTCTTTTATACAGCCCTCAGTAAAATTCAAGGATGTCCTCCTCTCATGAGAGAGAAATAGTTGAGGCCCTTTTTTGTGTGTAGTCACGCAAAACATATTTCCATATTAGTCATGCTATGAAAGAAAACAGACCCCCCAAAAAAAAAAAACTCAAGAAAAATAAAGTTTAAAAATATGCTTCAATCTGTACTCAGATAACATCAGTTCCCTCTCTGGGGATGGACAGCATTCCTCATCATAAGTCCTCCAGAGTCATCTTGGGTCACTGTATTGCTGAGAATAGCTAAGTTACTCATAGCTGACCATCCCACAATATTGCTGTTACTGTGTACACAGTACATTTCACTTTGCATCAGTTCATGTAAGTCCTTTGAGGTTTCTTGGGGAGCATGCCACTCATCACTTCTCGTAGCATAACAGTATTCCATTATAATCACATACTATAATTTTGTTCGGCCATTCTCCAACTGATAGACATCCCCTCAATTTCTAATTCTTTGCAACCAGAAAAGAGCTGCTATAAATACTCTGATACATATAGGACTTATCCTTTTTGTTTTCCATTTCTTTTTGGATACAGACCTAGCAGTGGTATTGCTAGGTCAAAAGGCATACGTGGTTCTATAGCCCTTTGGGCATAGCTCCAAACTGCTCTATGGAATGACTAAATCAGTTCACAATTCCACCAACACCGCATTAATATCTCATTTTTTCCCACATCCCCTTGAACATCCATCATTCTCCTTCTCTGTTCCACTAGCCAATCAAATAGATAGGAGGCAGCACCCAGAATTGTTTCAATTCACATTTCTCCAATCCATAGTGATTCAAAGCATTCCTTCATATGGCTATAGATGGCTTTATTTCATCTGAAAACTGTTCATATCTTTTGATCATTTATCAATTGGAGAATGGCTCTTATTTTTATAAATTTGACCCAGTTCTCTATATGTTTGAGAAATGAGGCCTTTATCAGAGAACATCACTTCAAAATGTTTTTCACAGTTACTATACTACACTACTACTATACAGTTACTACAATACTAACTGTATTTCCCTTCATCCTATTCTCCTCCCTGTTTATTCTATAGTCTCTCCTTTCAACCTGCCCCTTCTCAAAACTGCAATGGTGTATTCAAAAATGATGGTAATCACTTCTGATTACCACCTCCTCTAATCTGCTCTCTCTTCTATTACCCCACCCCCTTCTCTTATCCCCTTATCCTCCTACTTTCCTGTAGGGTAAAATAGATTTCTATACTCAATTGAGTATGTAGGTTATTCTCTCTTTGAGTCAATCCTGATGAAAGTAAGGTTCATTCACTCCTCTCCTCCCCCGTCTTCCCCTTCATTGTAAAAGCTTTTTCTTTCCTCTTTTATGAGAGAATTTACCCCATCCTACCTCTCCCTTTCCCCTTCTCCTAGTGCATTCCTCTCTCACTCCTTTAGTTTTTTAGATACCATCCCCTCATATTCAATTCACACCTATGCCCTCTGTCTATATATACTCCTTCTAAATGCCCTAATAATGAGAAGGTTCTTAGGAGGCACAAGCATCATCTTCTGACATAGGAATATAACCACTTTAACTTTATTGTTTATTAAGCCCTTATGATTTCATTCCTGTTTACCCTTTTTGTGTTTCTCTTGAATCTTTTTGAAATTCTCCTAAGTCTTGTATTTTCTATTCAGCTCTGGTCTTTTCTCAAGAAAGCTTAAAATTCCTCTATCTCACTGAATGTCCATTTTTTTTCCCATGTAGGATTATATTCAATTCTGCTGGGGAGGTAATTCTTGGCTGTAATCCTAGCTCCTTTGCTCTCTGGAACATCATATTCCAAGCCCTCTAATCCTTTAATGTAGAAGCTGCTAAATCTTGTGTTATCCTGACTGCGGCTCCACAACACTTGAATTGTTTCTTTTTGGATGCTTGCCATATTTTCACCTTGACTCGGGAATTCTGGGATTTTGGTGTAACATTCTTTGTTGTTTTTCCTTTTAGGAGCTCTTTCAGGAGGTGATCGGTGGATTTTTTTGATTTGTATTATACTGATTCTAGAATATCAGCGCACTTTTCCTTCATAATTTCCTGAAAAATTATGTCTAGGCTCTTTTTTTTAATCATGGATTTTAGGAAGTCCACTAATTTTTTTTAAATTATCTCTCCTGGATCTATTTTCCAGGTAAATCGTTTTTCTAATGAGATATTTCAGATTGCCTTGTATTTTTTCATTCCTTTGATTTTGTTTTAGTGTTTCTTGAATTCTCATAAAGCCATTAGCTTCCATTTGCTCAATTTAATTTTTAGGGAATTATTTTCTTTGGTGAGCTTTTGTACCTTCTTTTTCCAATTGGCCAATTCCACTTTTTAAGGAGTTGGGGTTTTTTTTTTCAGTGAATTTTTATGCCTCTTTTTCCATTTGGTCAATTCTGCTTTTCAAGGCATTCTACTCGTTGGCTTTTTGTACCTTTTTTGCCATTTGCCCTAGTCTGTTTTTTAAGGTAATCATTTTCTTCATTATTTTTTGTGCCTCCTTTACCAAGCTGTTGACTTGTTTTTCATTATTTTCTTGCATCACTCTCATTTCTCTTCCCAATTTTTCCTTTACCTCTCTCACTTGATTTTCAAAATCCTTTTTGAGTTCTTCCATGGCCTAAGCCCAATTCTTATTTTTCTTGGAGGCTTTGGATGTAGGAGCTTTGACTTATCTTCTTCTGAATGTGTTTCAATCTTCCTTATCACCACAGTAACTTTCTATGGTCAGGATTTTTTTCTATTGTTTGCTTATTTTTCCACCCCTATTTCTTGTCTTTAAACTCTTTGCTAAAGTGGGGCTCTGCTTCAAGGGTAGAGGGCACACTGTCCCAAGGTTCCAGGATTTTATGCAGCTGTTTTCAGAAATACTTCTAGGGACCTGTAAGTTTTCACTTCTTCCAAAGCAGTATGATCTAAGGAGAGGTGTATTTACTTCTCTTCTGGATTATGCTCTGATCTGTAAGTGAACACAAGCACCGTTTTCTGTCCTGGAACTATGATGAGGGACCCAGCTCTACTGCGTCCACAAGCTCTGATGTACTAGTACTCCTTCTTGCCCTAGGACTGCCACCCAGGACTGTGACCCAGATCTGAGTATGGGCAAAGCAACTGAGTCCTGCCCTCGGTGCTAGTAAAGACACCCCTATAATCTCCTTCTGACCAGTTATTTGATGCCTTTACTCTTTGTAGGCTGAGAACTCCAGAAGAAGCTGCTGCTGATTCAATGGCTCCAAAAGCCTGCTCATGATTTGCTGTGGCCCAGTCTGAGCTGGCACAGCCTGTGCTAGACTGCGCTCCACTCTCACCCAGGTGTGAAGACTTTTTCTGCCAACCTTCTAAGTTGTCTTTGGGTGAAAGATTATTTCATTCTGTCCTTTTGTGGGTTCTGCCACTCCAGAAATTGTTTTATGGCATTATTTAAAGGTGTTCAGAGAGGTTTTGGGGACAGCTTAAGTGAGTCACTGCCTTTTCTCTCCCATCTTGGCTCTGTCCCCCTAGAGGCCTTTTCTTTAAGGGGAAGGAGAGAGGTCAAGGGTGTGTATATGTATGTGTGTGTGTATACAACACACATCAAGTGTCAGCCTAAGCAACATGTTTTTTTGTCTTTACACTAAGATGTTTTTCCCTTTAGAGTAAAGGTGTTTGTTTGTTTTCTTTTAACTTTAGTATTAGAGTCTGTCAGTTTCACTTTAAATTCTTCCTGAAAAGGCAGCTAAAGTTTTTAGGTAGAAGTCTTTCACTTTCACTTTTCACTTTTTCCACATCTCCTACAAAGAATGTTTTATAGATGAGGTTTTGAGACTTTCACTTTCATCCCAAGGGAGATCTAGATCATATTACTACTTGTCTATCTAACAGATGAGCTATTTAATAACTGTGTTGTTTAATAGGACAGAGCTGAGCTATACTGTTTTCTTCTACTCTGCCTCAGGGTCCAGAATTAAGAAACCACCTTTCCCCAAAGTTTTCCCAAATTACGTTCCAAATAAAAAACATCCCTCCCCTCCTCACATCTCACAAGCCACTCAATACGACTAATCCTATGCACTTAATCACATTATGATTTACATTACCATTGATCAATAACAGTTCTCTTCCCACTTACCCACAATGAATTGTAAACTTCTTGAGGGCAGAAACTAAGTTGTTTTGTGCAGTTAATAGGCAAAAAGCTGTTCAATCTGAGATCAAAGAAGCTCTGTCATGACTCAATTAACAGATAGTATGGCACAACAGAAAAGAATACTGGCTCTGAAGTCAGAGGCCTAGGTTCAAATCTTAATTTTGATGCCTACTACCTGTATGAATTCGGAGAAATCACCTAACTTCACCGGTTCTCACTTGGGACCAAATGAAATAGTTCCTAGGATCCCTTCCAGCTCTACACCTACAATTCTACATAAATTACATTAATTTTTTATGATAAATAATGGCCTTCATACTGTAAAAGCTTGGAAGCCACTAGTCTATCTGACAGAATTACTGTCTGACAGCAAATGAGATACATTTTTTTTTTTGTTTTTCTTTTTGGTAATGCAATCAGCGTTAAGTGACTTGCCCAAGGTCACACACAGCTGGTAGGTGTCAAGTGTCTGAGGTCACATTTGAACTCAGGTCCTCCTGACTCCAAGGCCAAAGCTTTATCCACTGCACCACCTAGCTGACCCTGAGATACATTTTTCTAACTAAATTTTACCTAGAATAATAGCAACACTATTTCATATTCTTGAGATAATGGAGCCACAGAAATGACACAGAGGAAAACAGCTGATATATATCTGCTTCTGTTTCATTATCTTAATGTGGATGACGGACAAGATGAGAGAGAGGATTAGAATTTCAAAATTTCTCTAATTCCATCTCAGAAAAGAATGGAGAAAGGTATATTTTTTTCCATCTCTTCTGTCATGACTTACTCTCTGGATTTAATCCAATAAACTGACTTCCCACTCTGGATTACGATTTTCATGACTGAAGGGAATACTCATACTGAGGAATCACCAATTCATAAAAATAAATTTACATGTTATACTTTTAATCTGAGTTTGGCTTTTTTCTGACATCTAATGGTATTCACCACAAACCAGAGGCTTGTCATTTCTACCTTAGACCCAAGGGGAGCAGCAAGGAAGAAAGAGCACCATAAAGCAGCAATAGTAGTTTTGTGTTATCTAGCTTGCCAGCTGAACTATCACTGAGGCACAGAAATGAACATGTCAGCAATATCTCTTCTCCCCCACAAAAAGTCAGCTACTCTATTTGCCCCCTCCTCCTCATACTATCTACACATAAATTCCTTTACTGATCATAAAAACTTCAGGTGGAGGTAGAAAAATTAATCACTAAACCTGGGATTCTTATAACAGAAGTGACCAGATTATCCCCTGTGGACCAAAGCATTATTACAAAGGTTCCATGAATCCATTTGAATCCAAGTATTATTTTAGCTTTATTTTGCTTCAGAATATGTAGTATAAATAATTGATACTGTGTCAATGGTTTCTATATTCAATTAAATCCAACAAACATCTATTAAGTGCCAGCTATGCCATTATGGACACAGTATTATTATCAATGCTTCATTTGTGCCTAATAGGAAAAAAATGCTTTGAAACTAATCTTCACATAGATCTTATTATTTTAAAATGTCCAGTGAAACCGTAAAAGATTTGATGTCTTTTTCTACAATATAACTATGAAAGTGGATTTGCTGTATTTGTTGCACCAAAATTTTTAAAAATGAATTAAATATGGAACCCAATCTGCTTGAAGCTTTAATCACTTCAATCAGATTTCTAATCTTCCCAAGCTGCAAAACAGCTCCAACAATCTTAAGTTACTGTACGATGCATAACCAAACACCCTGTAGACTAAAAAATATAACATGAAATATATATTATTTTTCAAATGTCTGTAGATGAAATTATGACCAATGAAATACAAATTAATTTAAAAGCATTACTAAGCTCATCTGGCTAAACATCTAAATAACCGAATACATTTGAGGTAGCAAAAGTACAGTGGAAAGAGTAGAACTCAGAATTATAGAACCTGAGTTCAAATGCTGGCCTTGCCACTCATTGTCTGTACAACCCTGGGCAAATCATTTAATTTCTCTGGGTCTCAGTTTCCTCATCTGTAAAATGAAGGAGTCTGGATTATATGACTTGTAATGTTTCTTTCAACGAAAAATCTATAATCTTATGATGATAAGCTTGTTTAAAAATTTTTTTTATGTCATGCAGTAGAAAGAATACTGGACTTTAAATCAGAACATGCAGCTTCAAGCATCAACTCTTCCACTTATTTTCAGAATGATCCTGAGCAAACCATTTCACATCACTGGACTTCAGTTCCCTTATCTGTAAAATTACAGGGATTGGAGTAAATGAAATCTAAGGTTTATTTCAGCTGTATTCTGCATTACCATTATTTAAATGCTCATGTAAAACAAGTAAAGATATATCTTTAGCAGAATTCTGAAAGACTATAGTGAACAATAAATCAAATATTAAAATCACAATAGATTTTAAATAAATGACAAACGTATAAGTAAACACAATGAAAGTAACTGATAAAATTTCTCAAAAGAATATAAAATATAAACAAAATACTTAATTTAATAAATCAAAATAAACAGAATAGCTAGAACACCCAGTCAAAGTACCAAAAGACCATCCTGTCTTTTTTTTTTTTAATGCAATTAGGGTTAAGTGACTTGCCCAGGGTCACACTGCTACTGTTGCGTGTTTGGTCTGAGGCCAAACTTGAACTCAGGTTCTCCTGCCTTCAGGGCCGGTGCTCTATCCACTGCGTCACCTAGCTGCTCCAAAAAGACCATCCTGTCTTAACAAATCATCTTGGGACAAAACCTTGATTCAGGTTCAATACACATTTATGAGGTACCTGTTTTTCAATGCGTTATGCTAGGTATTGGGTATATAGAAATCAGGAAAAAAATAGTCCCTGCACTCACAATGTTTAAGCAGCTGAATAAATGCAATATAATTTCAAGGAGAAAGCAGTAACATCTATGGGGATCAGGAAAAGTTTCCTGATTTTGTTAGACAGAACAAGAAAATATCACTATTTTAAAGAAAATGTGAACAATGATATGTAAGATGATATCATAAATTACTTGGTCTGGAAACTTAGTTTTTAAGACCAAAGATTGTCTGATCTGTTCCTCCTAGTCAATCCTGAACCCAGTTGATTATTCAAGATATATATGCTCATAGGTCAGTTCTATAAGCTGTCCATACAACTGTACTACACAGTCTAAACAATGGGTATTCTTCATCCACTTAGTTTTTCAATTGTGGATAGTTGGGTTGAATTCCAGTTACTATGGATCTCATTCAGAGGCTCTTCAGTGTTTTAGATCTTAGAAACAATCAGCATAAGAGTACCCACCTAAAGTAGCGCCTGAAGGACCTCAAAATCAATACTGAATCCTTTTTTTTGGTGTCTGCACTTAACAACCTTCCCAACAGTGACATGCCTGACTTAATCTTTACATTTTTGGGGCTTCAGAATACATCTGAGGAGAGACTATACTAGATGGCTTCTAAGGTCCATTCCAGCTATAAATGTTAAGATGCCATGATCTTTACTGTTCCTGGGCTTCAAGACTGGAATTCCCTCCCTGTAATTGCCTTGACGCTGCCTCAACAATCCCACCTTGCCCTGCCTTAGCAGCCACCATCAGCTCAAGCTTCATACTGTCTCCATGCTTCTCTCCTGAATTGTTGCTGCCATCTACTGGAACATTCCTCTGCTACTAGGGCTTCTTTCCTAGAAGACAGGAGAAGGGAGGATGACTGGGCCAATATTTTGTGAGATTTCAGTGGCCATCAAGCTTTGGGAGCTAATGAATATATTTTCAGCTCTTTTATTAGATCCATAATTACACAAAGACACAGAAAGGCCCCTCAGGGAGTTTTTAAGGCCTTTCCTACTAGCTTCCTTCTAGCTTTCTTTCTAGCTCAGTCAAGATAAACAAAATTCCTTTCATCTCTATTACAAAGTGAAGGCTCCATACCCCTCATGCAGTCCAAAATTTTGAAATGTGGATAAGCATATGAACCGTTTTTCATATGGACTTCCAACTCCTTTCGTGTCTTTGGTAGCTACAATCAGACATATTACCTAAAAACTTTTTAGAAACTTCGAGAGAAACTAGAGGCAAGAGTGAGAAAACTGTCCTGTATTGTTGTCTCATCAAGGCCAAAGATCTTTGTCGCTGTTCCACTCTATGGAGTCTATATGAACAAACATGGAAAAGAAACAGAGAGGACAGGGACATATTAAGATCCTGACATTCATGCCACTGCAGAGAGATGCACAGGGAAAAACAGACTCAACAAAGTTTCAACATCAGCTTCAATCCAAACGTATTAAGGTCTGACCTATGAAAGCTCAACCCTCAGGAACATGTCCAGCTAAATCTCCCTATGGGCTGTGGAGTATCTGTAGGTATTCTAAGATTATTTCCAGTCTCTTTATTCTATTGTGAAAAAAAAGTTCACAATTAGGTTCTAAGCCAGAAGTAAGCATGCATACAAAAAGTCCTAGTTATTTAATTGCACTCTTTACCACCTAAATACCCTCAGAGTAAGGAGGTTAATAACTACTGTAAGCCTTCAGATGGGGTAAGCACCAATGGATCAATCTCCCCATGCACAGTGTATAGGACTGGACTTGGAGTAAGGCCTGAGTTCAAAACCTACCCTAAACACTAATCATGTGTGACCCTGGGCAAGTCATTTAATGTCTCTCAATCTCAGTTTCCACATTTATAAAATGGGATAATTATAGTCTCTACCTCACAGGATTGCTAGAATCAAACAAGATAATACATGTAAAGTGGTTCACAAACCTTTAAGTGCTACATCAAAGCTAGCTGCTTATTATTATTACTTTTGTTATTGTTAAAGTTATCATTATTGTTGTTGTTGTTATTGTTATATTCCTGTTTGTCTTTTCTTTCGCCTCAGGTGAAGAAGTATTGGAAATGGAACAGACTAAGGTGACCCTGTGAGCTCTGGAAGGTAAAGAGAACTCCAACGATCCAAAAAACAGAGTCTAAGCCAGAGTTAGTGAGCAGCTGAGCCTGGTGAGAAGCACAGCCTCAAGAAATCTACTTGACCCAAACCAGTGGTGGACTGTCACCGAGAAGTGAGGTTGAGGAAGGGGTAGGAGGTGGTGGTGACATCCCCACAAATTTCAGTCCATTATCCCCAGAAATCAATTTGGTTTAAGTGAGTGTGTTCTGAGTTGGGGAGATTCTATTCTTGCTCTATCTTCTTAGCAAAGTATCTCTTTGTAAAGCTAATTGATGATAATTAGTTAAATGATATTGAGGTGCTAATCAATGGGTCAATCAACACATAGAAGAAGACTGAACTGTTAACTGACAAATACCAAAAAGCCATTAGCATTAGCAAAATATCTCCAAATCCTTAGAATACTTTGAGGGAAAAAAAGTAGGCTTAGTGTGGAAACCCAAATTGCCAATGAGAATAGAAATTAGATAAAGACCCCTAGAACTTATAAAGGTTACACATAGAAATAGAAAGAATTTCTAAACTAAAATATATTTTCCTTAGTGTTTCATCATCATAGACCATTTTACTCCTAACACTTCTGTCTGGGGAAAGGATCATACTGTTGAACTGTAACATCCTGGTTTTGTTTTTTTTAATGTGGATAGTTTTTTAAAGCATTTAAGCAACTTCTGCAGATCAAAATGCCTCAGAACACTAGACCTAACGATCAAACATGCATATGTGGGTTTTTTTCATATTTAAAAGTCACACTAACCTAGAATACGATTTTATTAGAGCTCACAATTTAGAAAGGATTGCATCTCATCAGCATATTAAAGATATTTAAACTATCCACAAACAATGGAATCAATTTTCAACTTTTCAACTCAGTGTAACAAATGCCTGAGTACTTTGTCTTTCTTAAAAGTATGTTAAACTATTTCAATATTTCAGACAATCTATGAACAATATCACTGACAGGTTGTGAATAAATGCTGATTACTAAATATCCAAGACTTCTAATTATTTTATAAACAAGTAAAAAACTATTATTACATTTTTTAAAAATTTAGATTTTGTTGGTTCTTATATAATATACAAATTTAAGATGCTATTACCAACAGGCTGGCCACCAGGTAATAAATTTTTATTTTATCCCAGTACCTCATGAAGTAGACAAAAACACAAAATAGCCTACAATCCTGTATAGCCCCCTACCCTAGAGGGATAGGATGGTGAAAAAAGAAGCCAAAGAGTGCTTAATCACACTAATAATTAACAATAAATAACAGGCCAAAAGTACATATTTTTTGCTACAAATACGAATTTAAATATTGAAATTCTTAATTTGAGATTTTTGCCCAACAGCCAGTAAGTTCACATAGAAGATAAAAAGAATCACTTTCATATCACCAATATCTCTGTAAATGAAACCAAAACATATAAGAAACTAAATATAAATGGAAGAATAGTTCTAGGATTTTACTGAGAAAGGCAAATAAAGGAATTGATTTTATCATATGTCCCCGTATACTAAGAAACAGCATTTCATAAAACATTTAATCATCTTGCAGTGTTCATAATCAGGTATGATAAAAGAGACAAGTAGATAGAGTAGTGGACTTGGAGTTAGGAAGACCTGAGTTCAAATACCAACTGAGACACTAACCAGCTTATGCAACCCTAGGCAAGTAAAAGACTCAACCTCTCAGCTTCAGTTTCCTTAGCTCTAAAATGAGGGTAATAATGGCACCTACCTTACAGAGTTATTATGAGGATTACATGAAGTAACATGAAAAGCATTTTACAAAACTTAAAGTACTCTCTTAAAGTATTTAAAGTGGGTCAGTTTAGCAATAACAGTAGTACAGGCACACTTCAGAGATATTGCAAGTTCAGTTCCATACCACCACAAGAAAGTAAATATTGCAATTAAATCAAGTCCCATGAATTTTGTTTCCTAATGCATATAAAAGTTATGTTTACACTGAAATGTCTATCAAATGTGCAAGAGTATTATGTAAAAAATGTACATACCTTAATTTAAAAAATACCTTATTGCTAAAAAATGCTAATCATTATCTGATTCTTCAGTAAATCTTAATCTCTTTGATGGTAAAGGGTCTTGACTCAATGGTGATGGCTGCTGACTGATCAGGGTAGTAGTGGTTACTGAAAGTTGAGATGGCTGTGACAATTTCTTAAAGTAAGACAACAATGAAATCTCCTTCATCAACTGACTCTTTCTTCCACTTGAACACTTCACATTGCAGCATTATTAACTGGCCTAATTTCAATACTGCCGGACACAGTGAATAGGGAGGTCAGAGAAGAGGGAAAGAGACAGGGTTGGTTGGTGGAGCAGTCAGAACAAACACATTTATCAACTAAGTTTGCCATCTTCTATGGGTGTAGTTCACCCCAAAACAATGACAGTAGTAAAACAAACAATGACAGTAGTAAAACAATGACAGTAGTAACATCAAAGATTACTGATCAGAGATCATCGTAACAGATACAGTAATTTTAAGCGTTGGAGAATTACCAAAATGTGACACACAGATAAAATGTGAAGTACATGCTATTAGAAAAATGGTGCCAACAGATTTGCTCAATGCAGGGTTACCAGAAACCTTCCATTTGTTACCAAAAAAAAAATCTGCAAAATGCAATATTTGCAAAGCACTATAAAGCAAGGTATGACTGTGGTGACATAAGTAAATAAACCTCAGGAAGAGAGTTATACCTTAATGAACCAACATTTCTTGCAAAGAACCTGACAAGATGCCACAAACCAAGTCATGATGTATTTCAATACTGTGTGACTTCAATGAAAAACGTTTAAGTGGGGATGATGCAAAAACTATGTTGGAAATTAGGAATTCAGAATCAAGAAAAGAAAAAGGCTAAAGAATTTTAAATTACTGAAATTCACTCCTCTATATTATTACTTTCTTCAAGATGGTAATAAATAAGTCAAACAAATTTGTTTTTTAATTTTAAAATAATGAAACTGCCCAGGTCTTAACGGAGAAAGTGATTGGTTACAAATACAGATGCAACAGTCATTTCTGAGTCAACGGTCTGTACGACTAAACTGTGGGCTGGTTAAAGAAAAAAGGTAAAAGCAAACACCACCTTACAAAAAAGCATAAATAAAGATGGGGAACTACATGTGATTTATTACAGAAATTCTAACCCAAACTGTTTAAGCAATTTCAAAATTGTTTCTGGTTATCACTATTTAGTAGAGAAATTAAACTGATAGCAGAGAGATGCATAAAGAATGCAGAAACTAACCATTAACACAATTTCCATTCCAACCAGATTCACGTGTAGGGCACCACACTAATTTTCAAATCAAAGTAAAGGGTGACAAAAACTACAAGGAATACAATTTCACATAAAGGATAGGGACAAGAATTGGACTTGTGATTTCATTAGTATACGGAATTACCAAATGAGCAAATTCCCTCTACCAGTGCAGGTCAACATCTTCTCTCCAACTTCTGGTCTTAGAGAGTTGCCTAGAGCAACATACCCAGTATGTGTCAGATGCAGGATTTGAATACCAGTCTCTGGGACACCAAGGCAGACCTCTCCATGTACTATGCAACAATGCCTCTCTTGTTATGCCTCTTATCAATTCAGATAGCAAGAAAAAACAACCACTAAGGAGACAACATCATTTCAATGAGCTTGGCTAGAGATTTAACAGAGATAGGTCATCCAAAGAGTATCTGTAGGTGAACCTTGGAGAAAAACAGATGGGAAAAACAACAAATGCCCTGATGGTATCCTACTTCCTCTATTTTATTCTCTTTTCCCTGATGACAATAGCGAACTACTACACTCACATTCTACCATAACAGTATCTCATACAATGTGTAAGGAAATGGTAATGGAACTGTAAAGAGTGGAAAGACCTAGCCAAATACATTAAGGAGAAATTTCTGCTAGCAGTGACAAAATTTCAAAGGTTCTCAGGGATTTATTAAAAGTTAATATGTTGAATTAAAGATTTTGAAACCAGATTTTTGTCTAAGCCTGGGATGTTTTGCCATTGTCGAATATGTCAAACAGAGGTGTGATGTGACTGACAGAAGGCTGAGTATCCTGCTCCATACCTGCATAAGGCCATTTACTGAATTGGTGTCAGAGCTGCTTCAGGGAGAGACATGTTTCCAGAGCACTTCTTCAGAGACATGGAGAGAGAGATATGTATGGGAAGCTGGCTCCTCTACACATCCCCCATTTCTAGCTTGCCTCTCTAGAGAATTCTGAAACAGAACTTTCCCACTGGTTAGACTGGGCTCTCTCTCCCTGTGTGAGCTGAGATATTATCTCATTTCCTGTCTGACAGTTCATTCACTGTTGCATATTTTTATTATATTCTAATATGTAGAACTCTGCTAACTTTTGTGTTATTTCGCTTAGATAAATGGGTTTACTCCCTCTTTGTGATGACTTTCTTGTGTAATTATCATTTGACAGAAAGGTGCTAAGCTAGGGATTGTAAGCTGCATATTACTCTGCACTGAAGAACAACCATAGAAGCAGCATGCCTATGAAATCAAACTAGTAGCACTTGACCAGAGCTATTTCAGGAGAACAGACATATAGTTCTAGCCCAGTATCCCTCTTGGAGACTGGAGAAAAGAGTTCCCAGTCTCATTAATGCTTCTGGAGCCAGGATGCCCCTCTTGCCCTCAAGTAGTATGCATACACAGCTTTCCTCTCCACAGAAAACGTGGGAGTAATCCAAGAATGAGGTTTGTTAGGGCAAGATCAGTAAAAGGATAAAGAGGAAAAAGACTCAATAGGACAGGATAGATTTGAGCTGGTTCACTAAAGGGTCTAGATGGAGAATATGGATAGTGCAGGGGTGATAGCCTAGGATTGGCCTATGAGGGGCTGAGGGAGTGGAAGTCATGTGTAAACAAAGAACTGAGTTTGGTAAGGGAAGGCAAAAGGAGAGGTGGAAATACTAGTAGACTGAACAGATAAAGGGAATTTCAGAGTTCAGATGATGTAAGTGGTGCATCTGTGGCTGATGGCAAGATCAAGGACATGAACGTCTTTGTGTGTGGCTGAGTGGGGCTGGAGGAGTAAACTGAGGAAGTGGGAAATTACGGTGTTTGAAGAAGTATCAATATGTATGCTAAAATTCCCTCCCAGGAGGGCAGGAGTTAGGGAGGAAAGATTGCAATCTAGGTACTGAACCCTGAGGAAGGAAGAAAAGTGTCCTGGAGGCTTGTAGACAAAGGCTACTAGGATTTTGATTGAATGGTAGATATGGATTTTATGGACCTCAAAAGGAGATGTTTCTCAGTAATGGTAGGAGGAGAACTTGGACATGGAGATAGGGAACAAGGGTATTCCAACTCCCCTTCCTCAAGCAGTGAGTTGGGGGGAATAAGTGAAAGTGCAGCTGCCCCAGGGTATTATCAGGAGAGAGCCATGCCTCAGTGAGGGCCAGAAGAAAATGAAAAGATTTAAGCTTAAAGCAAGTCTGTTGCCTGTGGAGCAGCCACTCCTGAAGACACAATGGAAGAAATTGGTAGCTCTTAGTTGGGCCATGGAGGGAAAGGAGTTTGAGGTGAGTGGGAAAAAGAAATGAGGCAACAGGAGATGGAGAATGGGGTTTGAATGCTAACCTAGAGAGGTTCAGAATCAGTGGGATAGAGAGGGTATGATCAGGAGGAGTTTGTCAATAATTAAGCGAAATTTTTAGAAAGATTTTCAATGTCAATAGCATTCTTGATCTCAGGGTAGAGTCTTTTAAGTTCAGATCAGACAACAAGAACTTGGAGCACTAGTACTGATAGTCTCCAAGCCAAGAGACAAGGCTAAGAACTTGATGGAATGGCATCTTCTCCCCTTACCTCAGGTGTAGGACGCTGGCATGTTAGTATGACGCTTCTGCTCTTCACACAGGAGGCTGGAGAGCAGACAGGAAACAAGAACATCTGAGATGGAATGGCTAGAATGGCACCCACTCTGTTCACCATAGCCACAGTACTAAAATATTTCTTTTCTTCCAATGGAGGCCAGGGACCATGCAGGAGTACAGGTACAAGATGACAACATGGAATGGTAAGGCTCCCCTCCCCTCTTCTCTCCTTTCCTCTTCCCTCTGGGGGATGGAGATCAGGCAGGAGATATGCAGAACACAACAGTAAGGCACCATCACCTCTTCTTCCCACTTCCAGAGGAGGCTGGAGACCAGGCAAGGTAGGGCAGTGTAGAATGATAAGGTCCCTCCACTCTCTTCCCTCTTGTCCCTTTATCATGGATTCAAAGCCCTTCACCCATCTTAGTTACCTTCCTAGATACTCTCCAGCTTATCAACAAATTTTCTTAAACCATGGTGCCCAAAACTAAACATAATATTCCAATTAGGTATGTTAGGAACGGAGTTTGGAGGGGTTATTGCCTCTTTCTTCCTGAAGGTACTCTTCTTAGTGCAGTGCACTACTCTTAATATAGCCCAAGATCAAATTAGCTTTTCTGTCTACCACATCACACTGCTAACTCATATTGAGCTTGCAGTCCAATAAAAAACTTACATCCTTTAAAAAAAAGAGATGTTGTCTATTCATGAATCTCCTCTCTTTCCCTTGAAGTTGATTTGTTTTACCCAATTTGTTACACCCATTTGTCGTACTCAAATGTAAGACTTTAAACATTTAATCCTGCTGAATTTCATCTTATTAGATTCAGTCCAATGCAACTATCAAGATGTTTTTGGTCTGTTATACACTGTATTAGATATCCCTCCTACTTTGGTGTCATCTTCAAATTTATGAGCATACCATATGTCTTTAGTCAAGCCATTAATAAAACTGTCATGTACAGGATCATGCACAGATCCTTGAAATACTCCATTAGAGGACTTGATATTGAATTCCACTGATACTGAACCATTAACAGCTATTCTTTGGGAATGGCAATCCAACCAATTCTGAAGCTAATTATAGCACTGTCTAACACATATCTCTCCATTCTTTTCTACATATCTCTCCATTTTTTTCTACAACAATATAAGGAGCAAGACAATAGTCAATAAACATTAAGCATCTATTCTGTACCACACACATGCTAAGTACTAGATACTTTATCAAAAGCTTTACTAAATAAAATCAGGATACACTTTAGCCATAGCATTTCCCTACTATAGTTTAGAATCTTGTTTAAAAAAAGGACATGAAGTTAGTCTAGGCAGCTAGGTGGTCCAATGGATAGAGCACTGAGCTTAGAATCAGGAATACCTGAGTTCAAATCCTGACTCAGACACTGCTTGTACAAATCATGTAACTTTTTTCAGCTTCAGTTTCCTTATCTACAAAATTAAAGGATTAGAGGGGATCTCATATAAGGTCCTCCTCCAATTCTAATCTGTGATCCTAAAACTTGTTTTGAGTGAAGACATGGGTCTTTGTAATCACTGCTTCCTTTTCTAGATATATCAGACATAACTTTAGTTATCTGTTCTAGAATTTTGCCAGGAATCAGTCAAGATCACTGACTTATGGGCTGCAGATTCTATTTTCTTTCTTTTTTTGAGAATTGGGGCATTTAAATACCTCAAATTTTAGTATGCCAAACAGGAAAATTTTAAGGAAAAGTCAAGTTTCACATAATATAGTTTTGAGTTTCTGACACTAACAATGTAACTTTCTATCTATATAGGGCTCTTTAAGAATAAACATTGCAAATAGTTCTTTTTTTTCCCCAGTTTATCTTTTTCAATAAAGGTGATAGGTTGGGAATGTGAGGGGTTAAGCTTTTTTCCCCCAGCTTCAAAATTTCCTGAAATTTCAATAAACTATAATCAGTTTGTCCTTTAGCCTTGTTCCATATTAATTTCCTACACGAGATCACCCCTGCTAGGTACTTTTAATCCATTTTTTCTCCTGATTCAGTGACCATAACCAGAAAAAAAATCCGAGAACCATGTTCTCTTGGTATACTAAAAACTTCACTTAATTTCTATACTGTTTTCTTCCTATTATTTAGCAATCTTCTAATTCGTCTCTTGTTGAGTCATTAGCACATTTTCACAATGGCTATTTCAGGCCTTTTCTGTCTTCAATCCCACTACCAGATCTCAATCTCAGATGAGAATTTCATCTCATACTTTACTGAGGAGACAGAAATAATTGTGAGTTCCCTCAACTTTCTCTCTACTTCAAAATCTTTCTATATCCACACATTCTCACTTTCCATTGGTCTTTGAAATAATAGCGCTCCTCCTTTCTAATGCTAACTTCGTAGCTGTTCTTAAACCTCCAATTCATTCTCCTGTCCCTGTCTCATTTCTTCAATGATTTTTTTTTTCCAGCATTTTCAACATCTCCCATTCCACTAATGTCTTCCCCTCTCTGCCTTCTCTACCTTGAAAGTCCTTCACTGGACTGTGATGGCTCCCTTCAGCCACAGAGCTATTTCTAGCTTTCCTTTCACTGCCAAATATTTTGAACAAATGGTCTACACCTGCTGTTTCAATCTTTTCATACCCACTGTATTCTTATGACCTCACATTCTGGCTTCTATTCCTACTACTCTACTGAAACTGCATGTTAGAAGGTCAAGAATAATACTCTACTTGAAACATGAGTGAACTTTTCTAAGACTTCATTTCTAAGACCTATTTAGTTCACTTCCTTAATTTGACAAACAAAAATCACAGATTTAGAGACCTTATATGTCATCAAATCTAACCTCCATATTTTACAACTAAGGAAATTGAGACCCTGAGAGGTGATATAACTTGTGATTTGTATTTGTGATTCCTGTTAATATAATATACAAATTTTTATATGTTTACATATAATACATATTTATATGTAATTTTATATGTGTTTATAATTATATAAACAACTTTATTTAAATTACCAGATAAAAGAACACTGTCCAAATTCAGGGTGTCCCAAAGTTGTAGTTTTAGTTTTTGTTTTTGGCAAAGCAATCAGGGTTAAGTGACTTGCCCAGGATCACACAACTAGTTAAGTTTCAAGTGTGTGCGGCTGGATTTGAACTCAGGTCTTACTGACTCCAAAGCCAGAGCTCTATCCACTGCGCCATCTAGCTGCCCCTTGTACTTCAGTTTTAAATTACTAATGTGTGTACATATATATAAAGACATATGCAACTTTTATTTTCTATGTTTTTTCTTCTTTTCCCTAAAGATCAAATGTGAAGAGAGTCAAGATAAAAACAATGAGAAGTAGCTTTTCAGTTAGTTAACTACTCCCTAACACATTTAACTCATGCTATATAAGATGAAAAGTGGTCTCTGCTTTGGTCAACCTAACAGTTCAGAGATTGGCCTTTGGTCCACACGTCCTTACTCCTTTAGCTAAGAGACTCTTGTTCTAAGGAAGAATGATAAAATGTGTCTATTACTGACTTTATAATTACATTTTCAACTTGGTTGAATTATTCATGATTTTAAATCAAAAATAATAAATTTAAGAGTGATTTTAAAATTATCTTTTTCTATTATCTTTCCATTCTCACAGAAAGCTAAAGATTATTTGTAGTTCAATCCAAATACAAATAATATATCAACTGTATCAATGTGTTCATGTAAATATCTGCCTATAAAATATGTTTTTACTTTGGTTATTTTGATAAAACTTGGCTAAGCAGACAAAAAATGCAACCGTATGGACTGATAGGGAATTTTATCTGTAGATTAATAATTTTTATACCAAGTTTCAGTCTAATTATGCTTGAAATTGCCAAATCATAAACACTATAAAATCTGAATTTTGTAATGGAAATGTTGACATGCTAAATTATGGTTAGTACTCCCCAAACAACTAATATGTATTTGGAAGCCATTACCACTTAGAATTAGAATTTTACTTTTTTGGCAGCCAGTAACAATTTAAAACATGTGGTAAAGTTAGGTATATTTAAAATAATTTTAATATCAGTTTTCTGGACAAGTGAAAAAGCTTACTGCATAACCTCATAGTGGGAAGCCTCTGGTGTTATTCTCATCCAATCAAATATAGGTCCATCTTCAAATCCTACTCTAGAGATTTTGATACAAAGCATAAAAGGAAAAGTGATACCTTGATTAACAAAGCCACTAGGAATAAAACACCTTTAGAATAATACCAGCATTGAAAAGCAAATTTTAAAAGTTTAATTTGTATAAAGTGGGTAATTGAGCACTGAGAGAGTTGGTCACCCCCTTACAGGTTATTTCAGGTCAATACAAAATTATTTTTCCATTTGATTTTAATTCATTTTGAAGGATCTAAAGCTTTGTCTTGCGAAATCCTACGTAGCTCATTATAGTATAAACACCTGTAATGTCAATGTTCTCATGTCTTTGCCACCAAGTCTATGTATTTATGTATATATATATGTATATATATAGACACACATATACACATATACATGAATGCATATATATCTTAGATACACTCACACTTCTTTCTATATGTATATACTATATGTTTGTTTCCATAAATACCGAGTTATACTTAGCTCTATGCCAACCCAACACACAAAGTGAACCAGGTAATGATAACTCCAAGAGTTTGAGGCCAGGTCTGAACTCAGCTGAAGCTTAAAAACTTTGGAAAAAAAATTAGAAGACAGGACTCGTTGGAAAAGATTCTTATGTTGGAAAAGACTAAAAGGCAAAAGAAAGAGACAGAAGAGGATGAGATGGATAGATAATATCATGGAAGCAACAAACATGAGCTTGGACAGACTTAAGGAGATAGTAGAGGACAGAAGGGCCTAGCATGCTATGGTACATGGGCCATGAAGAGGTGGACAGGTTTAAACAACAAAATCTATAAGTGTTTGCAACATGAGTCTTTAATGTCAAATTCCTGTGTGCATTTTAGAATATAATTTAATAATTTGACTCATACATACCTCTCAGACATGTCTAAAGCCAGGTATCTAAATAAGCTAAAGTGAGCTTCTGATTATCAAATCTCATTGACTGCTATTTTAGTGTGAAAATGGTTTAGTCTTGAAGACATAGAACCCATCTGCAGAAGAATCAACCAATCAATCCAACAACGAGTGAGCAAATGTCCCTTTGGAACCTTGCCCTCAACTAGCTGGGGCCTCCTGAGTACTACTAATTTCATTCATTGCACCTGGACTTTATGAAATTCAAACAAGAGAGGTATAAAGTTCTTATGCAAAACATATATGTAATGTAATAGTGATAGATTACATATTATGTAGGTCAGGTTGATCATAAGAGTTCCTTTTCAATTTACTGAGCTCCTTACTGAGCTTAATAATGTGAGCTTTTTTTTCTGAAGGCATTTAAGGGGCCCCTCCCTATAAAGCATGTCCATTTGACATCTCATCGAGCTCACAGACTATGACTGGAGATGCCTCTAAGAGAATTGGCTGGGGATGATGAAGCCAAACAATCTTTTGTCAGAGGAGCCATCCCTCTCCGTATTCTTTAAAAGATATGGTATTAGCAGACAGATGTTTTATGTGGTCTTTCTCTGCTCAAAAGATGGCAGCACCCAAGACACTACACACATGTATTTGTTCATTCAGCTCAAGGCTATGGATAATCAGAAAATCCCGTCTTATGGTCTGAGAGAGAATGGGCCAGAACTTCTCTCCCTCCTTCACCCTCCTTATGTGGAGAAGAGGGCAGTTTCAATTTCCTTGCAGCATAATTCTAGAATCTGTCTCTCACTCTACACTATAACACATCTTTACCATTATACAGCTGACTGCAAGATGTAGGGAATACAGGATCCCACTGTACTCATTAGTTGATAATGAACACACATTTGATTTCGTACAGCAAAACTTTTCCTTAAAGGGTCTCCAGTAAGACATCTCCCACAATTGTCAAAATTGGACAAGATTTCTTGAAAAATAGGAAAAAATTTTGTTTGACCTTGTGATTATTAATATCAGGTATAACATAAAACAAGAAAATACATGTTCACCAATAGTGCTTGCCACCCACAGTAATGAATTGCTGGTGGAACTGTAAATTAGTACAACCATTCTGCAATGCAGTTTTAGAATTATGCACATGAAGTGGCTAAAATGTCTATCCCAAATGACCTATAAATATTTCACTGTTAGATACGTATCACAAAAAGATTATTGATATGGGCCATCTAGGTGACACAATGGATAGAGCACCAACCCTGAAGTCAGGAGGACCTGAGTTCAAACAAGGCCTCAGACACTTAACATTTACTAGCTGTGTGACTCTGGGCAAGTTACTTAACCCCACTGCCTACCCAAAAAAAAAAACGCCTTATTGATAAGTATTGATAAAAAGACTCAATAGTCAACAAAATATTTATAGCATTACTTTTCATGGCAGTTAGGAATTAGAATATGCCTCAAGAAATTGTGGTACATGAATATAATAAAATATTACTGTGCTAGAAGAAACAACAAAAGTGATGAATGCAGAAAAAGGCAAGACTTCCAAGCACTGATTCAAAATGATAAAAACAGAGCCAAGAAAATAAAATATATGACTAAAATTATGTAAATGGACTCCTGAGGGGCGGAGCCAAGATGGAAGAGTGAAAGCAGTGACTTGCTTGAGCTCTCCCCCAAACCCCTCCAAATACCCGTAAAAAAATGGCTCTAAACAAATTCTAAAGCAGCAGAACCCACAAAAAGAGTAAAATAAATTTTCAACCCAAGACAGCCTGGGTGGTTGATCGGAAAGGTATATCGCGCTGGGTGATGAGAGGAGCGCAGTTCAGTGTGAGCACGCAGGCCACAGCGAACCTGGAGCAAGCCTCAGAGGAATGAATCACAGGCAGCTGTGGCAATTTCCAGACTCCTCAATCCACAAACGTCAAAGACAACTTAGAAGGTCAGAGGGAAAACTCTGTTTTTTCTGTGAGAGAAGAGCTAGGTCAGAGCCAGTTCCAGAGACAAGAGCGCAGAGCTCAGGCGCCAGGGAGGTGGCTGCATCCTGAGCTTCAGGCCCACTGACTAAGGGGGAATCAAGTGGCTGGTCAGATGGGGACTGCAGGGATCTCTTTCCTGGTGCTGAGGCAGGAATCTCTTGCTTTGCCCATGCTTGGATCTGGGTCACAGTTCTGGGTGGAGGTCCTGGGGTGAGGAGGAGCGCTCGTCCAGTGGAGCTTGTAGTGGCTGTACAGTTCCAAGAGGGAAAAAACTACTTGTGGCCAGTCACTCAAAGACCAGAGCACAGGCGAGGAAAAGAGTAAACACCTCGACCCTTATCATACCACCTTAGAAGAACTGAAAATTTACAGGTCCCTACAAGGATCTCTGAAAACAACTGTACAGACCCCTGAAGCTTGGGACAATACATTCTCCACACTGGAAGCAGACTTTTACCTTAACAAAGAGTTTAAAACTCAAGTAGTTGGCTGGGATCATAAGCAAACCTCACAAAAAGAGTCAGACTATATTATCTTACTTTGGTGACAAAGAAGATCAAAACATACAACCAGAAGAAGACAACAAAGTCAAAGCTCTCATATCCAAAGCCTCCAAGACAAATATGAATCAGTCCCAGGTCTTGGAAGAACTCAAAAGGGATTCTGAGAAGCAAGTAAGAGAAGCAGAGGAAAAACTGGGAAGAGAAATGAAAGTGATGTAAGAAAATCATGAAACACAAGTCAACAGCTTGCTAAAGGAGACCCAAAAAAATAATGAAGAAAATAACACTTTAAAAAATAGCCTAACCCAAATGGCAAAAGATGTCCAAAAAGCCAATGAGTAGAAGAATGCCCTAAAAAGAAAAATTGGCCAAATGGAAAAGGAAATCCAAAAGATTACTGAAGAAAATACTTCCTTAAAAATTAGAATAGAGCAATTGGAAGATAGTGACTTTATGAGAAATCACAACACAGTAGAACAAATCCAAAAGAATGAAAAATTAGAAAACAATGTGAAATATCTCATTGGAAAAACAACTGACCTGGAAAATAGATCCAGGAGAAGAATTTAAAAATTATTGGACTATCTGAAAGCCATGATCAAAAAAAAGCCTAGACATCATCTTTCAAGAAATTATCAAGGAAAACTGCCCTGATATTTTAGAACCAGAGGCAAAATAGAAATTGAAAGAATCCACCATCTCCCCTGAAAGAGATCCCCAAAGGAAAACTCCTAGGAATATTGTAGCCAAATTCCAGAGTTCCCAGGTCAAGAAAATATTGCAAGCAGCCAGAAAGAAACAATTCAAGTACTGTGGAAACACAATCAGGATAACACAAGATTTAGCAGCTTCTACATTAAGGGATCACAGGGCATGGAATATAATATTCCAGAGGAGAAAGGAGATAAGATTACAACCAAGAATCACCTACCCAGTAAAACTGAATATAATCCTTCAGGGGAAAAAAGGTCATTCAAGTGAAACAGAGGACTTTCAAGCATTCCTGATGAAAAGACCAGAGCTGAATAGACAATTTGACTTTGAAATGTCAGACTCAAATGGAACATGAAGAGGTAAACAAGAAAGAGAAATCATAAGACACTTATTAAGACTGAACTGTTCGCATTCCTGCATGGAAAGATGATATTTATAACTCATGAGACCTTTGTCAGGATTAGGGTAGTGGGAGGGGAAAAATTATATGGATAGATAGATAGACAGACAGACAGACAGACAGACAGATAGATAGATAGACAGATAGATAGATAGATAGAGGGCACAGGGTGAGTTGAAGATGAAGGGGTGATACCTGGAGAATAAAATTAAGGAGTGAGAGAGGATTATACTATGAGAAGGAGAAAGGGAGAGGTAGAACAGGGTACATTATCTCGCACAAAACAGACAAGAAAAGATTCTTACAGTAGTGGGGAAACAGGGGAAGGTAGAAGGAAATGAGGGAATCTTATTCTCATAGGATTTGGCTTAAGGAAGGAATAACATACACATTCAATTGGGTATGGAAATCTGTTTTACCCTACAGGAAAATAGGGGAGGAAGGGGACAAGAGAGCAAGGGGATGATAGAGAGAAGGGCAGATTGGGAAAAGGGTAATCAGAAGGAAGTACTTCTGAGGAGGGCCAGGGTCAAAAGAAAGAATAGAATAAATGGGGGGGAGGGGAGGATTAAGGGAAATAGAGTTAGTTTTTCACAACATGTCTGCTATCGAAGTATTTTGCATAACTGCACATGTATGGCCTGTATTGACTTGCTTGCCTTTTCAATGAGGGTCGGCGGGGTGGGAGGAAGGGAGAAAATTTGGAACCCAAAGTTTTAAAAACACTTGGTTTAAAAAAATGCTTCCACATGCAACTGGGAAATAAGAAATACAGGAAATGAGGTACAGAAATCTATCTTGCCCTACAGGAAAATAGAAGGGGAAGGGGATGGGGGGGTATAGAAGGGAGGGCAGAATAGGGGAAGGGGTATTCAGAATGCATACCATCTTGGGGTGGGGGGAGGGGCAAGATGGGGTGAAAATTTGGAATTTAAAATCTTGTGGAAGTAAATGTTTAAACTAAAAATAAATAAATTTATATTAAAAAAATAATAAAATTGTGTAAATGGAAAGAATCACAAAATATTTGAAAATAAAGGCTGCAAAATTACAAAAAGAGAAGTTTAGTCCCAAGACAAGATAGGAGAAGACATTTCCCCCCATTCTTTTCCAGAAGCAGGCGGTTCATGGGTGTGGAACACTATATAAAATGGCTCGTGTCTTTTGCATGTATTTATTAGTTTTGTTGATTTTCTTTTCTCTGCTTTCTCTTCTTTTTCCTTTTAAAAAAACAATCTTTGTTACATGAGATGGCTCTCTGGGATAGGGAGGGGCATGGGTAGATATCTAGAATGTAAGAAAACAGGAGATATCAATAAATACCTATTTTTTTTAACGTAGGGGGAAAATGTTTTCCACATCCACAGAAGAGATCCAGAACAAAATCCATATTAAAAAGAGATTCTTTATAGATAATAAGGCTTTCCACATGTTCTTGCTTACAGATGAGATTGTGCTGATTGCTTTTAGCCCCAGAACACTGCAAAACCTCATGGATAAGATCCATAACAACTCAAAAGAACATGACCAAATTATACGTATGAGGAAAACCAAGTGTATGAAGAATTCCTATTATCCAAAATATGATATTCAGCTGCATAAACAATCTTTAGCAGGGTTTCTTAACCTAGAGTTCATGAACTTTTTTTTAAAGTATTTTGACAATGGTATCTCAATGTGATTAATTCCTTGAGTATTTTAATTTTATGCCTTTAAAAATATTATTCAGAGAAGGAGTTGACAAGATTTGCCAGAATGCAAAATGGATCTATGACACAAAAAAGGTTGAGAACCCCAAATCAACACAGATTATCCATTAATATATATGTTTCCATATATATTCCAGCATGCGCTATAAATGGACAATGACTAGGGCCCAGAATTGAAGAGGGGGAGAAGAGCAGGCTGGATTGTCTTTGGGAAATTGTAAAGTTCTTTTAAAGGCTCCAAATTTTTCCTTCAAAGAAATGACCATTAATACCAATATACTTTTAGTGGTATAAGGCTAAAATCATGTAATGCTATAATTGAATTCTTTATTTACTACAAGGATGCACCACTCTGGACTTCTGCATCTTGCCCCAAAATCTTTTTCATCCTGAAAGATCACTTTAACCCTAGCCACTTCTCTGAACTTCTCCATCATGTCACGGAAACCTTTTCCTTCTGAAAAAATTTTAGCCCCAAAACTCTGACCTTGGAAGTTATCCTCTGCCCCTTCCCATGCTTGGAGGGTGGTTTCTTCCAGAATCTCCATTTAAAGAAGTTGCCCAGGACAACCATCTCTTCATTTCCCACCATGTTGCACTCCCCTGGACTTCTTCATTACATCCCATCATGTTAATTATCTCCACTCTCCTCCTGCCCAACCTGCATTCAACTTGCCTTTCATGTATTTTCTCCCTCTTAGAAAGTAAGCTCCTTGGTGACAGCGATTATCTTTTTGTTTGTTATCTCCAACCTTAGCACAGCACCTTGAACACAGTAAGCACTTCAGAAATGTTTGCTGACTAATTGGCTATTGTTGCCAAAGAACTAAAACTTAAAAATGTCCAAAGAGCAAAACGAATGCATGTGTGAGCATAAGCAATGTGCAACACCAAACAACCAACCAACTGTAAAATAGAAGTATGGTTTGATGTCATGTTTCATGAGCCTGAAAGAAAACAGACTGATATTGTGGAAAAAGCAAGGTAAAACCACTGGACACTCTATATGCTCTACTGATATCCTCTTAATGTCTAGTGAGGAAGGCCCTATAGCATGTTGAGTGGATGTCTTGTAGCATATCTATGGCAGTTAAAAGGCAAGATTCACACTGCTACTAAGTGTCGAAGACCTGAGTTCAAATCCAGCCTCAGGCTGTGTGATTCTGGGCAAGTCACTTAACCTCTGTTTGCCTAAATCCACAAGAGAAGAAAACCACTCTAGTACTTTTGCCAAGAAAACCTACGGACAAAACTGGCATGCTACAGTTCACAGTCATGAAAAGTAGAACATGACTACAAGATTGAACAACACATCTGCGAGATGCAAAGAAGAGCAAAAAAACATAGCCCCTGTTCTCAAGGAGCCAACATTCTAATGGGGGAGGCAATATACAACTAGATACATACAAGATACACAAAGAATAGAGAGAAGGTAATTTCAGTGGTAAAGACTACTAGCAGCAACAGGGTAGGGGAGATTAACCAGGACAGACTTCTTATAGCAACAGACTTCCTACAGCAGATAGAGTTTGAGATGAGTCTTGAAGGAAATTGGGGAAGGTGGGACTTCAGAGGTGAGGAGATAACCCTTTCCAGAGCTGAAATTATATTAGAAAGCAGCAATCATCAAAACTGCTTGGTACTAGCTAAGAAATAGCGTAGTGGATCAGTGGAATAGGTTAGGTATGCAAAACACAATAGTCAATGACTATAGTAATCTACTATTTGATAAACCCAAAGACCCCAGCTTCTGGGCTAAGAACTCACTATTTGACAAAAACTGCTGGGAAAACTGGAAAAGAGTATGGCAGAAACTAGGCACAGACCAAAATCTCACGCCATATAGCAAAATAAAGTCAAAATGGGTTCACGATTTAGATATAAAGGGTGATACTATAAGCAAACTGGGAGAGCAAGGAATAGTTTACCTATCAGATTTATGGAGAACAGAAGAATTTATGCCAAACAGGAGATAGAGAAAATTATGAAAGGATAATTTTGATTACATTAAATTGAAAAGTTTTTGCATAAATAAAGCCAAAGCAACCAAGATTAGGAGGGAAGCAGAAAACTGGGAAAGAATTTTTACAACCAGGACCTCTGCTAAGGGCCTCATTTCTAAAATATATAGATAATTAAGTCTAATTTATAAGAATACAAGTCATTCCCCAATTGATAAAAGTTCTCAGATGAAGAAATTAAAGCCAACTATAGTTACATGAAAAAATGCTCTAAATCACTATTGATTAGAGAAATGCAAATCAAAACAACTCTGAGGCACTACATCATACCTATCAGATTGACCAACATGACAAAACAGGAAAATGATAAATGTTGGAGAAGATGTGGGAAAACTGGAACATTAATGCATTGTTGGTGGAGTTGTGAAACGATTCAACCATTTTGGAGAGCAATTTGGAACTATGCCCAAAGGGCTATAAAAATGTGCATACCCTTTGACCCAGCAAAACCACTTCTAGAGCTGTATCCAAAACAGATCATTAAAATTGGAAAACGACCCACATGTACAAATATATTTATAGCAGTCTTTTTGTGGTGGCAAAGAATTGGAAATTGAGGGGATACCCATCAATTGGGGGATGGATGAACAAGTTGTGGTATATGAATGTAATGGAATACTATTGTGCTATAAGAAATGATAAGCAGGCAGACTTCAGAAAAACCTGGAAAGACTTGCATGGACTGATGCTGAGTGAAGTGAGCAGAACCAGGAGAACATTGTACACAGTAACAGCCATGATGTGTGATGACTAACTTTGATAGACTTAGCCTTTCTCAGTAATGCAAGGATCTAAGACATCTCCAAAAGTCTCATGACGGAAAATGCTATCCATATCCAAAGAAAGAACTATGGATCAAAGCATACTATTTGCTTTTTTTGTCCCCTTCTGTTTTGTTTCCTCTTTCTTGTGGTTCCTTCTAATATTCTAATTATTCCTTACAACAATGACTAATGTGAAAATATGTTTAATAGGAATGTATATGTATAGCCTATATCAGATTGTGTACCGTCTTGAGGAGGGAGGGGGAGAAAAATTTAAAACTCAAAAGCTTATGGAAGTGACTGCTGATAAATCAAAATAAATTAATTTTAAAAAAAAAAGAGGCGAGGAGAGAGAGCATTCTAGAAATGGTGGATAGTCGGTACAAATATAACAGAAAAAAGGAGTGTTACGTGTGAAGAAGAGCATGTAGACCAGTCTAACGAAATGTCTGAGTATGTGGAAGAGGAATAAAGATTGGAAAGGGAGAAAGAGGTCAGGTTGTAAAGGGCTTTAAATGCCAAATAGGATTTTATATTTGATCCTGGAGGTAATAGGGAGTCACTGATGAACCGGGAAGAGGGGTGATATAGTCAGACCTGGGCTTTAGGAAAATCATTTTGCCAGGTATGTAGAGGATAGACTAAGGTTAGGAGACACTTGAGGCAAGGAAACCAATTAGAACGCTATTGAAACAGTACACAAAAACACACACACGAGGGTGGAAGGTCTGTGAGTGGAGAGAAGGGAATGTATGAAGGCAAAAACAAGATTTGACAAGATTGGATAAAGTGACAGTAAAGTCACCAAAGTTGTGAGCGTGGGTGACTGCTGCAACTAAGAAGGAATTTTAGAAGAAGGAAGGGTTTGAGGAGAGAAAAGGTAACAAGTTATGCTTTAGACATGTTGAATTTAAGTTGCCTATGCAACATACAATTCAACATGTTGGTGATACCAGAATGGACCTCAGGAAAGAGATGAGTATTGTTTATATTCATTTGGGAACCACCTGCAAAGAGAAAATTGAACCCATGAGAGCTAATGATATCACCAAATAAGCTATTATAGAGTAAAAAGAGAAGAAAGCCCAGCACAAAGCCTTGAGGGTCTCCTATAATTACTGGGCGTGATGGATGAAAAAGCTGCAAAGGATAAGGAGAATAAGCAGTTGGGCTGCTAAAAGGAGAACCAGAAGAGAGTAGTATAATAAAAACCTAAAGAGAAGAGAATATCCAGGATGACTGTCAATGGCCACCAAAGTTTAGAACGAGATTATGAAGACTGAGGCCTGAGAAAAGCCCATTAAATGTAACAACAGCAGCAACAACAACAACAATAACAGTATCGTTTATTGTTGTTGAGTCATTTTTCAGTCCTGTCTGACTCTTCATGACACCATTTGGATTTGGAGTTGACAAATATAATGGAGTGGTTTGCCATATTTTACAGATGAGGAAACTGAGGCAAGAAGGGTTAAATGACTTGCCCAGGGTCACAGAGCTACGAAGTGTCTGAGGCCAGATTTGACCTCAGAAAGAGAAGTCTTCCTGACTCCAGGCCCAAAACACTAACCATTGTGCCACCTACTTGCCCCAATAATAACAACTATCTTCTATATAGCCCTTTAAGGCCTTTAAAGGTTTGCTTTACAAACCTTACCTTATTTGATCCTCACAATAACCCTGCAAGGTGGGCAATATTAAACAGATGAAAAAACTGAAGCTAAAAGACTTGCTCAGGGTCACACAAGTAGAAAGCCTCTAAGGCAATAACTGAATTCAGTTCTTCCTGACTATCTATGACATCACCAGGCTGTCTCAAATTAAAAAGATTATTGGTAACTTTGTAGAAATGGTTTTAGTTGAATAATGAGGTCAGAAGCTAGATTGCAAAAGATTTAGAAGAGAGTAAGAGGAGAAGTGGAGGCACCTAGTATAAAAGATGGCTTTCTCTAAGACTTTAACTGAGAAAAGATATAGGATGAGAGGCAGTGGGGATGGTTGGATGAAGTGAGGATTTTTTAAGAATGTTTGTAGGCAGCAGCAGCAGTCTTATTACACCTTATTCCCCAACACAGACTCTTCAATCTAGTGACACTGGCCTCCTGATTAACAAAAAGTACATATCTAGGCTCTGAGCATTCTCTCTAGTTGTTCCCCCTACCTGGAACATTCTCCCTCCTCTACCCCACTTACCAACTTCCCTCTCTTCCTTTAAGTAACAACTAAAATCGAGGCAGCTAGCTGGCACAGTGGATAGAGCACCGGCCCTGAAGTCAGGAGGACCTGAGTTCAAATCCAACCTCAGACCAAATACTTGACACTTACCAGCTGTGAGACCCTGGGCAAGTCACTTAACCCCAATTGCCTAAAAAAAAAAAAAAGTAACTAAAATCCCATCTTCCACAGGAAGCCTTTCTCAACCCCTCTTAATTTCAGTATCTTCCCTATTAATTACTTCCAATTTATCCTATATGTAGCTTGTTTCATATATGATGTATTTGCATATTGTCTCTCCTTTTAGACTATGAGCTCCTTCAGGACAGGGGCTGTCTCTTTTTGTATCCCTAGCACTTAGCACATTTCCTGACACACAGTAGGCACTTAATAAATGTTTACTGATTGACTGTATATCAAGGTACAGTCAAAAGACAAGTTTATTACTCAATAGTCCTTACTATGTTGCCAAAATGGAAACTTCAGTTGCAGCTGTAAGTGCTATTTTACCCATCTATCTCTAAGATTTATGTTTGACTCCACACTGCTCAAAAACAGCTACTCCATTCGTCACTATTCTTGCAGAAACATCTTGCTTTCTTGTCTTGTTTTCTACTATTATAACTCATCATTCCACTGCTTTGCCATATAGTTTAAAGCATTCTATCTACATTAATTATTTTCCTTCAGTTTACCATACAGCAGCTGTCCATTCTCTATGTCTGAAATTTACGAAGTTTTTAACTATTTACAGCACATAGAACATAAGTACTCTTCTCTCCCTGCTCCCTAAAGCAATTTAGAGCTTGACCAGTTGTGCTAAGTAACAGAAATAGAGAGCACTACAGGGTTTCCCATTTACAGCAACCCAAAGATTAAAGAACTATACATTATTCCTTCCACACAGCTTCATTGGTGGAAAGTTCTTTGATGTTTAGCTTCTCTGTTTTGTAATGTCAGTATACCCTAGTCATCTTCTCTACTATAGGAGCCTCTTGCTAACCCATAGACTCTAATACAGTCTCATCATTAGCCAAACAGTCCACCTGTGAAAAATCATGTTAAAAAGGTTAATAAAACATGCAAATAACTGAGAAAAATCAATATTAGAAGAGATGTGCTATTCTATTTCTGAAGTTTAAAAAATAATCCTACAGAACAAACCTCATTAAGCTTCAAGATTAACTTATTTTAAATGCTATTCTCTTGATAAAAGGCAAAAATCAATTTTTTTTAAATAACATTTTCAAACTGGCAACTTATTTGACTTCTCACCTTTTTCTCAATTATAGTTGTAATAAATAGGTTCAATTCAAACTGAAGTTGGAGAGAGAAAATGCTTGTACTTTCTCTAAATAACACTATTTCTATAGAAACCACCAAGAATTTTTTTTAAGTTTTGAAGAAATATTTTGCACATAAGAAATCAATTTGATAAACACTTATTAAGCACTTCTCTAAATAATTATTATAAGACAAAGGAAACTGAACCAATTCCTGATGAAACCTGAAGGAGAGAGAGAAAGAAGGATGGAATTCCTCAATTGAGGAATGGCTGAATAAATTATGGAATATGAATAAAATGAAGTATTATTATTGTACCATAAGAAATGATGAAAGAAATGGTTTCACAAACCTAGGAAAGCATATATTAACTGATGGCAGAGTCATATCAGCAAAATCACAAGAACAATTTATGTAGTAACAACAATACAGTAAAGAAAAAACTTTGAAAGACTTAAGAACTCTGATAAATGCAGTGACCAACAACTCTGTAGGGTCACTAATGAAGCATGCTACCCAACTCCTGAGACTGGTGTGATGCACTCAAGAAGCAAAACGAGACATATTTTTGAACATGGCAAATATGTGGGACTGTTTTACATAACTAAACTTATTTATTACAATGACTGTGCTTTTATTTTTCTCATTTAGGGGGCATTTGGGGAGGAAAGGGAAGTGGGCAAGCATGCTGCCAACAACAACAACAACAAAAAAGAATTAAAGGGAAAAAAAGAGTCATTCAAGCATTTAAGAATGTTCAGAAGAAGAGTTCAGAAGGAATACAAACAGGAAAACTGAAAATAGTGCAATTAATTTATCATATTCTTTTTAAAACAGCAAATTCTTCATAAAAGAGATTCATGGTTTCACATAAAATCCTCTTCTCTGTTCCTATACATACACACACACACACACATACACAGAGGAGTTCAATTTTTCGTCTGTGAAGTTCACAATAAAAAAGAAAGGAAGTGGCATTTAAGTATTAACTATTACCAGTAAGTAATTTCTGTAACTTCCTTTCTCCCTCTCTCTAATAGTAATAATTTCTAGAAACTGGGTTATCCTAGGGACTAAGGAAGCTCCAGGACAAAGAAAGCAGAACTCTCACAAGATACAGCACAAAACTAGTTCTTTCTTTGCTTAATTCAATTCAGCACTCTCAATTCAACCACGATATTAAATACTTATTATGTACCAGGCAAGAGGAGAAGACACAAAGATAAGTGAGATAGTTTCTGCACTGACAGAGTTTTAAATCTAACAGGAGCAATACAACACACATCTAAATAACTATGATGCAAAACAGAACATAAGAATTACCAAGTGCCATGCAAAGTCTGAAGAAAGAAAAGATTTTCTGCCTGCAGCTATCAAAAAGTTTCTCTGAATATTTGTACTAGGCACAATCTCATACATATGGAGCAAAGACTAATTCAGGCACTGCTGAGGGATTCCAAAGGGAAAAGGAATACTTTGCTGAAGCACAGTATACCTAGTGGATAATGGTGTGATATGGCTAGAAAGATAGTGGCACTCTTTTGTGGACATTGTGAAGAGTTCTGAAGGCTTTGCCTTAATAATTCTTGGACTTTATTTGGTAGGCAACAGGGAAGCACTGCAAGGTTTTGATTTTTAGAGTTTCTTGATCAGATTCATGCCAAAGGAATTACAGAAGCTCAGAGCTGGAAGCTACCCAAGAAGTCAATCTAATCCAACTCTCCCACTCAAAATATGAAGCCCATCTACAACATTCCAAACAAATGGTCATTCAGCTTCTGCATAAATATCTCCAGTGATGAAAAGTTTAATTTAGAAGTGTTTTGAAGGGTGAAATGTATAGGTGGTTAACTCCCATCTACTCTGTATATGTCTTATATGGACCTATTTTTTTTTCTACATTGAGAGCAAAGACTGCTTTTGCCTTTCCTTGGATCACTGGGACTTAGCACAATGACTGCACATAATAAGCACTTAATAAATGTTTGCAGATTGGCAAGTGAGACTAGATTGGAATGGAAGAGGAAAGAATCAAAAATAACACCAAACTTTCAATCAATGGTAACAAGATCAATGCTGACACCATTGACTGAATTAAAGAAATCAGAATTAGGTAAGAAAAAGATGTCTTGTTTTGGACACTGAACTTGAAGTGTAAACAAGACATACTGATGGAGAAGGCCTTTCCATCTGCCATGAACTAAAAACACAAACATGAGTCAGCTAGGTAGTACAGTGGATAGAATGCCTGAACTGTATTCATAAAGATGCAAGTTCAAATCCAGCCTTAGACACTTACGTAGCTATAACTATGGGCAAGTCACTTAACTGTCCTCTGCTTCAGTTTCTGCATCTGTAAAATGGGGATAATAATAGCACCAACCCTCCCAGGGTTGTTCAAAGGATAGAATGAGATAACACTTGTAAAGTACTTTTGCAAACCTTTAAGTACAAGTGTTAGTTATTATAATGATAATCAATCTTCCATCATTTATTATCTCCCTGAATTAGAATGTGAACTTCTTGAAAGAACGGAATGTCTTGATTTTCTATTTGCATTATTAGCAGTTAACCTGGTGCTAGGCATATACTAAGAGCTTAATAAATACTTTTCTAATCCATTCCAGTTGTAAATAAAAATCTAGAGCTAAAAGAATCATGGAATAGTAGAGCTAGAGAAAAACACAAGAGATCATCAAGTCTAATTTCACAGGAAATGAGGTATAGAGATGAACTGACTTGTCGAACATCACATAGTGTTAGATTTTGAATCCATGTTTTTCAAAAGAGAGATAAGAGCTAGAGAAATTACTACTGGTCACATAAAAATGAGTTGAAGCTACGATGGTAGATTACCAGAGAAATGAGTTTAAAGAGAAGAGATAATGTACAAGGATAGATGCTTGCAGAATGTCAACATTTTAAAGGCTAGTCAAAACAATTTCTATATAAGAGAAGTATGGTAAAATGAACAGAATCCTGAATCTGAAATAAGAAGCCCTTGGTTAAAATAAATCCACACCCTGCAGTTTACCACTTCATCATCTGTGGTTATGTCACTTTACCTCCATGGGTCTCAGTTTCCACATTCGTAAAGCGAACTGGACTAGATTCCAAGGTTATTCTGTGGTTCTAAATCTTATAAAAAGCTCTTCTTTTTCAAAGACACTTTTGTGTTATCTTATCTGATCTTTAAAACAATACAGTAAAGTCCATAACAAGTAGTAATATTCCCATTTTACAGATCAAGGAAACTTCAGAAAAATTTTAGAAACTTAACTTCTAAGAATTCCAAAAGTTATGGTACTTAAACATGAATGCAAAAGTCCTGTCTCCTACATCTCACACTATCATACAGAGAAGATCAATGTGTCCTAAACTGACACACTGGTGTCAGTGGTAGACTGGTGACCAACCAGAAAGACTACCAAAAAAAACAAAGATCATATTACCTCTTGTCTTCTCAACAATATGACTATGCTGAGTTCTTAAGAACAAATCCTGCAACACTGGAAGAGAAAAACATTAGCTAAAGTTCAGGCTTTAGATGTAAACAGTAATATTTAATTTTTACTTGTCTATACTCAATTTATAATCCCAAAAGTCAAAGTGAATTTTTCTAACATGTCATGTGGTCATACAGTCATTGCTACAATGAGACTGACTACTCTTTATGGAAAAAGTTTGCTGCTTTGTAGTAAACAGGAAATGGTACTATCGTTTTCATTCTCCTTAATCACTGAGTAACTTATTTCTGATATCATGATTTGAATAAAATATGAATAAAAGGCACACAATCTCTACACGAGTAAAGTCCAAAAAAATCTCTGTTGTGTTCTACATATTTTTAAAGTTTGGTTAGGCCACAACAAAAGGAAAGCTTTGATCAAATACTAAAACTTCACAAAGTTCAGTATTTACCCACATTTGAATTTGCATAGTGGGAATTAATTTATTCAGCAAGACTTATAGATTCCTAATTCTCAATATTACTTGTTTAGTACACAAATCTCCATAAATACAACATTTAAATAAATCATATTAGTACTTGTGAGGCCTATTTTCAGAGAATAATGTTTTTAAATATCACTGACACTGAAGCCACAACTATGCTGCAAGGTATAATATAATTCCAGTCACTTATTTTTAGAAAGAAATTCATATCATCTGGAAACACACAAAGGTTACAAAGAAAGAACACAGCATTAAGATTCAATTAGTTAAATATTACAAAGATCCTAAGAAGTGAACACATTTTTGCAGTTTTCTCACCTTTTTATTAAAAAAATTTTTGGTGATAAAACTGCCTTAGAATTATGCAGAAGAGTCATATTTAAGAATTTTTATACTGAGAGAAGTACCAGAAATCATTCCCAGTGAAAGTGTTATATCCTCAATTACTGGGGGGAGGGGGGATGTGGAGGGAAGGGAGATGTGAGGAATGGGAGGAGTGAAGATAAAAGGAGAGAGAAGGGAGGTGGAAATGGGGAGAGCAGCTCACTGCAGTCCACCATCTGGTAAATTCTCATTTTAACTAATTATTCTTGCTAACTACGTAGAAAGCTCTGTTGTTTCTAGACGTTAAAGTACTGCAAGTGCTGTCAGATCCCTCTAAATTTAGTGCCCTAGAGCAAAACCTAAATTACCTGCCATCATTGCAGCTCAGTTGTGCAAAATAAGTTACAAAAAGGATAAGAAGGCAACTTAAATAATATATTACTCTCTAATAGATTTTGACCAGTCCTACATAAGTGACTACTAGCTGAATGCACAACTACCAAAAAGCAGTTTTTTAAAACAGCAAAACCCTATACTTACAATATTGCAATTTATATTTCCCTATGATTTGCAACTTTTTTCATGCCCACTAAATTATCCACACTGTTAATTTACTGAATTCTAAACACCACAAATATTTCTTAGATATAAGTATCAGCACTGTTTGCTTTGAAATTAGACCTAAAGAACAAAATGGTTAACATTTACTTTAGAAATATATTGATCAGGGGCAGTTAGGATAGGCAGTGGATAGAGCACTGGTCCTGGAGTTGGAAGGACCTAAGCTCAAAAACGGCCTCAGACACTTACTAGCTAGCTGTGTGACCCTGGGCAAGTCACTTAATCCCTAACAGCCTCCAAAACTTAAAAAAAAAACTACATTGATCACCATCAGTAAATCTAAAGACTGAGGCCTATATACATCATATTAATGTGTACTTTATACCGTTAGTGATGCCTTAATGGTGCCTCCTGGAGTGAAATATAGCTAGTACTGAGGTGGGATATATAATAATCTAGTGATGAACACCTAGGATGAAGAAAACCTATAATAACCACTTTACCAAGTATTTGTCATTACTAAATTGTTTAAGTATAACATAATCCTAATTTTTTTTTAGATAGAGGGACTTTATTTATCATTAGCAACCAAAATAATGAAACAATCTATTTCTTATAAAGAACAGTCTCAAGATTAACAGTCACTGCTATGGAATAAGCCATGTGATTTCTCAGCTTCGTATTTACATCAGAAATGCAAATCAAATTAGATTAAGTCCAGAAAACATATAATATTTCAGAAACCTTTCACAATGCTGATATTAGGGGATAAAATCAACACCCATCTTTTAAGCTAAATGTATATCATGATTGTTAGTACTGAATTTGGGGCAACAATAATTTGATTCAAGGTATATTCAAATCCCAGAAACAAACTATCTTTTATGAAGTTGACTATCTCTAAGTAATAGATTGTGTATATTAGCTAACATAACCAACAGTGTCCAAAAGGTGCCAAACAATGATTTAATTGAAGACCAAATCTGCATATTTTCTTCAACGGTTCAGTTGAGATATTCAAGAATATGGTAAACTATTACCAACGCAAAGCTTCATTCAATAAGTCCCCAAACCTGTCTTGAATATGGAGAAAATGCAAGCAAAATTCAGAAGTAGAAAAAGTACTTTCTAAAGAAAAGACACCACTTTGGGTGTGTTCTGCATACAACATAAAACTTTGAAAGTATGTTTCAAATTTTATGTAATACTGAAAATGATATTAAAATGCTTTAATAAAACACTGTATGTGTATTTCTATTTAGTATGTAATTACTTTTTCAAAATACAGCACATAAAAGGCAAAGAAACTCAGATTTTTAAAAAAATAACCAAAATTGTTTCTGAATAGATGATGAAATACAGCTCTCTCTTCTCAATAGAGAAATGTTACATTCGTTCACTGTTATCAATTAGTTTTGCTTAACTTCTTTTTGACAAAGGGGTTGGGATCTGGTGGAATATGAAGAAATGCCAATGTAAAAAAAGGCATCAATATAACCTTTTTTTAAAAGGAATAATAGGTAATCTTTAAAAAAAAACTCTATAAAGAACTCAATGTCTGCCAATAACTTTTGACACAGAAAATAGCTACACAGGAACTTCGAAATCCTGAGAATAGAATAGTTCCATCCCACTTAACATGGTTATGTGAGTGAACTGCAATTACTTACAACTATACTAAAGTCTCTAGTTTTCTAATAACACATTTATTCCACAAGCAGGTGATTTTATGAAGGATTTACAAGGATAAATTAAATTCTTCCTTTACTTCATTTTTCTATTTCATTTTATGCCAATAAAAATGACATATCTGAATTATTTGTTTAAACTAAGTGATTTGAATTCTAGAAATATTTCAAACAGAATAACAAAAATTAAAATACAAATTTAAAGAACAAAAAATCCCTTATCATCCATGACTTGTCTCAATCATCCATAGCATCAGTTCCCACTGATCTATATATATAGATTCCCTTCCACCCCACCCAGCCCCTTAAGTTACAAGCCCATCAAGCTATTATTTTTAAAATACAGCATCCAAATGACTAATGCACTACATTAGAAATTATATATACTCATGTACATATACACATATATCCACATTTATATACGTGTATGTGTATGTGTATTTAAAATCTGTTAAGAGTTAAAGTCATTCTGAGTCATTTATGCAGAATGAAGCACTTTGGGCCACTTTGGAAAAGCACAAAACATTTAAGTTTCTTCAAAACACATATATAAGGTACAACTGAAAGTCAAAAAGTCAGGTCTAACTTGCCAGCCAAATCATAAATTACATTCAAGAATTACAAGAAATGTTTTCAAATATAAGCCAACACCTAAACTGTAACACATACCATTATTTTTTTTTCCAACTAGAAAACATAATATACTACAGATCACAAGTTTCACTTTGTCAACTGGCTAAGACAAAATGCCAGACATTACATTTTTCTTCTCAAGCAATTCCCAACACACCCCTAAACTATTACCAACAATTTAATTGTTATTCTTACTAGTATTTTTCAGTTTTGTTAAGCACTTACCCCTCTTCTGAACCCAACCTTCTTTCACAATGGTAACATCGCTCATGATGGCTCCCCTCTGAGCCCTCAACTTCAAGAAAAGATACTTTGAGATATCAGCTTTGGGGTTTGGATTCTCTTTTGCTGCTGCTGCCCTTCCCACTCTCTAGTGATGACTCAGCCTGGAAGGAAGTATTGAAGAAAGAATTTCTTTTTTTTTCCATTCTTGCAACTCATACAGCAATAACAAACAACTAATTCTTTGTAAATGTCTTCAACTGCCTGACCCCACATAAAAATTTGGCTCTTCAAACTAGAGAACTTATTTATTAAATAATTCTATAATGAATGTACTTCCCTGATCTTGTGACATATTTCAACTGATAATGAAACTTCTGACTTGAGAAGTTAATAGAAACAGTTAAAAAAAATCATTGTAATACATAAAGCTTTGTGCTCTAAAGAATAGAAAATAAATGTTTGAAAGTAGTCTAAAAATTTGTTCTTCTATTTTTTCTCAAAATTTCTATTATTTTATGACAACCAAACTGAATGTTTTTATTTGCTATTCTTCAGGTGAAACACATAACATTCCATAAGCTCAATATTCCTTAATACTTCAAGAATTCATCATTTCATCAGTGTGGTAACTACCACTACAAATAGGTATCATAGCCACTCAATACTTTAGAAGAAAGTCTTCATGAGTTACCATGCATCGCCAAAAATTTGTCATTTCATGGCTAACTCTTCACAAGTAATCATAAAATAAACCAGTATACGTTTGCAAAGGAGGAAATGGCGGGGGGGGATGAGTTTAGTTTATGGAATGTTGACTTTACGATGTCTTCAGGACATCTTTCTAGCAATGGTGATTCATTCAAACTAATCTATTTTAAACTCCAAACCTTTTTATGTAACCAGTCCCTCTTAATACTAACTGTACAAATTTTAAGGTTCTTGGGGATTAGGTTTTAATCTAAATCTTTGTGTATGCTCTACAGGAGAGTATACTTATCAATAATTGCTGTTCGTTAGTGACACAGCTAGCAAAACAGCAAAATTTTTTAAAAAACACTTCTTTATTTAAAGACACAATATAACCATTAAATACAGAACACAAGTCAGTGAACATGCAATGTGTTCAGCAGTATTCATAATATTCTCCTTATTTACCACACAATGCAAAAACAAGAAAAAGTGAATTGGCTCCGAGTTCAACTCAGCAGAAAGTTTTTAGATATCAATTTCCCCTTCTTTATGATTCTGTTTAATGGATGGTATCATGCCTTAATTTCCTATTCACGTTTGTACATTTTAGTTGTGTTTTTGTCTGAGTGTAGGAAATAGCAAGGCCAGTTTGTCGTCGTCATCATCATCATCATCATCATCATCATAGCATTTATATAGCATTTTTATAAGTATTATTTCATTTGATCTTCACAACAACCCTAGGCAGTACGTATTATGTTATTACAATTTTACAGATGAAGAAATCAAGGCTGACAGAGGTTAAGTGATTTGCCCAGGGTCACACAGCTCACGTCTGAGACTGAATTCAGGTTTTGATTCTTTGTCTAGTACTCTATCCACTGACCCATCTAGCTTCCAAGACTAGCTTGACTAAAGAGTATGGCAAAGAGAAAAACATTAAATAGGGGTGAAAAGGTAGGTTAGGATCAGGTTATAAAGGATTTTAAATGTCAACATTTATATTTGATCCTAGAGTCAACAGGGAGCTATTACAGTTTGGGGGCGGGAAAGTGTATGTAGAGCATGACGCTTTATGTCATGTATAGAGAACAGCATTTTAGGAAAATTTATTTGGCTACTGTGCATAGGATGGATTAGAGAAGGAATACATATGAGACGTGGAGCAATTGGGAGCACAGTATAACTCAGGCTGAAGTGACAATGGCCTAAACTAGCATAGTGGCTATGTAAGTACAAAGAAGAGGACTGATGCCAAAAATTTTGTGGATACAGAAATACCATGATTTAGTAATTACTTAAAAGATAAAAAAGACTAAAGAGTCAAGATACCAGATTGGAAACCTAGATTACCAGAAGGAGGTGAGGTCCCCAACAGAAACAGGGTAGTTTAGAAGAAGAGTAGGTTTAGGTGGATGATAATGTATTACAATCTATAATGTAGTTCAAAACTTCATGCCTGATTATCCTGTGTGACTCACTGTACCACACACAAAATAAAAAAGAGGGAAGAGGGTACAGTTTTTATTATTACCTTTTTTTAAGAATTACTGCCCTAAAACACAAAGCCTGAGGAAGTGATGAGCTGGGGGGGGGGGGTGGAATGTAGGTATAATTTTTCCAATGGCACCTGTGAAGCTGTTCCTGTAGGTACTCTTCTGGTTGCAGTTGATGTACAAAGGGGTAGAGTGGATCTTGCAAAAGCTAGAAGTTAACAGAGTGGGAAGTGTTGAGCAATTATGGGTGAAGGGTAGGTATAATTGTGTTGAAAACATGTCCCACAATTGGCTATGGAAGGGAGGGTAAAATACAACCAATCTTCCCACCCTCTCTGACTGGTTGACCACAAACCTTTCTGAGTGATGACACAGCCTACACTTTGTAGACCAGTGCTCAAACCAAATACTACCACACTAACCAAACAAAAATAAGCTTAGCATTGTTTCCAAATCACTGTCTAAAAAAAGTTGCTAAGTGGCTCTTTTAATTTGCTCAAAAACAATTTTTTTCTAACTTTTACAATGAAATAAAGTCTTATATAAATTTCTAAGTTCCTCTTTCCAACAGAAAATTTCAGCCTAATACTAAAGAAAAGTTCCCTAACCATTAAATCTGTCCCAAAATTAAGTAGGCACTCTCATAAGACAATTCCCAATGTTAGAAGTCTTCAAATAGTAATACTTATCATGAATGTTACAGACAGCATTCATGACTGGGGTAGAGGTTGGACAAGATAATCTTTGTAGTTCAGTCTAATTCTAAGATTGTATAATTCTGTGATTATCTGTTTATTAAAAGAGGTACCTCAGAGAACTCTACCACCCCCAAAAAAACAAACCTCAGCCTGATTTAAACATCAAACATATACTATGTTCAATAGCATAATAAATGCCTATTTATGTGCTAAGCCATGTACAAGCTGCTAAAGGACAAAAGTAACCACACTAGCTCTCATGAATAAATGAATGAATAAGCATTTATTAAGCATTTACTGTGTTCCAAGCAGTAAGGATACAAATAGTAAAATGAAACAGTACAGACTGTCAAGGAGCTAACATTATAATTGGAAGAGAGAACATATATAGAATCCTTTGGCAGGGTAGATGAAAAAAGGTCCAGGGCTCCTTAGAAGCAAAGCAGATGATAATGTCTAAAAGCCTAGACTGCACAGGGACAAAACACATTGTAAGTCCTGATGGTCCTCTATCTAACCAAGACTATAGTTGGTGAACTCCTGTTCAACAAACAGATTAACATTAAGGTTACAATTTAGTATAGGGATGAAAGGGGGGGGGGAGGATGGAAGGAAGGGAAGGAGGGAAGGAAGGAAGAAAGGAAGGAAGGAGGAAGGAAGAAGGAGGAAGGAAGGAAGGAAGGAAGGAAGGAGGAAGGAAGGAAGGAAGGAAGGAAGGAAGGAAGGAAGGAAGGAAGGAAGGAAGGAAAGAAGGAAGGAAGGAAGGAAGGAAGGAAGGAAGGAAGGAAGGAAGGAAGGAAGGAAGGAAGGAAGAGCTCTAAGACGTTCAAGTTAGAAAACTGATACTGAAACAGCCTCAGACACTTAATAGCTATGTGAACCTTGGCAGGTCACTTAAACACTGCCTGTTTCCTCAACTATCAAGTGGGAATAACAGCACCTATAATTCACACAGCTGTTGTGAGGATTAAATGAGATAATGGTTAAAGCCCTTAGCACAGTGCCTAGCACACAGTAGGCACTTAATAAATGCTTGTTCCTTCCCCTTCTCTTACTTGTTGACTTATTGGCTGATTGAAAGGAATGATCAAGAAACACTTTAAATAAAAGGTGGCATCTTGAGTTAATCTTAATGGATAGGGAAAAATTAAACAGGCCAAGAAAGTATTCTAGCTATAGGGAATTTGAAGAACAAATGCATAAAAGTCGAGACCTACAAAGCATGTTCACAGAACAGGAGTTCTCTGCACAATCTGACTCCAGCATAGCATTATTATAAAAGAAAACAATGTAAAAGAGACTGATAAAGAGAGAGTCATGCCAGATTGTTATGATTCTTGAATAGCAATTAAGCAAATCTGAATTTTAATGGGTAGAAAACAGTGAGTCACTTTAGAGTTCTAGATCAGACCAAATAAGAAAGATTAACCTAGCAGCAAACTAAGGACAGATTGGAGAAGAGTAGGTAAAGACCTCAGGCTACTGCCATAGTTACCAGATGTAAAAGGTATTAAAAAGTAGAAATCCTCAGGAATCCATGAAGTCTGAATATGAAGGTTAGGGAAAAAGACAAACAGAGCACTCAAAATTTGAATGCAGGAAACTGATAAATACTGGTATAAATGATAAGAATCATTAAGTCAGAGGGAAAACCAGGTTTATTAGTGGAAAAATGAGATGGTTCATGTCAAGTTTAGTTTGAGGTACCAAGAGGCCAATCAGATGAAGAGGTCCAATGGACATTTTCAGATAAAAGTCTTTAGCTCAGTAGACAGGTCAGAGATGGACACATAGAAAGGAGTAATCTAGAGCACAGCTTCTTAAACTTTTTCCACTCAGGACTCCTTCAACACTTCTTAAACTGTGGATTGAGACAGTTTAAGTACAGTGCAGCAGCAATAGCAGCAGATTGCCAAGAGAGTTAGAAAAGAGCCAACTGACAGAATTTTAACAGGGGGAAAGTGTGCACAACTCTAACAGGCTTAAAGAAAAGGGAACTGAAAAGCCAGTTAGCAATGGTCTGGTCTCCTGCTACCTGGCATATGGACTCAAAACGAGTGAGAAGTAAATACTCAAGCATATCTAGAGAGCAGAGCCATGATGGCGGAGTGAAAGCAATGAGTTGCTCTCCAGATACCTATAAAAATGGCTCTTAAGCAGCAGAACCCACAAAAAGACAGAGTGAAACAAACTTCCAGCCCAAGACAACCTGGATGATTGATCAGAAAGGTATACTGCACATTGCAGGGAGCAGAGCACTGCGCGGCATGGGTGTGCAGGCCACAGAGAACCTGGAGCAGGCCCCAGAGGACTGAATCGCAGGCAGCTGTGGTGCTTTCCAGACTCCTCAACCCATGATCGCCAAAGACAACTTAGAAGGTCAGTGGGAAAAGTCTGTTTCTGCGTTGCTGAGAGAAGAACATGGGGTCTCAGATCCAGTTCCCCAAGAAAGCAGCCCTGGGGGGGCAGCTGCATCCTGAGCTTCTGGCCCACAGACTGAGGGGGAATCCAGTGGCTGATGAGAGAGGGATTGCAGGGATTTCTTTGCCAGTGCTGAGGCAGGAATCTCTTGCTTTGCCTGTGCTGGGATCTGGGTCACAGTTCTGGGCAGCGGTCCTAGGGTGAGGAGAGGCGCTGGCAAGCTTGTAGTGGCTGTGGAGAGAAAACCCTCCTCACAGTTACAGAACCAGAAAGGAATACTTGTGGTCACAGGCCAGCAAAGGAGTAAACCCCTCCTCACCCCTTATCATACCACCTTGGAAGAACTGAAAATTTACAGGTCCCTACAAGGATCTCTGAAAACAACTGTACAAACCCTGAAGCTTGGGACAGTACATTCTCCACATTGGAAGCAGACTCTTAACTTAGACTTAACAAAGAGTTTAAAACTCAAGTAATTGGCCGGGATCATGAACAAGCAGCGCAAAAAGAGTCAGACTATTTTGTCTTACTTTGGTGAAAAAGAAGTTCAAAATAAACAACCAGAAGAAGACAACAAAGTCAAAGCTCCTACATCCAAAGCCTCCAAGAAAAATATGAATCAGTCCCAGGCCTTGGAAGAGCTCAAAAGGGATTCTGAGAAGCAAGTAAGGGAAGTAGAGGAAAAACTGGGAAGAGAAATGAGAGTGATGCAAGAAAATCATGAAAAACAAGTCAATAGCTTGCTAAAGGAGACCCAAAAAAGTACTGAAGAAAATAACACCTTAAAAAATAGCCTAACCCAAATGGCAAAAGAGGTCCAAAAAGCCAATGAGGAGAGAAAAATGCCCTAAAAAGAAAAATTGGCCAAATGGAAAAGGAAGTCCAAAAGATTACTGAAGAAAATACTTCCTTAAAAATTAGAATAGAGCAATTGGAAGAGTGACTTTATGAGAAATCAAGACACTGTAAAACAAATCCAAAAGAATGAAAAATTAGAAAACAATGTGAAATATCTCATTGGAAAAATAACTAACCTGGAAAATAGATCCAGGAGAGAGAATTTAAAAATTATTGGACTATCTGAAAGCCATGATCAAAAAAAGAGCCTAGACATCATCTTTCAAGAAATTATCAAGGAAAACTGCCCTGATATATTAGAACCAGAGGGCAAAATAGAAATTGAAAGAATCCACTGATCTCCTCCTGAAAGAGATCCCCAAAGGAAAACTCCTAGGAATATTGTAGCCAAATTCCAGAGTTCCCTGGTCAAGGAGAAAATGTTACGAGCTGCCAGAAGGAAACAATTCAAGTATTGTGGAAACACAATCAGGATAACACAAGATTTAGCAGCTTCTACATTAAAGGACCGCAGGGCATGGAATATAATATTCCGGAGGGCAAAGGAGATAAGATTACAACCAAGAATCACCTATCCAGCAAAAGTGAGTACAATCCTTCAGGGGAAAAAGGGTCATTCAATGAAATAGAGGACTTTCAAGCATTCCTGATGAAAAGACCAGAGCTGAATAGACAATTTGACTTTCAAATACAAGACTCAAGTGGAACATGAAGAGGTAAACAGGAAAGAGAAATCATAAGACACTTATTAAGACTGAACTGTTTACATTCCTGCATGGAAAGATGATACTTATAACTCATGAGACCTTTGTCAGGATTAGGGTAGTGGGAAGGGAAAAATTATATGCATGTATGTATGCATATATGTATATATGTATAGATAGACAGAGAGAGAGAGAGAGAGAGAGAGAGAGAGAGAGAGAGAGAGAGAGAGAGAGAGAGAGAGATGGCACAAGGTGAGTCGAAGATTGAGGAGTCATATCTGGAGAATAAAATTAAGGGATAAGAGAGGATTATACTAGGAGAAGAAGAAAGGGAGAGGTAGAATGGGGTAAATTATCCCACAAAAAAAAAACAGAAAAGAAAAGGCTCTTACAGTGGAAGGGAAAAGGGGGAAAGTGAGAGGGAATGAGTGAATCTTATTCTCATAGGATTTGGCTTAAGGAGGGAATAACATACACATTTAATTGGGTATGGAAATCTGTCTTACCCTACAGGAAAATAGGGGAGGAAGGGGACAAGAGAACAGGGGGATGATAGAGAGGAGGGCAGATTGGGAAAGTGGGTAATCAGAAGCAAATACTTCTGAGGAGGGACAGGTTCAAAAGAAAGTACAGAATAAATGGTAGGGCAGGATACAATTAAGGGAAATACAGTTAGTTTTTTACAACATGTCTACTATGGAAGTGTTTTGCATAACTGCACATATATAAGCTATATTGAGTTGCTTGCCTTTTCAATGAGGGTAGGTGGTGAGGGAGGAAGGGAGAAAATTTGGAACCCAAAGTTTTTAAAACATGTGTTTAAAAAAAATGTTTTCACATGCAACTGGGAAATTAGAAATACAGGAAATGGGGTACAGAAGTCTATCCTGCCCTACAGGAAAATAGAAGGGGAAGGGAATAAAAGAAGGCAGGAAGAGATAGAAGAGAGGGCAGACTAGGGGAAGGGATATTCAGAATGCATGCCATCTTGGGGTGGAGAGAGGGGCAAGATGGGGTGAAAATTTGGAACTCAAAATCTTGCGGAAGTAAATATTGAAAGCTAAAAAATAAATAAATTTATACTAAAAAAAAGCACATCTAGTAAAAAAAAAAAAGAAAAGAAAAGAAAGGAAAAATAAATACTCCAACTTGGGAAGAAATTGAAACAGTCTTTTCCAACCCTGGGAATACAGACACCATCAAATGAGGAGGCATCAGAAAGTAACACGAGAATACAAGGGAAAAAAGACTAAAACCACCAAACATTTTAAGAAGAAGATACTTAAACTCACAAAAATCACAAATTTCTCTAATTATTACAAGATAAAGGAAATTGAACCAATCCCTGATGAAACAGAAGGAAGGAAGGAAGGAAGGAAGGAAGGAAGGAAGGAAGGAAGGAAGGAAGGAAGGAAGGAAGGAAGGAAGGAAGGAACAAATGACCAATTAAGGCCTTACTATGTGCAAAGTACTATGCTAAGTGCTGGGGAGATGAAGAGAAAAGACATTCCCTGCTCTCAAGGAGCTCACATTCTAATGGGGAAAACAACATATATGGAAAGTTTCAGCTGGAAGTCAGATGAAAAGGTCCTAAGGCCCTTAGGGTACAAGAGAAAATCAGATGATGGTGCCTCTTCTTTAATGTCATTTCCACTGAAAAATCATATCCACTTCGGATACTGAACCATTTGACAGTGACTTTGCAGATAAGAACTTTCTGGTCCTTCAGAAGCCATAGCTACTGGACCTGCAGAAACAGTTGCCAGGCAACAGCTCTACTGAGGATGCTTCCTAGGATGACAGCTACAAACACCAGACTGAAAGCACTACTATTTCAAAGGATCAGGGTCCTGGGCTGTCTCTATAGGGTTCTGAGGAGAAATAGGAGTCAAGGTGGTGGTTTGAATTGCCTTATACAAGAAAACCTCAACACAGAATGGAACCACAATCTACTGTGTCAGAATGGTACAAAAAAAGGAAAACAGCATAAAAGAAGTTAGAAGGGAACAAATACTAGAATTTAAGGTCAGCACATATTATGGTCAGAAGTAATTAGTAGAATAGAAAAACTTGAATCTACAGTGGTGAGTCTCTCCAAAAAAGCTAAAGAGAGAACAAGAGTTTTAGAATACAAACATAATGAATCAAAAGGACAACCTGGACAGAGAAGCAAAAAAGGTAAAAGAGCACATGCTCTCTATACAAACAAAAGTCACTGATTTCAAAGACAGGATATACAGAGACTATCTAAGGATCATTTTATCAAACTCCCCAGAACTTCTCTATACAGAAAACAAAGCACCAATTTAAAGAATCCACATATCATCTCCAAAAACAAAAACATAACCCCTATGTTTCAAACTCCAAGACACTGAAGTCAAATTCAACAATTTTAATGACAATTAATTCTGCAGAGAGGAAAAAGGCCTTCAAATATGAGGAAAAGAAATTCAACTAACAAGACTATTCTGCACCTAATAAAAACTGCAGTAGGGATACGATAATATATGCCAAAAAGCAAAGGAGTTCAAAATACAACCCAAAATGGCTTAACTTGCAAATGTGAGCCTAATATTCATTTTAAATAGACATTCAAAAAGAGGTGTTTGGAATATTATAGGAAAACAAACAGATGTGAGCAGAATAATGAACCTGCAAATACCTTAAACAATATAAACATAAGAAAGCTAAATAAATACAACTACCAAGGAAAAAATAATGAAATAAATTATTCTATCTCTAAAAATGATTAAAAACAACAGAGTGACCATTAAGAAATTTTTTTAAAAAATACACAAGGGGACAAAGAGGAAACTAGAATTTAAAAGAAAAGAAGTGCTGGTAGAAGAACAGGCCTAAAATACCACAATACTCTTCCCTGCCTCCCTCCTACTGGTGAATCAATACATTTTGTGGGAATAAACTTCAGTATGGGAAAGTGAGTAAAAGGGGAAAGATAACACAGAAAACAGTGGGGGGAAATGCCAATACACACTAGTCATGTTGATGAGTGAAGAATAAAGGGAAGATAACTCCAGCAGTTTCTCAGGAAGAAGAGTTATAGGAGAATAGAAGAGATGGCAAAAGGAGGAATTTAGACAAAAGGATAAGAATGAGAGAGAAAGGTCTCAACCCAATGGGAAGAATGGACCCCACTCAATAGTACTCCCATGGAGGAGGAGATATATTCTATAATAGGAGATGGGGACATTACAATGGGTCTAATTTGCAGGAAGTGAGAGATCATTTCCTCTGAAAAGTATTGAGCCTCCATGGATAATATCCTGACACAGAAGAACGGAACTAGGAGCTACCTGGGGCAACTGGCACCCAGAATGGTGGAAGGACATAAACCTAGAGAACCAAGTACAAGGCAAATGGGAGGGAGGGGAAATAACTATGGGAAGGGCAAGGGGTAGAAATAGACCGCAGAATTTAGGACACGGGGAAATATACACCATGAGGCTATACATCTTCTCTCATTTCCCTTAAAAACTGATACATCTAAGAAAGAACAGAAAAAAGGGATATGGGGGCAAAATTTACAAAGGCAATAATATGGAAATTCATTATTAGAAGGAGCTCAAACTTGGTACTTCAGAAACTATAATGCTATAATGAATACAAAGAGACAAAAAAAATACAGACCATGAATCAAAGAATATAAGTTTAGAACAGAAAAGGAAAAGAATTATTGAAGAAAACAAGGTAAGGAAATCACTAGAAAAGGGTACAGAAAAAGAAAAATACTAACAAACAAAACAGGAGGGGAAGAGAGAAGGGATTTTGAATTAACCACTGAATTAAGAGGGGAAAAGGAGGGGAATAATGAGATAACTAAAGAGAAAAAAAAGAAAAATCAAGCACTGTGCTAAGATACAAAAAGAGTAAAAGACCATATCTGTCCTCAAGCAGCTTACAATCTAATGTGAGAGACAATATGCAAACAAATAAAGTCCAACAGGCAAAGGAGTGCAAGAGGCAACCCAAAATGTCCTAACTGGAAATGTGAAATCACTAAGTGAAACTCCAAAACTCAGGAAAGGATTAGCAGATAAAAAGGGGCAAGGGGAGGAATTAAGGGAGTGCAGGGAAGAAAGCTTATGTATAGGCTCTCTATAAGAACTAAAGAAAAACTAATCCTAGCAATACAGTATCTACAAAAGATAAAAGGGAACAAAAACAAATCTTAATTCAATGGAAAAAAAAATATTTGAGATGCAAACCACAGGAAAATATTAACCAAACTCATAACTTTAAATGTAAGTGGATTAAGCAACTGAATAAAATGGAGAATACAATACTGAAAGATAAGAAAATAAAACTACAATCTGTAGCTTATAAGAAAAACATTTCAAAGGAAAGACATACATAGAATACATAGGTGAGGCTAGGAAAAATTTACTCTGCACTAGGTAAATACAAAAATGTAGGAACTGAAATCATGCCATCTGACAAATCAAAAATAAAAATTCACAATATAAATAGAAAAACAAGAAAAATACAAATTAAATAGCTGAAAAACAAAATAGCTAAAGAACTTAACTAACTGAAAGAATATTCAGGGCTCCAAGCCAGGTCATCACAATATAACTAAATGACAATATTACCAAAAAATTTTTATATAGAGTTAATGTTATGCCAACCAAACTACCAAAGGGATATTTTTCATTATTTTATTTTTTATATTGGGGCAGCTAGGTGGTGCAGTGGATAGAGTACCGGCCCTTGATTCAGGAGGACCTGAGTTCAAATCCAGCCTCAGACACATAACACTTACTAGCTGTGTGACCCTGGGCAAGTCACTTAACCCCACTGTGTAATCCCCCCCAAAAAAAATTTAAATACAAAATAAGAAAAGGAAAAAAAAGCATTGCCATGTGCATAACAGAACATTAGAGAGGGTTCAAAATATACAGCAATAAATTTCCATTTCAAGAAAACCAATGCACAAGGACAGCTAGGTGGCACAGTTGATAGAGCATCAGCCCTGAAGTCAGGAGGACCTGAGTTCAAATGTGACCTCAGACCAAACACTTGATACTTACTAGCCGTGCCACCCTAGGCAAGTCACTTAACCCCAATTGCCTCACCAAGATATATACATATGTATTACACATTATGTTCAGAGCTATCTTTTCTTTGCTTCCTTGTAAGTTTTCTTTCATTCTCTGTTGTGCACTTGTTACTTTGTTCTTTTTTCCCCCTCATTCCTCCCACAAGAAGGCTACAATTAAGCGTGGGTATATACATGTATGTGTGTATGTATGCATGCATGCAAGTGCATATGTGTGTATACACTTGTATATCTGTGTAATTATATATACACATACACATATGTATATCTAGACCTATATACATATACATACATACACATGCATATACTTATACTTACATACATATACTTATATACATATACTTAGATATCTATAATCATTTTCATATACAGACACATACATTCATATGCATCAATTAGAGAATAGCTAAACAGATTGGGAAACAAGAATATAGTGGAACATTCCATAAAAAATTATAAAATGAAGTACTGAAACATACAAATTGATAGAGTGAAGTAGAACAAATAATAGAATATACACAGTGACTATAAAAATGAAAATGGAAAGACTTTTATTTTTAAAGTGAACATTATATGATCATAATAACCAAGCTTGGTTCTAAGGAAGAATAAAAAAAAAAGTACCTGCCTCTCTTTTTTGAAAAGATGGAAAACCTTGGATATAGGACAATGCACATAATATGTGGCTCAGCTGATATGCTGGTTAGTTTTACTGAATTGTTTTTCTCTTTCTTATTCTTTGTTACATGGGATGGCTCTTTGTGGGATTAGCATAGATATATATGGAAATGAAAAAAATATAAAATATAAGATATGTGATATATTTATTCATATATTGTTAAATATGCATATTTATAAAATATACTATAAAAACAAAAGACATCAATAATTTTTTAGGGGTCACATTGTTGGACCAGACCCAAGTTGGGAGCCAACAGAAAACCAATGAAAAGAGTTGAAAGCAATTCACAAATGTAATAATAATAATAGCTAATATTTACATAAGACCTATTACAAGTCAGGCACTTGCTAAACACATTATTATCTTATTTGATACTCACAACAGCACTGAAAGGTAAGTATTATTATCACAATTTTACAATCCAGGGAGGATTTGAACTCAGTCTTCCTGTCCCTAGGCTCAGCACTCAAATCTGCAACACCACCTAAAAATTTGCATAACATTTAGATAAATGAAATTAATTCATTGCCTCGGCAAGAGCTTACTGTTGTTGACATATATTACAGAGGGGTCTTTATAACAAAACAAACAAACAAACAAAGAAACAAACAAATGAGAGTACCAATTCAAACCACCTAAGATCACATTTAAAAGAAAGCTATAATAACTCAATTATCAATTTAAAAAAGAGCAGATGTGTCTTGTCAGTAACTAATGTGGAAAAATGGAAGCCAGCAACCAAAACTGAACAACTTATCCAGTCCTACACTGCACTAGTAAGTACCTCCTACTGCTCAACTTGACATCAAAATAGCCTAAAGACTTAAAAAAATTCAATAAGAATATTGAAATGTTTACAAAGAAGCAAGCCACGAACCAAAATCTTCCGTGTTTAATTCCAGCAAATATCACTGGAGACTCCAAGGTAAGGGATTTGAACATCCCTTAAATTACTAGCTGCGGGACCTAGGCAAGTCACTTAACCCTGATTACACACACACAAAAAAGTAAAGGAAAAACTAACAAACAAGACTAATTGAAGGGCAGGTGAGGAAGGAAAGAACTTGACTGAGAGGGAAAAGGGGACAAAATGGCAAAGTAAAGGCAAGGACTCACCAGAGTTCTCCCATTTAACCCTCCAGACAAAATAATGCCTCACAACAAATTCTAGAACACCAGAATGAACAAAAGGATGGAGGGAAACAATTTTCCAGTCCAAGAAAACTTAAAAGATTGGCAGAAAAGGTTTGTCTCACTGGGGTGAGACTACTGCACAGTCCAGGGCAGGTAATGCCCAGACAAGCCAGCAACAGGCCTTGGGGATGACTGAATCAGCAAGGGGTAGCTTCTGGAGCTCTCAGCACACAGACAAGGGTAGGTTCTGGAGTCCTTAGTCTACAGAAGGTTAGGGGGTCAGAAAACTGTTCAAAAGGAGATTACAAGGGACCATTTGCTGACACTGAAAACAGGACTGTGTTGCATTGCCTATACAGCTCTGGGACGTAGTCTTAGGGCAAGGAAGAACAGGACTAGGGAACCTGGTCACAGTTCCAGGGCAGAAAAGAATGCTTTTGGTCACTCACAGAGCAAAGCACAGGCCAGGACAATAGTAAATACATCTATCCTTAGATCATACCACCTTGGAAGAAGTGAAAGGGGGAAAAAAAAAAAAAAGAACTGGCTCTGAAAACAGCAGCTGACAAAAAACCTGAAGCTTGCTCCACACCCCAGGAACATAGCACAACTTTAACATAAAGTTAAATGTCAAGAAATGGGCTGCAAAAATGAGCAAAAACAAAAACCAACAAAAAAAGAACCTGACCAGAAAAGGTTATTATGATGAATGGAAGATCAAAACACAAATTCAGAAGACAATGTGGAAATAGCTACATGCAAATTCCCCCCCAAAAAATGTGAATTGGTCTCAGGCCCAAAAAAATTCATAGAAGAGCTCAAAAAGGAATTTTAAAATCAAACAAGAGGGGTGGAAGACAAATTGGGAAAAGAAATGAGAGTGATACAAAAAAATTATGAAAAAAATCAAGGAGACACAAAATAATACTCAAGAAATTAACACCTTAAAAAAACAGAATAAGCCTAATGGTAAAAGATGTACCAAAATCCACTGAAGAGAAGAACTCCTTGAAAAGCAGAACTGGACAAATGGAAAAGGAAGAACAAGTACTCCCTAAAGAAAATAATTCCTTAAAAATAAGAATTGGGCAAAATGAAAGCTAATGATTCCAGGAGACATCAAGCAACAATAAAACAAACTCAAAAGAATGGAAAAAATAGAAGAAAATGTAAAATATTTCATAGGAAAAATTGACCTGGGATCCAGGAGAGATAATTTAAGAATTATTGAATTACCTCAAAGCCATGATTTTTTTTAAAAAAAAGAGCCTAGATGTCATATTACAAGAAATTATCAAGAAAAACTTCTCTAATATCCTAAAACAAGAGAGTAAAATACAAAATGAAAAAATCCATTTCCTGGAAGAGACCCCAAAATGAAAACTCCGAAGAATATTATAGCCAAATTCTAGAACCCCCAGGTCAAGAAGAAAATATTGCAAGCAATCAGAAAGAATAAATTCAAATATCATGGAGCCATATTCAGGATAACACAAGAATTAGCAGCTTCCACATTAAAGGATCAGAGGGCTTGGAATATGATATTCCAGAAGACAAAGAAGCTAGAATTACAACCAAATATCACCTACCCAGCAAAACTGAGTATAATCCTTCAGGGGTAAAAAATTGACATTTAATGAAATGCAGGTCTTTCAAACATTCCTGATGAAAAGGTCAAGGCTGAATAAAAAAATCTTACTTTCAAATACAAGATTCAAGAGAAGCATATAAAAACAAATACAAAAGAGAAATCAGAAGGGATTCAATAAAGTTCAACTGTTTACATTCCTGCAAAGGAAGATAATATTCATAACTCCTAAGAACTTTATCATTATTAAGGCAGTTAGAAGTAGTATATGGAGGGCTGAGGTGTGAGTTGACTATGATGGAATGATATCCAAAAAGATAAAATTATGGGGTGAGGAGGGATGCACCAGGAGAAGAGGGAAGAGAAAGGTAGAATAGGGTAAATTATCTCACATAAAAGAGGTAAGAAAGAGCTTTTACACTAGAGGGAAAAGGAGGGGGTAGCAATCAGTGCTTGAACTTATTCACATCAAAACTGGCTCAAAGAAAGAATAACATACACATTCATTTGGTAATAGAAATCTATCTTATAGGAAAGCAGGAGGAAAGAAGAATAAAAGGAGGAAGCTGATAAAAAGGAGGAAGGAATAAAGGAGACAGTGGTCAGAAGTAAAACACTTTTGAGGAGGGGGGGAGGGGAAAGTATGATAGAAGGAAATACACAGTAATCATAACCGTGAATATGAATAGGATGAACTCACCCTAAAACAAAAGCTGATAGTAGAATGGATTAAAAACCAGAATCCTATAATATGCTGAAACACACGCAAAGGAGAGATACACAAAGAATAAAGATAGATTAAAAATTAACTGCAAACTAAATAATCTAATCCTAAAGAATGAGTGGGTCAAAGGACAAATCATAGAAACAATTAGGAATTTCATTGAAGAAAATGACAACAACGAGACATCATGCCAAATTTTTGGGATACAGCCAAAAAAGTACTTAGGGGAAAATTTATCTCGCTAAATGGTTACGTCAATAAAATAGAGAAAGAGCAGATAAATTAACAGGGTATGTAACTAAAAAACACTAGAAAAAGAACAAATGTGAAATCCACAATTAAATACAAAAATGGAAATCTTGAAAAACAAAGAAGAGATTAATAAAATTGAAAATAAGAAAAAGACTGAACTAATAAATAAAACTAGGAACTGTTTTTATGAGAAATAAAATAGATAAACCACTGGTTAATTTGATTTTTAAAAAAAGAAAGAAAACCAAACTACCAGTATCAAAAATGAAAAGGATGAATTTACCACCAAAGAATAGGAAATTAAAGCAACAATTGGGAGCTATTTAGCCTAACTGTATGCCAATATAGCAATCTAAGTAAAACTGATGAATATTTACAAAAATATGAATTGCCCAGATTAACAAAAGAAGAGAGTACTTAACTCTATCTTAGAAAAAGAAATTGAAATTACATAACAATTTCAATGGATGCAGAAAAAGCCTTTGATAAAACACAGCACCCATTCCAATTAAAAAACACTAGAGAGCATAAGAATGAATGGAACTTTCCTTTAAATGAAAAGAAGTATCTATCTAAAACCATCAGCAAGCATTATCTGTAATGGGGATAAGGTAGAAGCTTTCCCAGTAAGATCAGGGATAAAGCAAGGGTGCCCATTGTCACCACTGTTATTCAATATTGTACTAAAAATGCTAGCTATAGTAATAAGAGAAGAAAAAGAAATTTAAGTAATTAGAATAGGCAATGAGGAAACAAAACTTACCATTCTTTGCAGACAATATGATATATTTGGAGAATCTAAGAGAATAAACTAAAAAACTAGTTGAAGTAATTAACAACTTTCCCCCATTTCTTATCTCTTTCACTTTGGGGTTTTGCTTTATTAGTTCATTTTTATTTCTTGCTTTTATCCAGTTATTTAAACTTGGTTTTACATATGTTCTTTTAAAAATATTTTCTTTTAGGGGCAGCTAGGTGGCGCAGGGGATAGAGCACCAGCCCTAAAGTCAGGAAGACCTGAGTTCAAATCTGGCCTCCAACCAAACACTTGACACTTACTAGCTGTGTGACCCTGGGCAAGTCACTTAATCCCAACTGCCTAAAATAATTTAAAAAAATTCTTTTAGGGGGCAGCTAGGTGGCACAGTGGATAGAGTCAGGAGGACCTGAGTTCAAATCCAGCCTCAGACACATAACACTTACTAGCTGTGTGACTCTGGGCAAGTCACTTAACCCCAACTGCCTCACACAAAAAAAAAAAGTCCTAATCACATGTAAAATCAATTTTTAACATTTGTTTTTTAAAATTTCTAATTCAAAATTCTCTCCTCTCCCTCCCCTCTCTTCCTATTGAGGTGGCAAGTAATTTGATATAGGTACACATGTGCAGTCATGCAAAACTATATCCATATTAGTTACACAGTGGCAAAAAAACAGACCCCAAAAAAAAAAGCTCAAGAAAAATGAAGTGAAAAAAAAAGCATGCTTTGATCTGTGTTCAGACTCCATCAGTTCCTTCTCTGGAGACAGCATTTTTTTATCATAAGTCCCTCGGAATTGTCTTAGGTCACTGTATTGCTGAGAATAGCCAAGTTATTCACACTTGATCATCATATGACATTGCTATTACTGTGTACAATATTCTTCCGTTTCTGCTCATTTCACTTTGCATTAGTTCATGTTAACTCAGGGGGAAGGGGCATGAAAAGAGAGCCATCTTTAATAAAGATTAAGCTAAAGTAACTAGTAAATCGTGTTTACATCAGAAGAGGGGAGAAATAATGACATGATCAAAACATTTAGAGATAAATGGAGGAAAATATAAACCTAACTCTTAGAATTTAAATGTGAGTGGATTAAGCAATCTAATAAAACAAGAGACTGAATAAAAAAAAAACCTACAACCTGTTGCTTACAAAAAATACATTTATAGATCATAAAACTGAGGGGATGGGGAAAAAATTACTATGCTTCAAGTGATTACAAAAAGCAGGAATTTCAATCATTCTATCTGACAAAGCAAAATCAAACAGTCAAAAAAATTTAAGGGATAAACAAAGAAACTACATTATGATTAAAGGAACTACAGACAACAAATCATATCAGCAGTAAAATTATATGTTCCAAATTCCTTAGCATCCAAATTAATAAAGGAAACATTAAATGAGATAAAGGAAGACGTAATAATACAATAGTAACGCAAGAGTTCAATATCCCTCTCTGTTTTAGATAAATCTAACAGAAAGATATACAAAAAGGGAAAATGTGAAACTGAAAAAATTACTGGAGAAATTAAAGCTAAAAGATTTGTGATATCTTATAAACAGGACTGAAAAAGAATTCTCAGCACCACATAGAACGGTTATAAAAACTATGTATTAGAGCACAAAGATATTCAAGACAAATATAAAACTACAGAAATAGTATAACCAGAATCCAAACCATACAGACCATAACACAATACATTCACTAACCATAAAACAATAAAAAGCAGTCACTGATTCAAGGAACACAAACAAATAACACAGATCCAAATGAAAACTTAACAGTAATAAAACATCACACCAAAATTTCTACCATACAGCTACCGCACTCCTCAGAGGAACATCATATGCCTGTAAACAGATCTTGACAAAGCAGAAAAATAGAGGCTTAATAGATTTTTTAAAAATTAGAAAGCCAACAAATAAACAAATGTAAAATAACTACAAAACAGAAGATATTAAAAATTAGAGGAAAAATAGAATAGAAAAAAAATACAGAAATTATGAATAAAACTAAAAGCCAGTTCTCTAAAAATGTTAATAAATTGGTAAATCTTTAGCTAATCTGCTAAAAAAAAGAGGGGAGAAAAGCAAATAAATAAAACAGCACATTATCGAGGTGAGATTACAGAAAAAAAACCAGAAGACACACAGGTCTATGATAACAAAACTGAGAACACAAAAGAAATAGAGGAATATCTTCAAAAGTACAAAATACTACATATGGTTCTTAAATACAGATCTCATAAAAGGAAACAGATCTAGCTGTGAAGAAACTACCAAGGAAAAACTCCTGGGCCTGACAGATTCACAGGAGAATTCTATCAAACTTTTAAAAAATAATCAGTACCCATACTTCACAAATGATTCTCAAAAATTGAGGTAAAAAGAACACTCTACCAGAATCCTTTTATGAGACAAATAACACCCTACTACCAAAACCAAAAAAAGATAAAACACAGAATACTGTTGGCAGCAAATATTATTAATGAATATTAACTCAAAAATTTTTAAACAAAATCTTGTCAGACTACAGTGATTTATCCAGGAATCATTCATTAGACCAAGTGAGATTTCTATCAGCAATAAAACAATCACTCAACATTAGTAAAACAATCAATATAATTACAACCAAAATATAAAAAACCACTTATTTCAATAGATGCAACAAAAGCCTTTGACAAACTATAGTATTTTTATGCTAAAAATGTAACGAAGTATAGACAGTAACTTTTTTGTAACCTTATAAAAAAAATCTAAGATCAAAAGCCAGTATCATAAGCAACAGGGATACACTAAAACCTTTCTCAATAAAGATGGGAGTAAAGCAAGGATATCCACCCTCCCCACTATTATTTGATATATTTCTTCAAATGCTAGCAACAGTAATAAGACAAGAAAAAGAAACAAAAGGAATAAGTATAGGAAAAGAGGAGATAAAATTTGGTGCAGTGAATAGAGCACTGCCCTGGAGTCAGGAGGATCTGAGTTCAAATCCGGTCTCAGACACATGATACTAGCTATGTGACCTTGGCCAAGTCACTTAACCCCAAATGCCTCACCAAAAAAAAAAAAAAGGAGATAAAATTATCCCAATTTGCTGATATGATCCACATACTTGGAAAATCCTAGGGAATCACCACAGAAACTCAGACAATGAATAGTTTCAGCCAAGTTGCAGGCTACAAAATAAATTCTCAAAAAAAAAAAGGAATTTCTATCTAATAACAAAACCCAAGAAATAAAAATAGAAAGGGAAATCCCATTCCAAATAACTACAAAATGCATAAAATACCTGGAAACAAAGTAGATGCCCATCAAATGGGGAATGGTTAAAGCAATTATAGCACATAAATGTAATAGAATGTTGTTATTTAGTCATTTTTCAGTTGCAGCCAACTAATTGTGACCCCATTTGGGGTGTTCTTGACAAAAATACTGGAATGGTATGCCATTTCCTTCCCCAGTTCATTTTACAGATAAGGAACTATAGCAAACAGGTGACTTGTCCATGACATGACAGGGATGACTATGATGATGAAAAAAACAGACCAATAAAAACTTTTTTTAAAAAACAAAATATCTTAAATAAAATCATTAGTTCAATTACAAAAACTCAAGTGATCAATGACACTTCAGGGAACAGTTACAGAGTACAGAGAAGTAGCTCACAAAGGAATTAGACCCAATTTGATGGAAAAGAAAGCAGTATAGTCCAGCTTTCCCCCATAACAATACCAGAGAAATCTAAAAAACACACCAGACAAAGCCCTGATCAAGAAATTCAAGGGAAAAAATCAGTTAGGTTTGTTGTTTGTTTGATCATTTGTTTGTTTGTTTGAAGGTACAGGTAAGTATCAATAGAAGAAATATCAGAGAGGTTAGTGGACACTGAACTTGATCTGGAGAGAAGCATGCTTTAACATGGAGCCTTCCAGCATAGGGAACAGATGAGGGCTACTAGCTGTTCAGTAGGACAAGAAGAGGTCCCAATCTTATGCAGGGAGCAGGAACAGATGTCAACTGGAACCTCTGTCACTCACATACCTGAGCTGCATTTCAGATGAAGTGCAGACTGAGGAGGGGACCTAAGGATGGTCATCTTGGGCAATGAATGGTCTTGAGCTGTATCCTGTGTAACTAGGAAGAAGCAAGTACAGATGCAAGCAGCACCTTTGTATGGCTCTGACTTCAGGAGCTATGCAAAATATCAGATCCAACACCCTGCTCAGTCTGAAACCTTCAGTGGAATAATCAAGGCAGGAAACCCAGATCAAAAGACCCTTTTAGCAAACCGGCACAAAGGCCTCAACCCTCTGGCAGGCCTGCAGCTAGGGGAGGCCAACAGGGAGTCTCCACCCCACAACATACAAGCTAGAAAGGAAACCTACCCTCCAGTGAAAGCAAGCAGCTAAGCCTTGAAGCCCAGTAAAATCCAGCAGTAAGACCCTGATCCCCAATACAAGAAACTTGGGACCACACAGGACTAGAACCCAACTCTCACATAAAAAGACCAAGTCACAAAAAAGGCAAAGAAAATGAGCAAATGACAAAACAAGAATTTGACTACAGAAAGTTAATATGGTGACAGGAAAGATCAAGGCATAAACTTAGAAGACGACAATAGTGTCAAAACGGCTACATGTGAAGTCTCAAGAAAAAATGTAATTGGGTCTCAGGCCCAAAAGGAATCCCTGAAGGAGCTTTAAAAGGATTTTAAAAAGCAAATTAGAGAAACAGAATAAAAACTGAGAAAAGAAATGAGAATAAAGTAAGAAAATCATGAAAAAAGTCAACAGCATGGAAAAAGATATATGATTTACCAAGGAAAATAATTTCCTAAAAAATAGAATTGGCCAAATGGAAAAGTACAAAAGCTAACTGAAGAAAATAACTCCTTAAAAATTAAAATTGAAACACTAATACATTGATGGTGGAGTTGTGAAATTATCCAACCATTTTGGAGAACAATTTGGAACTGTGCCCAAAGGGCTACAAAAATATGCATACCCTTTGATCCAGCAATAGCACTTCTAGGGTTACATCCCAAAGAGATCAAACAAATGGGAAAAGGACCCACATGTACAAAAATATTCATAGCAGCTCTTTTTGTGGTGGCAAAGAATTGGAAATTGAGAGGATGCCCATCAATTGTGGAATGGCTGAGCAAGTTGTGGTATATGAATGTAATGGAATACTATTATACTATAAGAAATGATGAACAGGCTGACTTCAGAAAAACCTGGAAAGACTTATACATGATCTGATGCTGAGTGAAGTGAGCAGAACCAAGAGGACTTTGTACACAATAACAGCCACGTTATACAATGACTAAGATTGTTAAACTGAACCCTTCTCAGCATTACAAGGATCTAAGACATCTCCAGAGGTCTCAGGATGCAAAATGCTGTCCACATCCAAAGAAAGAACTATGGAAGTCGAATCGCTATCACTTATTTTTAACTTCTGTTGAGTTTTGTTTCATCTTTCTGATGATTCTTTCTATTGGTTTTAATTTTTACTTACAACTTCACTAATGTGAAAATATGTTTAATGGGTATGTAAGTGTAAAGCTTATATCAGATTGTGCGCCGTCTTGGAGAAGCTGGGGGGGAGGAAGGGGGAGAAAAATTTTCAACTCTAAAGCATACGGAAGTGATTGTTGATAAATCAAAATAAATTAATAAAAAAATTTTTTAAACTTAAAATTGAGCAAGTGGAAGCTAATGGCTCTATCAGACGTCAAGATATGATAAAACAAAATCAAAAATGTAAAAAAAAAAAAGAAAAAGAAAAGAAAAAGAAAATGTGAAATTTCTCATTGGAAAAACATCTGACCAAGAAAATAGACCCAGAAGACTACCTGAAAGCTATGATTTAAAAAAAAAAAAAGCCCAGACATCTTTCAAGAAATTATCAAAGAAAAAGGCCTTGATATATTAGAACCAGAGGGCAAAATAGAAATTGACAGAATCCACTGATCACCACATGAAAGAGATCCCAAAATGAAAACTCTCAAGAACATCACAGCCAAATTCCAGAGCTCATAGATCAAGGAAAAAGTACTGCAAGCACCTAAAAAAGAATTCAAATATTGTAGAGCTAGCCATGATTACACAGGATTTGGCAACTCCCATATTAAAGAAGCAAACAGCTTGGAATATGATGTACCAGAAGGCAAAGGAGTTAGGATTAAAACCAAGAATCACCTACCTAGCAAAACTGAGTGTAATCTTTCAGGGGGAAAAAATAGACATTTAACGAAGGACTTTCAAACATTCCTAATTAAAAGACTAGAGCTGAATAAAAAATTTGACCTCCAAATACAAGATTCAAGGAAAACATAAAAAGTTAAAAAAGAAACAAGAAAGAGAAAATATAAGAAATTCAGTAAGGTTAAACTGTTTATAGTTCTATATGTCAAGACAATATTTGTAACTCTTAAGAACTTTACTACTAAAATAGCAATTAAAAGGCGTTTACTGCATTTCACCACATAATCACTGCCTCCACATAACCATTGCACTTCCCCCTCCAGCTCAAAAATTGGTTTATAAACCTTTCATCACATAATCGTCAAATGGTATAATTCTGTTCGTCACATCTCTTAAAAAGGTAAACAGAGCAGCAATGTAATCACCAGTAGCATATGGATACACATTTATCTCTCGAGCATTGAGAACTTGGAGCCTAGAATTCTCAGTGCATGCATGTTGTCAGTATATTTCCAAAAGCCGAGTTGTGTGGTTTGTTTAGAGCACTGCAGTATTAACAATATTGTCACTTAACCCAATGAAGAGCAGTCCGTGGAAAGGGAGTGGGCAGGCAGGCAAAGCTACCATGAGCAAGTCACATGATATGGTAAGACTTGCCTATTCCCACACTAGCTAAACTATACAGTTTGTCGGCCAGTGACACAGTAACATGTGAAGCACTTCTTTCTGATTATGGGTAAATATAAAAAGCATTCTGTGAGCTTTAAGCTGACAGTGATTTGTTTTTGCTGAACAGCATGGAAACAGAGCTGCAGAAAAGAGAGTTTTCAGTGTGAGAAAAGTTGGAGTGAGACTGACAGAAACTAAAAGACAAGTAATACCAGCACAAATCTTTCTAAGCTTCACATAATGGTCGCAGTCAACTTTTTCACAAAAAATTTGGCATAAAATCTGTGATTATTATGAGGGGAAATACGGTATGTAGACAGAAGGTATGGATAGAAAGTGACTTTGAGATGATACCCCCAAAAAATTAAAAATAAAGGGGTAAGAAAGAAAATTGCACTGGAAAAAGGGGGAAGGAGATTCAATGGTGTAAATTATCCCATATAAAAGAGGCATGAAAAAGATACTATGATGGAGGAGAAAATGGAGGGGTGATGGGCAAAGCTTAAACCTCATTCTCATCAAAACTGGCTCAAAGAGGGGGAATAACATACACATTCAGTTGGCTACAGAAATCTATCTTACCCTATGAGAAAGTAAAAAGAGACAGATATAATAGAAGCAGAAGGATGGAGTGAAAAAAGGGAGGGTAGATTGGGGAAGGCAGTGATTAAAAGTAAAATATTTGTGAGGAGGGTAAGAAAGAAGAGAGGATATGTAAGGGGAAAACAGTATGGAGGGAAATAACACAGTTATAACTATAAATGTGAATGGGATGAACTCACCAATAAAACAGAAGTGGATAGCAGAATGGACTAAAAACCAGAACCCTACAATACGCTGTTTACAAGAAACACATCTGAAGCAGAGAAATACACACATAGTAAAGAGAAGGGGCTGGAATAAAATGTATTATGCTTCAGCTGAAGCAAAGAAAGCAAGGATAGCAATTATAATCTCAGACAAAGTAGAAACAAAAAAGATATAATTTAAAAAGATAAGGAAGGAAACTATATCTTGCTGGAAGTTTACAATAGACAATGAAGTTATATCAATACTAAACATATGTACCAAATGGTATAGCACCTAAATTTTTGAAGAAGTTGAATGAGTAACAGGAGGAAACAGATAGTAAAACTATACTAGTGGGGGACCTCAACCTTCCTCTCTCTAAATCTAGCCAAAAAATAAAAAAGAAAGAAGTGAAGGAGGTGAATAAAATTTTGGAAAAGTTAGATATGATAGCTCTCTGGAGAAAACTGAATGGGAACAGAAAGAATATGCCCTTTTTCTCAGCAAATATATGGCACCTACACAAAAACTGATTGATATATTTGGACATAAAAACCTCACAACCAAATGGAGAAAAACAGAAATAGTAAATGCATGCTTTTCAGATTGTAAGGCAATAAAAATTATATTCAATAATAAATAATGGAAAGAGAAATTAAAATTAAATTGGAAATTAAATAATTTAATCCTAAAAAAATAAGTGGATCAAAGAACAAATCATAGAAACAATTGATAATTTCAAAATAAAATGGCAACTAAAAATTAATTTTAAAAAAATTTTTTAATGTACAGCCTATATCAGATTGCAAGCCATTTTGGGGAGGGGGAAAATTTTAGAACTCAAAATGTTATAAAAGTGAATGCTGAAAACTAAAAATAAATAAATTGTTAATTAAATTACATCTGTGAATAAAAATGTTTTAAAAAGAAAGAAAATGACAACAATGAGACACCATACCAAAATTTATGGGATGCAGCTAAAAGCAGTACTTCAGGAAAATGTTCATCTCTAATTGTTTACATCAATAAAATAGAGGAAAAGCAGATAAATGAATTGGGCATGCAACTAAAAAATGAGAAAAAGAACAAATTATAAATCCTTAATTAAACACCAAATTGGAAATCCTGAAAAATGGGAAAAGAAATGAGAGTTATGGAAGAAAGATTTGGAAAGGGAATTAACAGCTTTGCAAAAGAGGCATAAAATCTTATCCAAGTAAAAGATTCCTTGAAAATTAGAAGAGGACAAATAGAAGTTAATGACTCCTTGAGACAATAAGAAGTATTAAAACAAAGTCAAAAGACTAAAAGAAGTAGAAGAAAACATAACACATCACATATAAAAAAATAACTGATTGGGAAAGCAATCAAGTAAGGATCATTTAAGAAGCAACGGACTACCTAAAAGTTATCACCAAAAAAAAAAAATCAAAATAAATCTTTAACATATTTCAAGAAATCATAAAAGAAAACTGCCCACATTTCTTAGAACTATATGACAAAGTGAAAACAGAAAAAATCCACCAGTCTCTCCTGAAATAAATCCACATGCAGCATTCCATTCTCCTGATTTTTAATACATTCCATCTCCAGCATTTTCACTGGCTGCTCCCCAGGCCTGGAATGCTCTCCCTCCTACCTCCTAGCTTACCTGGCTTCCTTTAAGCACCAAGGAGCTAGTCAGGAGCATGCAAGATCTAGCAGCCACACCTAGATAGTAGGAGAGATCTTGGAATATGATTTTCCAGAAGGCAAAAGATATTGGCTTATGCTGAAGAATACTTTACCCAACAAAATTATCCCACAAGGGAAAAAATAAACCTGTAATAAAAGTAAGGACTTTCAAGCAATCCTGATGAAAAGACCAGAACTGAGTACCAACAGAAATCAAGATGTAAATTAAAAAGTAAATACAAATGAGCAATAATAAGAGACTAAAACAAGAATGGATTGTTTACATTTTTAAATGAAGAGTATATGCTCCCTCTGAACCCAATCATCAGGGGTCACAGAAGAGTCTAATAAAAGAGCCTGAAGGGGGTTTTGTTATGTTTTGTTATGATTTTAACATAAGAAAGGAAAATAAGGGTGGAAAGGAATATAGTGGGGGTGGAATACAGAAAGAAGAAAGGTGAAGGAAATTATTTCACATAATTGGTGTGCACAAGTAGAAGACTATACAACAAGGAAGTGATGGTGGAGGATGACACCAGATTCTCATCAAAACTGGTCAGAAAAGGAAAGAATACATACACAGGAGCAGAAATGCATTTCATTTAGCAAGGAAACAAGAGAGAAAAGGTAGAGGGAAGAAGGGGAGAGGGGATTAAGCAGAAGAATAGATTAAGGATTTAATCATAAAACAACAACAATAACAACACATTAATCCACCAAGTGTGGATTCCAAAAAGAGATCTGAAAGAAAATAAAGGGTAAGAATTTATGACTGGGCTCTAAGCCATGGAAAGAGAAGAGGAGAAAGTGAAAAAAAGCAGACTGCAACAAACCTAGAGCATTAGAGCTACTTCTTGCTTACTTTCGTCCTCATAAAGATGGGTCAGGAAACAAATAATGAAAAAGATAAAAGAATAGAATGGAGAGAGATAAATAATTAGTGATCATAACCATGAACTGGATGAATTTACTCATAAAATGAAAGAGGATAACAGCTTGGATTAGACAGCAGAATCCAAGAATGAGTGGTTTTCAAGAAGGATATTTAAAACATAAAGATTCAGAGTTAAACAGCTGGAGGTAGCTAAGTGGTGCAGTGGATAGAGCACCAGTCCTGGAGTCAGGAGGACCTGAGTTACTTACTAAATGTGTGACCATAGGCAAGTCATTTAACCCCGATTGCCCCACCAAAAAAAAAAAAAGGAAAAAGAAAATAGCTATTAAAGTTAGGGCAGCTAGGTAGCACAGTGGATAGAACACCCGCCCTGGAGTCAGGAAGACCTGAATTCAAATCTAGTCTCAGGTATCTGGCACTCACTAGTTGTATGACCCTGGGCAAGTCACTTAACCCCACTGCCTAGCCAAAAACAAACATACAAAAAAAAAAAGTTGGAGTAAATCTATTATATTTCAGGTAAAGTTAAAAAAAAGGCATTGGGAGCAATTATGATCTCAAATGATTTAATTAAAAGAAATAAATAAGGAAACTATATTTTGCTGAAAGGTACAATAGATAATGAATTAATATCAATATTAAATATACATGTACCAAATGGCAAAGAATCTAAATACTCCAAAGTTAAATGAGTTATAAGGAGAAATAAACAATAAAAGTATAGTAGTGGGGAATCTCAATTTACTCCTTTTGAACCTAAATAAATTTAACAGGAAAAAAAAACCTAAATCTAAGAAAGAAGCTAAAGACTTGAGTAAAATTTTAGAAAAGTTACATGTGACATACCTATGGAAATCATTGAATGGGAAAAGAAAAAACATATATTTCTCGACTGTGTGGAGCACCTCTATAAAAATTGGTCACGTACTGGAACATAATGCTTCACAAACAAATGTGGAAAAACAAATAAATTAAGCAAATCTTTTATGGAACACAATGCAATAAAAATGATATCCAATACAAGGCTGTTGAAGAAATTATTAAAAATTCATTAGAAACTAAATAACTTGACACTAAAAAATTGGCAGATCAAAAGAAACTGCAGAAAAAGACAATTTCATTAAAAATGACAACAATGATATAACATAGCAACTATATGCAACATGCTGCATTTTTAGAATGTAGCCAATGCAGTTGTTAGCGGAAATTTTTTCTATCTCTAAATACTTTGAGAAATAAAAAAGAGAAAGAACTAATCAACAAATTGGGCATGACAGTTGCATGACCCTGGGCAAGTCACTTAACCCCAAGTGACTTACCAAAAAAAAAAAATGGGGGGCATGAAACTTAAAAAAAGACCTAGAAAAATCAACAAATTTAAAAAATTAAACACAAAATAGAAATCCTGAAAATAAGAGATTAACCAAACTGAAAGGAAAAAAAAGAAAGAAAGAATAAAACTGGAGCTGGTAATAAAATAGACAAACCATTGACTACTTTGATTTTCAAAGAGGAAAATCAAATTACCAGTATCAGAAGATGAAACAGGTGAAATCACAATAAATGAATAAACAAAGATATTAGAAACTATGTTGCTCAATTATATGCCAATAAACTCAAAATCTAAATGAAATGGAAGAATTCTTACAAAAACAAAATGCCAAGATTAATAGAGAAAGAAATAGTGGGCTTAATTTAAGCCAGTCTCAGAAAAAGAAACTGAAAAGGCCATAAATGAGCTACCAAAGACAAAAACCTTGGAACCAAACAGATTTACAAGTGAATTCTTTCAAACATTTTTTAAAAAATCAATTCTAACATTGTATGATGTTTGGAAAAACAAGAAAAAGAAGGTGTCTTACCACGGTCCTTCAGGAATCAAAGTATGGTGTTGATACTAAAACCAGGGAGTATCAAAACAGAAAAAGACCAATATCCCTAATGAACACTGAGCAAATATTTTAAGTATACTTTTAGCAAAGAAACCAATTTTTTTTGACTAGGTAAAGAGGCCATTCTCTGCCTCATTCTTCATTAAGTCTTAATCACTGAACGAGAACTGCCTCAAACTGAGACTGTTAAAGACCATAGCTTGAAAAGGCCAAAGTCCCCCACTCCATCCTGGACTATCTCCAGTTGCCTGATCTATTTCTGGCCAATGGACCTAAATGGTTCCAGAGGAGAAAGTGAGGCTGGTGACTTTGCATAGCCCTCCCTCACTTAAATCCAATTCACTTGCATGTCATGGCATCACCTCCCAGATGTCATGGTCCTCTTCGAGAACGAAGGACAAACAACAACAAAATATATTACAAAGATGCGACTCTGACCAGCTTCTATTTATGTAAGGAATGTAGCACATGTTCATTATTAAAAAAAAAACCTATACATAATTGACTATATGAATAACAAAACCAACCAAAATTATATCATTAGATCAATAAATGCAGAAAAAGCTTTTGGCAACATATAGCTCCTTTTTTATTAAAAAAAAAAACACTTGAAAGCACTGGAATAAACAGATCTTTCCTTTATATAGTTTCCATCTAAAACCAGGAGCCAGTAACATATGTAATGGGAATAAGTTAGAGGCCTTTCCAATAAGATCCAAGGTAAGGCTAGGATGCTCAATATTATCACCACTTTTTATTTTTTATAGAATGTTAGAAATGCTAACCATGGCAATAAGACAAGAAAAAGAATTGAGGGAATAACTAAAGAGGAAACAAAATTTTTTGCAGATAAGATGGTGGTTTATTCAGAAAACCTGAGAGTCAACTAAAAACATAAAATGAAACAATAACTTCAGCAAGGTTGAAGATAAAATACGAAGCCACATACAGCATTAGCATTTCTACAGGTTACCAATAAAATCCAGCAGGAAAAGAGAAATGTCATTAAAAAAAAAACTACAGAATCTACAAAATATTTGGGAGTCCACTTTCTAAGAGACACACAAGAATTATATAAATACAGCCACAAAATACTCTTTACACAAAGACAGATAAAAATATTATCAGAAATAAATTGCTCATCCAATATAATAAAAACTCCCTAAATTTACTTATTCAATGCCATACAAACAAAATTGCCAAAGGACTGCTTTATAGAACTTGACAAATAACAAAAATTCATCTGGAAGAGCAAAAAGTGAAAAATCTCAAGGGAATAATGCAAAAACATTGAGAAGAAGAGGGCCTAGGAGTACTAGAACTCAAACTATACTACAAAGCAGCAATCATCAAATGATTTGGTACAGGTTAAAAAAGAGCTCCATCAGTGCTACAGATTATATATACAACATGTGAAAGCAAATAAGCACAGTACTCACGTTTGATGATGATGATAATAATAATAACAATAACAACAACAAACTTTTATATAGTGCTTACTATGTTCCATTCACTGTGCTAAGCACTTTACAATTATTATCTTATTTGATCTTCACAAGCCTAGGAGTAGGTGCTATTATCATCCCCATTTTACAGATGAGGAAAATGAGGCAAATAGGGGTTAAGTGACTTGTCCAAGGTCACAGAGCTAGTGTGTAAGGATAGAGCTGTACTCGGGTCCTTTTGACTCTAGGCTCTTTGCTCTACCTACTGTGCCACCCAGCAGCCCCTGTCTCTTTGATAAACCCAAATATCCCAGATTTGGGGATAAGAACTGTATTATTTGACAAAAAATGCTGGGAAAATTGGAAAGCAGTCTGGCAGAAGTTAGATATAGACCAACATCTCACACCATATACCAAGATAAGCTCCAAATAGGTATACGACTTTGACGTAAAGAATGACATCATAAACAAATCACAGGAACAAGGAAGAAATTACCCTTCAGATCTATGGATAGGGGCCATAGTATCAACAAAGACAAAAGGGATCATTTTGATTACACAAGATTAAAAAGATTTTGTACAAACAAAATTAATGAAGCTAAAAATTAGATGAGAAATAGCAGCTAAGAAAAATGTTTGCTCCAAGTTTCTTAATAAAGGTCTCATTTCTAAGATATATAAGGAATTGACTCAAATGTATAAGAATGAGAGCCATTCCCCAGTTGAAAAATAGTCAAAGAATATGAACAGAAAATTTTCAAAACCAGAAATCCAAGTTATAAATTGCCATACAGAAAAATTCTCTAACCAATTAATAACTAGAGAAATACAAATTAAAGCAACTCTGAAGTTCAACCTCACACCCATCAGTTTGGCAAAGTTGACAAAAACAGAAATGACAGATGCTAGAGGGACTATGGGAAAACAGGAGTATTAATGCTCAGTTAGTGGAACTGTATATTAGTTCAACCATTCTGTAAAGTAATTTAGAATTATGTCTAAAAAGTAGAACACATATATTCTTTGACCTAGCAATACCACTATTAGGTCTATAATGCTAAAATTAAAAAGGGTGGGGGAGGGGGAAGGACCCATATGTACAAAAACCATTTATAGTAGCTCTGTAGTGGCAAAGAACCGGAAAGAAAAAGGGTGCTCATCAATAGGGGGATGGCTAAACAAATGTGATAGATGAATGTGATGGAATACTACTGTGTTTGAAGAAATGATGAAGAGTAAGGTTTTAGAGGCACCTAGGAAGATTTCCTAGAGTTTGTATAAACTGACACAGTAGTGAACAAAACCAGAACAATTTATATAATAACAACACTATAAATAAGGAAACACACTAAGTATTTATTTACTATGTGCCAGGCACTATACTAAGTGCCAAGAATACAAATACAAGCAAAAAGAAAGACAGTCATAAACAACTTAGAAAAATTTAAGAACTCCAATCAACATCTAATGACCAACTACAATCCCAGAAGACTTATGATGTAACATGCTGCTTAGCCACTGTTAGACAGGGAGGCAATATACTCAAGGTGCAAAACAGGACACAGATTTTGTGCATGGCCAACATACAAATATTCTGCTTTACTATGCACGTTGGTTACAAGGGTTTTATTTGTCTTTCTTTTTCAATGTTTTCAATGGGGAAGTGAAAGGTGGATTGAAAGGAAGTCAATTTTGGTTAATTTTGTTAAAAAAAACTGGTTTGTAAGAAAGTAAAAACATTAAGTATAGGCTGTTTCTCCCTATCTCCCCCAATTAATAATTTTTTTGGACCAGTCCTCTAATTTCACCGATTTATGGAAACTTTTCCATGAGGAAACTCAATCTACCAATAAAGGTTGACACCAGCTCTGCAAGTTAGTATTAAGAGAATTAGAACACAAAGAGGTTAAATCGCTAGCTCAAGGTCACATGTTTAATTTCTACATAATGTATTATATATAAAACTTTCAAATCATCCCTAGTAATAGAGAAAAATGTAAGCAAAACCCAAACCACAAGGAAACTACTTCTGATAAAATATGTATAATACTATACTCATGGTCCCCTCTCCTCTCTATTAACAGGAAAAAAGTATGTTTCTTCCTCTTTTCTCTGGTACCAAGATTGGTCGTTACAATTAATTTGATATTGACAAGATTTTACATTCCTTTACATTGTCATAAATACAAGGATAATTCTTCTTTTATGACCAAAGAAAAAGGGGAGATTGAATGATGATAAAGAGAAGTTTCGAGGAAAGAAAGAAATAGGTCCAAGGAGTACACATTTGCAAGGCCTCAAATCGTTTATGTGATGGAATCTATTACAATAGCAACAGTTATCCTTTATATGGTTCTTTATAGTTTGCAAAGTGCTTTACACATGCAATTTCTTTAAGTCTTTAAGTCCAAGCTATGTCCTGCACAAAGAACAGAAAATGAAGTAGCAGAGAAATAACAAAATTTAAATCAGATAACAGAAAAAAAAATCCTACTGTGACTCTCTATTAAAGAAAATAGCTTCTCAAGATGCCAAGTATTTGGAAATCTGTTCATTTCTTCCAATGCACATGTGAAGAAGGCAACTCTTTTTCTTGCCCTGCAGCTTGAAAAGGTAAAACTTCTCTGGCATGGATGTGACTGCAGTCAAAACAGATAATGCAGGACAAGCCAAGAAGCTGCTAAAATTAATGGAAAACTCCCCATTTTATAGATGAAGAAACCGAAGCTGAGATAATTTAATAGAGCAGCAAATAAGTATCAAAGGCAAAATTTGATCCCAGGTCTTCATATCCTAAGCTCTAACACATCATATAGTCATTCCAAGTCTAAGTGATCTACCATAATTTGAGCAGGGATGTGATGTGGGTGTTTAAGGAGATGTTTTGGAAAAGGCTTGCAACACTTACTTTGGGGAATGAGAAAAAGGAGTCAATAAGATTCAATGGGATTGTCAAGCAGAAGCAAAGCCCCACTTAAGGGTAGGCACCATAAATTTTTGTGAGTAAAATAAAATCTGTTTTGTGACGTTCTTCAGGAACAGCTTGGCTGTGACCAAGAGACACTGGATAGTGAGGGACTATCCCAAGATAAGGATTAGCAGGTCAGGAGCAAAATACTACCATCCTTCTAGTCACCCAGGTTCACAAACTTGGAGCCATCTTAGACTCTTCTCTTTCACCCCATAAATCCTATCAGATGCCAAATCTTGGTAATTTTGCCTCCACAACTTTCATATATCTCTTATCACTTCTTGCCTTAACTACTGTCACAGCCTCCTAATCAGTCTTCAAGACTATAATCTCTGCCCTCTCCAATCCATCTTGTCATAGGGATATTCCTACAGCTCTCACTTCATTACTCCCAAATCAAGAAACTTCAGTAGTTAATGCTTCTCAAATACAATACAAAGTCCATATACCAAATGTCTCTCCGGTCTAGTCAACCTCCACTCTAGTCAAACTGATCCTAAAATAGACGCAACCATGCTACCCCACTATTCAACTGAACTCCAATGTTCCTCTATCACTTCTTGGATCAAATACAAAATCCTCTCGTGGCATTCAAAGACTTTTATAAGTTGGCCCTCAACTACTTTCCTAGTCTTCTTACATTTTATTCCAAGGCACTCTAACACTGACCTCCTAGCTGTTCTTCCCACAACACAGTGAGTTAATTGTTTATTTCCCAACATTACTCTAATCCTCTTAATAGTTTATTCTGATCCTCATTTTTGTGTTGAAATCCCTTCATAACCTGGCTCCCTCCTAGGCTTCCAGTTTTCTTACACCTTACTTCCTGGCCCAACTACCTCGTACTCTTCAATACAACAACACTACTCCTGGGTCTTCCAAGAATAAGACATTCCACGTCTCAGCTCTGTGCATTTTCTCTGTCTCCCTTACCTAGAATGTTCTCTCTCTTCATTTCCACCTCCTGGCTTCCTTTAAGTTTCAGATAAAACCCTATCTTCTAGAAGAAGCCTTTTCCATTCCCCTTTAATGCCAATGCCTTCCATCTATTGATTATCTCCAATTTATTCTGTATGTATCTTGTTTGTACATAGTTGTTTGACATGTTGTCTCTGTCAAACTGTGAGCTCCTTGAGAGCATGAACGATTTTTCGTCTTTGTGTCCTTATTACTTAGCATAGTACTTAACACTAAACGTTTGTTGACTTGTTTGGCCTTTAAGTCACAGAACTAGATCTAGAAGTGACCTCAGAGACCATCTAGCCCAACCCCCTCATATTGCATCTTCTTACCTTACTGGTATCTTCTCCCATCCTCATCTCCACCTCTTGGAATCTCTAGACCACTTTCAAAGACTGGCTCACGTTACCTCCTACAGAATTTCCCAAGATGTTAGCACCCTTTTCATTCCCCCAATATTTATTAATATTTACATTTATTTTGTGCCTATTTTATATTATCTGAGTATATGGTGTTTCTCTTCCAAGTAGAATGTAGGTCCTAGAGAGCAGGGGCTGCTTTTTTTTTAATTGTCTTTTTCTCTTTTCTCTCATTCTTTTCTTTTTTTCTGTTTCATTTTTCTCTTTTCTTTCTCATTCTTTTTCTTCCTTTCCTTTTGTCTTTGTTTCCAAAGAGCCTGGCACAGTACCTACAGCAATTAATAAATAGCTTGCATGTTCAAGTGAGGTGGTGAAAAGAATTTCATCTAAATTCCAGTATAGGACCACAAGATTTAGATATCTTAGAAACTATCTTTCTCAACTCTCATTTTTAAGATGAGGAAACTAAGGCCCAGATAAAATAAGTGACTTGTCCAACATCACAAAACTAGCACAGAACCAGGATTCAAACTTAAGTTTTCTGATCCCAAAACTAATATTCTTCCCACTAAAATCTAATATGTTACCTATCTTTAAAAACCATTCTGTATTTCAGACTTGTTTTAGTCTCAAGTAGCCCAAATAAATGAGTTTTTTTATTATAAACTAAAATAAAACATAGCTAAATAGCAAAGATCCAGAGACATTCTTTATTCCAGAAGTAAATAAATGCCATATTTTCTTAAAATATATTTCTGCATGCAATCACTCTGGCTTTTAAATAATACTAAAGAATTGGTTTCATGTCCCTTTGAGAATTTCTCTTTTCCTCAAAAGTATAGTATAGGGGATAAAAAAATTTACTGACCCATAATTTACATGGCACTTTACGTTCTAAGTTCTTGGAAAAGTCCTTACAGATTATCAAAAACTATCAGCTTATTTTATAGGTAAGGAAATTAAATTAAGTACAGTGCCTTAGGTAAGAAAGGCAGGATTTGAACCCAGGTCTTATGATTCCAAATCCAGTACTCTTTCTCCTGAACACAATAATCTTGTGAAACTGGTAGCAGCAGACAGTAAATTTTCCATTTTGCAAACAAGGAAACTACTCAATGAAGTACAGTATCATACTCCAAGGACTCACAAGCAAGTTAGCAGTGAATCAATGCCTTCTGACTTTCAGTAACAATTATCAAACGGTGCTGAACTTTTTTCACATGTAAGTAAGTGACAACCAGATTCTCACCAATCCAATAAAAGTCAATATTATTAACATGCCAACTATAACCATTGAGTCCACAAATTTTTCTGTAGCAAAAATTTTACTTAAGTCCTCTAGTTATGCCTTAATTCCTTAGCTAGAAGCCACAAAGACTTATTTAGTAACTATCAAAGTTTTTTGCTCTTATGGGAATAAAAACCAAACAACTGTGAAGAATTGCCATAATTCAACTACTAGTACATTCACTGCTATTAAAGTTGTAGGTGAAAAAAGTACTTTCTACAATGTAACAGTAAATCTGGATAAAAACTTAAAAGTGTTTTTAGCTTCACAATAAGAAAGTTGAGAAGGCAGCCTTGGTTAACTTGGACTGCCTTTTGCCCTTAAACTTATTTTACACCAAAATGTCTCTTTAAAGTTTTGTCGGGGTTTTTCTTAACCACATTAGAAATTATATCAATATAACAATGTAAAAATATAGTTCCTCCTTATCTCTAGAATATAATGAAAGTTAATTCCAATTTTAAAAAAACTTTCCATAGTTCTACCCATCACTGTATTTTTCAGACTGTGTCAACAACAAAAACAACAAAAAATCTATGGGCAGGTTAAATGGTTGGAAAGGAAAAGTTACCTCGTCTGTCACATACACAGTTCATTCCTAAAATGCATTTTTTAAAAACTGTGGTTTCTATGTAGACATATTTGTCATTATAAAGCATTTTTTCTTCCTTCTCATCTCAGTTTTGTTTAGTTTTAATCATCTTAACGAAATAAGAAAGCAACTTTACCATGGTTTATGTTTGTCTCTTACTGCATTTCAAGATCATCTGGTACCCCTGAACAACCAACCAACCAAAGATGATGGACACCAGCTGACCCACCAAACTCCTGAAGGATACAACTGTTCATTTCACTGTGAGGACACTACTGGTAACACAACCAGTTTGAAAATGGTCAATATCATAAGGCACAATCTCATACTAACATTATTTCACTTGCAACTTGAAAAATACTACTAAATGTCTCTCACTGCTTTCTTTCCATCATGACACAAAACAAATGGTTTTGTCTATACTTTGAAAACAACTAATTCAAAAGTTTAAAAAAAATTCAACTAATCAGGTATTTTCTCCACATTTGCCAAACAAACTATTAAACTGACCAAATTGCTGTCACTAAAATTGACTGCATTTATCTTTTTCTTTTTTTGGGGGGAGGCGGCAGCAGAGGGAGGCATCTAATAACACTGAAAAGGCATTGTATTGGGACTCTTGAGATTAGTCTCATTTCTATTATCAACTATTCTGTAACCTTGAACAAATCACCTAACTCTTAATACCTATTTCCTTCTCACAGAGAGGATGGAACTTGAAATTTTCTAAGGTTTCTTCCAATTGAATAATTTTAGTATTCTGAATGTCTATATGTCTAGCATTGTGCTAGGCATAAAAGCCAAGAAGATTCAAAGCAGTAAAATATAGTGTGTCTGCCCTAAAGGAACCGAGACACACATGGGAAAAAGGTTAAAGATTCAAGAATTAAATTAGAACTACAAGTACACTTAGTCAAATGCTGAACTTAAGAAAATGCCATCATGCTGTCATCCTTTCCCCTAAAATTTTAAAAGAAATTTCTGATTCTGAAACACCAATTCTTGGTTTTATTTTAAATTCCTCTAAAGAAGTTTCTTCTATTTCTACATAGTAAGCCTTACCAATGTACATACAATATTTTTTCTCATCCTACAGGGTAAGGTAACAGTCCCATTTGGAGATAGGGCTGACTGCAGCCAACATGAAATAGAAGTGAACTGGGAAGAAAGCACCTTGAAAAAAAAATTCCACTGCTTCATTCATTTAGACTATGAATAAAAATTTGAATTAGGCTTATTGGAAGCTAATGTTTGTATCAAGTAAAACTAATAATAGGAATGCTTAGAGTATGCAATAAAGAATTAAGAAGCACTGAAGGAACTTAATTTGACATTTAAGACACTTGTAGGAGAAAGGAATTCCAAGAGATTATTCAATAAAACCTTCAAGATTCATTTCTGTTTATTTATTTGCTTCTATAGGAATTGTTATTCTACGTTACCAACATGACATCTTCACTACAAAATGAAGTTTACTACAATAAGGGTAAACAAGTTAAGACTGTACTTTAAATACAAATGTCACATACTTAAAAAGTTAAAACTAAATATATTTTAGACCAAATCCATAATCACACAATTTAAAGCATAACAGTATGTTTAAACTAACATCATATGATCTGGTGCTCTTTTTCCATGTGAATATGAAATGTACACATACTATAAATACCTTGTAACCACTACCCATACCTCCACACTCTACAAAACAGTTATTCAGAATCTTGATGAATATTCTCCACTGTACATTGTCAAAAAAAACATCAACTTTAAACTTAAATACTCAGACACAAAAAGTTTTGTATAGAAATGAGTTTTGAACTCCAACTGCACACTGATTTACTAAAACTAAAAACAAAAGTATTGGCTCAAACTAATCAAAATGAATATTTTGGCCATTGTATCTTGTTATCAATTCATAGCTAAATATCTTGACCTACAATATTTTTCAATATTATAAATACATCAATCATGCTAATCAGAAAATGGCAAAACTTTTAACAGTGATGTCCTCATCCTTCTCAGAAGCAAATTCAACTAAAACTAGAGAAAAAGAAACTACCTCTTCACACGTGTGTATAAAGCTTAAAGAAGTGCTTCAAACTTTCTACCATGTAAGTCTGAAGATTACATTCCTCTTTTAAAAGTAGTATATGCAGTAAGAAGCTATAGTAAAGTAATTAAAGCTGGGTCCTTCAATTAAATAATCAAAACAAATATATACTGAGTTCCTATTATGTGTAAATCACTATGCCAAGCTTAACAGAACAAATAATAAAATGCCACGACATCAAACACAAAACAACTTTTAATAATGAATTTAACTAACATTAATATTCACATTTGCAGGTTTTATTTTTAATGGATTTCTAATAGCAATGCTCATTTAAATAAAATACAAACATTAAAAGTTCTGATTCAGACCTTAATGAAAATAGCATTCTCATAACGTTTTATAAACAAAAAAAAATTTGAAACAAAAAATTTGAATAGTTTGAGATGCACAAATCTAAGACCAATGGCAAAATTTAGTTTTCAAATCAAAAAGTGGGGAACTTAGTTTTTAAAGTAATCATTACAGAAAAACTAAGCACAGGAACATAAAAATAAGTCAGAAAATGCAAAAGTCATTTCTGCAAGGTTAGTTTGTTCTAACCTTAAGACTTTTTTTTTGATTTAAAGAAAATATGCACTGAATACACAAAGTACAGACATAAAACTAAGAACTAAAATTCACTTAAATTCCAGTGTTTATCTCAGTCACACAATGCAATCACTATAACTGGAAGCTGAATCCAATTACAAATACTGTCAACTCAGGAAACTGAATCTGCTCAGTTAACTTTCAAAGTCAATATAATGAATGTGTAAAAGAAAATTTCTAGTTAAAATAGTAGTGTAAATTACCTTATCAAATCACTACACTAGAAATACATAGTAATCTATTTAAAATATATGTATTGTTGCTTTCTTGCTTCACTAACTCCAATTAGCTATTAAAACTTTTATAAGTTCATGTTCATATGGGACACTCAAGCACTTGACAACTAATCCTTACACTACTACTTATACTAATACTTATATTATTATATATTCTTACAGCATCTTTAATGGAGTAAATCAGCCTTTTGGGTACTTTTCTACTTCATTCTACTCTGGTTTATTCAATTATTGCATAAGTGGACAGATAACTCAAAAACTCATAGGAAGAAAAGTTTCCAAGAGAAATTTTACTTAGAATAAAAAACTAATGATTATTAATGTATAATGCTAATGTGAATTCATGATAAATATATTTTCATAGTATAGAACACATTTCTGTTATTGAAATGCAAAGATACTACAACCTACATAAGTGACAATGAACTATATACCATAAACCAACTGTTTTGTATTCTTAAGCTCTGATGAACTCTAAACCCTTCACTGTCATCAATGGCTGATCCAGTTGTCGTTTATAAGTAGATTTCACAGTTAAGTTTTCGTTTAGAAACTTCAGCAATTATAAACATTTTGATTTCAACCAAATGCTACATACACAGGAATTTGATTCTGTACTGCGGTGTTATCCTACACTTGACTTTCAAAATGTGTAGTATCTACTCTGCTTTCAGCAGGTAAAGAGTAAGTACTGTTATTTGAAACCCTGTCCCCTGACAGATTCACCGTCTCCAACAGAGCTGTGACTTTCACGGAAATCCCAAACGAGAGGTGATAACGATTTTATCTTCACAGCGAACCAATCAACTAGGCATCAACTTTGGGCTCCAAGGCCCCCACCATGCATCATGGCTGATGCAGACCGATGCGCAGGAGGAGGAAGAGGAGGAGGAGGAGGTGGACTAGGAGGAGGACTCGTTTGTTTACTTGCAGCCTGAGCTGCCGCTGCTGCCGCCGCCGCCGCCAATAGCGGCAGCATCACGGGAGAAGCCAAACCCAGCATCTTCCGCACATTTCTATTCTTAGCACACAACTCCCGAGCGGATCAAAAGCCCACTACTATTAAAAACACAGACAAGCACGTTTACAACCCCCCCGCCTTCGGTGCATCCCGAGGAGGAGAGAATGGGGGAGGAAGACGACTCCAGGGCATCTTCTCCTCTTCCCCCCAACCCAGACATGCAAACAGGGCGCTGGGGAGTCGCGGGAGTCACCCTCGCACAGACCCAACCCAAACACACACGCGCGCACACGCACATACACACCCACACGGCAGGGGGATGCGGGGCGCATTATATAACCTCTCCCCCTGGACCGGCAGGCGGCCCCTTGCCCACGCCGCGGGGTGGGCGCGGGTGAGAGCCTCAGGTCCATGGCGCAGGGGTGGCAGGCGCTGGGGGCTGAGGCAGCCCAGACACCGACAGTACCGCTAGGCCAGAGACAACCCTCCCCCCCATCCCCTCCATTCACACTCCCCTCCCTCCTCCTCCCGCTTCCGGGGGGGGGGGAGAAGGGATGTCAAGTGAGTGTCATTTACGCGGGGCCACCTCCATCCTCCCCCTTCCCCCACAACCTGTCTACAGTTCGTCCCCCCCACACCTCTCCATTACCCACCCCATTCCCGGTCCCGCACGCCGGCCTCAGGCACCCATCTCACCGGTGCGGTGACAGCCCAGACATCCCCCCCCGTGCCCCGCCCCGCCGCCGTCTCCCCGCCCGAAGAAGGGGGAGGGATGGGGGGGACGGGAGCGGAGGAAAGGAAAAGCAGAGGGGCTGGGGGGGAGGGAAAGGCTGTTACCTGCAAAGGCGGCGGCAGCGGCGGCACCGCGGCTGCTCCGGCGGCGGCGGCGGCAGAGGATGGAGCCGGGGGGCCGGGGGAGGAGAGGGGGTGACTCGGGGGTCCCCCCTCCCTCCCTCCTCCTCCTCCCCTCCTGTCCGCCCCCCACCCCGCAGTGCCTCTCGCCCCCCTGGTGCCCGGTGTGACCGGCGGGAGGGCGGGCTGGAGGGGAAGGAGGGAGGGAGGAAGGGAGCCCGGCCCGGCCGCGAAGCTGGAACAGGAGGAGGAGGAGGCGGCGGCGGCGGCGGCAGCGGCGGCGGCGGCGGCGGCGCGGCGGGAGAGGGAGGGGGGAGCGAGGCCGGGGAGAAGGAGGAGGCGGCGGAGGAGGAGGAGAGGGGGGCGGAGACTCTACATGGGAATCGGATATCGGCTACAAATTCAATTCATCACCAGAAAACACCCGAGCGGGAGGGCGGGGGATGGGGGGAGCCCGGGTCACGGAGGGGAAGGGGGAGGAGGCAGCTGGGGCCGCCCCAGCCCGCGGGCCCCGCCCTTCGCGGGGCTGCCTCCCTAGCGGCGCGGGCACTGCTGCGGGACCCCGCTCCTAGAGCTGGGGCGGTGCGGGCCGGCGCCGGACGGGATGCGGCCGCCTTCTCCTCCTCCTCCTCCCTGGGGACACCGGCCGCCACCGCCTGCTCCTCCTCCTCCCGCTCCCTCGGGGCGGGAGCCTGGGCTCCTGCCGCCGCCGCCGCCGCCGCCGCCGCGGGGCTTGTTGTTGACTTTGAGGAAAACTCCTGACGTCAGGGACTGGCTCTCCACGGCGCGCGGGCGAGCGCGGCTTCCCCCTGCCCCCGCCTCCTCCTCCCCTCCGCTCCCAACCCAAGTCCTCGTCCTCAGCCTCCCCCCACCTCCCTATACCAGGGGCGGCCCGGGCTCCTCTACAGCACGTGAGCGCGGGCGCGCGACAAACACAAATACACACATACAGGGAGCTCTCCGCTCTCCCCCGCCTCCTCTCGCGAGAACACTCCCCACCAGACCCGGGGCTGGGAGGGAAGGGGGGTCATTCTCAAGCCGGGGCTTTTCTGCGCCTTCGTCCTCATGCTCCTTCGTTTGCTTCCCGCCTCTCCGAGGCCCGTGGAGGGGCTCGACGCCCGGGCTGAGACAGCCCGCTTCCTTTCCCACCTTCACCGCCACCCCTTCATTGCATTCCGTTAAGACGCATCGCCTCCAAAGTGGGCTGCCGAAGGTGTATCTCCTCGTCCCTGCCCGTCTCCCCCACACCACCCCTCCACCCTCCAGACTGCTGTCGCTGAGCTGGAGGGAACGAGGCACCTGCAATTCTTTAACTAAGCCAGGCTTTTTCTTCTTCTGGCAGCGAAGAGAGCTTGACAGGGGATCCACATCCTGAGAAATGGTGTGCCCCACGCTAGGAGATCTAAGTCTAGAAAAGGAAAGAGTTGGGCATTGGAAATGTAGAGTGGAAAGATGTATCACAAACCAAAACATGGACGACCACCTTAAATCTGTTGTGCAGGATAACATTACCATATAGCCTTTAATTCCACGATTAAAGCTGTTTCTCAAAATAGCACCTCCCAAGCAAGATTTTCCACAGAATTGTATGAAAGCAGATGCTTTACCAGATTGTATTGGTGAATGGACTCAGTCTTAAAGCTGAACCTTTCTCAACAGGGGAGAATGATATTTTTTCTGATTCTGAATTGAAAGAGATATACAGTTTTATTAAATTAACTTACAATGATGTATGTTTTCACTTCTTTGGAATGAAAGGAAATCCTCACGGCTTCTTGAGAGGAATACTTAAATTTGTAAACTTTCTTTGCAAAATTAAAATACTGTACCCTGAAGTTCTGAGGTTTACTTTGAAACGAGTTATACTGCTTTAAAATGTTTTCTGGGGGGAAATCATTATTTTGCAGCCTTGTATTACTCTGTCCTGGTGCTCTTCTTCATCTCAACTCTCCATTCCATCTTTCCAATATGCATTATTTGCTTGTTTCTGCCACTGTCTTGTGCTCATCTGTTCTCTTGGAATAGATGTCCCTCTGCCCTCTGCTTATTACACCTCCTTCAAAAACCTGGCTCAAGACACTTTCCAGAAAGACTCACCCATCATACTCTACTCAGAATCCCCTTAGTACCTGTGTACCGCAGTTTGCCTACGTGCTTATATAATACAACTTTTAATATGTCAGAAAAGCAATCAATAAGCATTTGTCTACCAATTACTATTTGTCAGGCACTGTGCTAGCACTGGGGATACAAAAAAAGGCCAAAAAAAAAAGAGGGGAGGGGAGAAAACATGCAAACAAAGAAGATATGTACAGAATAAAGTGGAGATAATCAATAGAGGGGAGTTTGCATTTTTCTTCTACTTTGCATTGTTTCTGTAGCAAAACATACATAGTAGAGATCTACATTATTATGTTTCAGTATGTACTTTTAAAATAAAATTATTTTTTCTGTTGATATAAATTATGCCAATATTCACTCTTGTGCCTGAATTGATATAATTGGAGAGGTTTAGGGGCAGCCATACATAGTTCATACTAGGTCTTCCTCTTTTCACCTAGCAGTGTTGTGAACCATAAAGAATACATATCTTCAGAGAAGGAAGGATTTATACTTCCACCTTTCAATGAGAAAAACAGAAGTAGAAAGCAAGAAACAAACTGAATGAATATCATATGAATGACATGTAACATATGCTCATATATGACTTCATAACACTAGAAAAATGTCAGGTTTCTTCAGATCCCAGAAATGGGACAACCTTACCACCAGTACGTCTCCATTTAGAGTTCCTCAGCCTGTGATCCCCTTCCATAGCATGATTGTCCAGTACATAACACAGGAACTATTAGAAATGTCCCTACCTATGACATAGTGTATTGCAGAGCTAATACATGTAAAATGGGAAATACATATTGAAAAGAACATGTGGTAAAATGTGAGATTTTTATTCATATATGAAGTCAGAATTATGAGATCACTTTTCATTTTAAGTTTGGACTATATTTAGACTGCTATTTGATTTTTAGCATGCAACTAGATGAGTGTTAGAGGAGAAAAGTTATAGAAGGTTGGAAGTAATTGGCATTGGAGTAGAAAGTACTTAATTTGGAGTCAAAGAATCTAGATTCAAATTCCTCTCTTATTGTTGTGTGATACTAAACTAGTTACGTAGCCTCTCTAGATCTTAATGTCCTCATATATAAAATGAAGGAAGGTGTTGCATTAGATTATTTCTGAGGTTCCTTGAAGCACTTAATATCTGTGTGCCTCAGTTTCCTCAACTGTAAAATGGGGATAAAAATAGCATCCACCTCCCTGGGTTTTTGTGAGGATCAAATGAGAGTACATTGTACAATACCTGGCACATAGTAAATGTTATATAAATATTAGTTATGTTAAATTAGTTAAATATTAGTGATGATGATGATGATGAAATGAGATAATACTTGTAAAGCATTGTAAAGCACAACACCTGACATATGCTTAATAAATGCTTATTCCCTCCTTTTTCAGCTTGAAATTGTATGATCCTGCAATTGTGACAAGAATGAGATGAACAATTTCTGCCAAAACAGAAGTCCTTATCTTTTGTCTGAGGAAGAGGTTAGTTTTCTGAAACCTAATTGTTTAATGAATGGAAGAAGACATTATTCCCTCTGAGATGAACAAGGGAAGGAACAACACTGCTCTCTCCATTCCCTATAAACTCAGGAAAAGTTGGTAACAGCTATAGGATTATAGGTAATAGCTGTTCAGCATGAAGGTAGCAGGAGATTATCAAGTTCTATTAATTAATCATGAGACCCTTTTCAGGCCAATTGGGAGGAACTCAAAATGAGGAATTAAGAAACGTCAGCAAAATTGTGGGGTGAGGCAGTAAGATCTTTGCCCAAGGGCACTGAAATTTAGAGGGTGATCACCAACTCCTAACTGCAGCATGGAAATAACTAAACTGAGCAGCTAGTTAGAAAAAAAAAAAGTTAAAATAGAAAGTACTCTTCCTGATAGGATACCCCCTGTCCTGGTAAGCTTCTCTCTATCCTCCCTCCAACAGTAAGGTCTTCCCCAGAAACATTCCTGAGGTGGTCTTGAGTGAAAATCCTTAGAGCTAGTCAATCAATCTTTCAAAAAGCATTTATTAAGTACCTGCTGTGTGCCAGGCACTATACTAAGCACTGGGGATAGAAAGAAAGGCAAAAATAGTACCAATACTTAAGGAGCTCACAGTCTAACCAAGAAGACAATTTGTAAGCAATTATATACAAACAAGACACATACAGGATAAATTAGAGATAATCTCAGGGGGAAGACACTAAGATTAAGGAGGACTGGGAAAGGCTTCTTGCAGAAGGTGGGACTTTGGCTGAGGTTTAAAGGAAGCCAGGGGAGCCAGAAGGTGAAGCTGAGGAGAGAGCCAATGAAAAAGCCTAAAGCTGAGAGATGGAGTGTCTTGTGAAAGGAGCAGCACAAAGACCACCAGGGTTACTAATGGCAGAGTACATAGGGAAGGGGAGGAGGTTGTAAGGTGTAAGAAGATCAGAGACACAGGAAGGGGGGGTACTTTAGACGCCAAATAGAGGATTTTATATTTGATCCTAGAGGTAAGAGGAAGCTACCGCATTATTGATGAGCGAGTAACATGTAATACTGGTGCCTTTAGGAAAATCAATTTGACAGATGAATGGAGGATGGATTGGAGTGGGTAAAGACTTGATACAGAGAGACCAATCAGTCTGCTGTTGCCATAGTCCAGATGAGGGCCTGCACCAGGATGGTGATAGTGTCAGGGAAGAGTAGGGGGAGAGAGCTATATGAGAGATGTCACAAAGAGAAAAGTCAACAGAACTTGGCAACTGACTAGATATGGAGGTGAGACGGAGGAGTTGAGGAGGACAGCTAGGTTTTGAGCCTAGATGACTGGGAGAATGGTGGTACCGTCCACAATAATGCCAAAGTTAAGGGAGAAGAGAGGGTTTGAGGGGAAAGATAATAAGTTCAGTCTGGGATATGTTGAGTTTAAAATATCTAGGAGACATACAATTTAAGATTTCTAATAGGCAGTTGAAAAGGAGAGACTTGAAGTCAACAAAGAGTTTAAGGATGGACAAATAGACTGAGAATCATCAGCATAGAGATGATAAGTAAGCCCATAGGAGCTGACAAGATCACCAAGTGAAATAGTGTAGCAAGAGAAGAAAAGGGGCTAGGACAGAGTATTAGGAAACACCTACTGTTATCAGGTATGACCTGGATGTAGATCCAGCAAAGGAGACTGAGAAGTGTTCAGACAGGTAAGAGGAGAAACTGTCAGTCAATACACATTTATTAAGCACTGTGCTAAGTGCTTTACAAATATCATCTCATTTGATCCTTACAACAACTCAGACAGGTAAGTGCTGTTATTGTCTCCATTTTACTATTGAGGAAATTGAGACAGAGGTTAAGTGACTTGTCCAAGGTTATGCAGTTAGTAAATGTGAGGTCAAATTTGAACTCAAGACTTCCTGACTCCAGATCCCACCTCTATCCACTGTACTACCTAGCTTTAGATTTATAGAAATTATAAGCATGATTTTAAAACCTTCATATGATTCTGCCATCCCCTCAAGCTATCATCCTATATCTTTCCTCTCTTTTGCTGCTGTACTCCTAGAAAGAGTTGCCTATACCTTCTGCCTCTTCTTCTTTGGTACTCATTTACTTCTCAGTCCCTTGAAATCTGGCTTCCAACCCCCTCATTCTACTAAAACTGCCCTACTAAAGATTATTATTAATAATAATTATATTAATAAATTTTATTAATTATGTATTCATAATTATTCATATAATTATTATTAATAACCTCTTAACTGATAAATTCTCATCATTCATGATTTTTATGAAGCTTTAGTGTTTCCTTGTGGGAATTCCTTTTCAGCATTTCTTGGGAAATTTGTGGTTTTCTTAATCCTGAATCCCAAGGAAAATCATTCAAGAAATTACAAAAAAGTATTAAAATTGTTGTTGTTGTTCAGCCTTGTCCAACACTTCATGACCCTATTTGGAGATTTACTCAACTTTGAGCAAAGATGCTGGAGTGACTTGCCCTTTCCTTCTCCAGCTCATTTTACAGGTAAGGAAAAGTGAGGTAAACAGGGTTAAGTGACTTGTCCAGGGTCACCCAGCTAGCAAGTGTTTGAGGCTAAATTTGAACTCAGGTCTTCCAGATTCCTGGCCTGGTGTTCTATCCACCTAGCTGCCCTCTTGGTGAGTTAAAGTTTAATAATCAACATGGAAATGGTACCGCTTGGAAGGAATCCACTGATGTCAAGTTGAAAACAAGATAAGGAAACGCTGAAAAGTCAAGTTGAAGGTTAAGGTTAACATTTTCAGGACCAATGACAGGAGCACAAAGAAGAAAAGCAGTCATCATCCAATTGTCTTGTTTGTAACTGTTGCCATGATATAACTATGTTTGTGGTCCTGTCTGCTGCTAATTGTGAATTAGTCTTCAAATATAATAAATATAAATAAATTTATACACAAAATATACTCTATACAAATCCCATGAATGGTGTTCCAAGAAATAACAAGTTTTGGAAGCAAAATTAAATCCTTAAATTGGTCATTTTGACACAATTCTATGTAGTGCTATTCCCTTTGCTAGTAGATCTGAATGTTGTATCATTCAATAATGTTCACTGAAGTTTTCTAGTGTTCGAATATTTCCTATAGGCTACAGTTCTTTGTAAATACTACCAAACTTAATATTTTTCTTACTTATTGAAAAAGATTTCAGCTATCCATCATAATGAGTACATATAAAGAATGTTGGAAGTATTTTTAGGAAATCAGTCAGTTTAAAGCATATGTATTTTAAATCACTGCCACAATATATTGGTTCATAATATTTTTTAAAAACCTTATGTATTTATTCCTAAAAAATATCTTTAACAAAATCTCTGAAACTTTTAGTATAGCCCCATTCACACAAAAATGATTCACTATTATTATGGGTACTCATTATTATTTAAAAATACATAAATAAAATGTTATGGAAAATATAGAATAGCTTGATCTGGGGGATTCCCAAAAATTCCTGAGAATTCTAATTTCTTACTCCCAAATCTGGAAAATTAATCTCCATCTGAAACTTGGGAACACCAATTGGAATTATCAACTCGTGCCCTTCCCCATTCCCTCCTTCTGGATATTCATCTCCCTTGGATTCCATGACAATATTTTCTCACCTAGCTCTACTCCTCTCTATTTAACTAACTTTCAGTCACCCTCTCTAAGTGTGAATGTCCCTTCTTCTCCGACCTGGACCTTCTCCTCTCTCTGCTAAATATTCTCTCTCCTGTTGATCTCACTTAATCCCATCTCTCATATTAGCCCTATGTAAATGATTCCTAAATCTGTGCATATTCCTCTCTTGCTTTTGTACCTTATCACTTATTGCCTACTGGATACTTCTACTTTCCTCTCAAAAATCATCATTTGATGTTTCATTTGCAGTTCAAACTCAACAAACCCAAAATGGAATTCATTATTTTCCTTCCTAAACCTATTCCTTCTATTAACTTGCTTATTTATGTTAAGGATACTACCATATTTTTAGTTACCCAGAATTCATAACCTTAGAGTAATCTGTGAGGCTTCCTTACCTTCCCATAGCCAATATGTGGCCAAATCTAATTAATTCTGCCTTCATAACACCTCCCATCTGCCCCCTTTTCTCCACTCACACAGTCACCATGCTAGTTCCCTGGCATTTAAGATCCTCCACAATGTGATTCTAACCTATATCTCCAGCTTTACATTAGCCTCCTTCACTGATTCTCCATTCCACCCAAACTGAATTGTTAGCACTAGTGGTGCCCTTACTTTGACATTCCATCTTCCATTCTATCTTGCATACATACAAGACATCTCCCACACGTGGAATTCAGTTTCTCTTCAAGTGTTTCCTAAATCTTTCTACTCTCAGCTGCTAGAGAGACTTCCCTACTTTCTGACTTCCTTTCTTTTTTGGATCTCCTGAATGGTAGATGAAAGAAGTCTCTCTCCAGGAAAACAAAGTCTAGACATGTTAAATAACTTGCTTAGTGTTACACAGGTAGTAAATATAAGAGTCAGGATTCAAACTCGTCTCTCCTATCTCCAGGGCTGGCAGGTACTAGTGCCTCTATACCTCTCCTAGCTAAAAAATTCTAAGAGCTCCTTAAAGAACTGTTTCATTCATTAAACATGTATTCAGTAACTACTATGCACCACATACTATGAGAGATGCTGTGAATACAAGAACAAAAATCAAACAGCCCCTGCCTTCAAGTTGCTTACATTTTATTTCAAGAAAATGATATGTTCACAGTTAATTAAATACAAAATGTACAAAAGTAGATACAAAGATATTTCTGGTGAAAGGGCAGTAGCAACTGGAGGTTGGAGGAAAAAGTCAAGCAAGAGGTACTTGTAGGAGGTACTTTAGCTGTGTTTTGAACATAGCTAGGAATTTTACAAGGTAGAGAAGGGAGTGTATATGTAAAGGCATTGAATAGAGGGAAGAGGAAGTGAGTCAGTTTGGCTAGAACATAAAATGAGTGAGGGAGAGTAATGTTCAATAAGCTTGGACAGGTAGGCTAGAGCCAGGTTGTTAATGGCCTTGAAAATCAAACAGAGTCTGTATTTGGCCTTCTTCCTGTTCCTTGCAGTAGATAGTGCACTAGCCCTGGAGTCAGGAAGATCTGACTTCAAATCCAGCCTCAGACAGTTACTAGCTGTGTGACCCAACAACTCCAGTATCTTTGCCAAGAAAACCCCAAAAGGGGTCACAGAGCATTGGACATGACTGAATGACTGAACAACAGCACTGTTTCTTCTAACACTCCAGCTCCTTTCTCCATGCCTGAAATGTATTCCCCTTCCCCTCTACCTCTCAAAATCTCTAACTTCCTTCTAGGCTCAGAGGCTGAAATGCCATAAAGGCTTTACTGATTCTCACAGCTGCCATATGGACACTCTCTGTCTCCTCCAGGGAAGGGACTATTTCTCTTTTGTCTGTATCCCCAAAGCCTAGCACAAGGCCTAGTACAGGGGTGGGGAACCTGTGTCCTCGAGGCCACCTGTGGCCTTCTAGGTCCTTGGGTGCAGCCATTTGACTGAGTCCAAATTTTACAGAACAAATCTTTTTATTAAGGGGATTTGTTCTGTGAAGTTTGGATTCAGTCAAAGGATCGCACTTGAGGACATAGAGGGCCACATATGGCCTTGAGGCCACAGGTTCCCTACCTCTAGTAGTACATTTTTGTTGTTCATTAATTTCAGTTGTGGTCCCACTCTTCATGGAAATCAGCTGATGACAATAAGTTTCAAACACTGTCCAAGATAATCATTTAGCAATATTTAGCCTTTGTAGATAATGCCTTTAGTCCTAGAAGACTTCATGATCAATATAATAGTCCTTTATTTTAATATACAGTTTCTAAATTAGAATTCTTTTCCGGGTCAACTGGAAAAAAAATCATATCTATACCTAATTCTTCACCTACTATCTTATACTTATTTACTTACAATGGTTGAATTTAGAGATGCCATCAAATAATTCTGACTTCTCTCTTCTAGTAGGTGAGAATTTGATGAGCATGTTGTTTGTGCTATTAGCATTTTCACTGTTTTCTATTCATGTTTATATACTTACATATATAAAAAACAATCAGTTATTACAGAAAAACACATTTAGAAGATCAGCAGTGTTTCGAGAAATCAGATTAACGTAGCATCTCCTCTGTTTCTGGGTAATAATAAATTGTCAAATGCACACATTATTGCTTACAATGACAATTTAAAAATCCACAAATTTTAAAGACTTGACATTTTACTTCAAAAAAATCTAATAGAAAAATAATTTAAAGAGAGGAAGTATAAAGGCGTTTACTTGTTTTGGCACCAAGAATAAAAAAAAACCTGTTTTTTTAAAATTTTTTCATAAAAAGTGCTTTTTTTGTAAAAAAAAAATCCTATGAGCATATTTAATATTCATTCATAACATTATATTTGATAGATGATTTCTTTCCCTTGAACCAATGTTACCTTAGAACCTAAGAATCCTGGGACACAGAGTGCATATCATAAAACAGATGGGCTATCACCTTACATTCCAGTAAGTTTACCAGTTAATTCACAGTTACATTGATTTTCCTTCAGTCTATAGGATTGCAAAAGCTCAGCCACTTCTCTTTGTTCTGCGTTTTTAGGCCTAAAATTCAGAAATAGTTAGACTTTTTAAAGCTCCTTTGTGTCTTTTCTGTCTTCATTCAAAGGAATATTGTTAGCTATGTGTTCCCCAGGTTAAAGTGGATCACACAGAGAGGCCAAGCACTTCCACTAAATAATAATGTATTAAACACTAGTCATACTTCACTGTATTGGGTCTCTCCCTACTCTTCACCTTTCAAACGATCCCTTCCCAATCCAGTGTACCTTCCAAATGCTTGAAAAAGTCCTCGTTTCACATGGTCGCTCTATTTCTGAACAGAGGTTTCTCTAGAAAATACCTGAAATACTATTTGATGTTATATTAGTGGGGACTCTTAGAAAGTGGAGCAAAAGTGAAACCACTGAGTTCTGTATCTGGCCTATTTCGCGGCCCTGTGTTTATCATTCCATTTAAAACTGAAAGTAGATGGTTAATTTGTATTTATTCATTTGATAATTGATTTTATAGTCACTTAACTTTACTCAGCCTCAGTTTCCTCATCTGCAAAATTGTCGTTGTTTGTCCACCTGCAAAATAAGGATAATAATAGCTGCTTCAGAGAGTTGTTGCGAGGATCAAACAAGTCTCTCTCCCTCCCTTCTTCCCTCCCTGTCTCTTCCTCCCTCCTTCCTTTTCTCTTTGTCTCTCCCTCTGTCCCTCCTTCTCTCTCTCTCTCTCCCTCTCCTCCCTCCCTCCTTCTCTCTCTCTCTTTTTCTTCTCTCTCTCTTCTTCTTCTTCTTCTCTCTCTCTCTCTTTTTCTCTTTCTTTCTCCTCTCCTCCCTCCCTCCTTCTCTCTCTCTCTCTCTCTCTCTCTTTTTCTTCTCTCTCTCTCTCCCTCTCCTCCCTCCCTCCTTCTCTCTCCCTCCCTCCTTCTCTCTCTCTCTCTCTCTCTCTCTCTCTCTCTCTCTCTTCTCTTCTTCTCTCTCTCTCTCTCTCTCTCTCTCTCTCTCTCTCTCTCTCCCCCCTCTGTGTGTGTATATATATACATATAGTTTGTATATAGTGATTTGCATACCTTAAAGAGCTATATGTTAGCTATTAATATCATTAACAAAGTCTTATAATATTATAAAAGGTGCTACATCAGGTATCTTAGAATACAGATGTTTGTGACTGCTGCCCTTCAGTAGTTTACAATCGAATAAGCAATAGGTAGAAATAACTATAATACAAGATAGGACAAAATAAGTGAAGAGCAGTACAGATGAGTACAGGATGCAGAAGAAAGATCACTTCTGGCTGTGGTGATAAGAGCAGGCTTCAGAGGAGGTAGAATTTGAGTTGTCTTTAAAAGATAGCTAAGCAGTTTTTTCTGGAAGAGAAATATAATGGAAAGAACATGGGCCAAGAGATCCACTTCTTGTCCCAGCTCTGCTGCAGGTTTCATGGATAACCTGACACAAGCATCAACACCAGTTTGCTCATCTGCAAATGAGAAGCTTGTAGTAAGTGACCTCTAAGCTCTCTTAGAGCTCTAAAGGATCGACATAAATCCACCTCCAGAGCTGAAACAGGAGTTCTCTCTATATTGTCCTTTTTTTTCCTCTTTCAGGAAGTTTCTAAAACCACACCCTTCACAGCTCTACCTTATACAAGCCTGAAGTTGGGATAACTCTTTTCACATTTCTGTGCAGAATTAAAAATACACTTTTGACATATTAAAAACAATTACCATTCTAGAGCCATAATTTAAAGCATGACCTGGTGGATTAGATTTTATATATTGACTATGTGTTCCTCGGCTAGTGGTAGGATCGTAGCTCTAGAGATAGAAGAGACCTTAGCAACCATCTAGTCTAACACCCTCATTTTACAAATGGGGAAACCAAGACCCAGTGATATTAAGTGATTGACCCAAGATCATACACAGATAGGGTTATTATCTTCATTTTATAGTTGAGGAAACAAAATTGTTGTTGTTCATCCTTTATTTATTTGTTTGTTTGTTTATTATTTTGGTTAGGAGAAGGGGTTAAGTGACTTGCCCAGGGTCACACAGCTAATGTCACATGTCTGAGGCTGGATTTGAACTCAGGTCCTCCTGAATCCAGGGCCAGTGCTCTATCCACTGTGCCACCTAGCTGCCCCTCATCTTTTATTTTTGAAGAGGACCGATGATATTACTGGGTGATGTCTTGATTTGAGAACGAATTGGATTTAAGTGATGCAGAGTTGCACAAAGTCATCAGCCTCATTCTCTCTTCCTGAATCACTGAAGTCCAGGGATAGGACAAAAGTCAAGAAAAGTGGAGATGGCCCAGGATGCAGCAGGTAACCTTAGCTTCTTCGATGTTCAACCAAGCTCTGAGCGCTCCACAGACCCGCTTCAGCTGTCTTCATGAGCATGGGAACAAATATTATCATCCACCCATTCCACCAGGGGAATTTTCATATGCTTGGGGAAAACATCTACCCAACATACCAATGGGTTTGAGGCCTGTCAATCACCCTCCACCTGGTTTAACCTGTCTGCTGAGACAGTTTTACTAGTGTGGCCACTGGGCATGCTACAGCTTCTTGGAGCCACAGGTGAGACTTCAGTAAAGGTGGATGCCAAAGGTGGATGAGCAGCCCTGAAAGGGCTTGCCAAGCCCTTATACCAGAGGTGCTAGTCCTCCTGAAACCCCCATAAGCCCCAGAAACTAAGTCAGACAGAGGTTAAATGACTTGCTTAGGGTCATACAGCTAGAAAGTATCTGAGGTTAGATTTGAAGTAATAATAATAGTTATTATTTATGTAGGACTTACTGCCTTCCTTCTCACTCAACCTCTTAGTGCTCCAGGCAAAAATAATAGTGTGTATCTCTTCTCATTAATATGTAACAATGGACGTAAAGCACTTTGTAAGCCTTAACAAGGTATGTAAATGCTAGTCATTTGTCAAATCAACAAGCACTTATTAAGTACTTGCTATGTATTATTATTACTTCTATCATTATCACAGTCATCATGGCATTAGCATCTGATATCCCTTATACCAATGAAATCAATGAATTGGAAAGGATCTTATATATTCTGAAGGCAATTGGTAGTGCACAAAATTCCCAGCTTGGAGCCAGGAAAAGCTGGGTTTGAATCATGTCTCAGACACTTATGAGCTAAGTGATCCTGGGCAAGTCACCTATCCTCTCTCAGAGTCTCAGTTTCCTTTTTTGTAAAATAGGATAATATCATCTACCTTACAGGAATATTGTGAGGACCAAATGAAATTATATTGAATCAATCAATGAACAAGTATTTGTTAATTTTATAATTTGAACTTAACAAATATATCTGGCACTGGGAATACAAATACAAATGAAACAGTCCCTGCCTTCAGAGAGCTTACATTCTTTTCTAGGAAGAGACAACATCTACACATATAAGGATACAAAAATAAATATAAGGTAATCTAACAGGACTGACAAGGGACAGACACCTGTAGTTGAGAGGGTACTCAGGAAAGGCCTCATGTAGGAGGGGAGATTTAAGCTGATTTTTGCAGGAAATTAGGATTCTAAAGGTGAGAAGAGGGGAAAGGGCATTCCAGACATGGGAGATAGCCAAGGCAAAAGCCCACAGCTAACAGATGATGGTAGTGTGAGAATGTATGTAAAGCCCCCTGCAAACCGTAAAGCACTATGTAAGCTTCAGCTCTTATTCTCCAGATAAAGAAACTGGGTAGCACAGCAGATAGAGCGCTGGGCTTAGAGTCAGGAAGACTTGTCTTCCTGAGTTCAAATCTGACCTTAGATACTTAGTAGCTGTGTGACCCTGGGCAAGTCACTTAACCTTCTTTGCTTCAGTTTCCTCATCTGTAAAATGAGCAAATAACTCCAGTATCTTCGCTAAGAAAATCCTAAATGGGGTCACAAAGAGTCTGATATGACTGAACAACAAAAAAATTGAAGCCCAAGGAGATGAATTTGGGGGGAAGGTGGGGGGGGTGACATGATACAGTACAATAAACCTACGTGCCAGGCACTCTGCTAAGGGGATGGGGGTGAGAGTGAGAAGAAGGAAGGAGAGGTGAGGAAGAGTGCCAGAGTATTCTCAGCTTAGGGGCATGATGAAGATGATGGTGGAGTCAAAATCAAGCAAGAACATCTGGTGTCAAATCTTTGATGTCTGATATTTCTAGTCCCCTATAAAGGGAAGCTATGGAAAGAGTTTTTTGCTCCTCTCTCCAACTGTCCAGTCGGAGAGGCAGAAGCAACTCAGAGCACTGATGAGGTATAAGGAGCAGAACTGAGGCAATCTCCCTGATGATGAGTTTCTTCGTGGATCAGATCTGGAACTCTCTTGATTGAGTTATCTTGCTCCCAATAGGAGAGCTTCTTCATTCTGTATTGTCTGGTACATAGTCTCCTGTGTATATATTCTCTGATTTCTATTTTATACAATTGGGAAAAGTGGGTTTCTTTGCTATTCAGTATATGTGTTTGTTGTGGAACTGGTATTTGGTGGTAAAGGGGTTAAGCCTTGGATATAGAGCATAGGGTCTCCTTTCCCTCCAATAGTAATGAGACAAAGTTATCAGAAGTTAGAGTGAACTTGATCATATTCCCTAGATAAACAATATTTAAGGGAACAGATAGATATTATCCTAGTTGACACCCCTTCACTCTAAGGCAAGAGCAGAGGGGCCTCTGGTCTGAATCTACTTGCCCTCCTAGAAGGAGAAGAGTTGGGGGTGAAGAGGCTAGAAATGTCAATTCTGCTTCCCTTTAAACCAGACACAATGACAGCCCTGACCACAGATGGGCCTCTTTACACTTGGGGTGTTTCCCTGAAAAGTAATGAGGTAGAGATAAGATATTTTAAAATGTACAAAACTACCATGTGAAATCTTGCCTTCTAGTAATTCATTCCTCCACAGTAGGACCTCTTGAAAGATCCAAAGGTTTGTCCAATTAAAAAAATGATGAGATGAAATCATTTATTTTGAGAAATAATGCAGAGAAGGGAAGAAAAAAACAATCAAAATGAAATGCCTAATTTTGCCTAAATTGCAGTCAATTTAGGTGAGGAATAAGGTTCCTATACTGTCTATTTAAACAGGATAATTACTAGCACTTCATTTGTGCTATCAACTCAAAAAAAGTTGACAAATGATAATCCTATAGCATTTGTCTTAATTATTAGTGTGAAAAATGAAAATCTTCAGTTTATAGATAAACCAAAACAGACAATTAGTAGTAATAACATATGTCAACATGAAATAAAGAAGATTACCAACGTAGCAAAAATTAGGATTTTTAATCAAGGCATGGAGTTGCAGTTTGTACCACCAAGCATGCAACCAAAATATTCGAGTGTTCAACAGGGGCAGAGTTAAATATATCTCAGCAGGGAGGGAGTCTCATGGGAGGCACAGCCTGGAGAAGCTGTTATGTAGGTTATTTTGCATAACATCCAAAAGTCCATAGGGAAGGCCAGGAAGGCTCAGAAGTGGTAACATCTGGTCAGAAGGGTGAGCTCTTTTTAAATGTTTTAAGGTTTGCAAAGTGCTTTATGCATATCACCTCATTAGACCATCTCATATCACTTGACTATATCATCACTTTCATCATGTGGTGCTATCCTCAGTTCTGTATAAAAGAAGTTACCAAATATAAGAGTCCTTTCTGTCTGAAATGATACAGGTCAAAGGCTAGGGTTCCCCTGAGCTGCACGTAGGTCCATGACAGGAAATGCTCTGCACACAGTTTCTGTTTGTCCATACACAATCTAAGATAAGCAAAGCCGGCCCTAGAAGTAGTAAGAGTTATTTATACATAACAAATATTTATTGAGTGCCTTGACCTTAGTAGCTCTAAAAGTTTAATGAAGGAATGAATGACACCTGGGGAAAGCTTGTGGTAGACAGAAAAGACGCATCAGCCACCTTTCCCACCTGGTAGATATACATTGAAAAGGAAGAGTGAAGCAGAATTCCTGTCAAGTTCCCTTTTGTATATTCTCCTACCTATGTATTTATGAAACTGTTCACTTTTCTTGTTCTCTTAATGATGAGGATGGGACCTAGACCCCAAAAAGGAAAAACTCTGGACTTTCCCACATGGGCAACTCTCTGGAGTTCCTCTGAGGCTATAATCCCATCAACTGGCCTTTCATTGTGGCTAAACCCAATCTCCCAATTCTCTGTTAACCTTAACTTAGCCTAGCCCTCCATTGTCTTACCCCTATGACCATTTCCTACCCTTAATGCTATCTAGTCTCCATTCTCTCTTGGCCACAATGTTCTATTACTTCACAGTCCCAGCAGACTACTTGGCTGCTCCTAGATCCCTCTGATGGGGTACTTGTGTTTGGGTGCTTGTACTTGGACCCCAATTTCTCCCTAGCCTCAGAAACACTGCCCCTGACAGTTTCTCCCCAGCCCAAGGACCCTGTGCCTACAATTACTCATGAGTGGGCCCCAGCAAGACCCTTATCTCTCTCCCTGGTGCAGTTCCAAACAGTACCTGAAGGATTTATTAGTTTAAACTGGCTTTGCACTGGGTCATAAAGACATTCTTACCCACTACTATACTATCCTACCTCCCTACCTCATTATCTACATCCTGGGCTCCTCATTAACTGTATTCTAGACTTAAGACATATGTATACTCCTTACATCTATCTTGTTTAACAAGACATTGATTGGTGGCAGACTGGACAACTCTCAGTTACCCTGAACTCTAGTTGACTTAGTGAGGTAGCAGGCCTAAAACCACACCTCCATGTGGCCCCCCTTGTGGGCTTTTCCTAGTGAACTCTGGGTAAAACGCTTGCACAGTAGGTACAAGAAGTACATGTTCTTTTAAGAACTGACCACTCCTTAACCACTCCCTAACCCCACCCTGAATCCCCTCGTTAGCATATTTGGCACGTGTTTTATTGTATTTTATCCTATATAAACTTTAACTGTACCTCTCTAAGGTTGCAGGATCCTTTAAGAATCCTTGCCTGCTGAAAAGCGTAACAATAAACTTTGCCACCTTGGCTTAAAGAATGCTTGAGTCTGTGAATTCATTCCAGATGACCCATGTACTTCAGTCTTTGAGGGGTTACAACCTCTCAACCTCTCACACCGCAACACCTTCCACAGTCTTTCTGTATATAAGGTCCATTAAGGTGCTCAGATTCTTACAATCTAGCCACTGCTCAGATTTTTTACAATCTAGCCAATCGTTCATAGATGATCAGATTCCTTAAGAGTCTGGCTAATATGGGGCAGCTAGGTGGTACAGTGGATAGAGCACCGGCCCTGAAGTCAGGAGGACCTGAGTTCAAATCTGCCTCAGACCAAACACTTGACATGTACTAGCTGTGTGACCTTGGGCAAGTCATTTAACCCCAATTGCCTCACTAAAAAAACCCCAAGAAACAAAAGAGTCTGGCTAATGTGGCAGATCTTTAATAAACCTTGTCTTTGGCTGAAAGAAAGCTTGGGTAAAAATTCTTTTGGGCAAGACCTGCATGTCTTGATCTTGAGGTTCTAGCACCCCTAAACCTCTAGACCTCATCATCATTATTATATGTGATACTGATGCGATTTAGGGGCTCGGGGGTGCTGGGACCCCAATATCAACATGCGGGGCCTGGCCAAAAGAATTTGACCCAAGCCTTCTTTCAGCCAAAGACAAGGTTTATTAGAACATCTGTCATATTGGGCAGACTCTTAAGGAGTCTGAACATTAGTAAACTAGTGGCTAGATAGTAAGAATCTCAGCAGTGGCTAGATTATAAGAATCTCAACAGTGGCTAGATTATAAGAATCCCAGCAGTGACTACATAAAAATCCCAGCGTCTTAATGGAGACAAGAAGGACCTTATATACAGAAAGACTGTGGGAGGAATCTAAGAGTGGCCAAGTAGTTTATGAGGTAATAGAACTCCAGGGGTGGGCAAGGGAGAATGGAGCCTAGATAGGATTAAGAGTGGGAAGTGGCCTGGGGACACGGGAAGGTCTAGGCTAGAGAACTGATATCTACCAAGTTTCTCCTTCCCCAGCCTACTTCCAGTGTGGATTAAGGTAGATTTTCTCTAAAAGCCAACAAAGCCAGGATTGATTGGCTCAGGGGTGGAGTAAAACTCAAATTACATCTCTCAGATACAGCTTCCTGGTGGCCTGGCTGTGCTGATGTGGCTTTCTGGTCATGTACGGAAAGAAGAAAGGAAATAAGGAAACAAGCATTTATTAAGTGCCTATTAGTACCAGGTACAGTGCTAAGCACTTTGCAAGTATTATCTCATTTGATCCTCACAACAACCCTGGGAGACAGATGGTATTATTATCCACATTGCACCGTTGGGGAAACTGAGGTAGAGGTTAAGTGACTTGCCGGTGGTCATTGAGCTAGTGTCTGAGGCTTGATTTGAAATTAGGTCTTCCTAATAGACTAAGTTAATTAATAATAGACTATGTTCTATTCATTGTGGCCACCTGCCTAGGGGCATAAAAGATCCTACCCACATGGAATCATGTCTTTTAGACTTGGTGGATTCCAAAAGACCACACCCTCTCCTGCAACACACATACATTTCTAGATAAAGATAAGGGGCCTTCTTTTGTTAACTGTCTGATTTTGTTCCAACCCGGAACCTAAACTAATGCGTGTTGGTTTCAGGGCCACTCCTAACACTATCTGGCCAATTCTGATATTCAGCATCCCCCTCCCCCTCCATGAATATTCCCTATGGCTCAGTCTTATGGTCCTTTCTCCTTTTTTATAGACTGTCTCTGTATGCCATCATCATTTCCTACAGTTTCAACTAGTATCTCAATACAGATAAGGAAGGTTACAAGTTAAGTGCTTACAGTGTGCCTGCCAGCTATGTGCCAAATGTTGAAGATACAAATAAAAACAAAAAGAAAGATAGTCCCAACTCTCCAGGGATAGAGGGAAAACAACAGACCAAAAAGTTTTAAGAGTTTTGGGGGTAAAGAAAAGAGGAAGGTGCCTGGCTCACAGGCACAGTTTTGAAGAAAGTGGAGAGCAGAGTAAAGAGTGGGCCCTTTCACAAAATGGAGGATCCAGAAGGAACCTGGCCAACTGGAGAAGGGTCCCAGGCCTTGTGGAGGAATATTCCAGGGTTAGCAGATCTTTAAGTGATTGTTGTTTGTCCTTTTTTCTCAAAGTATCTGGACTTGTAAATTGGATTTAAGTGAGGCAGAGCTTTGAAAAGTCTTCCCAGGATCAGAAGGCCTCAGGCAATGAGGGAAGTTCTGGGATAATAATAGCAATAGAGAAGGCATGGTTTTGAAGTTCAGAAGGTCAGTGGAATAAGGCCCAAATCTGTATATCCCAACCTCATTTTTCTTTGGAGTTCTTTCAAATGACCTGTTGGATATTCCATAGACTCTCAAACTCAATATGTCTTTCCCCTTCAACTCACTTCTCCTAACCTATTTCTGCTGAAGTTATCCTTCCAATAACATAGGTCCATAATCTAATGGTCATCCTCAACTCTTCATTCTCATCTCACCCAATTCCATATCCAATTTAGACTTATTTGCCAATTCTTATCAATTTTCTCTCATAAAAATCTTTCACATCCATCTCCTTCTCTCTACTCTCTACACTATTTTATATTTTATACTTCTAAAATAGCCTCTTAATTAGTCTTTCTGCATCCAGCCTCATATCTCTTCAGCTGATCATCCATTAAGCTGACAAACTGATATTTCATCTTGCTCTCCATCTCCTTTAATCTAGCATCCTCTCTCACTGTTATACTGAACAATGATTCCTAATTAGCAAAGCCAATGGCCTGTTCTCAGCCCTCCTGGGCCTTGAGGCTGCTAGGTAGCACATTGGATAGAGAACTGGGCTTATAATCAAAAAGACCTGCGTTCAAATCTTGCCTTAGATTTTTAACAGCTGTGTGACTGTAGGTGAACCATTTAGCCTCTGTCCATCTCAGTTTCCTCAACTGTAAAATGGGGATAACATTACCTGTAAGGGTAGTTGTAAGGATCAAGTAAGATCCTATTTATAAAACATTTTGCATAGTGCCTGTCAAATAGTAGGTGCTTAATAAATTACTGTTTTCTTCCTTCCTTCCTTTGGTTGTTATGGGATCAAATGAGATCTATAAAACACTTAGCGTAATACCTGGCACATAGTTGGAGATTAATAAATGCTTGTTTTCTTACCGGTCCTTCCCCTCAGCCTCCTTGATGTCTTTCAAGTATTGTTGTGATGATGCAAAGGATCTCTCACTTCCTCTACCCCAGAAGTCCCAAGGAACATCAGTGTATGGAACTTCTAAAGGGTGACTATCAGCTCTCCATACAAGTATAAAATTTATATTTATTTTTCTCTATTTTTTCTCATCTCCTAACCTCTCACTTTTTGGAATGTTCTATATCTGGAATCTCTAATAGGAGAATTTTTCCTATTAGAAACTTCCAACTCCATACTGTATTTAACCAGGCATACTAACAAGGCAGCTCTCTGCCTGGGGACCCAAAAAACAACCAAGTATGTCTGAATAAGACCGTGCCCCCTTACTGTAAAATCTATCACCCTTGATTAAAGTAACAAATGACCCTGGAATATCACCCAATGAATGAAATAAGGGGAGTGATGAGAACCTAGAGTGTACTACCTTATGAGTACTAAGCTCCAGTGGTGGCAATTTAGATCATCATTGATGAGCCCCTTCTTCCTCCTGCTGTGACTTGAATATCATTAGAGTCAAGGCCTGGCAAAGTGCTTCCAGTGACTGAGGCCTGGTTTTACACTTTCCTTTCCTGTGCCAGAGTCCCAGGTAAGACTATTGGAATAATAGCTTCAATCACCTCTCTCACATATTATGAAAACTGTTACTATTTTTCTAAGAGGGTTTTGGGATCTCACATACTGACAATTTAACTGCTGTGCCCTAAGAAATAAGAGAGGAGAGTATAAACTTAACTTTGATCCATGAGGAGTCTCTGAGAAGAGAAAAAAAACACTATTTTATAAAGATTAAGTTTTAACTATTTATTATGCTAAGGTTGAGGGTTTGTAGTCTCATTCCAATTAATGTAATCACAGAAAAGCCAGACATTTCAACAAGATCAGTCAATCAATCAGTAGAAAGTGTAAAAATAGGTGTGAACAAATCTTTAATCAAGTTGGAAGGAGGGAAGTGCTTTGATCATTGGATAAAGAGAGGTGTCAGCCACATAGGACATATTTTATGATTGACTTAAAGGATCTGTGACACCGTTGGACCTGTGTATAACCCAACAAGACAGCTCAGGATTAAACATTCCAACAGCTGGCTTGTCTAGTGATGGGCAGCTCCAGTCAGCCCAAGGGAGTATTAAGATGAGCAACTGCTTAAAGGGAGAGGAGGTTTCTTCAGGTGATTAAGTAAGAAATATTTAATCATTTGTAATGTCAGTTAAGATGGAATTGGTAGCTCAGATCTAATTGATTAAAGATGTTGCAACTTTAGACAGTTCAATAGTTCCATATACTGTGAACTTATTAATGTATCCGGATTTTAGGCAAATGAAAATATTCAGATGTTCTATCTTTGCAGACCAAGGCAGGAGGAAGATACCAGACTGTTCCCTACCATGTCCCTTTCTGCTAAAGTGTCAGATGAAGAACATGTATATAAAGATAACACCATTGATCCACCATTAGTGGCAGAGATGGTTTTCAGTTATCAACACCATTAACCACTGAATCCCCATGTAGTTAAGGCCACACCATTTTGAGAAGAGTCATAGAACTGAGGATGTCTGTGGTCTTGTAGGGCAGCTAGGTGGCCCAGTGGATAGAGTTCCAGGCCTAGAGTCAGGAAGATTCATCTTCATGAGTTCAAATCTGGCTTCAGACACTCACCAGATGTGTGACTCTGGACAAGTCACATAACCCTGTTTACCTCAGTTTCCTTATCTATAAAATGAGCTGGAAAAGGAAATGGCAGGATGACTAAGAGTCAGAAACAACTGAAAAATGAATCAACAACAACGAGTAGCCTTGGAACAGAGTTTCTCTCCATGTCCCAGACTAGAAGCAGGGGACTAAGGAGTAGGGCAAAATCTTAGAGTCAGCAGGGACCTAAGAGACTATATAATTCAACTCACCCTTGAACAAGAATCTCCTCTAGAACATATCTAAGTGATCACATGGCCTTTATTTGAACATCTCTCTAGTAAGGAGGAACTCACTGTGGATAGAGCAATAGATCAGGAGTTAGGAAGACTTGAGTTCAAATGTGACCTCAGGCACTTACTATGTGTGTGACTGTGGGCAAGACATTAAGACTCTGCTTCACTTTCTCCAGCTGTAAAATGTGGATAATAATAGTACCTATTGTGCAGAGTTATGGTGAGGATAAAATAACATTTGCAAACTTTAAAAGGCTATGTAAATGTTAGCTATTAGTATCCCTGAGGTGACCAATTTAGATTATTGTAATGGTTAGAAGATTTTTCTTCATGTCAAGCCTGAATCTTGATATATCTGGGCAATGTGTACCCACTGCTCTTAGATCTTCCCTTTGGGGTCAAACAGAGCAAACTGAATCCTTTTTCTTCTTGATAGTCTTTCAAATACTTGTTGTGTGTGGTTTGTCCGTCATTCTTGAGGAGGACCATGACATCGGGGAGATGATGACACAACTTGCATTTGAATTGGATTTGAGTGAGGAAAAGCTGTACAAAGTCACCAGCCTCACTTTCTCCTCCAGACCTATCTGGGTCCAGTGGCCAGATATCGATCAGGATGACTGGAGATGGCCCAGGATGCAGTGGGAGATGTTGGCCTTTTTAAGCTAAGGTCTTTCCAAGTTCTCACTTTGAGTGAGGCAGCCTCATTCAGGCTGTTTAAGAAGTCAGTCAAAGGACTGCCCTTTTAATTTAAAAAAAAAAATCAAACTGGGAGGGGAAGACCCTCAAGGTTGCTGATCAAAACAGAAAGATTACTATTTACATTCACTCTAAGGGGGGGAGAGGTGCAAAAAATAACCATTAAGTGGTGCTGGGGCAGGGACCTATTGCTGTCCAATCTATGAGAGCCAGAATGAATTGGGTTTAAGGCATGGTCTTTAAGAAAGAAATCTAGCCTTGAAACCCCAACATAATCAGGGAGATTTCAGCCATCAACATTTACTTTCCTATGGGCAGAACACACTCAAGTAAGGGCATGACACCCCATGTGAGGAAAGGAAAAGAGAGGGGAGAGGAGAGATACTTAAAAGACAGTTATTAAGAACCCCTTACTCCACCCTCAGATTCCAGACAATTGCTAATGTTTCTTGATTTTTTCCAAGCTCATCATTCCTGATTCCTTCAAGCTCACATAACTTGATTTCAAGGGGCTCTTGTTTTGTTTTTTACTATCTTGGCTGCTCTTCTCTGGACACTGTTCAATTTATCACTTGTTTTTCCAAAAAATGTGGTGCCCAGAACTGACCAAAAGGCTTGTGTTGCGAGAGAACAGTAGGACACGCCATCTCACAATGAAGCCTTAAGTCCAATTAGCTTTCTTGATCATCAAAATGTTGAGGTTTAGGGATGCTGGGACCCCAAAATCACAACACACGAGTCCTGTCTAAAAGAATTCAACCCCAGACTTCTTTCAGCCAAAGACAAAGTTTATTAGAACACCATATTGGGCAGACTTTTAAGGAGTCTGAATGCTAGTGAGCCATTGGCTAGATTATAAGAATCTATGCATCTTAATGGAGACAAAGTGGACCTTATATACAGAAAGACTGTGGGAGGGATCTAGGAGTGGCCAAGTAGTTTGGGGTGACTGGAGGAGGGATCTAAGGAAATTTGGATGGGAGTGGCCAGTAAGCTGAATTGAACAGAACTCCTGAGACCTGGACCACAGTGGCCAAGGAGAATGGAGCCTAGATAGGATTAAGGGTGGGAAGTGGCCTGGGGTCACAGGGTGTTAGCCACAATGAAAGGCCAGTAGATAGGATTATAGCCTCAGGCAAATGCCAGATATTTGGCCATGTGGGAAAGTCCAGGAGTTTTCCTTTTTGGGGTCTAGATCCCATCCTCCTCAAAAGCATCACTGATTTATATTGATTTTAAAATTCATTAAAAAACAAAACAAAACAAAATCTTAACCTTTTTTTTCAGACAAATTGCTATCCAGCTATGTGCCTCCCATTTTATTTTTTTGAAAGCAGATTTTTTTGAACCCAAGTGTAAGAGGCTTAGAGCATAGCATTTAGAGCTAGAGGAACTTTAGAGGTCATCTAGTCTGACCTCTTATTTTACAGATGAAGAAATTGAGTCCCAAAGAGCTAAAGGGACTCACTCAAGATCACCTAGGTAGCAATTAACAGAGCTAGGATATGAACTAATTTCCTCCAACTCTGAATCCAGCATTCTTTCTACTACCTTCCTTATTGTTTCAGCCCTATCACCTAGTCTGTCAAGATATTTTTGTTATCAAGTATGTTATCCAGTCCTTTCAAATTTGTGACATGTGGAGACTTTTAAAGTATTCCATCTCTGCTGGTATCTAGTACGTTGATAGAAAAAACATCATAGGGCCCAACATATATTGCTGGGTCATTACAGTGGAGACCTCTTCTAAGTTGACCTTGAACTATTAATGGATAATCTTTGGGTCCAGCCATTCAATTAATTTTGAATCTACCTCATTTTATTATTGCTAATCAATTAATCAATTAACAGACATCAAGTATCTACTACATACCAGATACTATTCTAGGTATTTGAGACTTTCTCAATGCTTTGCTAAAATTTAGGTAAATCTAGCAATCTAGCAAACCTGTCAATAAAATAAATGAGATTAGTCAAATATAACCCATTCTTAATAAAGCCACTTTGGCCTCTATAATCATGACTTCATTTTTACTAACATACTTTTAATAATATATTCTAGAATTTTGCCAGGGATCAAAGTTAATATCACTGAACAATAACTTGTAGATTCCTTTTGCTTTCTTTTTCTTTTTTTAGTTAAGACATTTGCCCTTCTCTAATTCATAATATCTCTTTTGTTCTCCACAGTCTTTTGAAGATCATTGGCAATGACTCTGAAAAATACATATACAAGTTCTTTCAGGATTGTAAGTTCCATGAGATCAGTTCTTGTTTCATTTTTGTCTTTGTATCCTCAGCGCGTAGCCAGTATCTGGCCCCTAGTATGTGCTTAATAAATGCTGTTAATTATTTATTGACCTGAAAATGTAATTAATCTTGTCCAGGTGATGAATTTAACCAGGGCAACTCAGTGCTCACTTACTTATGTTGGGTATCAGTTCCCTATTAGCCATTTCTGTTCTGCCTTTTTAATATACAGATCATTCTACCTGGGAAATCAAAAACAACTGACATAAAGTAAGACCTGAGCAGTTCTGTTTTCTCTGTTGTCCATTATCATAGTCCCTTTTACCCTGAGTAGTAGTCCTATCACTTCTTTGCTCTTCTTCTTTTCCTTAATAGAGTTTTAAAAAACTTAAACCTTAGTTTTTATTGACAACTTCAGCTTATTGTGATCTTTAGCACTCTTAACACTATTCTTTCAGGATAATTGTCTTTGCCTCCATCTTCTGATCATGTCCTTTTAAAATCTAATTTGTTTGGTGAGTTGTATATGCTTGAACATTGGTCTCATTATACAACTCCCCCTTTTCTTCCTCTTTTGTAATTGTGTTTCCTTACACATATAGAATTTCATTCTGGAAAGCTTAACATCTTTCCTGAGCTGACTTCCCCTATATAATTAGAATTCATTGGATCCTAACTATCCTTTCTCTGAACTCTGTAATTTGCTTTTCCCAAATCTAAACTGTACATCAGACTTTGACTTTCTTCTTCTCTATTACAGATTTTAAGATGGAGTGGTCACCTCTTCCCCTTCTCCTCCAAGATTCCCATAATTTACTATCCATTGACCAATTTCTCCTTGTTGGTGAGAATCAGATGGAGAAAAAATTCCTCCTTATAATTTCCTCCACCTTTTGACAGATGAAATTAACCTTAAGGAAAAAAAATCAAGAAAACGTTAGCAGCTATCTAGAGAATTGAATACTCTTCCTATGCCCCTCTATACCCGCTACCTCTCTGCCAGGCTAGTGATCTGTTCTCCAATTTCTGCTTCTGTTTTCTTGTTATTCAGTCATTTCAGTTGTCTCTGATTCTGTAACCCCATTTGGGGTTTTCTAGGCAAAGATACTGGAGTGGTTTGCCATTTTCTTCTCTAGCTCATTTTATAGATGAGCAACTGAGGCAAATGGTTAAGTGACTTGCTCAGGGTCATACAGCTAGTAATTATCTCAGGCCAACTCAGGAAGAGGAGTCTTCCTGACTTCAGGCCTAGAACTCTACAGCCCTATATTCACTGTGCCACGTGTTTATCTCCTCCCAAGTACTCTTTCATCCCATTTCCACACTCTAGCTCTTTAATATCCTTAAATCTTCTTCATTTACTATATTACTCTGCCCTACCCCAGCCCCTAATTTACCTTTTTTATTTCTTTTGAATGCTATGTACCCTTCTAAAACCATATTCTATTCACATGTCTCACTCTGTTTCAGTGGTTCTTATGGCAATATATAAAGCTATCCCTGGAAGAAAGCAGAAAGGACTATCTATGGTTCCCAATCTTTGCAGTTCTAACTCCAACTCCAGGGGTGGTTGTGAGACGTGAAGTAAATATTTTGGAATTGGGAAAGTAGTATTTGTGGCACCCAATACCCATCCCCTGGATAGTTATAACTCAATTAACCTGATTATTTGCTCTGGTCCAATTTTTAAAAATATATTTTAAAGAGAGAGCTAATTAACAGTGGATGGACTTCTGGGCCTGGAGTCAGCAGGATCTGAGTTCAAATCTGACCCTAGAGAGTTCCTAGATGGTGACCTAGGGCAAGTCACTTAACTGCTGCCTGCCTCAGTTTCCTCAACTGTAAAATGGGGATAATGATAGCACCTACTTCTTAGGATTGTAGTGAAGATCAAATGAAATAATACTTGTAAAGTGCATAGCATAGTGCCTGGTGCATAGAAGGTGTGTAATAAATGCTCGTTCCTTTCCCCCTTCAATAAAGTAGAGGTAGGGCATTAAGGTAGCCAAGCAGCTACTTTTGAAAGGCCACAAGTTCAATCAAGACACCTACAATATGATGGTATAGTATATTAGGGACAGCATGGTACAGTTGAAAGAATACTGTTGTGAGTCCAAAGATCTGAGTTTGAATCCTGGTGCTGCTACTTATTTCCCATGTGAACTTGGGCAAATTGCTTAACCTATCTGGGCCTTAGTTTCTTCATTTATAAAATGAAGAGGTTGGACTAGATGGGGTTTCTTTTCACTCTAAATATGTGAGACTAAGAGCTATCATAACACCTCCTTGATCATTTCCTTCTCCTTCAAATCTTTCTTTATCGACTGGCTCATTTCCTGACACTTACAAACATTCCCAGGTCTCCTTCATCCTTAAAAAAAAAAGTCTTTGGTTTAGCTCTGGCTCCTTCCTAACCACACTACTCAACTGCTCTCTTTAATGGTAAATTAATTACTAAAGCCGATGGCCTATTCTCATCCTCCTATTACTCTATTGCTCTATTGAGCTTACAAGAAGATAAAACACATTCATAGGTAATTACATATGGGATAAATGTTTAACCAACTATTGGTAGACATAAATTCCCAAATATTTCTCCACTTGAGCCACTATAGATATACACATATACATATATGTATATGTATATATTCCTCTGTGTGTGTGTATGCCAAAGAAAGAGACAACAAGGCAGAGAGAGAAACAAATTCTCTTTCTAATCACTGTTGTTTTCCATAACTGGGGATTAAGATGAACAAATTATATTTTATTGACGCCTATTTTATAACTTCTCAAATTCAGAGAAGAACATGTAAGTTTGGACAATGCTAGAAATAGAATGAGCTCAGAAGCTTGGTGGAAGCTTATCTGGTATGCAAGGTTGTACTTGGGAAATTTTTTCCCCTTACTTATTTTTTCATCCTAAGCAGACTTGAATGTAAACCCATTCTTACCCATTCTCTGTCCCACAAGGGGGAAGGGCTAAGATCATTTATTGAAGAGGAAGTCAAGACTGAAGGGAGGAGTTGGGAATGAGAGTAATGGGGGCCAGATGAGGGTGGGAGACAGAAAGAGGAAGGAACTAGATCTCCTTACCAACCTTTCACTTTCTTCCCCACATACTAGTAGAAGCATCCTATCAATCTTTACAGATCATAATGTAATAAAAACAATAATCTGTTCAGGAAACACGAACAAAAGATATAGACTTAAATAATAAAATTCTAGATCATGAGCAGGTCAAAGAACAAATCATAGGAACAATTAATAAGTATGTGTAAGAAGATAATGACAAAAATACTAACATTTCTGGAATGTAGCTAAAGCAGTCCTCAAGGGAAAAATTATATCCTTAAAACTACATTAACAAACTACAGAAATAAAAATTACAGGGGCAGCTAGGTGGTGCAGTGGATAGAGCACCGGCCCTGGATTGAGGAGGATCTGAGTTCAAATCCGGCCTCAGACACATAACACTTACTAGCTGTGTGACCCTGGGCAAGTCACTTAACCCCATTGCCTAGCCAAACAAAAAAAAGAAAGAAAGAAAGAAAAAAGAAATAAAAATTACATTAACTACAAAAGGAGATAATTAATTAATACACTAGGCATCAAAATAATTAGAAACCTCACAAATAAAATTACTTTTGAAAACTGATAAAGAAATAACTCTACCAAACTCCTTTCATAAAGCAAGTATCATCCAAATGCCTAAACCACAGAAGGAGAACTATAAACCAATGTCACTAATGGATATCAATTCAAAACTTTTTGAATAAATTTCTGTCAGACAAAAGCAATTTATCTAAGAATTCATTCATTATGATCAAATTGGACTTATACCAGGCATGCAAGAATGATTCAGCATTAAGAAAGTAATCAACATAATTATTCATATTAAAAGCAAAAACATCCAAACCACTACTATTGTGGAAAAAGCCTCTGAAGGAAGGAAATAAGTATTGCCTACTATGTACCACGCACTCTGCTAAGCACTTAACAAATATTTCATTTCATTCTCACAGCAGCCCTGGGGGATGGGTGCTGTTATTATCCCCATTTTACAGTTCAGGAAACTGAGACAAACATAGGCAAAATAACTGGTCCAGGGTCACACAGCTAGTAAGTGTCTGAGTCAGGGTGTAAACTCCCAGTGTTCCTGACTCTTGGTCTGATGCACCAACATACCTCTTAATTGACTCTTAAAGTACTTTTGGACAAAGTGTAACACTAATTTATGCTTTAAAAAAACCTACAAAGAATAATCATAGAGGGATTTTTCAAATCCTCATAAACAATTTCCACATGAAACTAAAAACAAGCATCATGTGCAACATAAATATTTTAGAAGCTTTTCCAACAAATACAGAAGAAAGGCAAGGATCCTACTCTTTCTAGGGGAAAGAAATTAAAGATTTAAAGTCAGGCAAAGAAGAGATAAAATTATCCTTATGTGCTGATGACATGATATTTTGCTTAGAGCATCCTAGCGATTCATTAAAGAAACTAAATGAGATCATACCTTAAGCAAAGTTTCAATCTACAAATCAATCTACAAAAATCAACAGCACTTACATACAGTAATCACAAAATCCAAGAGATAATAACAGAAAGGGAAATCCCATTCAAAGTAACTACAAAATGCACAAAATATTTGGGGATCAATCTACCCAAAGCTCATTAGATTCAATTACAAAATACAACTTAAGAGAAAAAGGACAACTTAATTAGTTGAAAGAATGAATAGTCAGTGCTCAGGCTTCAGCCATACCAGCATAATAAAAAATGACAATACCACCAGCGTTAATTTATGATCTTAATACTGTGGCTATCAAACTAACAAAGGAACACTTTTCAGAACTGATAAAATAACAAAATTCAGTTAGAGGAACAAAAGATATGGAGTATAAAAGGAAATTAAAAAATAAGAATGAAGGAGGAAATAGTACTTCCCAAACTCAAATTATAAATTATTATTATTAGATGATAAATTATTGCCATCGAAAACACTTGATATTGGTTTAAAAAAATCAAAAGTAGACCAACGGAACAGAACTAGATAAGGAAGAAACGGAAATAATGGAGCTCAATAACCCAACCTGAAATCATAAACACTTAGGAAAGAATTGCCTACATGGCAAAAATAACCAAGAAAACTATAAAGCAGTCTAATAGGAGTTAAAGTTAGACCAGTATCTTATATGATATTACACAATAAATTCAAAAGGGATACATGACCTGAATACTAAATGTTATACCATAAAATGATTAGAAGACAATCAGATTATATACCATTCACAGTCACGAATAAGAGATGAATTCTTAACCAAACAGTAGAGGCAATTATAAAAGAAACAATAGATAATTTTAATTACATGAAATTAAGAAGCTTCTTCTGAACAAACAAAATTAATGCAATAAGGATAAGAAGGGATGTGGCTGACTTAGTTTGGCATTAAGATAGACAGCTAATAGAAATGTGACCCTGGGCAAGTCACTTAACCCTGTTTCTCTCAGTTTTCTCATCTGTAATCTGAGCTGGAGAAGGAAGTGCCAAACCATTGTAATATCTTTGCCAAGAAAACCCCAAAAGGGGTCACAAAGAGTCAGACACCACTTGTTATTTGTCCTTTGTTCTTAAAGAGGACCAATGACATCAGGAAGGTGATGTCTTGACTTGCAAATGAATTGGACTTAAGTGAGGCAGGGCTGTGCAAAGTTATCAGCTTCACTCTCTCCTCCAGAGTCATCAGAGTCCAGTGGCAAGACATCTGTTAGGAAGACTAGAGATGGCCCAGGATGCAGTGGGAGACTCTCGTCTTTTTAAGCTAAAGTCTTTCCCAGGTCTCAGTTTGCCTGAGGCAATGCCCATTCAAAGGTGAGAGGCTAGTAAGAATTGAGGCAAAGACAGCCTAGTTTGACTTCACAAAAGAATCAATCTGGGAGGGGAAGACCCTCAGACAGGACAGAACAATTCTTCAAGGCTCAACTCAGATACCTTATGGGATTCCTTTTCTGATCCCATCCTTAATTTTAGTACTTTCTTCCTCTTGCAATTATTTTGGATTTACCTGTCTGTATTCATGTATTCTCCCAATAAATGTAAATTCCTCAAGAGCAAGGACAATTTCGTTTTGTCCCCAGGGCCTTACATTTTGAAAGCACATAACAAATATTTGTAGAATTGAATGATCATACATCTTTCTCAACTTCAATTCCTGAACAATGCTTATGTTATATATTGATACTATAAATAACCCTAGTAATACCTAGAAAATGTATTATTCCATTATCAAGGCATATAAAAGTTACTTTTTAAACATTTACTTCTACCACCACTACTCCCCTCTTTCCCCCTCCCACCTACCTCCCCAGGATAGATTGTTGTTGATTAGAAAGTGAAAAATAATCATTGACTTTATTCAAAGTTCATTGAATACTGGTGACTCAGGAAAGCCTTGAGTTCTAATCGTAACACCACTAACCGTATGACCTCAGAAAAGTTCCCTGATCTAAGCCTCCATTTTCTCATCTGCAAAATGGGGCAGCCAGATGGCCTAGTGGTAGAGTAGTGGGCCTAGAGATACTTACTAGATATGTGACCCTAGACAAGTCACTTTTAAGCCTGTTTACCCAAGTTTCCTTATCTGTAAAATGAGCTGGAGAAGGAAATGGAAAACTACTCCATTATCTTTGCCAAGAAAACTCTGAATGGGGTTGTGAAGAGTCAGTCAAGACAAATTGATTAAACCCCAAAATGAGAGTTAGATTATGTGATCTTGAAGTTCCTTTTCCATCTCTAACATTCTTTGATTTTGTAAAGCAAAAACCTTTTGCAAGATTCTATATCTTTTTATTTCTGAGTTAATTTTTAACGCTCATTTTTCGAATTTGCATTTTACATAAAGAAATACTATTTCCTATATTCCATAAATGAATAGTTTCTACAAAGAAAGATTTTCAGAGGCTCAATGTAAATTTCATCAGACAGTAAGTCTGTAGCACATATGCATATGCATATTTATGATTTTTCAGTGAATGTAACAATTTACAGATAAATTGTTATATTTGTCTTATTAATGAATACCATTTTGCCACTTGATAGATAACTCCTTTTCCAGTGACCTGTCTTCATTATCAAGATATGAAGTTACAGCTTTTCCCCAGAGGATTATCAATGAATTAAATAATCTTGCATGCAGTTTAGGATTTATCTTTACCACCCTCTCCTGCCCTTATTATGTAAATTAGGATCAGAACTGTCATATTAGACATGTTAAAATATAACAAATATATTAAAATATCCTTTATAAAGGGAAGAAAATGTTTTAAAAGAAATACCTGAAGAAAGATGCTTCAGTGGTTTTGCTTGGAGGGAGATTTAATATGAAGTTTAGAATCAAAAATTAAATTTTATAAAAAGAAATATATATATTTAAAATAATATTTTTTTCTCCAATTACATGTAAAAACTATCTTAAACATCTATTTTTAGGTTTTATTTTATTTATTTGTTACATTTTAAGTTCCAAACTGTCTCCCTCCATCCCTCCCCACTCTATACTAGAGAAGCTCGCCATTTGACACAAATATACATGTAAAACCATACTATGCATATTTCTATTTATCAGTTCTGGAAGTGGATATCAATTTTCTTCATAGGCCTTTTGTAGCTGATCTGAGTATTCTAATACTCAAAATAACTTAATCATTCACAATTACTCTTCAAACAATACTGCTGTTACTCTATGTTCTCTTGGTTCTGCTCATTTCACTGCTCATTATTCCATGCAAGTCTTTCCATGTTTTTTCTAAAATCAACTTGTTTACTATTTCTCAGAGCACAGTAACATTTTTTTTATTTTGAGCTCCAAATTTTCTCTCTCTCCCTCCCTCTTTCTCTCCTCTCTCCCTAAGAGAGTAAACAATATGATATAGGTTATACATGTGCGTTCATGTAAAACATAAATATATGCATTTTTAAGAAGAAAGAATATTGGATTTGGAGTCCAAAGACCTGGATTCCAGTGTCAGCTCCACTATTTAACTAGCTTTGTGGCTTTGGGTAAATCAGTTAACCTTTTTAGACCTCAGTTTCCTTGTCTGTAAAGTAAGAATGATATTTTCCTTGTCTGACTCACTGGACTTTTGTGTGGTTCAAATAAGTTAACATATGAAAATGCTTTGAAAACTTTTGAATGGTATAATATGTTTTGTCTCCCAAATGAAGATGCCATTGCCTGCTGTTGCTGTCCTGGGGGATGATGCTAGGATGCTGATAGGAAGATGGAAAGTCCTCCAGACCCCTTGATGCTCCCTCCTCTGTCCAAGGTGGGAGAAAGGAGGAAGAGGCCAAACCTGAAGGCTGAAGTTTTCTCCTCTTCTTTCCAAACAATTCCTTCTTAGAGGATTCTCTCACTTCTCCCCATTGTCCCAACTGATGGGCATCTTTGCTTTTATTCCAGGTCTTCTAACTTTTTTTTTTTCTAGGCAGCTAGGTGTTCTGTTTCAGACACTTAATAGCTGTGTGACTATGGGCAAAGTCACTGAACCTCTGTCTGCCTGTTTCTTCCTCTATAAAATAGAATAAATAATAGCACTTACCTCAAAAGGTAGTTGTGAAGATAAAATGAGGTAATATTTGTACAGTACGTGGCAAACCTTAAAGTGCTATATGAATGCTTGTTGTTGTTGTTAATATTATTCCCCCATTCCTCATATTCCCCCCTTTAGAATCAGGAAGTTTGTTTTGCTTGCAATTATTCTCTGCCTGGTATCATCCTATCTCTTAATGACCCTCATCCCTGATTGCTTTCCCAATCCCCACTTGTTTCCCTCTTGAGTTTGATATAGTTTTACATCTAGCTCTCTATGTGTTCAGCTCTCCTTTGTCCAGTTCAGGTAAGAGTAAGGTACAACTGATGCTTACCACCTCCCAACCCTTCCTCCATCTTTGTATATTTTTCTCACACACTCCAGTTATGAGAAATGGCAAGTTTCATCCCCTTCTTCCTCCTTTCTACACTCTTATCTTCTTCTTACCCTCCTTATATTTTCCCCCTTAAAACATAAGAACGGAACAAACCCACCTGCAGGTTTTCCATTTTTCTTTTTTAATTCCTTTAATACTTTTTTGAAAACATTAAGGTTCTCAAAGGATATTTGTTTCTTCTCTTCCATTATAATGTGAGCATTCCTGTCATCACATATCACCTTTCCAATTGCTCAAATTAATTTACCAAGGTTTCCCTTGATTCTCATATTGTTTTTCAAAGTTCCTATTCACTTCTGGTCTTTTCATCAGCAATGCCTGAAATTTTTCTATTCCATTGAAGTTGAATTTTCTCCCCTGGAGGATTACACTCAGCTTTGAAAAATAGCAGTCCAAATAGTACTTGGATTTCTATGTGCAGTATTTTTTTTCTTTCATGTGAAAGCTCTGGATTTTGACTATGACATTTCTGGGACTTTTTCTTTTAGAAGGTGATTGGTAGATTCTTTCTACTGTCACTTTGCATTCTGATTCTACTGGCTCTTGGTAGTTTTCATTTATGGTTTCTTCAAATACAGTGTTGAGGCTTTTTTTTTTTAAAGATCATGTTTTTTAGAGAGTCTGATGAGTCTTAAATTATCTCTCTTTGATCCGTTTTCCAGATCAGTTGTTTTTGATACCATGTAGCTTACATTTTCTTTTTTTTCAATCTTTTGACTTCCCCCCTAATATTTCTTGCTATCTTACAGAGCCATCAATCTCTCTTTGGTCTATTCTAGTTTTCAGGATATCTTTTTCTTGGGCAAAGTTTATCACTTTCTGTTCTGAGCTTTATGGTCTCCTTCTAATTCCTTTGCTCAGTGCTTTTATTTATTTTTTTTGTTTCTTCTTTAATTTCTCCTGAATATTTATGTAGTTCTTATAGAAAATCCACTTTGTCCTTTGAGTCTTTCCTTGCAGTTATTATGGTAATACACTTTGTGGAATTTTGGGACATCTCTGGCTCTATAATACTTTTTCATGTTGACTGGTGGTTTTTTGGTTGTTTGTTTGTTTTGTTTACTCATCTCTACAGCCTTAGTTTCCAAACTGGGGTTTTGTGCTAGGGTCAGGCTCTTTCTCAGGTGTGCTTTCAGGTGGAGGGGTCTCACTGTGGATTTCCTGGGTTCCCGCATTTACCTTCACCTCCTGCAGTTACACACACACACCCTCATCCCCCAGATCTTTAACACTAGATGATCAGGGCTCTCTCTAATATCTTACAACAGAGTACCAAGAATGTTAGACTCCTTCAGTGTACTGAGTGATCTCTTCCAGGTTCACACTGGTCACTGCTAGTTTCTGGAAATTTCCAAGGTCCCTGTTGTGGGTTTTTAACCAACCACTGTAGGGCTTTCTTGGGAGAAACTAATCTTACTGCCTGTGGTGGCGGAGCTCTGCAGGCTACACACATCTGTGGCTCTTATCTAGTCATACCAGGAGGCTGCTAGTTTGTTTGCCTGGGCTGATGGTACCTTTGCTGATGGCCCCCTTCGTGTTGCCTTTAGGCTTCTAGCTGACTTTCTGTATAGATGTGGGGAGGCAAAAGTCACTGTACTCTCCCATGGGATTGCTTGATTGTTATTTAACCTGGTGTGATTTTTTAGGTTTTGCTGGTTTGTTTTTCCTAGAGTCAGTGGGGGGAGCTGACCTGTTTGTCTCTGCACAGGCAGCCATAATGTCTGAAAGTCCACTGTTCTTTCCGTTTAATTATGTTGCTGTGCAAAACTCTGTAGTGTGGAATATTTTGTACATCATAGGATGCCTCAGGAAATTAAATCCTTAAGCTAACAAATCTTATCAAATGTGCCAAGTAGTAATTGGGTATACAGAATATGAAGTTATGTAAACTTTGTTAGGGACAGCTAGCTGGCACAGAGTGCTGGTCCTGGAGTCAGGAAGACCTAAGTTCAAATCCAGTCTCAGATACTTATTAGCTGTGTGACCCTAGGCAAGTCATTCAACCCTAGTTTCCCCAGTTTCCTCATCTGTAAAATGAGCTAGAGAAAGAAATAACAAACTACTCCAGTGTCTTTTCCAAGAAAACCGCAAATGGGGACAGGAAGAGTCAGACATAATTGAAAAATGACTGAACAACAAACTCTGTTAGGTCTTCTGTATTTAGCAAAGGAAAATTAGAAATTAAAAGTTATATAGAAAAAGTATCTTATTATTTTTTGTTTGGTTTGGTTTTTTTTAGGCAATAAGGGTTAAGTGACTTGCCCAGGGTCACACAGCTAGTAAGTGTCAAGTGGTTATTCTGAGGCCAGATTTGAACTCAGGTCCTCCTGACTTCAGGGCTGGTGCTCTATCCACTGTGCCACCTAGCTGCCCCAAAAGTTTCTTTTTAAATACATAGTTTGGAAGCATGTCTGTTAAGGTCTTTTCTTCTAAGTTTAAGGTATAAGAAGACTGGAAAGTAGTGGGATCAGGTTATGAAGGGCTTTGGATGCTAAATGAATGATTTTACATTTGATCATGTAAGTAACAGGGATCTATGGTGTGGGATAGGTATATGTGTGTGTAAGTGTGTGTGTGATGGTCAGAACTGTACTTTAGGAAAATCACTTTGGCAACCGAACAGAAGACAGATTGGAGTGGGAAGAGACTTGAAACAGGCAGACCCACCACCAGGTCATTGCAATGATCCAGGTGTGGAGTGAGGAAGGCCTGCACCAAGACAGTAGCAATGTCAGAGGAGAGAAGGGGGCATATGTGAGAGATGTTCTGAGGGTAAAATCACTGGGGCTTGGCGACAGATTGGATATGAGTGGTTGAGAGAGAGTGAGTTGAGGATAACATTTAGGTTGCAAAATCCTGTGTGACTCAGAGGATGGTGGAATCTTCAGTAGTAATAGGGAAGTTACGAAGAGGGGAGGATTTGGAGGGGAAAATAATGAGTTTAGTTTTGAACATGTTGAATTTAATATGTCTACAGGACATCTAGTTCAAGATGTCCAATAGGCAGTTTAAGATATGAGACTAGAGGTTAGCAGAGAGGTTAGGGCTGTATAAATAGATTTGAGAATCATCAGCATAGAGATGATAATTGAAACCATGGGAGCTGATGAAATCACCAAGTGAAATAATATAGAAGGAGAAGAGAAGAAGGCCTAAAACAGGGCCCTAGGGGATACCCATGGTTAGCAGTATGACCTGAATGAAGATGCAGCAAAGGAGACTGAGAAGCAGTGGTAAGATAGGTAAGAGAAGAACCAGCAGAAAGCAGTGTCACAAAAACCTATAGAGAAGAGAATATCAAGGAGAAGGAAGTGAATTGTAACACATTTTTATAAAATTTCCATAAAATAGTTACATAAACAAAATTTACGTGCTTAAATAGGTACACTTCAGTTATGTGCAACATTTACTCGTTTAGGCTATATTGTTTCCTGGTGCTTGATTATAAGACTGCCTGATTCTGAGTCTCTCTGTGTGTATGTAAGTGTATATGTGTATATATGTGTATATGTACATGTATATATGTGTGTATACACACATGCATGTGTACACATGCACACATTATCTCTTTATACACAATTTCTCTGTGGTCTCAAAAAATGGAGCTTAGAGATTTGTGAATGTGCCAAATAGGTAAGTGTGTCTTATCTTATCGAGGTTCCTATTTTATTGTTGCCTATCTGGGGCTACAACCTTGCTGGTGGTTGAGTCAGGAATCAGTACCACACAGCCTTCACCCAGGGCAATGCTGGACTATTACCGCAGCCACAAGAGCTAAGAATGGAATTATCTTCCACAAAAAAGACCTCAACTTGGAAGAGCTGGGTTAAGTCAAATGGCCAGTTCTAGCCAGTCAGTCAATAAGTATTTATTTTTCTAAGGACACAAAGAAAAGCAAAAGACAGCCCCTGAACCTGATCCAATACTGGCCTGAATCTCTTTTCAAGCAGATAATTCTCTCACATATCTGAGTCAAGTGAATTTTGGTGCTGTGAAGCAACCCAGATTCTTCTCTAACTTGACCTTTCCTTTTAGGCTTGTGTAATAGTAGGAGTTAGGACTGGTCAAAAGAATCAGACACGGTTCTGGGCTTATGTATAGTACAGCAGGAGTTTATAACAACAGATTTCAGCAACAGGCCAGGCTAGTGGTGGTGGAGGGAATTGCCTTTGGGAATGGAAGAATGAGTTCTCTTTTCTTTGCCCTTCCCAACCTGGACCACAATACCACCTTGTGAACTTTGAAAAGTCAGAAGATTTAGACTTCCCATCAACACAGCAATGTCTCCAGAGCAGCAGTGGCTACATTAGGAACTGGGAGAAATGCTGAGGACAAACTAGACACACCCCAGAAAAGTAGCTTCAAGATCCTACAAGGACACCAACCCTTAGAATCCAGCATAGCACTACACTTGAAGTCTTGAAATTTGGTCTTGAAGCCTCAACAAGGGGAGAAAAGGATTAACAGTAAGTAGGAGTTTGGCCACAAGTACTCTGTAAGTTTGAGACCATTCACCTCAAGGATCTGGTGTGTGGGAGAAATGTGTCCTTAGTTTGGACAAAATGTTTTATACCTACTGTTCCTACTATGCAGGATCTCGGTAAGTAGCTTTTTCTGAAAGCTAATTAACCTTGGCTGGTTAATTGATAATCAATGGAGAGTGTACCAGATGGGAGCTCATGAATGACAGTAATAGAAACCTCAGTAATCCTCAGGGTTACCCTTAGGACCCTGGGGGAAGAAATAGTCAGCTGCCTTCTGGGGGACCCAACCTGCCATGATAAAGTTAGTTGGAAGAGTGAGCTGAGAGCTATGTTTGTATAGGTGCTGACGTAGATATCACCTCATCTTCACAGAAAGGGATTGCCCTTTTCCCAACCTGACATTTGTCTAATCATTAGCCCTTCCCCTAAGCAGGAGGCAGCTTAAAACCATTACATTTCCTTTTCTTTCTATTCTCAATCTAGATCTCTCTTAAGAATATTGCACAGTTGTGACACCCAACCTTGATCTTTACAACAATCATAATTCCTAGCTTCTTCTGTTGCACAGCTGTCACAGAGGCCCTAGAAATCCATGGAATCTACTTGTAGCTAGCCGATGATACCCTTTTGACTATGGCTCCAGTTTTCCTGGACTTTACAAATGAGAATTTTTTTTTTAAGTCATGAAGATACAGAGGCAAAATGAGAAGTGGCCCCCATCTTCAAAGGAATATGGTGTGAATAGAAATAGAATATTTAGGAACATTGTACTTTAAAATTTCAAAAGACCTGTGATTTCATTAATATGAGTAGTCTTTCCACTGACTCAGATCCCCCTGGGCCTTAGTAGATGATTTCATGATTTGCTATGGCCAAAATAATTCATCACTTAATGTCTGACCATCTGGTGATGGACCTCTCTGAACTTAGGTTATTCATTGTATGACAGTACTGTCAGTCACCATGCCAATAGCAGAAACTTCCAGCTTGGTTGGACCTGCCAGAGATTTGTTTCCACTGGCATAGTCTTAGAGAACCTAGGGTCACTCAGAACACACAGCGAGACTCCAGGGTAGTACCTTTTTTTTTTTTTGTAATGAAGGAGTGACAGTTTAATGTAGTGTATAGAGTACTGGATTTGGAATTAGCAAGACTTCATTTGAAACCCCACCTTTGATAATTATTATCTGCATGGACAGCAAATCACTTAACCTCTCCTGAGACTCAGGCTCGTCTCTAAAATGAAAAGGTTGGACAAGAGGGTCTCTTAGGTCCCCTCCAGTTCTAAATCTATGATCCTTGGAGTGTAGTTATTAGCCAGATTTCGTTGACTTTTTAAAAAAGAAATGTAGGAAATATGCAAAAAATAAAGTAAATGTTAACACATTTTAAAAATAGCTATCATTAAAAAATATGGGAAGAGTGAGGAAGCTGATAATATAGAAAACTATTTAGAAAGGAAAAATTACAAGGGGAAACTAAGGGTCGTGTATTGTTACTTATCTAAAGTACATCTGATAAGCATAGATATGATAACATATGGAAAATGAAAACACTCAACTTATGACTTGGCAAAATAGTTTCAAAAACTATGAAGAAAAATAGATGGAAGGAAGCCAGAACTTGCTCTTAAAAAAATAAAACCCAACAACTCCATCTCTATTCAGAGAGGATTCATATGGAGGCTTTCAGTATAGAGTCAGAGTGGTATGGTAAAAAGAACTTCCAGCCAGCCAGGAGATAATAGGTTTGAATCCTGCCTCTGATAGATAACTACATAATATGCAGCTCATAATACAATAATGTAATAGAGAAACATTTGCTCAGAATAGTTGGCAGGGCCAGCCTCAGGCAAAACTTCAATAGATTATGGTTGTTTTCTTCCCTCCTTCTTAAATGTCTCCTCTTCTGGGGTAAACCTTCACGTAGACTCAGTAATTTTATGTTGCCTCCTGACTATACAATGTCCACCATCACACTTGGGCAAGGCTCTATTCTCTGAAATTTTCCTGAATCTTCAGTTGTGTTAGAACTTTCTATATCTCAGTCTTTCAGGTTCCTACCATCTGCTTTTCTGTTGTTGTTCAATTGTTTTGGTAGTGTCTGACTTTTCGTGACCTCATTTGGGGTTTTCTTGGCAAAGATACTGGAGTAGTTTGCCATTTTCTTCTCCAGCTCATTTTCTACATAAGGAACTAAGGCAAACAGGTTTAAGTGACTTGCCCAGGGTCACACAGCTAATAAATGTGTGATTTGAACTCAAGAAGATGAGTTTTCCTGACCCCATACCCAGCACTCTATCCACTGCACCACCTAGCTGCCCCTGCTATAGGCTTAACTAATCTAATAAATTAATGTGCATATATGAATAAACTCACATAGTACTTTGCATATATTAGGTGATAAGTGATGCTTGTTGAATGTATCTATTCAGGAACAAACAATTTTAAGCAGGGACCATCTGCAGATAATATTTTAGCCATAAAGAGGGATTAATGGTGGAACACTGAAGTAATCATATAGAGAGGTGGCAGGAGAAATATTTTTGGGAAGGAGGAAGGCTGCCTCTTAGATTACATGTAGATAGTCATCTACATAAAAGGTTGGAAATAGTGACTTCACCAACATTTTCTCCAGTTGCTTTGGAACATGGCTGGACTGCAACTTTTATGAAATAAACAAATAATTTCTAAAATATTTGCTTTTTAAAAATGTGGTTGAGTCCTTATCCCTCTTAACAATAAGAAAACAACCAGCTTGGAAATTCATGCTTCCAGTAGAATTAGATTAAGGATACTGGAGGGCATTGACTTTATATTTTCTGACAAAATCATTGGTACTGCTGGGAGTAATAATACATGTAATCCACGGTACAGGAGAGGCTGAGGTTAGTGTAGCTCTTCAGCTTGAAAGTTCTGAACTGAAGTAGAAAGTCAAATGGGGTGTCCACACAAAGTCTGGTACTGATATGGCAAATCCTTGAGAGCAGGGAATCTATCTGACTAAAACTGGAAGAACCAGTTCAGATTGGAAATGGAAGTCAAAGCTCCTGTGCTGATCAATAATGAGAGCTAACTTGTAAGTGGCCACTTTATTTCCAGCCTGGGTGAAATACAGATATCTAGTCTCAAACAACAACAACACAAAATTCCTGGTACTCAAATGGCTTCTCAGTCATCATTCTGATACAGGTGCATGTAATTAGATGTTAACTCATTCAGAACTACCCTTAAAGTCCTAGTTTGTAATGCTTCACTGTGAATTTTTAATAAATATTAGCATTTCTATACACAGATTTAGGAAAACACAATAGCTTCCTCACACATCCTATTTGACTGAACAGGTATTGTTCAAGTTTCTCATATTTGTATATTTTCTATTTCTCAATCTCACTTTTACATATAATTTTGCATTAGATATGTAATATGTACAAGGGGGAAAGGGATTTTTGTATTAGTAGTCGGAATGCAGGGCAAGTGTTTTTTTGTTCTCTAGTGGCATTAAGCAACTCCATGAGGCTTCTCATCTACATGATAAAAGTGCTGCCAATAAGCACTAATTCACTCACCCTAACCCAGTGAGAAGTAAAGGCTGGAGGACTCTCCCTTGAAATGGGATGAGTTGGGTTGAGTCAAGAAAATAGGTCTGTACATAGTTGCCTGGTTATGTAACAGTTGTAGTCTTGACTAATAAAAGACCTAAAAAGGTGTTGAATGGGCTCCAGGCATATTGACTCAGGGAACTCTCCGAATAACAATAATATTTCCACTGAAAATCAAGAAGCTGCAGAAGTAGACAACAATAGCAACAGCTAACATTTGTGTAAGCTTGAAGTATTTAAAATATATTTTATTTGTTTAATTAGCCAAAATCTGCCCTCTTCTCCCTGACCAAATGAGAATGTAAGAAAAACTAATTTCATTGCAAACACATATAACTGACCAAAACAATTTTCCACATTGATCATATGTCAAAATTTTTTTTGCCTTATTCTGCATTCTAAGTCCTTCATCTCTCTATCAGGAAGTGGGTAGTACATTTCATCATTAGTCCTCTGGAATCCTGGTTTGTCATTACACTGATAAGAGTTCAGCACAATAGTATTCCATCACACTTATATGCCATTGATATTCATTGATTCTCCAATTTATAGGTACCCCTTCAGATTCCTATTCTTTGCCCCCTCAAAAAGATCTATAAATACATTTATACATCCTTAGAGTTTGTTTGCTTATAACTAATTCTTGTCTTAGTCTAACCTCCCTTTAGTTCCCTTTCATATTTCTCCCCTTTCCCTCCTTTTTCCTTGTTGAATGAGATGTATTTCTATGCTCAACTCTGTGTGTGTGTGTGTATGTATGTATGTATGTAAGTATGTGTGTATTCTTCATTCTTTTGACCAGTTTATATCAGAGAGAGGTTCAAGTGTCAGCTGCTCTCATCACTTCTTTCTCTGTATAGATGTCTGCTTCTCAACTATGTATGGTAATTTCCTCTAATATTCCTTTACTTTCTGCCACAGTATATTCTTCTTCCTCTCTCTTTTCATTCTTAAAATCATCAGCATGTAACAAAACCACTCCCAAGTCTTGTCTAATTGAACTCCCTCTATGTCCTCGATGATGTTAGATTTCAGAGAGACACATGTATTCTCTCCCCATATTTGAATATAAGCAGTTATCCTTGTTTAGTTCATTATTGTTCATTCGAGTTCATCTTTTCATGTTTCTCTTCACTCCTGTGTTTGAACTTCAAAGTTTCTACACAGTTCTGATCTTTTCATGTTAGATCCTCTTAACAGCCCTATGTGGTAGGTTCTATTATTATTCTCATAATTCAAAAGAGGAAATTGAGTTTGACAGAAATCTAGTGATTTGCCCAGGGTTATATGGCTAATAAGTATCAAAGGTAAATTTGAACTTAGGTTCTTCTTGCCTTCAAGTCCAGTACTCTGTCCACTATTCCATCTAGCTGCACCTAATCCAAGTATATAGAAGCAGCAGCTCAGTGGATAAACTGCAAACGGAAGCTTTGAAGGTACAAAGAATTTACAGCTGTGGAGGTGGAGTAGAGCAGCAACAAGGCGCAGTCAGCTAATAATGGGTGATGGAACTGCGAGGAGTACCCCAACTACAACGCAGATATTCTTTACCTAGGAATATGACTTGTCCAGGGAGTTTTCTTTCCCCTCCAATGTAGTAGTCTCTACTCTTTTGTGTATGGTTGCATTGAGTGATTCTGCTACCAGATTTCCTTTTGATATTTCCTTTGGTATTTTGTCCCAATTAAAATTTTGCTATTTAATTTATGCTTCCTGCCTAGTCTGTTGGTGGAAAAGGTACTAACTAGGTCCTGGTGGCACATTTGAACAATTGTGATTACTCTCAAACTACTCTTTCTGCATGACCCATGTTAAACATGAATACATCTTTAGTTGAAACCTTTGTTGATTGTAAACACAATAAATCTGAAGGTCCTATCATGTGCATAGCACTGTATAAAGTACTATGGGAACTACAAAAGATAGATTCAACATGGTCTTATTAGCTTACACTATTAACAATCTTTTTCTTCCCCAGTAGTGTGCTTAGGAGTTATGGTTTGGCTATGGTGTCCTAGGCAAGAACCAGAACAATGGAGAAATAACTGCTAGGAGATGGCAAGATCACCCAGTGCCTCTATGGTATTCTGTTCACTCTAAATTATGCTTTGTACCTTAATAAGTAAACAGAAAACAAGAGTTCCCCTTTTACAGACACACACACACACACACACACACACACACATACCCCACACACACACACCATACATACACACACCCCACACACACCATACACACACACACACATCTATTTCTTTTAGCCTCTATTTGCACAATATATTGAGAGTGCGGGATAGGAGGGCTGAGGAGATCCCTAAAAGTTGTATTGAATTGAGAAGTGGAACCTAAGTGTTAGAAGACTGTGAAGGGTTGAGGGAGGGGAGAATGGACCCATAGCAAAAAGGAATCATTTCTGAAGAACAGATTCAGTTGTCAAGGCAAGGTTAGGACCATCTAAGAAAAGAAAAAGAGGGATAGAGAAGTAGCATACTTGAGATGCCCTCGTGGATTCTGTGGTATAGAAAGGAGAGAATTTGAAGGTCTTCAAGATTTAGTTGCATATGCTAAAGTGTCTCTCCCTTCATATCTTCCTATCCCTCAAGAGCTCAGTGCTTCAGCTTAGGGAAATGACATTAAGATCATTTCCCTAAACTAAGCTTAAGGGGCTTAGCTTAAGGTGGTGACTTCTTCTGGTTCTGGAGATGTTTGGCTTAAATATGAAGAAATCACAACTGTAATCAATCTACCTCTGGACAAATATTTTTCTTCAGCCTCTTCAGGGAGAATCATAGCTGAACCAGGAAGATGTTATGTTGCATTAAGATTTACACTTGATTTTAGCATAATTTCTGCACCCTCCCTCCCAAATGTATTGAGAGAACAAATTCTGATGATGAAGAGGATGCAAATGACCCAACTGACCCTATATCCCTAACCATGCTTCCCTCTGGCCAACTTCTGGCCCTTTTGCTCTGTCATGATTTCTGCAGCTACACTGGCCTCCAACCAGACCTCCTGAGAGCAAGCCTTGGAGGAGCTAACCCATTTAGTTTTGGAACTCCTGCCCTGGGGCCACACTGTCCTAATTGGTGTGAGCTCCTTATATCTAACCCAGACCCAAACTGTGTTTCACAAGGCTGAGAGAAAGGCAATTAAATATAAGGTTGGATTCCCTCTTTTTCTTCCATATAGAAAAACCATCCAAAGCAACTTTAGTTGTACTCCATGAAGAAGAGGATCTCAGACTCTTCCGTTCATTCAGCAACTTAGCCTTACCTTCTGATCCTGGGAAAGCTAAGCTGCCTGCTTAGCTTTTTGCCTTGCCTTAAACAGCTATTTTGCCTTTTGCTCCTGTGATGGCTTTTTAACCTAAAATTCCCACCCTGGCTTTGATTGTCCTTTCCAAACTTCTTTTACCTATGATACATCACTGCTGTAGGTCTTGGTGCTGACGATATTAACAAGTGTGATGTGACAAATATAAGAATTCATAGAGCTGCTTAGTAATTTGTTTGAGGTAATTTGACAAAAACTTGATGATAAATTTCTTATTACATGAAATAAGTAGACTTAGTGGAGGTTGGTTTCTTTTGCCAAAAGTTGGAGGAAGCAACAAGGGGTAATGAAATTGCCTATCTGAAGAGATGGTAACAGATGGACTGTAGGCTTTTAAAAATGAATACTGGAAGCTCTAAGGCGAATGAATTCTTTACGGCAAAAAACGCAAGATTGGTTTCGTAAATATGTAGCAAAATGATGGATTGTTAGGAGAATTGAACTAGTATAGTGTAGAAAGTTCAAAATAATCAGAAGGAATAAATGTATCAAAAAGAAATATCATTACTAATCAAAAAAGTAAAAATACACAGTAGAACAACATTTTTAGAGGAGAATTGAGAGGAGAATTCATCAGTACATTTATCTTAGACATTAATCGGACAATGGAAATGAGGAACAGAATATGTTATGTCACAGCTGAAAAATAGTACAATGCTTTCTATAATAACAAAATGGTTTCTGACACACACACACACACACCCATCTTTTAAATAACAGTATTCTTCCAAGGATGTTATATAACTGTGAAGAATTTATGAAAGGGCCAATGGTACCAGCTATTGGAGAGACTGAGGCTGGGTGATTTCTTGAGCGATCTCTTCAGTTCTGAGCCAAAGTAGTCTGACTGAGTGTCTACACTAAGTCTGGCACCATTATGGTGAATACCTGAGAGTTGGGGGCCACCATATTGCTTAAAAAAGGGCAATCTAGCCCACATTAGACACAAAGCAGTTCAAATTTCCCATGCTGAGCAGTAGTGAGATTGGACTCATGACTTGCCCTATATTTTTAGCCAAGGGGAGATGTAGAAACTCAGTCTTAAAAAATACACATTATATATTGGAGAACATGAAAAAGAATCTCAGAAGATGAGAAAGCATGGATGGGTTATGATCTCTACTGCTGAAGGAGTAACCGCATCAGTGAGGTCATAGAATCCTTTAAATATTTGCATATGTTTTAAAGGAGACAATGGTGATAGTACAAAGAGACACTGGAGGTAAAAGCCAAAGTGCTAGAAAATAAAATCTGTGTAAATAAAGTCCCAAAATGAAAACAATAAACCAGTTCATGTTTCAGAAGCATAAACAAGTCAGTCATTGCCCACTCTACAATTTCAAAAGAGCTTGAAGACTTGGGTCCAAGATACAGCATGACTAACCAAACATCATATTATTTTCTACTTAATTAAATCTTCTTAGTCAACTGCAAATGTTTTCTTTGTTTCTTTCCACTCCAGGTGGGCCTAGTAAGATCTGTATTCATTGCCAAGTTATCAAGCCCACTGTTCAGTTGAGCTCTGTCATATCTTTATCCTCCTCCACTTGTTGTGTCTTTACTCTTGTCAATCACAGTTAATTACTCCTTCATTCCCTTTCCCTTTTACTTCTACTTCTACAGATTCTTTCATGTAGCTTGATATGTCTAAAAAAAAAACAACTTCCTTTACTCATGTGGCAAACCACTTTTTTCTTTTTCTTTACATGCCTACAAAACTTAGCTCTTCTGGGAAATAAAATTTGAGACCATTTTGACCATGAAAACAGATTTCACCAGAATCTACTTGTAAAAATACTCATTCCTTGAGATGAATACTACATCTTCACTTTCCCTTGCCTGAGTATAAGCCATTTCTTTTCATATGTAATAATTATGGCTATGACATGCTCATGGGTCTAGAGACAAATGTAGATTAGAGAACAATGGGCAGGCATATTGTTGATAAATTGAAGAAACTGTCTCTAGTGCTGAAAGGTATTTTAAGAGCTTAACTCAAAGGTTCTGTGATGTGCCTTTCTTCCCAGGATCTCAGGGTTGGGACCTCTGAGGTCCTACCTGAATGTACCAATGAAATCCATAATTGAACAAGTATTTTTTCCCATAGGCTCATACAGTTAGAGGTGGAAGAGATGTTAGAAAGTATCTATCTAGTCTAGCCTCTTCATTTTATAAATTAGGAGCTGGGTTGGGGCGGCTAGGTGGCGCAGTGGATAGAGCACCAGCCCTGGAGTCAGGAGGACCTGAGTTCAAATCCAGCCTCAGACACATAATACTTCCTAGCTGTGTGAATCTGGGCAAGTCACTTAACCCCAATTGCCTCACTGAAAAAACAAACAAAAAACCCCAATAAATTAGGATCTGGGGCTCATAGAGACTAAGTGAGATACACAAAGGTCACACAGGTAGTAAGAAGGATCATTATTTGATAAGAAATATCTTAAATTGTCTCTCTTTTTTAAGATTTTTTAATTTTATTCTATTATTTTTTCTTGTCTCATGGAGACATCAATTTCTTTTTGGTCCATTCTAATTTTCAGGGAGACTATCTTAGATACAATTTTAGACATCCTGTATTAAACTGTTCATTTTTCCAGTTCTTTCCTCTAGCATTCTCATTTCGTTTATAATGTTATTTTAAAATCATTTTAAAATCCATATTTCATTTCTTCCAGGAATTGTAGTAGATCTTATGGCCAACTAGTGTTCTTTCTTGTTTGAGGTTTTTCCTTGTAGATGTTGTGGTTTTTTTTTCTCCTTTCTTCTGGATTTGTGGCTTGGGTGTCCCTTGATAAATAATATTTCTTTGGTATTTTCATTTCTTTACTTACATTTTATACTTATTTTCTGAATTAGGACTTTTTGTCATTTTGGGAGAGCTGGTATTCGAACTCAAGCCTTTTGATTCCAAATGTAGTATTTTTTTTTCTACTACTTGACTAGTGGTATCCCAGTCTTTACTTGATCGCTGGTGAAGGGGAAACTATTACCTCCCAAGACAGCCCATGGATAGCTACAATTGTTTGGATGTTTTTCTTGTTATGATGGCTAAATTTGTCTGTTTTCAACTTCCAACCATTGAATGAATGAATTAAAAAGCACTTATTAAACACTTAATATATGCCAACCACTGTGCTAAGCATTGGGAAAACAAATTTAAAATGCTACTAGTTTTGCTTTCTCACCAAAGACATGAAGTGTAGACCTCTTTTCAACAAAGAAGATTTCCTTAATTTCCTTTTTTCTCAACAATTCTCAGTGTCATCGCTTTTGTCTTTTGCATGGCTCTGAAGAGGTCTCTCAACTTTTTTGCTGTCTATAAGGCAAATCTAGATCTCCATCCCTTCCTACCTTTACAAACAATTTATTTCTACAATCCTTGCTCTTTCATAATCTTTAGTCTCACTCTCTCTGCTAAAGCTTTTTCTTATCTATCTTTAAGCATACTTAGATCCTAAAACAAACAAACAAATCTCCCTTTCACCTTTTTTCACTTAAGTACCACTGGATTTCTACTTACCTTTTGGAACCCAACTAAAATGCCCAAATTCCATGAAGTTTTCCCTAATTCTCCTGATATGTAATGATTCTTTCTGCCTGGGACCTTACATGTCATTTTGATTTTATTTCTTTTGTGCTGTCTTTTAACATTTTGTATTTTAGTTTATTTTCCATATCCTCTTACTAGATTATAAACTCCATGATGACTCTCTATATTAGCTACTGTTTTGTTTACACTTTGTATCTCCCAAAGGGCTTGGCAAAGTGACCTAAACTTAATAAAAAAAAAGAATTGCTGAACTCTTATCAATTTCCTTTCTTTTTCCTCAAATTCTCCCTCCTTAAAGGTTTATAATTATTTAGTCTCTGTTGCTATTAACAATTAAATAAGAACTCATGACTTCATGATTTTTGGAGTTATAGGTAAACCTATGTTAGGTTTAACAGGATAGCATTCTGAGCTCTTCCTAGATATCATAACTGCAGTTAGGTTAAACTGCTACGAGGCAGGAAATGATACAGCATATGACAACAGTTTAATCTCCTAGGTTTTTCATGAGTACGGTTAATGGAGTCAAAGAGAATATAGAATTCTTTCCTGCTTAATGATGCTTTTCATAAAAGCATAACTTTATTAATAGTTAAGGATAAAATATTCTAGCATACAAAAATAGAGTAAGAGTTAAAGAAATATAAATATCTAGTTGCAACTATGTACAGTTGCCCCTTCCACATCGCAACTTTCCCAGTCACATTTTCAATGTATCAAGTGTTGGCATAAGAAATTAAATGGGAATTTGGGGGGAGTTTTGTAGAATCTGCAGATGCCATGCAAAGGCCAGCAAACAATATAGAAAAAGTTCAAAAACTCAGAGTTGTATAAAATATGTACACAGTATTATATAATATCAACATATTTTATATTTTAATACCGTAACAATTCAGACTTTTCTGGTATGAAGGGAGGGCCAAAAAATTTTATGCAGATTTTCCAGGTCATGGTGGGACTCCTAACCCCAGTGATGTGGAAACTGTGCTTGTTTCTATATTCTTTAACTGTTCTTAATCCTCATTCAGTTTAACTCAGGTTTTCTACCAGGTTTCAGCAGGTTGAACTCATTTTGAATATGTTGGCATTAAACATTTCTCAGCACTGAATCTTCAGGTGAGATAAGCGTCAGAGTTTCAGGTCCTCTCTCTCTTTCTGGGAGAGCTTTCATTACCTCGACTGAAATTGCTGCAGTTACTTTGTGTTTTTTGCTCTCAACTCCTTGCTTTGTTGTTGGCCCTTCTCTGCCATCCTCTCTCCTCAAACCGATTTATGTACCATTCTGAGCTCTTGGACCAGTAAAACCCTTCATGCTTATAGCTATTTGATAGCTCAACATCCCCCTTAGTTTCAGAATCAATTTCCCAGGGTTTTTTTTAGCTCTCTTCTTTTAAAATTTATGCTTTTCTTGACCATATGCTTTGGTAGTAGTAATCATTTTTTCATCCTGAGTACAACCCATGGTGAAGTCTCCTAATCTCCCTGATCCTCATTTCCCATCTGTAGTATGGATATAATAATTACTGTAGTATTTGCCTCACAGGATTATTGTGAAGCTCAAGAGAGATTATATGTGAAACACATTTCAAACCTTATAGTGCAATGGAAAAGTAGTATTGCCTTCTATATAGTAGGTGCTTAACATATTTGTTTAGTCCAATTGAATGCTATGCTGTTCCTATTCTGTAAAATGGGGGAGTTAGACTACGTGATTTCTATGCCTCCTCCATCTTTATTATTATTATTATTATTATTATTGTTTTGTTGTTGTCTTTGGGTTTTTTTTTGGTTAGGCAATGGGGTTAAGTGACTTGCCCAGGGTCACATAGCTAGTACCTTTTATGTGTCTGAGTCTGAATTTGAACTCAGGTCCTCCTGAATCCAGGGCCAGTGCTCCTCCATCTTTATTATTATATGATCTACTCCTACTAAGTTGTAAATTCCTTGAAGGCAAGAATCATGCCTAGCAGTAATTCCATATACTAGGTGCTTGATAAATGTCTGTTGATTGAATGTCTTTTTGATTGTATGTATATCAACATATAAATCTTGGTGATTTTTTTTTCTTTTTCTTTTGGTTAGGCAATTGGGGTTAAGTGACTTGCCTAGGGTCATGCAGGTAGTGTCAAGTGTTTGAGGCTGGATTTGAAATCAGGTCCTCCTGACTCCAGGGCCAGTGCTCTATCCACTGTGCCACCTAGCTGCCCCATTTTTTTTTTGAGTCAATAGGGATTAAGTAACTTGCTCAGGGTCACACAGCTGGTAAGGGTCTGAGGCTGGATTTGAACTCAGGTCCTTCTGACTCCAGGGTCAGGGCTCTATCTACTTCACCACCTAGCCACCCCTGATTTATTTTCTAATAAAAAGGGAACTCTTCACCTACTTGACTGTTTCTCTTGATCTCAACTCTTTGCATTTTGAAGCAAGAGTTCACGTATTTCAAATTTTCATATCATGCTTAAGTTTGGTCATTAAACATATATAGAACTCCACATAATTTTTAAAAAGTTAGATCTATTACACAGACTAAACCTCTTTTAAAAGTATCCCAGAACATAACATTCTAAAAACATATTAGGCAAAATATAACAAAAGTTTCAAAATAGAGATACCTAGTAGTGTCTATGCAGAATCCAAAATTCATTGGAGTATAGCCTTTAGAGCTAGATGGCACCTTAGAGACTGTCTAGTAGTCCAGCAACCTCATTTTATGGGTGAAGAAATTGAGGTTTAAGAAAGGTTAAGTGACTTGCCCAAGGTCTCATAGCCATAAGTGGAAGAGCCTGATCTGATCCAGTCCTTGGATTGGTTTTGCAGATGTATTTCTTTACACCTACTGACAACTGTTGGCCACTTGAATGAGTTAGCAAAGGAGGCATTAAAATTTAGTTAAACATTGGATTCCTGAATTAGAAAAATGACTTAGCTGATACCTCAGTGTTTCTTTCAAACTCTAAGACTCAATAATATCATAGCATGCATGTATAAAGTAATGTTGCATTCAGAAATATTAAAATTCATGCAGAAGGAAAGCTATTAATAAAGTTTAGACATAGAATTAATAATCATTCATAAATATTTTAAAAATAAAATACATCCCATCTGGGAAAAGTATAAACTTTGTTTTCATTCATTGGGATCATTCACTCCCTGACTCATAGCTTTGACTTCCTTTATCAATTTGGAGAATTAGTCATTCTGCATAGTGATGTGATTATTATAACAAAAGTCTAATGCATTTTCTACTTGTATCACTTGTGATTAGGGTCTTCACATTTTAGTATTTTCTCCAAGGTCTGAAATTTTAAAGCAACAAGAGAAAAATTAGATACTGTGAAGTATTTGAAGGATCTGAAGAAAAATCGCATACCGTGAAGTATGTTGTTCATTCGTTTTAGTTGTGTCTGATTTTTCATGACCCCATTTTGGGACTTCTTGGCAAAGAGACTGGAACGGCTTGCCATTTCCTTCTCCAGCTCATTTTACATGTGAAGAAACTGAAGCAACCGAGGTTAAATGACTTGCTCAGGATCACACAGCTAGTAAATGTCTCAGGCCACATTTGAACTCAGGTTTTCCTGACTCCAGGCCTGGTGCTTTACCCTCTGTGCCATGTATCTGCCCACTATAAAGTATAAAGATGTATTTTTCTATTTTCCAAACACTATACAGATTTTACTCAAAAATATCGTACTCAAAAAAGTATATACTTTTCAGGTTAAGTAGTTTCTGAATACCTTGAAAAAGTCTATTTCTTTGGCAAAATTTCAGAAACATTTTCTGCCCCCAACAATCGTTCTAATTACCAGAAACAGACCCCAAGAGGAAAAAGAATGTTTTATAGTAATATGACCTTTAAAATCTTCCCTATGATGACCAGTTTCCTCTGTCAGATAGCTAGTGATCATACCTCATCCAGAAGTCACTGCTGCTCATATATTTCTCTTCTTAACAAAGTCATTTCCTTTCTAGAAAGGTGGATCTAAACAAGCTCTTGTTCTAAATTGTTTAATGACTAACAGATATTGTTTTTCTCATCTCTTCCCAATATCATCTCCCTCGTATCATTAAGTTTCCAGAAAAATCTTTTTGGAAAACAGACTCATTTTTCTTTTCTCAGTTGCTCCAGGAATTCAGACAATCATTACACAGGGGGATAGTGGCCAACAAGAAAAGGAAAGGAAAGTTTGTTGATTGACTAGGGACTAGAGATTCCAGTTTCAGTCCAGGGCAAGGGAAAGATGAAAATTACTAACTTGTCTGGGCATATCATTGCCTTTTATCAGATAATTTAGATTGGGGTGCAAGAGCCTCTCTGGTACACATTCTCATTTCCTTCTATTGGGCCTGACAGAATACTGTTCCTTAAATGCTACTGCCTATAGAAAGGCAGTTTGCCATAGTCTGCAGCAGAGGACTTGTTTACAAATATCTTTCTGATGACAGCTCTGGGTTTGCAGTGTGCTGCATTACATTTTCCTCTGAGGGAGTTGGAAGATGTGGAACTAAATTCTTGAGCTTATTCTTCAATGGTAACTGCCTTCCTCCGTGAGGAGAGAAGAATATATTGCCATGCAATGATATGAGTTACAGTAGATGAGCTAGTATGTGAATTGCCAAGAGCCAGCCTCTCCCAGATTCCCAAGTTTCCGATTCTCTCGACAAAGAAGAATGCTTAAGAACGTCTGAGTCATGGCTCGTTCTCAGTAATTTAACTGGAACATCAGGGATAAGGTACTTAGTATTACACATGGCTTGCATCTGGATGGAATTAGAGGTTTTTCTTTTGCTCTGAGAGGACTTATTAATAGCAAAGTGTTGGAGTAATAAGTGTGTGCCATCTAGAGCGTTTGGGAAAATGAGCAATGCCAGGGAAGGTTTATCATGACTTGTTGTTTGTTCACTCTGTGCCTCCAGGGAAGCATATGTATTGATCAGAGCTTCTCAGAATAACAGTCTGAAACTGACCACTGCACTGAGATATGACAGGCCTGGAATGACTCTGATGATAGCCCTGGAAAGATCCTGTTGAGTACTCTCCAAGGGCTGTTAACCTGTCACGGGGAAAGTGTGTTATGGGATAGAAGACTAAAATACGTCAGATTTGATTTCTGGTTTAGCTTAACATTAGCTTGTAAGTGAACACTTATTAGGCATGACTTAGTAAAGACCACTAGATTTCATGCTTTATTAACTGTTAATATTAAAGATTAATTCATGTAAACAGACTTTAATGAATCTTGTGGCCCTTCCCCCCCCCCCCCCGTTTTCCTTGTTTCCTTTTCACTCTTGAAAAACAAGCAGAAAAAAGTGGTGTAATGAGAGGAAAGTATAAGAGTAATTAGTGGAGAGAATACTGAATTTGGTATTAGGATACCTTCTTCCCAGCTCTTTTACTGGCCAGATGTATGACACTGGTAAGGTCAATTCCTATTTCTGAGACTTAGATTCTTTATAAAATAATGGGGTTCACGATGATTGATATGGTCCTTTCTAAGTTTGGGAATTCTATTAAAAAACATTTTCATTTGTATATGTAATGTGGGACCAGCAGTGAATGCTTGGATGGACTGGGGTCAATTTTAGGATTTTCTCATTAATTATTCTCTGATTCATTCCCAGACCCAGAGTTTTCTCTGCTAATATTATAATTTTCCTCTTGTCAAAATTTCCATGATAAAGGGAAAATGAGTCCTCAGTTCCCATGCAAGCGTTCAGGCTAACAAAATGAATATAGAACAGGCTTTATTTAATCAGGCAGGATGTCTGATACTGGAGCTTGTAAAAGTAAAAATTATTCTGCCCTCTTCATTAAATCCCACTTCATGAAGGAACTTTACAGAACTCAAGACTTACACTATTACCCTAGGGCTGAGCCCTGCCCCACAAGGAGAGAGCATTACAGGTCACTAGAGAGTCAACCCTTTTATTTGTATCTACTCAGTCCTCTCACCTCACAGTACCAGGGCAAGGTCTTTTCTTGTTCCTCCCCCTCTTGCTGACTCTCACCTTTAGTCCCACCTTGGTCCAGGAGCTCCTCTCTTAGGTCCAGGAGCCCTGGTCCAGAAACTTAGCATTAGGGGCAGCTAGGTGGCACAGTGGATAGAGCGCCGGCCCTGGAGTCAGGAGGACCTGAGTTCAAATACGACCTCAGACACTTGACACTTAACTAGCTGTGCGACCCAGGGCAAGTTATTTAACCACATTGCCTAGTCAAAAAAAAAATAGATTGCAGAAACTTAGCATTATTCAGAAACTCCTCTGTTACTCTACAACTACTGCTGGCTCAAGTTCCTGCTACTTCCGGCTTGTCCCAGAACTCTTTGTCTCTCTACCATTGCCTCTGTCTGTTGCCATCTCTTCTCTGAGGGAGTCATGGGATTCCCTGGAGAAGCCATGAGGATGTACAGGCTTTCTTACAGACGTCTGCATCTATTCTTGGTATTTAACCCTTTGTCCTTCCCATGTGTCTAAGTCTCTGCTTGGTTTAACCCCAGTTCTAACAACTACATTGATAGTCTGTCCTCTTGTGCTTGAGTCCCCACCTAGAGCTATCAATGGGCCTGTTTCATTTTTCTCAGTCTACCTGAGAATTGGGGTTCCAATGCTAATTAACATTTTTTTTTAAACAGCGAAAAGGATAAATGAATAGATGGCAAAGTCAACAAAATTGAACTAACACATTCAGTCGGGATCCAAAAAGGTCTTGGACAGGCTAGAAGGATGGGTCAAATCTAACAAGATGAAATTCAAGGGAGAAATGTGATGTTTTTCACTTAGTTTAGAAAATCAGTGCCAGAGACGCTGTGGTAATAATGAATAGAGCTGACCTTGGAATCAAGAAGACCTAGTTTCAAGCCCTGTCTCTCATGCATCCTGGCCATGTGATCTCAGGCAAGTCCATTAACTACCCATTGCCCCTATATAATTGCTCATAACTAGAAATTGCTGAGGAGGTGCTCTCTGCATCATTTAGGTAGAGGACACTCTTCCCTAGGAATTCACAGTGAAAGATCACATTTCCAGTAAAATTTAAAAAGAGTCAAATTCATGAGCGCAAGATTAGGGAGAGACGACTGGATGCCAATTCTTACACAAAAAGATTTGGGACTTTCAAATGACCTGCAAGCTCAAAATGAGTCAGCAGCATGGCACCAAAGCCAAGAGAGCCCAGAGGCACATTCATCAATGACTTAGGAAGTATTTATTGCACATCTGTTCATGACTAATGCTGTGAGAAATAAACAAATCCCACTGCACGGGGGCCCTCCTGTCCTCAAGGAGCTTGGATCTCATTGGGAGACAAAAGAGCACATGCGAACCATTAGAGGACAAATCAGTGTTAAACAGTACCATGGGCTAGTCATATAGTAGAAGTTCAGAAATTTCATAGATAGGTTTCAATGGCTGACAATATTTTGAATCTATTTGAATGTGGCAGTAGTTAAGTACCAAACAGCAACTTGTCTAAGAAACACGACTACTCTGCACACCCATCCTTCAGGAGTGCCAATATTTGAAGTGGGTGCTCCTGAGCAGATGGCTTAACAGACTCAAGCATTAGTTAGCTGAGCCTCCGTGCTTGCTAATTAATTCTTCAGTTTACTAGGATTTAAAATGATTGTTCCAAACAAGGCATCCCTTAAAATAAATGATAGGTAAAAGTCCCAACACGGTATTGATTATTAAGGTGACTATTCAAGGCTGCTGATTGTTGCCATTCATTAGCAGAATTTGCTTACCTGTTAGCATTAGCATCCTCTGTTGGTTTAATCACTCAATTTCCCACCTGTGAGATAGGTTCCCTATTTTAACATTCAAGTAATTCTGAATAGTAGGCTCCTGTTTCCTTGCTAAAGGGAAGCTGCTTGCCAGCTGAAGATTTCATTTTATGGTTTGAGTACATAATAAGGTTGTTATAAAGAGCAGCACCTGTAACACTGGGAATTGAATGACCTACTGGCCTTTGAATTTGTGAATTCTAGTTGTGACATAATACTGTTAACAACAAGAATAGCTAGTATTTACATTGCACTTAAAGCCTTGCAAACAATTTTCCTCACAATGATCCTGGGAAATAGTATTATTTTCTCCATTTTATGGATTAGAAAATTGAGGAAGATATTCTCTCACAATAAGATTAATAGCTCTTTCTCTCCATGAGGATCCTATTCTTATGCCTCATTATGAGGTCAGTCAGTAAGTCAACAAACATTTATTTATTAAGCACTTACTATGAGCTAGACACTGTGTTAAGCACTAGCGATACAAAGAAAGGCAAACATATATTCCCTTCCCAGAAAGATCTCACATTCTAGTGGGGGTTGGTGGGATGTGTAAGGGCAGGGGAAGTATAACACACACATAACTATGTACGTACACGCCACTAGCAGCGCAGGGCCTCTCTTAACAGAAGGTGGAATTTGAACTGAGTCTTGAAGGAGACTAGAAGGTTGAAGTAAGGAGGGAAAACATTTCAGTTATGGTGAGCAGTCTGCACAGGCCCAGAATTAGGAGATGGGTAGTGATACGTGAGAGGAATATGTGCTACTGAATGAAGGTGGAAAAAAATCTCACAGTCTTTTCTGATTGGGTCCACTACAGATTTATGTTATATGATCTCAACTGGGTTTTCACTACTGCTAGACAATCCTTCTACACCTCCCTCATCAACTCAACTATCCTGCTCTTCACAGCAGGTCTTCCAAGTTTATGTTTTTTAATCCCTCTTCAAACCTCCTATGGTTCCCCTTACCCCATCCTCTCAGCTGAGAACCTTGCCTCATATTTTACTAAAAAAATAATTGAGGCTATTTGCTGTGATTCCCACTTCTCCCTTCTTCCTTATCTTATGTTCCTCAGATGCCTTCGACCACTATCTCTTCCTTCACCCCTGTCTTATATGAACAGGTGACCCTACTCATTACCAAGGCAAACCCCTTTACCTGCACAAGTGATCCCATTCCATCCCATTTCCTCCAAAATATTGCCCCCTCTGTCATCCCCCCTCTCTTACTTATCTTCAATCTCTTTCTGTCTTTTGATTCCTTCCCTCTTACACATACAAATGTGTCTATTTTTCATCTATCCTCAAAAAACCCTCACTTGGTCCTTCTGTCTCCATTATCATTCCAATCTCCCCTGCCCTTTGTGGCTAAGCTCCTTGAGAAGGCCATCTATGATAGGTACCTCCACTTCCTTTCCTCTCTTGACTCTCTACAGTTTAGCTTCTGACCACATTACACTGAAACTTCTCACTCCAAAGTGACCCAGAGTCTCTCATATGCCAAATCCAGAGACCTTTTCTCCATCCTCATCCTTCTTGACATTTCTGTAGCCTTTGACATTGTTGATCACCTGACAATCTCTTCTTTCTAGGTTTTTGTGCTGCCACTCTCACTTGGTTCTCCTCCTACTTACCTAACTTCTCCTTTTCAGTATCCTTTTTTCTGTGTTTTCATCCAGGTCATACTCCACTACCTATGGGTGTCTTACAGGGTTCTGTCCTGGGCCCTCTTCTCTTCTCCCTCTATATTACTTCACTTGGTGATTTCATTCACTTCCATGGATTTAACCATCATTTCATTGTTAATGACTCTCAAATCTAACTATCTAGCCCTAATGTCTCTCCAGTCTTACATCTCCTACTATCTTTCAGACATCTCAAACTGGATGTACAATAGATAACTTACACTCAGCATAGCTAAAACTAAATTTACTATCTTTCCCCTTAAATCTCCTCCCCTTCCAAAATTCTGTATTACTTTTTAGGGTACTACCATCCTCCTAGTTCCGCAGGCTCAGTAGCATATGTGTCATCTTAGACTCCTCACTATCTCTCACCTTACCTCCCATCCAATCTGATGCCAAGACACTGTCTTTTGCCTTTATTTTTATCCCCACCACTTAGCACAGTGCCTAGCACAAAGTAGGTGCTTAATAAATGCTTATTGAATATTGATTGATTTATTGGAGGACTGAAGAATGAGTGGATTTTATGTCTTGCCTTATTAGATGTCTGGGTTCAGTCTTTTCCCATTGGCTATTGGCATTTTTAAAATGGCCTGACTCAGCACCTGCCCCAGACTTCTTTGACATCTGTGTCTGAAGGAGGTGATTCCTTCACTCACACAATGTGGTAAAGTGGATAAGGCTTCCAGGGACGGAGAACCAGGAATACAACCATGAGGTCATGTGTGGTCCTCTACGTCCTCAACTGTGGCCCTTTGATTGAATCCAAACTTCACAGAACAAATCCCAACTGAATCCAAACTTCACAGAACAAATCCCCTTAATAAAGGGATTCAGTGGATTCAGTCATAGGCTGCATTTGAGGACCTACAGGGCCACATGTGGCTTCAAGGTTGCGGATTCCCCACCACTTCTTCTTCTGAGGTGATGTGATCCTGACACACAGTCCTGAATCTTTGATTTAATCACTTTTTGTTCATTCTTTTCTAGTCCAGGGTTGTAAAGTCTCTGATATGACTCTGGAGCTTGAGCTATAGAGGTCCAAGAGTCCAGGAAACCAGGCCAAGTATAATAGCCAACCCAGTACTGAGGCACTGAAGAGCAAGGGTCCTGGGATGGCAGCCCAGCAGAAATAGGCTTTGGACATGAACTCAGTGGGACCAGTGCTAATTAGGAACTGGGCTAAACTGTGAGCCTACCCTCACCCCCTTCAGGCAGTATAGCTGGGCATCATGTCCTGAAGGTATTGGGGGAAATGTTTGTATGTTTTTGCTATTGCTATCAATTTGAAGGAAGTATCCCCTTGTAAAAGTTAATTCAACATAAAGTAGTTAAATGGAACTAGTGTGCTAGTCACTACTTTTTTGAATCACCTCTCAAAAAAGAAGAGAATAGAGTAAATCAGGGCTTGCGCTGATGGTAAGATAAGAGATTTCTCAATTTCTTCAAGGTAAATTAGAACCCTGGAAATGGGAAGTGTAAAATGAAACAGGCCTGGCACTGAGATAGTGAGGACAGTCAGTTATATTATGATAAACTGTAGATTCTGAATTGGAGGAAACCTTAGAGGCCATCAGATCCAACCCCCACCTCAGTTTACCAATAAGAAAACTGAGACCCAGGGAGATGAAGTGATTTGCCTAGGGTCATATAGCTAGTAAGTGTCTGAAACACAGTTTGAACCCAGGTCTTCTTGGTTGTAAGTCTAATACTGTGTCCCATGTCACTCTGATTCTCTGATGTTATGCCTTTAACTTATAAAATATTTCAGATTCTGCCAATTAGTCAACCAGTCAAAGAACATTTATTAAGCAGTCACCATGTGTCAGGCACTGTGCCAAGTGTACAAAGGAGGAACCTTACATTTCTAATAAGAGAGATAACATGAAAGTAACTATGTGCCTACAAGCTCCCTCTCCCTCTCCCTCTCCCTCTCCCTCTCCCTCTCCCTCTCCCTCTCCCTCTCCCTCTCCCTCTCCCTCTCCCTCTCCCTCTCCCTCTCCCTCTCCCTCTCCCTCTCCCTCTCCCTCTCCTCTCCCTCTCCCTCTCCCTCTCCTCTCCCTCTCCCTCTCCCTCTCTCTCTCTCTCTCTCTCTCTCTCTCTCTCTCTCTCTCTCTCTCTCTCTCTCTCTCTCTCTCTCTCTCTCTCTCCATCTATCCATGTATCCAATGTAAGTGGAAGGTAATCTCAGAGTTAAGGGTCTAGGGGAGTGAGAAAAGACCGTGTAAATCTGATGAGATTTGAACTGAGTTTTGAAGAAAGCCAAGGAAACTTATGGTTGGGAGATGAAGGGGAAGAACATTCCAGTAATAGGGACAGCCAGTGAAAAGGTTAAATACTGCACATACCACTGAGGATATCTTGCATATTCATTTTCCATATGCATTCCTACTGGTACTTTAGTTTTTTTTTCAGAAGCCCTGTAATTTTTTTTTGGGGGGGGATATGAGTGACTAGCATTTTTCTTCATTTGCTCATTTTCTATTTTTGTTGTTTATTTTCTTTCTTTTTTATGTTTTTTTTTGGTGAGGCAATTGGGGTTAAGTGACTTGCCCAGAGTCACACAGTTAGTAAGCGTCAAGTGTCTGAGTCTGGATTTGAACTCAGGTCCTTCTGACTCCAGGGCCGGTGCTCTATTCACTGCACCACCTAGCTGCCCATTGTTGTTTATTTTCTTGTGCAATTTTTAGCTAGTTTTCTTCCCTAGAATGTCTATTTTTCCTTTATTGAGGGATACATAAAAGACTGGCTCTTTTTGAACCTTTTAATCCAGTATCTTGGTTTAAACCTTCCAGTTTCATATAAAAAGTCTCTGGTCTTCACTGTTTTATGAAATACTATTGCTTGTAACCTTTCATCTTTATACTCTAAAACATTTTGAATAAATTTGAACTCCAAACTGATCTTTCCTGTTATAATCATGTCTCTTTGCTTGGCAAGAATATCAAGTTTACAGTTAAGGTGGTCTCTGGGTTCTTTGAATCATATTTTTTAGCACAGGTGTCAAACTCACCCACAATACTCCCAAGTGCAGCCTGAAGCAGATTAAAATGCAACTGGGAAATTTTTAACAAGACAAATGAAAATGAGATAGAGCACGGACAGTATTAATATGTAATTTTCTAAATTAACACACAACAAGCAGAGATTCTAATAAAATGCTTAGGGCCCCCCCCCCCTGCTTTTTACAAAGTGTTTTCATTGCTTTTCCCTGGACCAAGCTTTGCATCAAAGTCATTTGAGTATCAAGGAAACTAACTTAGTTTAGGAGATTTTCTCAAGTTCCATGTGAAGTTTCTCTATTTGATCCTCTTCAACAATGTTGGCACATAAATGGGAAGTATCTTCAAGGTGTTTTGTAAGATGGTAAAGCAGCCTCTGAAATTCTGTTTCTTGTTGCTTCTGGGCACACAATGAATTCCAGTTCTTTTCATTTGCCATGTAATTGATCAACAATATGTATTTATTTATTCTGATCAACAGCATTTATTAAGCAACAATTATGTACTAGGCACTGAGCTAGGAATTAAACATACAAAGACAAAAGTGAAATAGTTCCTGCCCTCAAGAAACTTACATTCCATGGGGAGAAACAACATGTTCATATGTAAGTATAACTAAAATATATACAAAATTAATATAAGGTCTTTTTTTTTTGCAAGGTAGAAAGGCACTAGTATTCACTTTCTACACTTTCCTGAGGAGATCAGGAAAGGTTTTATGTTGGAAGGTGACGTTTGAGGTGAAAATCTTGTAAGAGCTTGTGGAAATGAGAAAAGAGCCCATTGCAAGCATGATAGTTTCATGGAGATGGGAGATGGAACATGGCATATGAAGTACAGAAAGAAGGTCAGTTTGGCTGGATTGTAGAGTGCAGGAAGGGGAATGGTGTTATAAATAAGACTAGAAAAGTAGGTGAAGCCATGTTGTAAAAGACTTTAAATGCCTGGCAGAGGAGTTTGTATTTAATTCTAAAGTTTTTGTCAGAGAAACTTGCATGGTCTTCTCATTAGCTGCAACTTTTTGTCTTCTTGTTTCATTCATGTAAACATATCAATATTCACATAGTTTAGTTCCTCTAGTCACATATCAAGTCCTTGATTTGTTGAACAGAGATCTTGCATTTAGAATTACAAAAGTTAAATGACTACCTATAGGTAGCCTATAAAATGGTGTGATTCTTTGCATCATTTGCTCTCTTTTTTGTTTCTCTGTTGGCATGGTTATAGAAATGCAGTGGTTCCATGTAGAACTGAGGGCCATTTTTGAGCTTTCTTTATCACAATGGCCAAAGAATTTATCACCTACTAGTCAACCTACTGATGATGGGTCTCTCAGTATTAGCTATGTGTGTTTGTAGACAGCAGACAGTATGTCATTAGGATTATCCTTGAAAATTTTTGTAAATTTCCTTTCTCACTCCTTTCATCTTCTGGCACTCACTGAGTTCTCAGTCTTTCTTGGTAATATTGCATCCCTAGCTATCCTTCCAAGGACTAGTTGCACTCATTGGTTGTGGTGGTAGAATCAAGATATTCCTTGTTTCCCATTGTCACCTCCAATATCACTCAACAGCTTCTCCTCCTTTGAAGCTTAAATTATTTTTTAAAATCAACAAACTTACATTTTCTCTCTTAGTGCTATTTTTTTTTTAAAGAAAAACAAAATCCTTGTAACAAATGTGTGTAGTCAAACAAAACAAATTCCCATATTGGCCATGTCTAACAACATATGTCTCATTCTTCATCCTGTATCCATCATCTCTCCATCCGGAGATGGGTAGCCTGCTTCATCATCATTTCACCTTTGGAATTGTGTTTGGTCATTGTTTTGGTCAAAGTTTTTAAGTCTTTCAAAGTTGTTTGCCTTTATAAAGTTGTTGTATAAATTGTTCACTCTGTATCAGTTAATACAGCTTTCTCTGAAACTGTCCAATTTGTCATTTCTTAATATTTTGGTTTCCAATAAATCAGCAAAATGTAGGGCTAGGGTAGGGCAACTCTGTAATGTAAAAGAAGGAAGTTACCTTGGGAGAAGATAGGAAGATCTTCTAACATAAACATTGCACCTAGCTTGCACCTAGAAAACAACAGACAAGTGGGGAAGAATGGAGAGAGACTTTATTTTTATTTTTATAATCCCATGGGACTCTGATTCCAGTCTTGTGATCTTGAACAAATGCTCTTTTTTAGGCCTCAACTTTTTCTAGTGTTTTAAACTTAAAGCCATTTATATAGAGCAACTTATGTGGGACTTGTTTGGTACTTGAACAGGAGTTTCCAATGTTTGGAACCTCCTGGCTTCTGAGATGGGTCAGAAGACAAAAAACAGGGCTACTGGGAAAAGAAAAAAATCCCACTGCAGAGATTAGATAAGTATTGAGAGGCTTATCATCAGGGTGGCAACTGAAGAATGAAATCTTTTGGCTATAAGAGCTTATTAAATCATCTACTAAGTCATAGATGGATTGTGATCTGCATCAGCATAGGAGATAAAAATGGGTGAAAGAATAGATCTTTGAAGTATAATAAAGACTTTATTATTCCTGGCATTTCTGTTTACTATTCCCTAAATGATCTAGATTGACTGTCTGGAAACTTAAACATATTGCATCATTATGCCAACATCTTCTTCACTTACATTTTGTGTATATGTGTATGAAGCAGAAATACAGAATCAGTTCTCAGCCATTAATTTATCCAAATCTTTTCTGAAGTTATTTATATTTTTCATCTGTACCACTCGTTTGAATAATGAGTTACAAGTTAAATATAAAACATATAAAGTGCTACTTCCTTCCTTTTTTTTTTGATTCTTCAACCACTCCCTTCCAAGCTTCAAGAAGGGGCAGCTAGGTGGCGCAGTGGATAGAACACCAGCCCTGGATTCAGGAGGAACTGAGTTCAAATCCGGCCTCAGACACATAACACTTAACTAGCTGTGTGACCCTGGGCAAGTCACTTAACCCCATTGCCTAGCCAAAAAAAATAACCCCGAAAAACCAAACCAAGCTTCAAGAAAAAAGGTTTAGCATTAAGTGAATGCCATTGTTCATCTTATTCATCACCCTTCACAATTTTATTGAATTCAAAAGTTATCACTTTCCTTCTCAGACTGAATTTATAATTTTTTAAAGATCTGTTTTCATTAACAACGGTAATGATGATGATGATTGCTAGCATTTACATAATGCTAAGTACTATTATTGTGCTCATTTTTGCCAATGAAGAAACTGAGGCAGAGGTTAAGTGACTTGCCCAAGGTTACGCAGCTAATGAGTGTCTGAGGTGGTGTTTGAACTTCCTAACTCCAGGTCCTGGACTCTATTCACCATGCCACTTAAATGCCAAATAGTAGTATTCCAAACCCTTTGTTTCAGATGCCTCTCTCCAAAATGATTCCAGTTCCATTTTTTAGGTTGCTAGAACATGTATAGGCTAGAGCTACATCATAATTTCAGTAATGTTATAGGTTTTGCTTTGAATGCTCTTTCTTTATGATTGATTACAAGTCCTTGGTTGATTCAAGCTTATTATTATTATTATTAGTTGCAACAACATATTGAAGCAAAGTTTTCAGAAAATAGTCCATAGTGAGTCCTCTTCCCTTTCCTGAGGTCACATCTTGGCTTCCATAATTCTATTAGTATATGAAGGTTTATTTCCTATCTTTTTTTTTAAACACCAATATCTTCCTTGGTTATGCTATGTGGCTAGGAACCACAGGACATTGTGGAGTACCAAAATTGCTGGTGATTCAAAATTCAGTGGAAAGATGCATTGTGGATAATAGGAGGCTGTTGTGTATTACTAATTATGACTTGTGTCATAATAATGGCATAGAAGACATCATCCATGATATGCATGGCTAGAAACAGATGGACCAATATTCTAGAAAGAGTCAAGAATAACAGGTGGACAGCTTGAGTATTGAATTGGTACCCATAAAATATTAAAATAGCCAGGTAGTAGATCCTATATGGAGGATTCTTAAGGGACATAAAAAAAAAAGAATTCCACAGCATGAAAATGCCTGAATGGATTGCTATCTGAATCAGTGGAGGGAGTATCTACACTAAAAAGATCTCAAATTCATGGAAATATTGAAATAAAAATTACCTTTTGTTTGTCACTGTTTAAGTTTTTCCATAAGTAGAGAAATGAGAACAAGAAACTGTAAGCTTTAAAAATCAGTGATTTTTGACAAAAATATGGTTAGATGAACTTTTCTTTTAATCATAACACACACCAGGGGCAAGACAGCTTAAACAGAAAAAGGAAATTTTATGTACAGCACACTAGATAGCCACGTAGTGTAGGGGACAGAATATTGAACTAAGAAAGAAGCTGTATGAAATTGGACAAGTTACTAAACCTCCCTTCAGGACTTAGCTTCCTCATCTTTGAAAGGAAAGGACTGAACTAGCTTTTAAAATTCCTTTTCTAGCTTTAAAAAGTTTTGATTCCATAAAGGTTTGAAATATGAGATGCAACTAATTTCTTGTTCATCCCATTAATAAGAAATGTATCATCTATTTTTGCTATTCCCCCTTCTGCTAAGAAATCATATATCCTGCTTCTGAAGTTTAAGAAAGTCCGACTGGACAATATATAACTGTTTTGAAAAAAGGAAAGATCAATATTTGAATAGTATTTCTTGTTATCTATGAATACTTCACTCCCTCTATTTTTTCTCAAACCTTTAAGTCACAAGACTTCAATACAATGACAGCTCCTCAGTGGGAGCTTTTCCCTTTGAATTGAGGTTTAGCTAGGTTCTCAAAATTAACCTTAATATGAAGATATGCAGTAATTAGACATAGAAACAGTGAATGAACATTGTTACCCTTTCCCCAAGAGTAGATACAGGTGCAGGCTTTACCTCAAAAACAACAATAAATCATAAGAGCGTGGATGTAGAGCTGGAAGGAATCTTAGCAGTCATCTAGTTCAATCCATTTATTTTATAGATGGAAAAGCAGAGATCCAAGGAAGTAAAGTGACTTATTCAAGGTCAAACAAATAGTGACAGAACCAGAATTTGAACCCAGAGCCCCAGATTCCAAAGCTTGTATTTGATCTTTGTGCCATATCAACTCCTCAACGTTCATGCTCATTACAAAGAAATTTTCAAACCTACCTGTTTAGTCGTAAGATACCCCAGTTATTTTTGTTGTTGCTGTTGTTCAGTCATTTCCAGTTGTGTCCGACTTTTTGTGACCCCATTTGGGATTTTTCTGGCAAAGATGCTAGAATTGTTTGCCACTGAGGGCCTTCCCCACCCTGACTGATTTTCTTTTTGACTAGGTAAAGAGGCCATTCTCTGCCTTATTTCTTACCTAGTTCAATCACCGAATGGGTATTGCCTCAGTCAAACTGAAACCTGTTAAATACCTTAGCTTAAAAAGCCCAGGGTAGGGGCAGCTAGTTGGCGCAGTGGATAGAACTCCGGCCCTGGAGTCAGGAGGACCTGCGTTCAAATCCAGCCTCAGACACATAAAACTCACTAGCTGTGTGATGCTGGGGAAGTCACTTAACCCCGTTACCTAGCTTAAAATAAAAGGAAATTTAAAAAAAAAGGCCAGGGTCTCCCACTGCATCCAGAGCCATCTCTAATTGTCCTGATTTATATCTGGCTGGCTCTGGAGGAGGGAATGAGGCTGGTGACTTTGCATAGCCCTCCCTCACTTAAATCCAATTCACTTGCATGTCATGGTATCACCTCCCTGATGTCATGGTTCTCTTTGAGAACAAAGGAGAAACAATAACCTTTGTGAGTAGAAAAGGAGATGCCCCACTGGGACTCAACTGGAACTGGCCAAGTGGCCAGTTGGGAAGCACACCTTCCTTCCTTCCTTCCTTCCTTCCTTCCTTCCTCTCCCTTCCTCCTTCCCCTCTCTCTCTCTCCCTCTCTCTCTTCTCTCTCTCTCTCTCTCTCTCTCTCTCTCTCTCTTCTCTCTCTCTCTCTTTTTCTCTCTTTCTCTCTTTCTCTCTTTCTCTCTTTCTCTCTTTCTCTCTTTCTCTCTTTCTTCTTTCTTCTTTCTTTCTTTCTTTCTTTCTTTCTTTCTTCTTTCTTTCTTTCTTTCTTTCTTTCTTTCTTTCTTTCTTTCTTTCTTCTTTCTTTTCTTCTTTCTTTCTTTCTTTCTTTCTCTTCCCTCTGTCTACATATGGTATCATACTCTTACCTGCAGGTGCTCTGCCCAAAAGGAATGTAAATTTTGATCTGTGATCTATTTGTCACCACTGAACCCAGATGGCTCTGGAGGAGAAAGTGAAGCACAGCCCTCCTTCACTTAAATGCAATTCAGTTGTATGTCATGGCATCACCTCCCTGATGTCATGGTCCATTTCAAGAAATGAAGGACAAACAACAACAGTTCATTTTGTAGATGAGGAAACTGAGGCAAACAGGGTTAAGTGACTTGCCCAGGATCACACAGCTAGTAAGTATCTGAGGGTGGATTTAAACTCAGGAAGATAGCCTTGTACTCTATCCACTGTGTCACCTAGTTGCCCCTGTGATTTCTGAGGACCTGTTACAGTTTTGACATCTAATCCAATTGGACAAACATTTATGGGCAAGTCACTCTACTAGATGCTGGGGATATAAAGACAAAATAAAACTGGTCTCTGTCCTCAAGGGATTTTCTTTCTATTGGGGAATACAACATGGAGAGAAATAAGTATGTCCATCATAATTTGAGGAGGGAATGGATACTGACAATTAGACAAATCAGGAAGGGCTGCCTAGAAGAGATGGCCACGCCTTTAAGGAGGCAGAGATTCTAAGAGGTGGAGGGTGGGGAAGAGGTTTATTCCAGTGGTGGAATATAGCTTGTGCAAAATCACAGAGATAGAAAATGGAATGCCAGATTTGGGGGACAGGAAGTAGGCCAGTTTGTCTGGAGCATATAGTCTGTGAAGGGGAACAGTGTCAGACAAATCCAGAAAGGTAGGCTGGAACTAGGTTGTAAAGGGCTTTAGAAGACTCGATGAGGAATTGGCATTTTTTCCTGAAAGAAACAAGAAGTTCCTGAAGGTCCTTAAGAACAGAAGTGACATAATCAAACATGCATGATTTGGGAAGATTATTTTGTCAGCTGTGGGGAGGAACAAATAGAGACAAGAGAGGCAAGAAGCTGGGAATTCAATTGGGATGATGTAGCAAGTGCAGACAGGTGGTGAGGAGGGCCTCAGGTAAGCTGCTAGCCATATGAGTAGGGAGAAAGGTATGGGCAGCCTAGGGAGCCTATTCCACTAAGCAGCTTTAATTTTTAAGTTTTCCCTTCATTGAACTTAAATCTGCCTCTTTACAATTTCTACCCATGGTTTTTGGTTCTGCCTTCTGGGGCCACACTGAACAAATCTAATCCTTCCTCCATATTGCGGCCCTTCAACTACTTAAAGACACATATCATGCTCTGCCTGAGTCTTCTTTTCTCTGAACTGAATATGCCATTGCTCCTTTAACCGGTCCTCATCAAAGCCTTTCACCATCCTGGTTGCCCTCCCCTGAAACTCTTCAGCTTATCAGTGTTTTTACTGTGGTGCCCAGAAATGAATATAATACTGCAGATGAGGTAAGACAAAATCAGAGTATAAAGGTACTATCCCCTCCCTATTCCTGGAAATTATTCCTCTCTTAATGCAGTCCAAAGTTGCATTAGTGTTTTTGGCTCCCACATTACACTGCTGGCTCTTATAAGGTTATGTTTCACAAAAACCCTAGATATTTTTTTTCCAGAACAATGGCTGTCTATCCATTCAATTCAATAATTCAGTAAATCTGTATTAAGTATCTACCAGGTGCCAGGAACCATATTAAGTGCTGGGGATATAAAAAGAGGAGAAAGAAAGTCCCTGCCCTTAAGGAGCTTAAAATCTAATGGAGACAACATGCAAATAAATATGTACAAACAAACTATATACAAGATAAATAAGAAATAATTAACAGAGGGAATACACTGGAATTAAGAGGAGACAGGAAAGGCTTCCTGTAGAAGGTGGGATCTTAGTTGAGACTTAAAGGAAGCCAGGGAGGTTGTTACTGGTTCAGTGCTGGTAATGTGATGGGAGGTCCCTAGTGGAGTACCCTGGGCACCTGTGCTTGGTTCTGTGCTGTTTCACATTTTTGTTGGTGACTTGGATAAAGGCATACATGGCATGTTCATCAGATTTGCAGATGATAGAAGGTCAAAGCTGAGAGACATAGTCAATCAACAAGCTTTTATTAAGCTCCAATCCAACCTGTGGAATTTTGAAGAACCAGCTGAGTAAGTTGGGGGCTAAAGCCTTTTAATTGGTGAAGGAACTGGAAAGATTGATGACTAAGGAGAGGCCAAGACAGAACTGAGTGTGCATACAAAAGATTTGAACTGAAACCTCTTACTCTTTCCTAGTGACTTGTGAGTAACGAGAACTGCTTTGAGCTGCGCAGTTGAGAGGAGATGGATGTTTCCTCTTTTTTTTTTAATATAAATTTATTTATTTTTAGTTTTCAACATTCACTTCCACAAGTTTTTGAGTTCCAGATTTTCACCCATCTCCCCCTCCCCCCCCCCAAGATGGCATGCATTCTGAATATCCCTTCCCCTAGTCTGTCCTCTCTTCTATCTCTTCCCCCCCTCTCTTATCCCCTTCCCCTTCTATTTTCCTGTAGGGCAGGATAGACTTCTGTACCCCATTTCCTGTATTTTTATTTCCCAGTAGCATGTGAAAACATTTTTTTAAACATTGTTTTTAAAACTTTAGGTTTCAAATTTTCTCTTCCTCCCTCCCCCCACCCTCATTGAAAAGGCAAGCAACTCAATATAGTTGTATATGTGCAGTTATGCAAAACACTTCCACAGTAGACATGTTGTGAAAAACTAACTCTATTTCCCTTAATCCTATCCTGCCCTCCCATTTATTCTATTCTTTCTTTTGACCCTGTCCCTCCTCAGAAGTATTTACTTCTGATTACCCCTTTCCCAATCTGCCCTCCTCTCTATCATCCCCCTGCTCTCTTGTCCCCTTCTCCCCCTATTTTCCTGTAGGGTAAGACAGATTTCCATACCCAATTGAATGTGTATGTTATTCCCTCCTTAAGCCAAATCCTATGAGAATAAGATTCACTCATTCCCTCTCACCTTCCCCTTTCCCCCCCTTTCTTTTTTTTTTTTTTTGTGAGATAATTTACCCCATTCTACCTCTCCCTTTCTTCTTCTCTGAGTATAATCCTCTCTCATCCCTTAATTTTATTCTCCAGATATGACCCCTTAATCTTCAACTCACCCTGTGCCCTCTCTCTATCTATCTATCTATCTATCTCTCTATCTATCTCTCTATCTATCTCTCATAATTTTTTTCCTCCAACTACCCTAATACTGACAAAGGTCTCATGAGTTATAAATATCATCTTTCCATGCAGGAATGTAAACAGTTCAATCTTAATAAGTCTCTTATGATTTCTCTTTCCTGTTTACCTCTTCATGTTCCACTTGAGTCCTGTATTTGAAAGTCAAATTTTCTATTCAGCTCTGGTCTTTTCATCAGAATGCTTGAAAGTCCTCTATTTCACTGAATGACCATTTTTTCCCCTGAAGGATTATACTCAGTTTTGCTGGGTAGGTGATTCTTGGTTGTAATCCTATCTCCTTTGCCCTCCGGAATATTATATTCCATGCCCTGCGGTCCTTTAATGTAGAAGCTGCTAAATCTTGTGTTATCCTGATTGTGTTTCCACAGTACTTGAATTGTTTCTTTCTGGCAGCTTGTAATATTTTCTCCTTGACCTGGGAACTCTGGAATTTGGCTACAATATTCCTAGGAGTTTTCCTTTGGGGATCTCTTTCAGGAGGAGATCTGTGGATTCTTTCAATTTCTATTTTGCCCTCTGGTTCTAATATATCAGGGCAGTTTTCCTTGATAATTTCTTGAAAGATGATGTCTAGGCTCTTTTTTTGATCATGGCTTTCAGATAGTCCAATAATTTTTAAATTCTCTCTCCTGGATCTATTTTCCAGGTCAGTTGTTTTTCCAATGAGATATTTCACATTGTTTTCTAATTTTTCATTCTTTTGGATTTGTTTACAGTGTCTTGATTTCTCATAAAGTCACTAGCTTCCAATTGCTCTATTCTAATTTTTAAGGAAGTATTTTCTTCAGTAATCTTTTGGACTTCCTTTTCCATTTGGCCAATTTTTCTTTTTAGGGCATTTTTCTCCTCATTGGCTTTTTGGACCTCTTTTGCCATTTGGGTTAGGCTATTTTTTAAGGTGTTATTTTCTTCAGTATTTTTTTGGGTCTCCTTTAGCAAGCTGTTGACTTGTTTTTCATGATTTTCTTGCATCACTCTCATTTCTCTTCCCAGTTTTTCCTCTACTTCCCTTACTTGCTTCTCAAAATCCCTTTTGAGCTCTTCCAAGGCCTGGGACTGATTCATATTTTTCTTGGAGGCTTTGGATGTAGGAGCTTTGACTTTGTTGTCTTCTTCTGGTTGTATATTTTGATCTTCTTTTTCACCAAAGTAAGATAATATAGTCTGACTCTTTTTGCGCTGCTTGCTCATGATCCCGGCCAATTACTTGAGTTTTAAACTCTTTGTTAAAGGTAAGAGTCTGCTTCCAATGTGGAGAATGTACTGTCCCAAGCTTCAGGGGTTTGTACAGCTGTTTTCAGAGATACTTGTAGGGACCTGTAAATTTTCAGTTCTTCCAAGGTGGTATGATAAGGGGTGAGGTGTTTACTCCTTTCCTGGCCTGTGACCACAAGTATTCCTTTCTGTCCTGTAACTGTGAGGAGGGTTTTCTCTCCACAGCCACTACAAGCTCCACAGCCAGCGCTCCTCCTCACCCCAGCACCACCCAGAACTGTGACCCAGATTCAAACACGGGCAAAACAAGAGATTCCTGCCTCAGCACTGGCAAAGAGATCCCTGCAATCCTTCTCTGATCAGCCACTGGATTCCCCCTCAGTCTATGGGCTGGAAGCTTGGGAAGCAGCTTCCTCCGCCCCTCCCCGGCCATGCTCTTGGGGAATAGAGTTGAGACCCCGCCTTACTCTCTCAGCACCAACAGAAACAGACTTTTCCCATTGACCTTCTAAGTTGTCTTTGGCATTGGTGGATTGAGGAGTCTGGAAACCTCCACACCTGCTCGCGATTCAGTCCCCTGAGGCCTGCTCCAGGTTTGCTGCGGCCTGTGCGACCACACCATGCTGTGCTCTTCTCCCAGACCTGCACAATAGACCTTTCTGATCAATCATCCAGGTTGTCTTGGGCTGGAAATTTGTTTCACTCTGTCTTTCTGTGGGTTCTGCCACTTCAGAAATTGTTTAGAGCTATTTTTTTGAGTATTTGGAGGGGTTTGGGGGAGAGCTCAAGCAAGTCACTGCTTTCACTCTGCCATCTTGGCTCCGCCTATTCTTTTCTGATATTAGGTGAATGAGTACTCTGAGATGGGAGTGCCCAAGTAACCGAAGCTCAAATTCAATTAGGTAATGAATGCACAGCTGAAGATTGCTCATATGAGAAACCAAGAACTGGGCCTGCTGACAGAGACCTTATTTTTAAGATGAGATACTGGCTGCAAGAAGTCCTAGGCTTTCAAACTGGCCTGGAGTCTATAGGATAGAGGCTTGGTGTCTAAAGCTCTGGTCTTGTGAAGGGTCCTGTCTAGCAATAGCAAGTCCTTCCTTGTCTCACTTCATTGGTAATGGCCTGTCACCTTCTTACAGTGAGCCCAAGCAGTGTAGTGGTAGACCTTGAAGCCAATGGAGGGTGGACAGAGTGAGGCTTACAAACCCATTCCCTAAGAAGGGGCAGGTCCTAGCCACTAGAGCATCCATGCACACTGTTGCCAATCTATGACATAGAGCTGGCAGCCTTCAGGAGCAGAGGTCTTTTTCTTGTACCTCATGGTGATGATCTTTTTTTTTTTTTCACATCCTTTTATATTCCTTCCAGTCATTCTGGTGAGAGAACTGCATCTTGGAGAATAATATAAATAAATGATGCTTATATCAAATTCTTCCTTTCAAAATTTCTAAATGATGGGAGAAGCTCACAAAACATTAAAAAATTGTCTATCTCTCTTTTCTCCTTTGCTTAAAGTCCTGTAACTAGCCTCTCCCTCATTTGTCCGAAAAGGCAACTGGTTAGCTAAATAAGGAGAAAATAGTTCTGATTTACTAAGTCTTACTGCCTGAAAGGAGGAGACTACTAAAAAAAAATTGGCAACCCTCTCCATTTATGTTTCATGAAAATGAAAAATTACTGTTCTCTGACCTGTGAGTCATTTTCCTGATAACTTGGGCCCATTTCTTACCCTCTGTGTTACTATTTACATCTTTAGGTGTGAGGATCAGCTTCTTCTCTTGTCTTCCTTTTGATTTCATCTAGTATTAAAACCTCTAAGGAGGACTAATAGAATATATGGTGGATAGTAAATATATCATTAGTAAACAAAGATTGCAGATTAATGTTCTGAATCTCAACCAAGTAAACCATAATTTTTACCCAGGCCTGGTACATGGATGTGCACACAGTGAGTACTCAAGAAATATTGTCAGCAGTAGACAGGACAGTTTAAAAAGTAAACAGGATGCTGAACATGAGGTCAGAATTAGAATTCTGGCTCTAATAGTTTACTAGTTGTATAACTATGGCAAATAATAGCTTCTTTGGATCTCAGTATCCTTATCCATTAAGAGGGGAAATTATAGCTGTGATATATACTTTATGGGATTATTGTGGGGAAAACATTTCTTAAACCTTAAAATTCTATGAAGATATGAGTTGTTAAAGCTATTATAGAAAATTAAATGATTACTAAAATTGTGATACTTCTGGCTTTGTGTAGAACCAAGGCACCCCAGGACAAATCCTAGATTCTCTTCTAGCATACACGATGTCTCCAAATTAGGGGCTTAACCTATAATTTTGCTTGACCAACCCAAAATAGTCTTTCTTCTTGTATTTTTTTTACAAGAGAGAATAGACCAGAATAGTAATTGAGATTAGTATTCTGTAAGCAACAGCCCATCTTCAGCTGCAACAGCTGAATCCAAACAGCTTAAACCAAAATCCATATGACAGGAGCTCAGCTTTATTTTTTAAATATATATTTATTCTAAAAGCATGTGGTCTGCACAGCTCAACAGCATAGAATTATGGTAATAAAGTCAGGTAATAATGACAACGCATGCAAAAGAAACTGGCTACTTGACTTAGAAAGAATTTAAAGCTATTAAAAGGTTGCTGTGAGAGACCTAGCTTTAACTTTTACCCACTAGTATTAGCAAGTCACCTATGTTCAACAGTTTCTCAAGGACAAGAAAGCATGAATACTGATGATATCAGAAACTAAATCCATATTTTAAAAAAAGAGAACAAAAGTAGGACCAATAAATAACAGACTTGTTAGTGGACTAAAGCAATTGCTACAAATATGACAGTGGAAGGAAAAGTAGGAGGGGGAAGGAGAGAAGCAAGGTCAAAGAAGGATGTTATCAATAGAATATCTCCAAATAGCACAGAATGCAGTAAGAAGTAGCAGCAGATGTCAGTCCAGCCCAATGTCAACCCCTGTGGTGCTATGTAGAAAGACTTGGAAAGAACCAGAATCACTGCAGTTGGAATGAGGAGTGGAGTGACATCAGATGATACCTTTCTCCCCATGAATTGAGAGCTGTGATTTCCCACCGGCCAAAAGGCCCATCTCTCTTCTGACTAGATCCACTCAAACTGTAGATTTTTTCTTTTTATTCCAGATCTTTGTTTGCTTCCTTTTATCTTGTGCTTTTCTTATTCCATGATATTTAATCCATACGTCCATCCCACTAGCTCTTTCTTGCCTTTGCCACCAGGTACCCTTGTTCCAGATGCTTACCCTGGCCTGTGCCTTGTTCCAGAGTGGATGATACATAGCCAAGAGGATATATTTCCTGTCACACTCAGCAAATTCCTATCATGATTTTAGACATCACTGGCATGTATTAACTTTTGTAACTTTGGAGGAAGGCCAGCAATATATAAAGGGATCTGTTTTAAAGAGTTCATAGCCCTTAATTTTAGTGAATGGATGTGGGTGTATTAAGAACTTATTCAGTTTCTTCTGTCTAAATTTGATAATTATTTCATTTTCATACTTTTCACAGATGGCTTTTCTCTGGGTGTAAAATTGAGGAGCCAGTATAAAATGAAACTACCTTGACTTTTGCAATTAAAATTCAAATTTCAAACACTGTATTTCAGAACCTTGGAGAGCAGGGTCCTTTTGTCATACAATGAAACCCGGCTTGCATTAAGGCTGCATGGCTTCAATTGCCTAAAAACCCACTGAAAAATGGAAAGAATGGTGGAACCAGTAAGTGGTAGGATCGTTTGATTTGGTGGGATTAACTCTGGAACCGAATAATTCCACTGCTTTCTTTTCTTTCAGGCAAATGAGTCAGGTCCACGTGCTTGTAGGTGAGGACTCCAGTATGTTCTGTTTTGATTCTAGGGGAGCTGCAAAGTGAGGTAAATAACACAGACTCTGCCTTATATGATTTGGCTTCCTGTCTGAAAGTGATAGCCATTGCTCTATACCCTTCCTTTCTACAGTATTTTTAGTTGCTGTAGGCCTATTCATAGAATCAGAGAATCTCAGACTTGGAATGAATCTCAGAGGACCTGTAGTTTGATCTACATGGCTTAACAAGTATACTTCTAACAACATATCTAACTTGTGGTCATCTGAGCCTTAGTTCTCTTGACATTATTTTTATAGGATCAAGACAACCCAGCTGTTACCTACTGAGAGAAATGATTATTAATAACTAATGATTTCCCTAATGATGAACTAATGATTTTCAGAGTTCCCCCTTTTCTCTATCCTCATTTCAAGATTTCAGTCTCTGAAGGTCTAGCTAAACTTCTCCTCTATCTGACTTCACTCAACATTAGGAGTAATTTCTAATCTAAGGTGAATTTCATTCAATTAAGCTTCCATGGAGCAGACACTTTTGTCTAAATTGCCCGAGGTTGGGGGTGGTCTGGGTACAGAGATAGTCTCTTTCCTAGGCTGACATGATGTCACTTTCAGCCACTCATTGCAATATTCATTGTCTCATTAATTATTCCCCAATCAGGTTTGATTCCCTCCCTGGGGAACACCTTCTCTTTGAAAGGTATATAAATTGTGAGCCCGCCATGATTGTCTTTGGTCGAAGACAGATTGCTAAATGACCATATTTTTTATTAACAAATGTACTGGCCTTATTAATAAAATTATTAAGACACCCAGAAACTATGTCTCTCGAACCTTTTTAAACAATGCACTACCCTTGCTTCAATCTCCTATATATTCCCTTTTAAAATCTAAATTGGCTAGTGGGTTTCCCATGCAACCAACTGAGCTTTTTAGACACCTCCACTTTCCCCCCCCATATGAATTGTTTCTTTTTATACCTTCAGAGTTGTCCAGAATCACAGAATATCAGATTTGGAAGGGAACTCAAAGGTTATTTGAATTGACTGACTTGAATATTAGTCCCCTCTACATCAGGCCCAGCAGATGGTCCTCTGGCCTTTGCCTGAAGATTATTCACAGGATTTTGTCTTTCTTTGCTTTGTAACTTTCTCATTGATGAACCGATGCTCCCCCATAGTAGGTGTTCAATAACAATTTGTGAGTTGAATTCAGCAAACAACAATAAAGTTCCTATTTATACAGCACTTTAAGGTTTGTCACCCACTGTATGAATTTTTTTTTCTCATTTGTGCCTCACAACAATCTTAAGAGGTAGATAGTATTGATTAGCCCCATTTTACACATAAGGAAACAGAGGTCCAGAGAAATAAAGTGATTTGCCTAGGGTAACACACTGTCTGAGGATAGTTTCAAACTCAGGTTTTCCTGACCTAAAAATCTGGCTGTAATCAGTATACCATACCGCTTCTTGTAATGAGCTGATACTTAGGGTTAAGAAATTTAGGGTTTGGTGATTGTTGATAAATCAAAATGAATTAATAAGAAATAAAAAAAGAAATTTAGGGTTTGCAACCACCTTATTTTTATTTTTTAATGTAGAGTATTTTATTTTTTCTAATTACATGTAAAGATACTGTTCAACATTCATTTTTTATAGGATTGCGAGTTCCAAATTTTTCTACATCCTTCCCCCTTTCCCAAGATGGCAAGCAATCTGATATAGGTTATACATATGCAATCATGTTAAACATACTTCTACATTAGTCATGTTGCAAAGGAAGAAACTGAACAAAAGGGAAAAAAATGTACAAAAAACAAAGTGAAAATAGTATCCTTGGTCTTCATTCAGATTCCATCAGTCTCAGGATGTGGACAGCGTTTTTCATCATGAGTCTTTTGGAACTACCTTGGATCATTGTATTGCTGAGAAGAGCTAAGTCTGTCATAATTGATTATCATGCAATATTGCTGTTACTTGTGCAATGTTCTCCTGGTTCTGCTCACTTCACTCTGCATTAGTTCATGTAAGTCTTTCTAGGTTTTTCTGAAATCTGCTTGCTCATTATTTCTTTTTTTTGAAGTATTTATTTATTTAAAAAATTTTCTCCCCACTTACATGTAAAAACAATTTTAAAAATTCATTTTTAAGACTTTGAGTTCAAAATTCTCTCCCTTCCTCCCCCTCCTCCCTACCTCAGTGAGAAGGCAAGAAATTTGATGTAGGTTATACGTATGTAGTCATGCAAAACATATCCATAATAGTCATGTTGTGAAAGGAAACATAAAAAAAAACCTGAAGAAAAATAAAGAATGTTTAAAAAAGAGTATGCTTCAATCTGTATTCAGACACCATCAGTTCTTTCTCTGGGGATGATAACATTTTTCATCATAAGTCCTTCAAAGTTGTCTTGGATCACTGTATTGCTGAGAATAGCTAAGTCATTCACAGCTGATCATCTTACAATAATACTGTTACTTTGTACACAGTACATTTCACTTTGCATCAGTCCTCCCACGTCTTTCCAGGTTTTTCTGAGAGCATCCTGCTCATCATTTCATATAGCAAAATAGTATTCCATTACATTCATATGCCACAATTTGTTCAGCCATTCCCCAGTTAATGGGCATTTCCTCAAGTTCTAATTCTTTGATAACAGAAAATGAACTTTGCAACCACTTTAAATACATAACTGCATTTGACCCTCACAACAACTCAGAGGGTATAGATACTAAAGATATTATTATCCCCATTACTGACATGATAAAACCTAAGCTGTGGCTTGCCTCTGATCAAAAGACTAAGAAGTATAGAAGGAAGGCTCCTCCTATATTGAACCCAAGGTTCTCTTGACTCTTAAGTCTACCAAACCACATTGCTTCTCAAAGAGGATTGATTGCCCATAATCAGCTTCAAACCCAAAAACCATAATTCTTCTTGAATGTTTATGAGAATCATTAGATGCAAAAACCAAAATTAACATAATAATAATTCACAATTTTATAGAGCTGCAGTGTTTACAAAGTACTTTCCTTGCAACACCCACGAGGTGGTTAATGACATCATAACATTTTTATATGGCATTTTAAAGTTTACAAAGCATTTTTCTACAATATTTCTTTGAGGTAGGTAGTACAAATACTATTTTCTTTGTTTCAGAGATGAGAAACTGAAACTCAGGTTAAATGACTTGTCCAGAATAGCGTAGTAGCTGGCTTTTATCACAGATTTAGAGTTAGAAGGGACCTGACAAGCCATCAAGTCCAACCCTACATTTCACAGATGAGAATCTGAAACCTAGGGGAATGAATTGAGATGCTGAGGGTCACAGAGACAGTGTTTGAGGTAGGGTTAGAACATAGGTCCTTCAGTTCTAAAGGACTAATGATGGAGAATGTTATCCACCTCCAGAGAAAGAACTGATGGAGTCTGAAATGCAGATTGAAACGTGCTGTTTTCACTTTATTTTTTGGGGTTTTTCCTTTTGGTCTTTTTCCTCTTTCACAACATTACTAAGATGAAAATATATTTTTACATGATTGCACATATATAACCTATATCAAATTACTTACCATTTTAGTGAGGGAGGAGGGAGGAAGGGAGAAAAATTTGGAACTCAAATTTTAAAAAATGAATGTTAAAAATTGTCTGTATATGTAATTGGAAAAAAAATACTATTAAAAAAAGGAAAAAAAAGAACATAGGTTTTCCTGACACCAAGTTCAGCACTCTATCTACCTGGCAACACTGTCTCCTATTGGAGTTTAGGGTTTGGAAATAATGTTACATGCATTATTGCTAGTATGGATTGTAATAAATCTCACACTCAAGACTTCTGATTCTAAGACTTGTGCATTCTCTACTCTATCATGATGGCTGCCTCTAGATGTGTTAATATTATATATAATGATGATAACTAACAATTATATGCATATGTATGTATATATGTACATATGTGTATATATTCCACTCCAGGCAGCTAGGTGGTGCAGTGGTTAGGATCCTGGGTCTGAAGTCAGGGTAGCACCTCTTCTTGAAATCATATCTGGTCTCAGACCCTTACTAGCTGTGTGACCCTGGGCAAATCACTTAACCCTGTTTGCCTCAGTTCCTCATCTGTAAAATGATCTGGAGAAAGAAATGACAAACCGCTCTAGTATATTTGCCAAGTAAACCCCCAAAGAGGTCATGAAAAGTCGGACATGACTGAAAAAATGACTGAACAACAACACATACACATATTTATGTATATATTTATGGTTTTTAAATTACTTTGCATAACATTTCATTTTGATCATGAAAACATCCCTGTGTGGTAGACGGTACAGATATCATTATCCTCATTTTACAGATAAGGAAACAGAGTGACAGAGAGTTTTTTCATAAAAATCTCAATGTCACATAGCCTGTAAACAGACAGAGCTGGGATTTGAATCTTTTTAAAATTTTGTGCTTTTCCTACTATGCCACAATTGATTACATATGAAAGTATCAGTCTTCAAAAATGATCAAAACTGAAACATTCTTAGATACTGGTGGGTTTTTTTTTTTTACAGTTTGGAAGAAAGGTTTGTGTTTTCTATTCTATTGAACTCTAGAAAGCAGATGTATTTGTGCATAGCTATTACCTGAATTATATCTGCTATTGAAACATATTACAAGTACAAATGTCTTAATTTCTGCTCAGTGGCTGAAGATTGATTCTTGAAGAAGCCAAATGGATTCTATTCATATTTATCATCAAAGTAGTCTTCTTTGCTCATTTCAACCTCCTTTTAGAAATCAGCTACAGCCAAACTAAATGAACTTTATCGGTAAATTCCTAACATAAAAACAGAGCTCAGAGAAAAAGACTGAAAGCATATGCATAAAGAGTTTGGTGAATGAAGCCAGTGTATTGCCAATGTAAAGCAATTTCCATGTACATATGAATAGATGCTGCAGGATGTGGGGGCCGGAGATGCAAAGGAATGAGGAAAGTTATGCTAGAACCAAAAGCCCATTGATGAGAAGAATGAAAAGTAAGAAAAGACTTTAGTTTGTATTCATCTAAACTATGAAAGAAGTGCCAAGAAATAAGTTCTCTAGAAAAGTTCCACTTAATGGCAAAACTTGTTTGAAAGGGTAAAATAGCTAAGGTCAATAAGAGGTCCCTTTCAGAAAGTCAATAGCTGTATGGAGGTCTTTTAAACATTTACATTGTCATAAAAGAAAAAAACTTGGGTTAGCAGGGAAAAATAGTGAGCTACAGCTGTGGTAATGATAATGATAATTGGTTTATACATAGGTATGAACATCCTATTTGGTAAGGGCACCAAAAAAAAAAGTAATTTATATTTCAGGATAACCAAAGGTCTGAATGTGACTTGACCTTTTGACCTTATTCCTTTGAGGCCTTTCTGTTGTAAGACCTTGGCCATTAACATTGGCTAATGGGAACAGCAAGGTAATCATCTACCATGAAGACTTGGATCTGTAGTAACCCCTCCAACTTGTATTTCATTATCCCGAAATCCTAAATAATGAGATAGTTCAATGGGGAAGCTCCTTTCCTGTTCCATTAACATTTCCATGCTATTCGGTACTCATTCCACTGAACAAAAAGGCGGTTACTCTCTCATTTTCTTTCATTTTCCACTTCTGTTAATGTTTAAATGCCTATTTTTTCCTCTTCCTGTAATTCATCTCTTGATTGTCTCTATTTTTATTTTTTTGGCCTTATTTAGTCAGGTGCTATTTTTTACTCTGTAGCTCCCTTTTCTTCAATTCCTGGGTAGTTGACAGTTTTTAGAAATACAATTTGAAAATACCCTCTTCCTTTAGACAGATTACTTTTCTTATACACAAAAAAACTTCTTCAGGGCGGTGATTTGTCAAAACAGCGTATGCAGGAGGTAAAAGCACAGAGGCTGTTATTTATCAATGGAAACTACATGTTGACTTATTTAGAAAGATTTGAAAATTACCCCTAAAGATCAGTGAGAATCTAAGATAAATTCAGATATGAATTCATGTCAGCATGATAGCTAGAGAAAGGATTCATTCAAATACAATACTGGTAGAAGAGGGAGAATCTTTTTTGAGGAAAAGAAGGCAAAAAGAAACCCCTTTTAATTTCTTCATTTTACAGCCACTTATTCTATGATATTTGTGAATTTTAAAAAACCTTCATCACATGTTATAGTGAGAGGAAGATGGACTACAGGCTCTCTCTAAGGTTTCTTCTAGCTCTGATACTCTGATTCTCTGCTTCTGTTTATTTTTCTAAGTCAAATGATTAAGGACAATCTCAGACAATAGTCACTTCCAGCTTTGCAAAACTGTATTTCATTTTGATCACACAAATAGGCTATCTATTTGAATTTAAGTTTACCTCCAGATGATTAAGGTCCCAAGGTATATTATATTATGGGGAAGACCATTTTCTGTTTGCCCTAAGGTTGTGAATAAAACAGGCTTGAGTTCCATAATACCTCTTTTTCTGTAAGTATTGTCTTAGCATTCACACACACACACACACACACACACACACACACACACACACACACACACACACACAGCCTGAATTTAGAATTGCTAAGCTGAGAATATCTCCTTTTCTTTTGTATTCTTTCTTTACTGAGATTTGGACTACAAGGAACCTCAGATGTGACTGAAATAGCACATAATATTATATTGCTTGTTATTACTTGTCAGTGACCTAGAAGCTTCTGCCTGATGTTTTATGATGTTGCATATTTTCTCATACACATTTTTCATATTATTTGTCTTCTGTTGGATCTTAGTTTACTATTCTTAGGGGAACTCAATTTTCCGAAATATATATCCAAAGAGTTTTAACCCAAAACTGGATATGATGTGATGATATTGATGATGATGATGATGAGAAATGGAGATCACATTGAACCAGTGGATAAAGACAATATTCACAAATACCTGGGGCTCCTCTGGAGGCAAGACTCATCAAGCATAAAGATATCAAGGACAAGGCTATGGCTGAATACGTTAAGAGACTCAAGGGCATTCTGAAATCTAAGCTGATAAGAACACATTTAAAACAACTAACACTTATGCAATGCCAATCTTAATGTACATATAAAAAAAAGGAATAATAGATTTGGATAGTATCCTAAAAAACCCACATAAAATTTTCTAAAATGGTATACATACCTCTCATTTACAAAAAACACACATACTTTTGAGGCCCATTAGAACTTAACGTTATACATCTCTTGTACTTGGCATGAAATGCTTTTATATGTGTACTTTGAGTCCTTGCAAAGACCTAGTCTAAATATATTTATTTTAAAGGAGCTTATTGATAGTGCCCAACCACTGTCAAAGAAATGCTCAAATATACTTCAAGATTTTAGAAACATATTGTTTATTTAAAAGACAATTAAGCAAGAGCTTTGGGTGAAAAATTATTTTGTTGTTGTTGAAAAATACAGGCAAATTAATTATGTTGTGAAAAAACTTGAAAGTTGAGAATATATTTCTTGACAGGAACCTGGGAGAATATTGCAGTGATTACAATCAAATAGAATTTTAAAGGCACCTCTAACTGACATAATACCAAAACATACTACCAACTAGAAATAAGAGCAAGAATCCAGTCCAATTCAACAAACATCAAGTACCCTCTATGTGCAAAGCCCGTGGGGTATAAAGGCCAAACCCTAACCCCATATCCCCCCCAAAACCCCAACAAAACCCAGGCCTTACTCTTATCAGCATTCTCCTAGTATAAACAACGATAAACTATGCTTCAGACACAGAATGCTTTAAGGTTAGGGATGGTTTAATTTTTGTCCTTGTAGCCAGGATAGAAATCCAGTCTTAGAATTAAGGAGCTATGGTTTCAAGTTCTGCCTCTAACATATGTCAAGGGCATAACCATGAGCATAAGCTGGTTATTTCAGTGGTTCTTAGGCACCATGCCAGGACTGCAATATTTATAAATATACATCAACAGGCAAGTTGATAGTCTACATCACTGGATATTCCAGAAGGGGCAACTTTCGTCATAGATTGATGGAATCACATGCCTAGCATGTATGGGCTCAATAACCATCTGTTGACTTGAACTAAAACCAAAGATGGCTGAGGTATTATAATCCCCCAAATTTCTACCAGAAAGACTATATACATACAAAAGTTAAAAAATCTCATTCCTCTTGCTCAGATACGTGCACACACACGCATACACACACACACACACACACACACTCTAATACTGGCATTCAGTTTCTATTCTTCCCTTTCTATCCTGTGCCTACAGGGTTTGAGCTATTTTATTTATTTTTTGGCCTAACCTTTATTTACTTATATATTTTAATTTATTTTAATGAACAAAAATCTATTTTATCTCCCTCCCCCATTTCTCTGCATTGAAGAAAGAGAAATAAAACTCTCATAATAAGTATACATAGTCAAAGCAAATATACATACATGTATCTATGTGTATATATACATACATACATACATACATACATACATACTTACATATGTATGTCTTAAGCTACACCCTGAGTCTATAACTCTCAGTTAGGAGATAGGTAATCTTTCATCATGGGTCCTCTGGAATTATAGTTGGTCATTGCATTAGTCAGAGTTCCTTAGTCTTTCAAAGTTGCTTGTTGATGTAATATAAATTTTTCTCCTGGTTCTGCTTACTGTGCATCAGTTCATATAATCAATCAACAAACATTTATTAAGCACATGTGGCACGGTGCTAAGGGGATACAAAAAGAGGCAAAAGGTAGTTCTTGCCCTCAAGGATCTTATAATATAATGTGGGAGACAACATGTAAACAAATATATACAAAGCAAACAGGATAAATAGAAAATAATTAAAAGAGGGAAGGCACTGGAATTAAGGAGGTTTGGGGAAGGCTTACTGTAGAAGGTAGGATTTTAGTTGGGACTTAAAGGAAACCAGGGAGGTCAGTAGTTAGAGCAGAGGAGGGAGAGCATTCCAAGCATAGGGGATTACCATAGAGAATTCCCAAAGCTGACATACAGAGTGTCTAGTTTGGGGAACAGCAAGGAGGCCAGGGTCACTGGATCAAAGAATATGTGTCAGGGAGTAAGGCGTAAGAAGATTGGAAAGGTAGGAGGAGGCTAGGTTATGAAGGACTTTGAACACCATTTTGTGTTTGCTCCTGGAGGTAATAGGAAGCTGCTGGAGTTTATTGAGTAGGGTGTTGATGTGATTGAAACTGTGCTTTAGGAGAATTACTTTAGTACCTGAACAGAAGTTTGACTGGAGTGTGAAGAGACTTGAAGCAGGCAAATCTACCAGCAGGCTATTACAATAATCCAGATGTGAGGTGGTGGGGGCCTGCATTAGAATGACGGCAGTGTCAGAAGAGAAAAGAGAGTATTTGAGAGATGTTGCAAAGGTGAAATCAGCAGGTCTTGGTAACAGATTGGATATGGGGATTGAAAGATAGTGAAGAATCCAGGAAGACGACTCCTAAGTTGTGAGCCTGAGGGACTGGGAAGATGGTGCTGTACTCTACAGTAATAGGGGAGTTGGAGGCATAAGTTTTTTTGAGGGGGAAGATAATAAGTTCCATTTTGGACGTATTGAGTTGTCTACTGGATATCCAGTGTGAGATGTCTGAAAGGCAGTTAGAGATGCAAGACTGGAAGTTAGCCAAGAGATTGGAACAGATAAGTAGATGTGAGAATCATCAGTATAGTGATGGTAATTAAAACAATGGGAGCTGATGAGATCACCAACTTTAGAAGTGAAGTGCTATAGAAGCAGAAGAGAAGACGACCCAGGACAGAACTTTGGGGGATACCTATGGTTAGAAGGCATTATCTAGAGAAGGATCCAGTAAAAGAGACAAAGAAGAGTGGTCAAATACGTAAGAGGAGAACTAGAAGAGAATGGTGGCCTAAAAATGTAGAGAGAAGAGAATATTAAGGAAGAGAGAGGGATCAACAGTATCAAAGGCTGCAGAAGATTCAAAGACAATGATGACTGAGAAAAGGCCATTGGATTTGGCAACTAAGATAGCATTATTTACTTTGGACAGAGCAGTTTTGGTGGAGTGATAAAGTTGGAAGCCAGATTGTAATGGTTAACCCTTAAGAGGAGAAAAAGTAGAGGTACTTATTGTAGATGGCTTTTTCAAGGAGTTTAGCTACAAAGAGCAGAAGAGATATAGGATGATAATTAATAGGGATAGAAAGATAAAGTGAGAGTTTTTTCAGGATAAGGGAGACACGGGCATGTTGGTAGGCAGTAGGGAATCAGCCAGTAGAGAGAGAGAGACTGAGTGGGTCTGAGAGGGAGGATGATAGAGGGGCAGTCTGTTAGAGGAGATGGGATAGAATGGGATTTTTTTGAACAAGTAGAGGGGTTAGCCTTAGTGAGGAGTAGAGCCACTTCATCATATGAGACAGGGGAAAAGGAGAAGAAAGTGGCAGAAGGCATATGAGTGTTAGGAAATGAGAAAGAAGAGAGAAGAGGGAATTCATGGGGAATGGCCTAAATTTTTTTTCTGTAAAAATGTAAGGCAAATTTTTTAGCTGAGAGAATGGAGGGAGAATGAGCCATGGGAGGTTGAAAGAGAGATGAAAAGATTTGGAAGAGCTGTTTTGTAGAGTGGGATAATGAGTTGATGAGAGAGAGATAGTAAGATTTCCTAGCAGCAGTGAGGGCCCAGTTAACATGAATTTGTAGTGGATTCAGTTAGAATGGCTGCATGATTTTTCTATACCTTTGTTCAGAAGCATGTGTACAAGAGCAGAGGCAGTGAAGGTTGGGAGTGATCCAAGGCTGGGGTTTGGCTGTAGGGATTCAAAAAAGGAGGACAGTGTAGTCTTGTATTGATTCATTAAGGAGTCAAGATAGGGAGAAGAGGAGAGAGTGGCTAGTGAAGAGGAGATGGTCTGAGAGAGAACTGAATGGTCAAGGGACTGGAGATCATGGTACAGATAAAGAGTAAGTTTTTGTAAGGGAAGGCAGAGAGGTGGAAAACAATAGATTATGGTTGGATAAGGGGATTTCAGAATTCTTGGATATAGAGGTGGTACATTTGTGGGTGATGGCAATATCAGGGATCTGACTTGACCATCTTTCTGTGTGGCTGAGGTTGGGTGGAGAAGTTGCTCATGGAAGCTGAGTAGGTTGAGGGACTGAGTGGTGAGGATATTTGAGGGATGACCAATATTTATATAAGTGCCCTAGAATGAAGGCAGGAATTGGGGAGAAGAGAAAAATTGTGAACAAAGTATCAAATTCATTGAGGAAGGAAGGGGAATGACCTGGGGGTCTGTAGACCACAGCTACCAGGATTTTGATTGGGTAATGAACAAAAATAGAATGAACCTCAAAGAAAGTGATGGAGAAAGGGGAAGAACCTGGAAATGGCATTGGGGAAAATTTCAACAGGAAAATTTCAACTCCCCTGCCTTTACCACTAAGCTAAGTACAATGAGTATTAATTACTAGGTTTCGCTGAAACCAGTCCTTCTGTCATTTCACAAAGCATGAAAAGCACTTAAGCACTTGCAAGTCATGACATCACCTTCCTGATGTCATGATCCTTTTCGAGAGGGAAGGACAAACAATGAATGAAAGCATAATGGTGATCTATTGTAGTCATATATCATAATTTATTCAGTTATTACCCCTTTAGTTTCCAGTTCTTAGCCACCACAAAACAAATGAACAAACAAAAAACAAAAAACTGCTATAAGTATTTTTTTTTGGTCCATGTAGATCCTTTCCCTCTTTCTTTGATCTCTTTAGAAAACCACGGTAAAACACTGGTCTCATTACTCTGAAAAATTTAACATTTTCTTACCAAAAAGGAGAAGAAAAACTGATAGCTATTCCCAAGCACACAATAAATAGGTTAAAACTTTCAGAAATAATTTTGGAGCAAAAAGCTTTTATTTCAGAAAGAAATAGTAAAATTGGACAACGGTAATAAGCCCCAGGATTTTCAAATGTAATTAAAAGTGGTTTGTCTCTGTGGAACTGCTGAAATCACTATATTCAAAAGTGAAATCATAAGTTGCTCCATGGGAAACATCTATGTGAATCAACACTACATAGATAAAAGTTTCAAACAAATGGCCAAATTGTGCAGAGTTGGAGAGTTTATGATAGTGATTTAGGATCAGAAATTGTAGGTGGGTTATCTAGACACCCAAGTTTGAGTAGAACACTACAGGTTTTTGCACCTTAGATTAAATTCCTTGTAAATTTGGGTGGGGTCTGACCAAGATGAGGAGAGTTAATTCAGTCTCTATCAGTAATGTCCTTCAAAAGGCTGAACTTTTTAAAATCAGGAATTTGGAAGAAGGAGAGAGCTCTGAATCTCCCCAAGATATTGATTATTAATAATCATTTTTCTCATTTTCTTTGTTTCCTTCCTTCCTTCCTTCCTTCCTTCCTTCCTTCCTTCCTTCCTTCCTTCCTTCCTTCCTTCCTTCCTTCCTTCCTTCTTCTTTCCTCTTTCTCTCCTTCCTTCTTTCTTTCTTGTCAGAGCTGGAAGGATAGTGTAGAGATTATCTAATTTCTCAAGGTCACTTGTGGTGACCTTGGGCACAAAAGAATAGTGGCAAGCTAGTGATGTATTCCAGGAATATTTCTATTTGAACCACACTAGAAAAGATAACAATGATATAATAATGATAATAATAAAAGTGTTTATTTATTTTATCCTCCCCATACAATAATCCAAAGATTATTAAAGACAAAAAAATAGCAAGATAACAATGTATCATACAATCATTTCTATCTGAACTCTATCAAACAAGATGAAGAGATAACAACAATAACAACAGTGATAGTAGCTAGGCTTCATGTAATTTTATGGTTTGCGGAGTGTTTTTACCTACCTTATCTCATTTATCATCACACCAACCCTGGGAAGCAGATGTGATTATAAGAATATAATAGCTCACACTCAATAGCACTTTAAGGTTCAAAAAGCTCATTTTTCATACTAACCCCATAAAGAAAGGAATGTTGTTACATTATTCCCATTTTATATGTGAGAACACTGAGGCTCAGAGTTAAAGTGTCTTGCTTAAGGTTACACAGCTAGATAGATACCCACACCCATCTTGTCATTCCTATGCCGTGACTTTGCATGTGGATCGTACATTATTCTCCTCATTCTTCTGAAACACAAAGGATATCGTCTGTTAATGAACTTGCTTTGTCCCATCACATTTGGCAAATGTATGCTCTAAAATGCATGAGCCACATTTTTTTTTTTTTTACAGCTGGCACAGTCCTCCTTCCCCCCCCCCCAGAAGAATAGGGGTTGCTCAGAACAGGGTCTGCCCTTCCAAGGTACACCCACCATAGTGTACATCTGACTACAGCCTCAGCACAGAGAGGATCAAGCTCTCGGTTCTGTTTGTTCCCAACAAGGGAGAGGCAGCTGTTCAATACACCCCCTCACTTGTGGTCTACAAAACATTTCCCTCAAATTGCCCCTCAGGCAGTGTGGTGGTGTGAAGTGGAAAGAGGGTGAGGTTCCTCATCCCTTTCCACCTGTAATGACCTTGGGCAAGTCAATTCAATTTTCTCATTGGTAAAATGAGGTCATTAGATTAGATACTAATCTCTACTGTCCCTTACAACTCTGACTTTCTGTGGTTTGTAGCCATGTCCTACTCTAAGTAGAACTTGTAGGGAGCAGCCTTTTGGAAGTCTCCTTCCTCCCCTCTTCCCTCTTAGCAACTAGTTCCCTGACCAATTTCTACGGTTGGTATGCAGACTTAAATATCTTCTTTGGTCAGATATATACACCACAGATAAATATAGGATAACTAATAGGCTTATCAACTCTGAACACCCATTACGAGGGAAATGTAGGGATAGGAAGGGGGACTTCAGAGATCTTAAGCATGGTACTAAAAGTAAACTGGAGAGAATAGGTTGCCTTAAATTACTTTCTAAATATCTCTTAAAAAGTAAAAACACTTCAGAGTGACTTTCTGCCCACCTGCCCCTTCCCCAGTGATTGCTGAGGCTTCATCTAGGCTCCCTAAGAGAATTGTCTCCATTTGCTAAGGAAGGATCTGACTCCAGCCTCTCTTTGAATGAATGAATAAATTAATTAAAAAGCACTTATTAAGCATTTACCACATGCCAGATACAGTGTTAGTAGGTCAATAAACATTTATTAAGCACTTATTATGTGCCAGGCTCTGTGCTAAGCAATGGAAACGCAAATACAGCAGGAAGGAACACAGTCCTTGTTCTCAGGGAGTTTATAGTCTTATGGGGATCACAACATATAAAAGGGAGCTGAAAAGATGGGGGAGGGAAAAGGGAAAGGAGAAACTGGTGGAGAAGAGTCATCAGTACAATCTGGAGAGGAATGATTGGCTTGAGTCTCCTCATTAAATTGGAGGTTCTGGGAGGAACCAGACAATCAGAAGGTGATGTCTCAGGAGTGGAAGGAACTTCCAATGTGAGTAGTCCAGGGAGGGAGTGAGCTTCCAGGGTGAATGGGTTTTTGTGGCATGGTAGAGGAATTCCTGCAGATGACTACTGTACATGCTATACTTTGATGATACAAATAAAAAAGAAGATCGAGAATCTTTGCCTTCAAGGAGCTTACATTCTAACAGGGGCCAGGGAGGGGTGTTTTGGTTAGAGAAGGTGCAAGGATGTTGAATGGAGTCATAGGGCAAAATGATAGACACATTCTTTCTGGGAATGGTAGTGTTGGGGTCTTACTTTTTACTTCCGTCAGGATGGAAGAATTGGAGCTGGTGGAAGGAAGGGAGCCATATAACCTGAGAAGTGGCAGCAGCCATAGCAGTAACCTCTGTGATTCACACTTAGGGATGTGGGGACTAGCGGATGAGAGCAGAGCTCAAAGACTGGAAATTCAAAATGAAGATAAACCAATGTCCATAATTTGATTACTGTTCTCAGAGAGAAAACTAGAGGTGAGGAGGGTAAGGTATCCTTGGTGCCATGGCATGAAGATGGCCTTAGAGCAGCATGGAGGGCATGGATTGGGCTAGATAGGATGGACTTTCCCTAGAAAGAAGCCCTTACCATTTTAGGTTGATTATGTATTACTCTCCTTCACTCACTCTTTGATGCAGTAAAAATGGCATACTTATTCCTGGTATATGACATTCAGTCTCTGATTTCTGTGCCTTGTGCAGTCTACTATAGCCCACACACCCTGCCTTCACCTCTGCCTCTTAGAACATTTGGCTTTCTCCAAGGTTCCTTTATTAGTGTTGTGTCCTTCCTCTTACAATGATCAGGAATATATTGACATGTTTCTAAATTATTCCTCCTGCCCCCATTTTGACTTTGTATTGATAGTACCTAGCATGGTGTTTTGAACCTAGTAGGTAGGTAGTCAACCAATGTTGCTGGATTCGATTGCATCCTCTCCAGAGGCCCGTTTCTCCTTTTGCTCTCCCTAGGGGATCAAGACAAAAAGGGATGGGCCCATTATTCTCTAACCTTGACTATTTTTGTAGCTTTCCTTAATCTTAACCCATGCACAAGGCTGACTTAAGAACCATATGGGAATGGGAAATCAAGAGGGATTTCTGGATATGGTGTGGAGAACGCGTGAGAGTGGCAACTATTTAAACCAAGGCAGAAGGGGTTGGGGTACCTGGAGGACAGCCAAGTGAGACCACCAGAAAGGAAAAGTTTCTTTTTGATTTCCTTCAGAGTGAGGGAATCGGGGCTGATGGAAGGAAGGGAGACATAAGAAAGCTACCCATCTGAGAAGCAGCCATAGCAATTACCTCTGTGATACACATTTAGGGAGTAAGGACTGGGGAATAGAAAGCTCAAAGACTGGAAATTTCAAAATGATGGAAAACCAAAATTTTATCACTACTACGCAGTGGAAGGAGAGACAGAAGAAGGTGGACAAAAAGTAAAGAAAAAGAAACAGGTGAGAAATAGAAACAGAGGTGACTGAGACAAAAAGGACTAGAGTTTGACAAAGGGTACAGAGGGGAGCAAGCTCTAGAGAACAGGGGTTCTCCATTCTTTTTCTGTCATGGACCCCTTTGACAATCTTGTTACACCTACAGACCCCTTCTTGGAATAATGGTTTTTTTTTTTTAATACTTGAAGGAAAAGCTAACTTCCAGTTAGAGGTTAGTACAAATAAAGGTATAATTTTTTTCCTATCCAAGTTCATGGATCCTAGGTTAAGAATCCCTGCTCTGTTGCTTGCCTTCTCAATGAGGTGGGGGCGGGAAAGGAGAGAATTTGGAACTCAGAATTTGAAAAAAGAATGTTAAAATTGTTTTTACATGTAATTGGGAAAAATAAAATATTAAATTTTAAAAAATCTTAAGAACCCCTACTCTAGATTATACCTAGGTCCCAATTAGTACAAATAGTGAATCTTGTGAATTATTCTAATTTGCACTATTCAAATATATAATTATATGTACAATACAGTAATTAGTTCTAGCCCAATGGAAATATGCAGTGAAAATTAAAATAATGCTACCACTTCATGGGATTCATTATTTGCACTAATCAAAACCTAGCTGTAATTCTCTTTTTTTCTCCTCTGAAATTTTACCTTAGAGGAGCCAAAGGTGCAATCACTGCTTTTTTTTTTTTAATGTGTCAGCATCCTATATTTAGAAACTCAAGACTGAAGATGTGGCAACAAACTGAAGAAGAACTTGCCTATGAGAGAAATACCATGTAAAGCAAAGGAATTGAAGGGAACTGCCTCCCAGTGGGTATAATGTGGCACAGTGAGCTCAGCCTGGGCATTGTGAGAAGGAGCTGAATCAGACGTGTGTGTGTGTGTGTGTGTGTGTGCAGTACTTGGTGGATTAGCAGTGCTTTCCCATGAACTACAAAGAGAGATCGAATCTGGAATATTTGTCATCAAGGATGTGGTCTGTTCAGGATGCAAGGTAACTAGAGCTTTTCCCGGGACTGCTTTAAGTCCTTTCAGAAAAGGGGTCACCCTAATCCTTCCTGTTTATATTGTGAATGCAGAAGCAGGGAAGTTTAAGCTCTGTGAGGGCACATTACCATCAAGAGGCAGGCATTCCTAAACAGCTAGGCTGGGGAGGTTTTTTGTTGTTTTTGTTTTTGTTGTTTTAAAGGAAGGAGCACGGTTCTCAGCCTTTTAAAAGGCTGCTAATGCTGAACCACTGTTGTATGAGAAGAGCAGACCCAGCAGCTTCCCAAAACAAAATGAATTCTAGCCCTGTAATATTGCCTGTGTAATCATTTTCCCCTTCCACCCATGTGTTTTTTTTTGTTTGTTTTATTTCTCCTTTTCTCATAGGATCAATAGAAGAGTTCACCCTCTGATTATTGTGAACATATCAGAAACAAAAATTTTAATGTGGCCCTAGTTTATTAAGAACATATTTAAATTGGCTGACAATTTTTTACAAAACAAGCTTTTGATTGAGAGGGCATGCAGTTAAGTGAATTGCCTGATATCACGCAGCTAGTAAGCACTGGAACTGAGGTATGAATCAGATTTCAAATACAGTGTACTTTTTGCCATACACCACAGCAGGCCACCTATGAAACTATCAGCTTTTGAAAACTTTTTCATTATAATATTCACTCTCATTGGTCCTATAGTGGGCAGCTAGGTGGGGCTGAACCTGAAGTCAGGAAGACCCAATCCAGCTTCAGGCACTTAGTGTGTCCCTCTGGTCAACTCACTTAACCACTGTCTGCCTCAGTTTCCTCAACTGTAAAATGAGGATCATAACAGTACCTATCTCTAAGGTTGTTGTGAGGATCAAATGAGATAATAATTGCAAAACACTTAGCATAGTGCCTGGCACACAGTAAATGCTTTATAAATTTTAGCTATTATTATTAATAACCTCCCTATGCCTCAGTTTCCTCATCTGTAAAATGAGGATAATAATAGCACTTACCTTCCAGGGTTGTTGTGAGAATCAAATGATTGTAAAGAGCTTAGCACAGAGCTTGGTGCACACCAGGTGCTACACACACATTAACTATTATTAGCTGTAGTGAAGAGAGCATCGGCTCCAAGTCAGAAGACTGGGGTTGAAGACCCAGCTTTTCCATTTAGTAATAATAACTAGCATTTAAATAGTGTTGTAAAGCTTACAAAATGCCTGCATGGGGCAGCTAGGTGGTGCAATGGATAAAGCTCTGGCCTTGGAGTCAGGAGAACCTGAGTCCAAATCCAGCCTCAGACACTTGACACTTACTAGCTGCGTGACCCTGGGCAAGTCACTTATTGATGGCCTCTCACCAAAAAAAAAAAAAAGGAAAAGAAAAAAAGTGCTTTGCACGTGTGATCTCATTTGATCCTCATGTAAACCCTATGAGGTTGGCGCTATTCTTATCATCATTTCACAGATGAATAAACTGAGGTTGAAAAAGTTTATGTGACGTATCTGTATGCACACCACTTATAAACATCTAAGCAGGATTTCAAATGCAGGCCTTCTCGACTCCAAGTCTAGCCCTCTATCTCCAATGCCATCTACTTAGCTACTTATTAGCTGTGTAACCATATCAAGTAACAACCTTTCTGAGCCTGTTTCCCCATCCATAAAATAAAAATAACATTTTCTTTCTTTGGTGAGGGGAAGGGTTGGTAATGTTCACCCCAGTATGTGCTGGCACACCTTTGCCCATAGTCTATGCATTCCTTTGCCCCCAGAACACAGAATGCAGCAAATCAAGAGAAATATCTTCCCTCCAAACTTGACCACGTATTGCCTACCTCAGTATCAAACCAAGAGGTTTTGCAAGACTTTGCTTATGGTGTAAGGTATAATCAACATCCGTTGAATTGAACTAATACACGACAGTCAGATTTTAGATCTAGTTAACCTTACTAGCCCATCAGACTTTTTTGATCCTGGTTTTGACCCTTCTTCTGCTCCATAGACTTTTACACTTACGGCCCTTTGGCTCTATGATTTGTACCCTAACTACCGGTCTTGGCTTTTTTTCTATCACATATCTCTCCTCTACTTGTGCAGCAAATTCCTGTCTGTAGCATCTTCCAACTTACCAAACAAAATAAGAAGGCTTTGGCCAGCACCATCCAATTAGGACTCGTGATAGGACCCACCTACCTCACATTATTGTAGTGAGATCACTTTTAGCCTCTCCCTTTGACTCTCTCTATTAGCAAACTTTGCACTTTTGAAGTCCACACAATTGACATTTTTCACTCAAGCAAAATTATGGTTATTATGTTATACAGACTTCTAGGTCACTCTCTTTTCTGAAGAAGCTTAGCACCTGGCTCACCATCTTCCTTCCATCTTCAATTCTTGTCCTCATAGTGAAGGACTTTTGTATCCACATAAAGTCTCCCTCAAATTCCCTGGCTTCCTATTTCTTCAGCCTCCTTAAGCCCCATGAAGTACTCCTTCACTTTGCCTTTGCCATACATAGGGATGGTCACACACTAGATCTTTCCATCATCCACAAGTGTTCCACTCCCTTAATTAGAGATTCTGTTTTCTCCCATCTGCTCATAAACTCCCATTATTCCACCTTTCCCCATACTTCACTTGTCCTACTCCTGTTCTTTGCCCTTATCTAAACCTTCATTACCTTGATACTTTTTAAGGCAATTATCCCTGCCTTGACTTCACTTTCTCTTTGTAATTTTATTTTTTAATAGTATTTAATTTTTCCCCCAATTACATGTAAAGAGAATTTTTACATTCATTTTTATAAAATCTTGAATTCCAAATTTTCTCCCTCTCTTTCTTTCCTCCCCCGTCTCTAAGATAGTAAACAATTTGATATAGGTTATGTATGTGCAATCATGTAAAACATATTTCCATATTAGTCATGTTATAAAAGAAGAAACAGAACAAAATGAAAAACCACACAAAAAAGTAAATACAGTATGCTTCGATCTGCATTCAGATTCCCTCAGTTCTTTCTCTGGATATGGATAGAGTTTTCCAGTTTGAGTCTTTTGGAATTGTCTGACTTCACTTTTGTCCCTATCCAACTTCAACTCAGCTGTTAGCTATATCTCTTGTGTCCTTGTCCTATCATCCCTCTTGCCAACCTCAACCGGGGATTATTCCTACCATTCACCTCGTCTGCTCCTTATTAATAATCTGTTTCATAGTTCCTGGTGGAAATTCTACAATTGTATTGACTGAGTATATTACAAATTCATGTTATCCTACCTCAACTAGGTCTGGCCCTCACTTCATTGAGGCAGTCTCTTTATTTATCCCTAATGGATTTATTATCTCACTACCTGCAAAAGGTATTCCAAACCTTATTCCCTTCCTTAAATTCCTCTTACCTCTTCCTCTCACCTTTCTGTCAGCTGAAGGCCTATTACTTTACTGAAACAATTTAGGCCATTGGTTGTGAGCTCCCTCTTCTCCAATTCTCTTAATCTCATCACTGCTTAACATCATTTCCCACTCCCTTCTCTTTTTCCTTGGTCTTAGACAAAAGGTACCTCTTCTCCCAGAAAAGGCCAAAGCCTCTAAATGTGTACCTTTTGCATCCTCTTGTCTTTTCTAGCAGATTGCGTGGTAGGTTATACCCATTCTCTCTCAAATCTTCAACATCTCTTTATCAACATCTCTTTATCGTTCTCTATTGTCTTCAAACATGCATAAATCTTCCTCATCCTTAAGAAACCTCTAGACCCTACTATTCCCTCAAGATATTATTCTACAACATTTTGGAGATGTTGTATAATGTCTTGTACTCTTTCCTCCATTTCTAAGCCTTTTAAAAATTTTTCCCCTTTTAAAAATTTAAATAATATTTTATTTCTCCCCATTTACATAGAAAGACAAATTTTAACATTAATTTAAAAATTTTTAGTTCCAAATTCTTTCTACCTCACTTGTCCTCTTAGTGAGACAGTAAGCAATTTGATATGGATTATACACATTCAATCATATAAAACATATTACCATATTAGTCATGTTGTGAAAGAAGACACAGATCCAAAGGAAAAAAAAACAAACAAAAAACACAGAAAGTACAAAACGATATGCTTTGATCTACATTCAGACTTTATCAATTCTTTCTCTGGAGATTGATAGCATTTTTCATCATGAGGTCTTTGGAATTGTATTAAATTATTGTATTGCTGAGAATAGCACATTTGATCATTGTACGGTATTGCCGTTATTGTGTGCAATGTTCTCCTGGTTCTGTTTACTTCATTTTGTACCAGTTCATATAAGTCTTTCTGGTTTTTTTCTGAAATTTGGCTGCTCATCATTTCTTATAGCAGAGTAATATTCCATTACAATCACAGCCACAACTTGTTGGTGTATATTAAGATGGAAATTTGTTTGTTGTATATGAAATCAGAAGACATGTCTTACCAACGGCACCATCACCCACAACAACACAGTTAATAGTCTGCATTGCTGAAGCCTTTTTGTATCCACTTTCAGTATTTCAAATCAATGTAATTTGCCCTCAATTGATGGGCATCCCCTCTTTTTCAATTCTTTGCCACCACAAAAAAAGCTGCTATAAATATTTTTATACAATAGGTTTTTTCCCCCTTTAAAAAAATCTCTTTGGGTTATAGACCTAGAAGTGGTATTCACAATTCCACAAACAGTGCATTAATGTCCCAATTTTTCCATACCTGCTCCAACATTTATTATTTTCCTTTTCTGTCACATTTGCCAATTTGATAGGTGTGAGGTGATACCTCAGAGTTGTTTTAATTTGCTTTTCTCTGATCAGTAGTGATTTAGAGCATTTTTCATACTATAGATAGTTAAGATTTCTTATCTGAAAACTTCCTGTTCATATCCTTTGACCATTTGTCAATTGGAGAATGACTTGTATTCTTAATAAATTTAACTCAGTTCTCTATATATTTGAGAAATGAGGTCTTTATCAGAGACACTTGCTATAAAAATTGCTTCCCAGTCTAAGCCAAGTTCTTAGAAAAGCTGTACATACTCACTATCTCCACTTCCTTTCTCCTCATTCATTCCTCGACCCTTTGCAATCTGGTTTCCAACCTCATCACTCAATGGAAATTACTCTTTTCAAAATTACCAATGATCTCTTAACTGCCAAATCTGATGATCTAATATGGGGTGGAGAACCTGCAGCCTTGAGGCCACATGTGGCAATCCAGGTCCTTAAGTGCAGCCCTTTGACTGAATCCAAACTTCACAGATTTGAGAAGGATTTGTTCTGTAAGGTTTGGATTCCTACCTCTGGTCTGATCCTTCTCAACCTATCTGCTGCATCTCACACTTTTGATCTAACTTTCCTTTTGTATATTCTTTCCTTTCTGTGTTTTTGTGACACATTTCTCTCCTGATTTGCCTCCTCCCTGCACTCCTTTCTGACTCATCATTCATATCACATCCACTAATTGTGGGTGTTGCCTAAGATTCTATCCTGGACTCTCTTTTCTCTCTATACTCTCTCAAGAAACTTATCAGTTACCATAGGTTTAACCATTAGCTCTGTGTAGATCTATATCTGTCCATGTTTTGGACAGACACAGAAGATAGACAATTATCTGGACTTGGAATTGAATAGGGTGAGTAGCATAAGTTATATTCAATTTGAGGAGTTATATGGCACTGTCACTGATCACCAATTGTTTCCTTATGGAAGACCCCATCCCCTTAGCAACTTTCTAGCCATCTCCTTGACAAGCTACCTACAGTTCAAACCTCTTAGTCCTCTATTTTCTCCCGCCTCTCTCCCCCAACTCAACTCAGAGTCCAAGCCCTGTGGTCTGGGGCTCTGACTGGTGAGCCTTCATTTTACTTAGTCCTGTACTTTCTGGACATCTTTCTGCCATATGGTAGCATGTGTGTACTCATTACTCTTCTTTCCAACTCTATATGTGTTGTCTTTCTCTATTAGAATGTACAGTTCTTGAAGGCAGAAGCTATATTTCTTGCTTGTATTGGTACCCTTAGCACTTAGCACAGTGCTTTAATACATATTTTCCCCATTTATCTATTCATTCATTAATTCATTTAACATTCCTAATCTTCTAGATAGCTAGAAGGCTAGGCCTAGAGTGAGAAAGACCTGAGTTCAAACACTCTCAGACATCTATTAGCTATGTGACATGGATAAATCACTTAATTTCTACCTGCCTCAGTTTCCTCAACTGTAAAATGAGCATAATAATAGCACCTACTTCACAGGATTGTTTTGAGGATCAAATGAAATAATATTTGTAAAGTGCTTAGCAGCATGCTCCGGGCACAGTGTTGACACTTAATAAAACCTTATCCTCTGCCCACCCTTATATGTAGTTATAAATCATATAACATCACATTCTCAGGAAAATAAAAATTACAGGTGACTCAAGGGCAATGGAGAATACATGGTACGTGGAAGTAGGCTACAGAATATTTATAATGATGACTTCTATGAAAAAGTGACATAAAAGAAATAATTAAAAATCTAGAAAGAGAAGCGTACTGTTCATGTAGTGAGATGGAGAGGATAATAGCTAGCTTGAGTTCTGCATTGGTAACTACAAAATATTGAAAGACCCAGAGGAAGAACTCAGAGGAGGAACCCACATCAGTGAGATCACAGATTCACTAAAGTATAAATGAAAGATTTTCCCCCCAGTAGGGAACACATGAGAACACTGATTTTTTTTTTTAAAGACTTGAAGCAACTTTAATTATCTAAACCTCTTACTTCAGGGGGAATTTTTCTTTTTATAATTTTGAACTTAACAAACACCAAATAAAGTGAGCATATCCATATACCTAATAGAAAAGAAGAGGATTGCATATGTAATAAATTCAATATGTAACTTTCAAAACTATCTTGCTTACATGTAATTCTTTATGACCTTCCTTTTGTTCTCTTTTATGTACTTTAAAATGCTTCAATGACTTCCATTCCTTTCCTCTCCTTTTCTTTTCTTTCCTTGTCTTCCCATATTTTCTCTGAAACTATCTCTTTCATAATTTTTATGAACAACTCATTTTACAAATGAGGAAATTGAGTGTCAGATAAGTTTGTTGACTTGCCTAATGTCACATAGCTATTTTTAATTATACAGATATTCTTTAATGGAAGTCAATGGGAAAAATAAGACTCGCAGTATGGTAACTTGATTTGCAGACAGATCTGCTGGAATACATTAGTGTCTAAATATAAATGATATGTATTTTTTCAATGCTAATATGAAATTTCTGGTCCAAAATCTCAGATCAATGATGAATTCTCATTTGAAAGAAAATTAGACCAAATGTCTATAATACTTTTTTGGTAGGCCAATAAAATTATTTTGTAAAGAAGTTATGAAAAATCAAATGAATTTTACTAGTTAAGATTTTCTGCATTCAGTTTACAGTCTACCACACATTTGTTGGGGGAAAAAGTGTAAAGGATGAAATTGTAAGCAACTAAATCTTTTCTATTTTAAACCATTAATTAGCCTACAATTTAGAATTGAATTTTTAAGAATTTAGAGGTCTTAGTCACTTTCTCAACTGAGTTAAGAGAACATGTTTTTCTATTTGATAATTAAGACTTCAGGCCATTCAACAGTAAGTGCTGGGAAGTATCTCACCTCTTGTCATTTTCCTGCCTATACCTTTTGCCCTAATCATATGAACTTTTTTCTCAGTTCTGTACATCTTTTCCTTTTCCTTCTCTTTAGAGAAGGAAAGGAGAAACGTTTGTTCCCCCTCTACTATATATATCTGAATCAACACTTTTACATCTGCCTTCAGAATTTTTCAAATCTAACCTATTAGTGACATGTTCCTTGATTAAATAAAGTCAGATAGGTATTGTTACCAGCCTCAAATTTCTTATTTTGATTCACTAATAATCTGAATAATAAAACCAAAAAATCACCACCTGTCTAAAAGAACAATCCATGCTTGTTTGCTTTGTTGATTATTTGTCTCTGATCCCTTATAATGGTATAGAGTTGACAGTGGGTTTTCAAAGAGTAAGCCCGCAGAATGCAACCTTTGACAGATTTTGTCAGCTGTGTCTGACTCTTTGTGACGCTATTTTGGGTTTTTTTTGGCAAAGATATCAGAGTGGTTTGCTGTTTCCTTCTCCAGATCATTTTACAGATGAGGAAACTGAGGTCAACAGGGGTAAGTGACTTGCCCAGAGTCATATAGCTAGTAAGTGTCTGCAGCCAGATTTGAACTTAGATCAGTTTTCCTGACCTCAGGACTGGCACTCTATCCACTGTACCACCTAGTTGCCCCTATTAGCATTAGCCTCATAATAACAGTATCTTATATTATAGGGTTGTGGTGAGTCCCAAATGATATATCTATATCATATCTATATCTATATCTATATCTATATCTATATCTATATCTATATCTATATCTATATCTATATCTATATCTATATCTATATCTATATCTATATCTATATCTATATCTATATCTATATCTATATCTATATCTATATCTATATCTATACACATATATATGAGACACTAGAAACCTTCAAGCTCTGTATAGGTCTGTGTTGCTGGTGGTGGTAAACTTACAGATTACCCAAACAGCGATGAAGAGACACATGATGGGAGCAAATAAGCCCCAACAGATAACTAACAAGCAATTACTTATGTAAAATTGAATAATTTTTTAATTGAATGGAATTTGAAAAATTGAATAATAAAATTTGAATAATTGAATAAGCCATCAGAGAGATGCATATCCAGAAAAGGAGGTGGGTCAGTTATGTAAGAAGAGCAGGGGATAACTGATGAATAGTTCTCATACATTCTTGATATTTATGCATTGTCAAGATATCTAGAAGATGATCCTTGATATATTGGGTACAGACAACTAAGACATGTTTCGTGGTGGAGTATTTATGGGAAGATATAGATCAAAACACAGCATGAGAAGCCATGAATGGTGATCTGATCTTTGGACCTATATTATGAGATCATAGATTCATCCAGAAAGTATTATTTATCTTATATTTTATCTTACATAATTTCCCCAGGGTGAGAAGTGGGGGTGGGGGCAGGAGACATGTCTCTTGAATATTCTGAACAAAACTTGGTATAGGACTCAGTTAATGTGGGCGTTACCATAAATAAAAAGAAGAGGAAGAAAAAGACGTTTACAGATCTATATATTTTTTTAATATCTTCATTTGATAGCCTATATTTTTGGTTTGGTGCTATTTGACTCTGTGGGTAGTTCATTCAATTCAAAGCATCATTTTGAACACTTACTATGTATTCAGTATTCAGCATTAGGCTAAGTGCTGTGGGAGGTAAAACAGATGGTTTCCTCACTCCTACCCTTAAGGAACTTAGGCTGATTTTGGAGACGGGACATAACTACATAAAACTGACACTATAAGACAGTATAAGATTAAGTGCCAAAGTGAGTTGTATACACATTCATTTTCATGGGAGTTTAGAAAAAAAGAGAGATCCATGTAGGCTAGAGTGATCAATGGGATTTGAAAGGAACAACAGAAAGAAAGGCTTACAGGTATAATGGACAGTGAGGAGACCAGCCTGGCTAGAGCAGGGATAGTTCATGTCAGTGAGTAGTGAGAAATTACAAAATTAAGTTTACTCTGATTTTTGTTTAGTATTATTTCTTCTCCCTGGTAATATTTTCATACTAATCTTGAAGAAATTTTTCTTTTCTTTTTTTTTTTTAAAGGCCTCCAACTGACAAAAAAAGAAGAAATAGCCAAAGAAACTGTGGAGACTGAACTTTCACATAGCTGCCTTGTCTCTAGAGGAACCTAAATCCAGTTCCTCATATTTTTAACCTTAAGAAAACCTATCAGAGTGGACACTTGACAACAGTTACATAGTTATGATTGGACTTTCACAATATCTCAACTTCGAAACTCTTTTTGGTATAGAATGGAAAAGAGAGAGACATGCATTAGGCTTGACAAGAAGAGCAAAGAAGGAGTGTGTGTGTGTGTGTGTGTGTGTGTGCATGTGTGAAATAATGAAAGCCCAGGCTGAAAAACCAAAATACCTCCTTTTAATGAGCCTTGCTATATCACATATTTAGTTTTGGTGTCAAATCATGTCCCCATGTACAAAGATGTTCAATGCTTATTTCTCTTTATATTAATAGCCTATAATTTAGATATTATTCTGGACTATAATATATATTTACATATATAATGTAATATAATAATAAGTAATGGCACATTATCTGTGAAAAGAGTCTATTCTGACACACTTGAAATAAATCCGAGTCATTCTAAGCTTCACAAAAAAAAAAAGAGGATAGCTTTGGAACTCTAATTGTGAATGTATGGGGTAGGTATGTTGAAAGTATGATTGTGGATTGAAGACTCCCCTATTAGGAAAGGTCATCCTCTTTGACCAAGCACAGTGATTTTCTTTTTGTTTGTTCATTTTTTGGCAAAGCACTGTCAACGTTAACTTCTGACAGATAGAATCCTGCAATCTCTGCACAAACACATTTGACAGAGTAGATTAATGATCAAGTGGTATTGTTAGGGATGAAGTTGTTGCTGCCCTTGGGAGGCATATGCAGTGTCATTTCTGCCTCACCCTTTGGCACGTGGTGTCATTTACAGACACACAGGCAATGGTATACAAGTAGCCTGAATTCCTACAGCTCTCTCTTGCTTCTTCTCACAGAGTCAGCTCTGCAGTGTGAAATCCAGGTTAGAAATATCAGCTCAGAAACCTGGGCTGGTTTTGTTTTTATAAACTGGCTACAGGCTTTCTGCGGGTGGGGTGGGGGAGGTGGGGTGGGAGAAAGGAGACATACTCTCAGAAGGGTTATTGGCAAAAACCATTGCCTCTGTGATCCATGGATCAATTATCCTGTCATTCTTTCTATCTGTGGAATAAATAGAACACTGAACAAACAGTAAAGGAGGAAATATAGATCTCCCAAATCTCCCAAATCAAAGGTGCCAAACCAACCCTACTGATATATGAATTTACAAATGCCATATTCATATCACCCTCACATCTAGTGTAATGCTTCAAAATGGAAGAAATCCACCAAAATAAATCCCGAAGATGTTAAAAACTTCAAAAAATCCTGACCAAGAGATTGAGGGAAAGGAAGGTAAGTATGGAGTAAAAGATTTATTCAAATCGTAGTAGGTAAAGGATGAGAAAAGAAGACACAGAGAGAAGCGTGAGGAGAATAGACACATAGGCGCATAAAGAAAATTAAATGGCCAGAAAAAAAAGGAGAGGGAAGTGAGGTCACAAAGGAAAACCACAGCAAGTGATATGCACTAGGACTGTTGTTGATGGAGTGAAATCTTTTTTTAAAATATTTTTTATTAATTTATTTTGATTTATCAACAATCACTTCCAAAAGCTTTTGAGTTTTAATTTCCCCCCTCCCCCCCAAGATGGCTCACGATCTGATATAGGCTATACATATACATTCTTATTAAACATATTTTCCCATTAATGATGTTGTAAGGAAGAATTAGAACCAATAGGAGGAGCCACAAGAAAGAGAAAACAACAAAACAGAAGAAAAAAAAAGCAAACTGTATTCTTCGATATGCATTCAAACTCCATAGTTCTTTCTTTGGATGTGGATAGCATTTTCCATCATGAGTCCTTTGGAGATGTCTTAGATCTTTGCATTGCTGAGAAGGCCTAAATCTGTCAATGCTAGTCATCACACAACATGGGTCTTACTGTGCACAACATTCTCCTGGTTCTGCTCACTTCACTCAGCATCAGTCCATGCAAGTCTTTCCAGGTTTTTTTAAAGTCTGCCTGCTCATCATTTCTTATAGCACAATAGTATTCCATTACATTCATATACCACAACTAGTTCAGTCATTCCCCAATTGATGGGCATCCCTTCAATTTCCAATTCTTTGCCAACACAAAAAGAGCTGCTATAAATATTTTTTGTACGTGGGGATCCTTTTCCCATTTTTATGATCTCTTTGGAATACAGCCCTAGAAATGCTATTGCTAGGGCAAAGGGTATACACATTTTTATAGCCCTTTGGGCATAGTTCCAAATTGCTCTCCAAAATGGTTGGATCCATTCACAACCCCACCAACAATGCATTAATGTTCCAATTTTCCCACATCTTCTCCAACATTTATCATTTTCCTGTTTTGTCATGTTGGTCAGTCTGATAGGTGTGATGTGATACCTCAGAGTTGTTTTGATTTGTATTTCTCTAATCAGTAGTGATTTAAAGCATTTTTTCATATGACTACAGATGATTTTAATTTCTTCACAAGAACTGCCTGTTCATATCCTTTGATCATTTATCAATTGGGGAATGACCTATTCTTATAAATTTGACTTCATTATCTATATATTTTAACAATGAGGCCCTTAACAGAGACACTGGTTGTAAAAATTCTTTCCCAATTTGCTACTTTTCTTCTAATCTTGATTGCATTGGCTTTGTTTGTGAAAAAATTTTCAATTTAATGTAATCAAAATTATCCATTTTGCATTTCATAATGTTCTCTATCTCCTGTTTGGTCATGAATTCCGCTGTTCTCCATAAATCTGACAAGTAACCTATTCCTTGCTCTCCCAGTTTGCTTATAGTATCAGCCTTTATACCTAAATTATGAACCTATTTTAACTTTATTTTGGTATATGGTGTGAAATTTTGATCTATGCCTAGTTTCTGCCACACTCTTTTCCAGTTTTCCCAGCAGTTTTTGTCAAATAGTGAGTTCTTATCCCAGAAGCTGGGATTTTTGGGTCTATCAAATAGTAGATCACTATAGTCATTGACTACTGTGTCTTGCATACCTAACCTATTCCACTGATCCACCACTCTATTTCTTAGCCAGTACCAAGTAGTTTTGATGATTGCTACTTTGTAATACAATTTAAGAGACTGAGTGAAATCTTGAGGGAGTTTTCTCAGGAAAATTTTGGTGTGGTTCTTGGAGAGTTCTTTGAAAGTATATTCTGTCTGGCTTTTTTTGGATGGAGAATTTGTTTGTATAGGAAATTCTGTATATAGAAGAGAGATGTAGGGATGAGAAGGGCAATGAGGACTGGCTAAATTGGTAGGTAAGGCCTTTCTTTTCCTTTAATTATTTTGGAATTCCTTACTAAAACAGCAAGTTACACATTGATTTGGTATTGTGAGACCCACTTTGCACATGAGAAACATTTTATAATGGCTAGTTCTGTTTATCTTGGACACGTTTATCTTATTCTCTATTAAATGTTGAATTCCTACTGAGAGACACTGGTTTTTTCTCCTCTTTTAGTTCTGATGATGCTCATTTCTTGTTTGTCAGACTTACAGAAAAATGTAGGACACAGGTAGGGAAAATGCATCCAATTCACAGGAGAAGTTAATGAATCACTTGAGATTAGCAGCCACTGATGGAGAAGGTTATTCTATATAATCATTTACTATCTCAGACTTCTAGTGTTGTTTATTTTCTGCCAAGACAATTGTCATAGATTTCAGATTGATTATTGTTTCTCAATATAGATTCAGCAGCTTGAGGTTTGAGCTATATAATGCTGGGTTTTTGTTCTAGCCAGATATTTCCACAGCATCTCGATTGTTAATAAATAATGAAATTTGGAGAATAATGCATTCACCTTTGGTCTTTGATTGCATATTAATTTTATATGTATATCTTCCTTTCAAGAAAAGAAAGTCCAAAGTCTTAGCTTGAATCTCAGCTTGCTGCCCTTTTAAAAACAGAGCCCATATAATGAAATAGGGATAAATATCATAAGATGGCCATTTTTGGGCTATATTTTGTCATTGCTACTAGCACCAGTTAGTTATTAGAGTAGATTTCTCCCTCCTTTATTATTAGAAAAAGAGATACAAGAAATGACTGAAACTGAAGGTCATATTGCTTGGCTTCGTAGAGACAGATGGTCATTGCTCATGTTAGCAAGAAGCTTGATGCTGACTTCTGGACTTCAGCTGCTCAGTAAGTATATTAGAGATAATTTAGCTTCAGGTGGTCCTAACCCTGGTGCTGCCAGATCTCCTGTCACCTAGATGTAAAATATCTGGGCAGTGATTCCTACTCAATACCTTCTTTATAGTACTTAATTATGAACCATAAATAAAGGTTCTTTAATTACAACTTAGAGCTCACTATGCCGGTTTTGCTTCAGTCAGTTGGGATTCAGGATTCCAGGATGTAATTTAAGAAAGTATTGGAAAATAATCATAAGATAATAATAGCTAAATTATATTTGGCCTTAATGTTTGCTAAGTATTTTACATATGTTATTTCATTTGTTACTCCGAACAATCCTGTGAAATTGATGCTATTATTATCCCCATTCTGCAGATGAGGAAACTGAAACTGAGAAATAGTAAGTGGCTTACCTAGCATCTTATAGCTAATCTGAGACAGGATTAGAACTTAGACCTTTCTGATTCCAAATCCAGTATTTCATCCTCTGTTAAATCCTGTGAAATCTTTAACCGGAAAGTAATGAAAGTATGATTGGACTTGGGTGCAGTTGGAGGGGATAGTTTTTATCTAGTCAACTCACTTTTTGCCATGCCTAAAATTAGTCAGCTCTAGAATAAGGATACTGTTTTTTAATGCTTAAGTGTTACCTTATTTGTAGATTCCCTCCCCTCCCCCTTTTCCACACAACCTCAAGACCCTGGTTGAGTGGAAAGAAACCTGGGTTCAAATTCTGACTCTGCTAATTATTACATAGATGACCATGAGTAAGACACTTTGCCTTAGTTACTCCTCTCTAAAATGAGAAGGGTTGGACTAAAGGGCCCCTAAGGCACATTCAGCTTCAAAGCTATGATTCTATGATCCTTCACATTTGCTATCTAATAGATCTTCATTGAACTTCTAGGAGGCAGTATTTCTCCACAGATAAAAGTGACTAGCTATTGAGTGAAAGGTCATTGAGACCCATCCTGTTTTCCTGCTTCAACTTGGGCCAGATTTAGGATCTTTAATCTATCACTCTTTGAGTTTAATAGCCCCATGATGTGCTAGAAAGAATGCTGCACTTGGAGTTGAAAGAGCTGAGTCAGAAAAAAAAAAGAAACTAACACTAATTGTATGACTCTGGGCTATCTTCACCTTTGTGAGTTTGCTCATCTATAAAATAGGTAGATTTATACTGGCCCTCCCTTCCAGGGCTTTATAAACTTTAAAGAGCTATATAAAAATAAGTTGTCCTTATTTAGTCAATGATGCATTAGCATCCAGCACTACTGTCTTATATTGCATAAAATAACATCCCACTCCAGGACAGTTGAGTAAAGAATCTTACATAAATATTGCCCCATTTTGGGAAACCCTAGGGGACTTCCTGAATTAACAAGGACAAAAGTTTCTGTTGATCTTAGCAGAAAGCTCCTTGTATCTTAGATAGCTTCACCACACTGGCTGTAGAGATATGGATTTTGAGCAGTGTAGAGATTCTGGATGGATTTAGAGTAAGGAAGACCTGAATTTGAATCCTACCTCAGACACAATAACTACATGATACTGTTACAACTTTGAAACCTCAATTTCTTCATCAAAAAAATGGGAATAATAATAGTATGTACCATACAAGGATGCTATGGAGATCAAATGAGATTTTATATATATATACTAGTGCTTTGCAAATCCATATGAATTTAGATATGATTGTATTACTACAAGATAATAATATGCTTATTTTGGGTGATATTGTAATGAAAAGCAATGGTGGCTTATTGTAGCTGTTGTTTTTTTAAACAGCTTTTTTTAACTGATTCTTTTAAAAATTACTTCATTTATTATTCTTTAATTTTTAGTTTGCCATAACAGGGAGAGAAATGGACTCAGCACCAGGAAGAACTGTATTTGAATCCTACCTCATCCACTTACCTGCTATGTGACAAAAAACAACTCCCTTAACCTCTCTCAGCCTCAGTTTCCTTAGTGGTAAAATGGAAGAAGATCTTAACACCAACCTCACAGGGTGGTTGTGAGGATCAAAAGAAATAATGTATTTAAAGTTCCTTGAAGACCTTAACATGGAAATATAGATGTCAGTTCTGATCACATGGAGAATATCCCAGAGAAAATCAGAGCTGCAAAGAGAGAATTGTACATCAATAACCAAACTGGACAAAGGAACTCAATTTTCTTATATTCAGCCTGGAATGTCAACCATTGCACCATTTCCTCATGATGCTTGATATTGAAATATCAGAAAATACCAAAAGAAAACAACTTAAATACAATTCTACATTAAGGGTGCTGAAAGAAGAAAATAAACTCGGTTAAGGAAAAAAAGATCTCATTGGAATAATGACTATTGAAGAGACATAGGCCTATGTCACAGGCATATTTCATAATACTAACCTGAGGAGTAACAAACTTACATGGAGAGGACCGCGCCCCCTCCCCCTCAACTCCCAGCAGATTTTATATCCTATTTCAATATTGAATTAAGCCAGTATAAAACTGAGTCGGGGTGGGGAACCTGCTGCCTCCAGACCACGTGTGGCCTTCTAGGTCCTTGGGTGCAGCCTTGTGACTAAGTCTAAGTTTCACAGAACAAATCCTTTATTAAGGGGATTTGTTCTGTGAAGTTTGGATTCAGTCAAAGGGTGGCACGTGAAGACCTAGAGGGCCACACATGGCCTCAACACTGCAGGTTTTCCACCCCTATTAGGCTAAGCTCCAGAAGCTTACAGACTAACTCATGCCTTTAAAAAGAAGAGAAGAAAACAGTACCAGTAAGATGCTAGCTTTTACCTCCATACTACTGCTCTCTCCTCTATCACATACAGAGATATATCACTAAAATCGTGAATTCCTAAAAGTCCTTATTTAAATGCCCCCTCTTACACGAAGCCTTCCCTAATCTCTTCTGTTGGTAGCAAGAACAGCTAGCTCTCCACCTTTCCCCAAACAAGGCAGTTTTCAATTCTCCAAATGCACTTCTCATGATTTTTGTGTAGAATTGTTTATCTGTGTATAACCTTTGTGCACATTTGCCTACGTGGAAAGTGAATGCTGGTTGGTGGAGAGAATGCTGACTTGGATGCTGTAGGTGGAACACTCTGGGCTTGACTTGAAACCTGGGCTACATTTCTGTGTTTTATCCCCTTACTAGAACTTAAGTTCCACGAGGGAAGTATCCTTACTTTATCTAAGTGTAGGGCCTCTCTCAGAAACTAATACTCAGCCTTGCATGCAGAAAGTGCTTAATAAATATTTGTTGAATTGATCTATTCTCTCCCCCCACCCTCTTCTTGCCCTTTATTTCATTCTCCCCTAAGTCTACCACCCACAGGTTTCCTCCAGTGATCTGGCACGTTGGGGATTTGGCAAAGCTGGTAGGTAGCATTCATTCCAACCTAGACCCACTCTCATCTTGGCTTTGCTGCGATTTCACATGAGATTCAAGTTTCTTTAATCGCTTTCATTTTTAAAAGGTTTGGGTTGTTGTTTTCTTGTTTGCTTTTGTTCCTTAAAAATATACATTTTAAAGGGCTTTCTTGGTTTATTTTGTATTCTTCTACTTGTTCTTCCTTCCATCTCCTTCATTTCCTCCTTGTCTTCTTTCTCTTCCTTCTTTTCTCTTTAATAGGCTAGGGAGAGGGCAAGTAGGCTTTCATTTCCTCAATGCAGGCTTAGGTTACTAATACTCCCTATCATTATTCTACATCCCCCAAATGCCATCACTGGGTAATGTGGGAAGGCCTGAAAGAATTTTGGAACCATTTTACCACCCTCGTTCATCATGGTATTGTCAGCACACTAGAGTATGACTTAAAAAACTCTACTGTTTTCCTGAGTGTCTTAGTTTCTGAACTTGCAGAAATAAGAGAAATTAAAAGCAGCTCCATGCATCCGAATCCAGATTCTGATTGCTTATAAAGAGAGGTTACTTGAAATAGTGAATGGGGGTTAGTCTTCTCAAAATGCACTACAGTAACCTCTGTTCATTCCTTTCATTCTTTTGAAGATTTCTGTGGTGTGATCTGCACACCAAAACAATTCATACCAGGAGGCAGAGGCTGAATGAAGGCTCCATAGGCATGCCACACCTGCCGTGTGCTAAGCCCCTGCTCAGTAGCAGGAGCCTCTCAGAAATGACATAGCTTCTATCCTGGTCAACTATTTTAGATCCTCTTTGAAACAAGGTAGGTTGATGAATTATACTCTTCTCCCCTGTCCCTTTCCAAATTCCTAGTATTCTTTCCAACTGTATAAGACACAAGCTTAACTGTACATGTTTCAGGAGAATCTGAAAATTGAAGCTGTAGACATATACTACTACTACTGCTACTGCTGCTGCTGCTGCTGCTGTTGCTACTACTACTATTACTACTACTACTACCACTACTACTACTACTGCTACTACTACTACTACCACTACTTCTACTACTGCTACTACTGACAACTTATATATTGTTGAGTTTTCCTAAAGAGTTGATCAGTCTCATCTACTGGAGCTCTCTTTCTGTTCTACGAAGACCAGTTAACACATTTCTTGACTTACCTTAATAATTTCATCTTTCATCAGGTAAAGTAAAGAGGCATTGTGGCTCAGGCCTGTAGCTCCTGCTGCTAGGGAGGATGAACCTAGTGGATTGTCTACACTAAGTCTCTTTCTGTGCTATGACTTGGGAAATCCACCTAGTCTTATGTTCAGGTAAGTTCTGTTAGATTTACCTCTCCCTACCTAGGAGAGGTATTAATCCATTGTAATCTGTTTTATAGGAATAACTGTATATCTTATATACTTATTATGATTATTATTAAGTATTCTGTTTTCATTATTTAGAAGTACTTTTTTTTTTGGCAAAGCAATCGAGGTTAAGTGACTTGCCCAGAGTCACACAGCTAGTAAGTGTCACGTGTCTGAGTTTGAACTCAGATCCTCCTGACTCCAGGACTGGTTCTTTATTTACTGCACCACCTAGCTGCCCCTAGAAGTAATTTTTGATAAATGAATAAAATATTTTTTAAGTTCTTTACTTGTGCAAAGCACTGTGCTAAAGGCTAGTGAAACAAACAGAAAAGTAAGATAGTTCCTGTTCTCTTAATGATGATAATAATAATAATAATGTGAGATCTTTGAGAGAAGACAATACATGGAAGTTTTCAGCTGTAAGTCAGATGTAAAGGTCTCATGGACCTTAGAATGTAGCATTAAAACAGATGGTAATGCCTCTTTTTTGATGTCATTTCCATTGATGAAATCAAAACAGTTTCTGATATTGAGCCATTTTACAGTGGACTATAAGCATGGCTGTTCCGAAGGCTTAGGTGCAGGGCCCAGGGCTGTCTCTATAAGACTTTGAGGGGAGATGATACTCAAAGTGGTGGTGGTTTGAGCTGCCTGATTTACACTGCCTCTAGTCTCCCTCAGCAGCTAGGCTGGCTTGCCTGCCCTGCGAGTGGTAGTTGGTTGGAAGCTGGTGAGCATGGTTGGCGCCCGGTCCACAGGTGTTGTCTTCTTAGCGGCTGTGAGGGAGAAGCGGGAAGCAGACTCATGGTCTGGGGAGTGCTGCACCCCAGGGCTCCTGCAGTTATTCACCTATTTGTAAGAATTGGCCAGAAGTTCTTGCTGGTGGTGATGAGAACTGTGAGTACCTTTTTCACAATGATTCCTCCCCTCCATAAATGCTTTGGGGGCTGGCCTAGAGGCAGGTTTAGTGGCCTTGGGGGCACTCCTATTCTCAAGGATCTTGGGTTCAGGGTCCTGGGCTGGCTCCATTAGAGTTTAAAAAGAGATAGTGGTCAAAATGATGGTAGTGGTTTTGAAAATAGGGGTCAGGTTTTGATAGACTGACATTCTTATTACTGTGTTCATAGTTCACCTGGTATTCCATATGCTTGGTACTTCAATTTGTATTAGATAAATATGTGTGTTAGTGAGCTAAATATTCCCTTATAGCTTAAACGCTGATAGTCCTCTAAATCTCTCTTTTTTTCTTGAGTAAAATGATGTGTAAAGTTAAGATTTGCAGGTACCCAATAACCAAAACCTAAAAAGATTCTAGGAGTTCAGGACTTAAATGAATTTGGGGGTTCATCAGACTTATTAAGTGGGAGAAAATTATGCACCCCCCCCCAGTCAACTATTTAATACCAGTTGCATGTAGCCATGCTCCATTCTCCCCGGCTTGAAGGAATTTGAAATGCCATCTTGAAATGCTTGAACCAAAGGGAACAAAGACTGCTAGTACCTTCCCTTCCTATTGCCTGTGGGCATTTGAGCAGTTGACTTGAAATATCCATGGAAGGGAGGGGAATTGGTCAGGCCCACAGTTAGCTGGCATTTCTAATGACTGCAGGTTTTACCCCAGGGGAAGATGTGGATAAAATACCATGATGGTCATCATTATTCCTTAAGATCTGTTCATTTCCTTTGCTAAATACCTTGCTGATCTTATTCTCAAAGAGTGCTTAGCTGGAGTGTAGGTTAAAATGATAATAACTTTGATGTTGTTAGAGTGGAGAGTTATCCTTTAGTATGGCTAGATCAGTGATTTAAAACCCTTTCTAGGGCTCAGAACCTTTTGTTATGTCAAAAGGCTCAAGTACAGCCTCACCATCTTGTTGTTGCTAAAAAAAAAGTCACTAATATTAAAGCAAAGCTTGGCATTGCTTTTGGTGAGAAATAGAGGCAGCATGCTGTTTGGGAAAAGGGTAATGGGCAGAAAGTTAAACAACTTGAGTTCTGGTTCTGGCTACTAACTTACTCAATATATCATCTTGGGGATCATCTTGTCCTAGTCTGGAGTCTCTGTTTCCTCATCCCTAACATGAGAAAGTTGGAGTAGATCTCTAAGAGATCTTCTTTTTCTTCCTTCTTTCCTTCCTTCCTTCCTTCCTTCCTTCCTTCCTTCCTTCCTTCCTTCCTTCCTTCCTTCCTTCCTTCCTTCCTTCCTTCCTTCCTGCCTTCCTGCCTTCCTGCCTTCCTGCCTTCCTGCCTTCCTGCCTTCCTTCCATTCTTTCTTGGCAATTGGGGTTAAGTGACTTTCCCAGGGTCACACAGTCAAGTGTTTGGTCTGAGGCCGGATTTGAACTCAGGTCCACCTGACTTGAGCAATTCTATTTCTTGTACCATATGATTTCATAGTTCTATTATGCTTGTCTTAAGTAAATAATGAATTCATTTTAGAATAAAATTAACATATACTTACTGTGGCCTGCATTGTGCTAGATTGTGGAAGATACAAGATAAAATATAGCGCCTGCTTTAAAGGAATTTAGTTTGGTTGGGGGAATAAGGTACAAAGATATGAAAACTTAAATATGTGAGTATATATTGAGATATATGGAGTATATGAGTACTTGTCAATTTCCCTCCCTCCCAAATCCCTATACTGTAAACTCTAAAACACAAAGTGATCAAAGTGAACAATTCCAATAACAAATTCAGTGGGCAAACAAAAGAAAGATCTTCAGGGTTATAGGAAAGGAAATTTGCATTATGCAAAACTATTTTGTACCCACCAGAAATTGCAAAAGGAAATGGGATATGTTCCAAATCACAAAGAAGCTCAGGAAGCAATCCAAAATGACACACTCTGAAAACCTGAGCCTAATCATCAATGAAAATATAGGCAATCAATAAAAGGGAAGTATTCAAAGCATTCCCACCCACCCCCCAAACTAAAACCAGATGTGAACAGATTATTAGCTTTGCAAACACCTCAGACAGCAGAAACATAAGACTGTTAAACAAAGACAGTAACCAAGGAAGGCACAAGTAACAAATAAAACCAGAAAAAGGGGGAAAACCCTTAGAAAATGAGACATCTATATGTTAAAAAAAAACCCCAATAACATAGGGACCAGTAAGAAATTTCTTCCTAAAAGTACATGAGAATATAATAGTGAAAGTGGAACTAAAAAGCAGAGATGATGGAGAAACAGGCCTGAAACAGCAAGGATTAAACCCTTCCTACAGGTGAATCAATGTTTTTGTAGGACTAAACTGCAGAATGGGAGAACATGTGCCAGGAAGAAGGGCAGGAAAAAAAAGATGGAATGGAATGTGTCATAATCAAATCAATGACAAACAAAGAGAAAATTACCCTTGTAGTTTCTGAGGGGAAAAAAAATGGCCTATAGTAGAGTGGATGAGGTAGCAAAGAGAGGGATTGAGATAGGAGAAAAGAAAGAGGAAATCTGGATTCAGTGCGGTAAGAAGTAAAACTTCAAAACTAGGAAAAAAGGATGACCAACATGGGGTGGGAGTGGGGAGGGAGGCTTAATCTGAGTGGAAGAGAGTGTGTGGGGGTAGGGTTGCCTTAGAGTATATTAAGTAAAAATCACTGAAGAGACAAATTTCTATCTTTAGTAGAGGAAGAGGAATGATAAGAACAAAAACTGAAATCTCAATTTGGAAACAAATTCAAGACAAATGAAGGAAAAATAAACCCAACTTGTAACTTTAAATGTGAATGGGTTAAATAATCCAACAAAATTAAAGAGAGTGACAGACTTGATAAGAAAACAAAACTCCACAATATGTTGCTTATGGGAAAAACACACAAAAAACAGACACGTACAAAATTAAAATGAGGGGCTGGAACAAAACTTACCATGCATCAGATAATTTTTTTTAAAAAAGCAGATATTGCAATTATGCTATCAAAGTAAAAATAAAAATTGACAACACAAAAAGAGACAAACAAGGAAACTTCATCATATTGAAAGGAACCATAGGAACAAACTAATGTTGATGTTGAATTTATATGCTTCAAATGCTTTCATATCAAAATTCATAAAAGAAAAATTAACTGAATTATAATAAAACATAACAGAATAGTGGCAGGAGATTTTAATGTGTCTCTCTCTGTTTTGGGCAAATTTAAGAGAACAATAAACAAAAGGGAAAATATAGATTTGAACAAATTTCCAAAGAAACTAGAGCTAAAAGATTGATGGCATCTCCTAAACTCGGCTACTAAAAATCTCCATATTTCTAATCATATGGAACTTTTGCAAAAATTGACCACGTTGTAAGACAGTGCTTCTTAAACTGTGGGTCGTGAAAAATTTGGCAACAGTAAAAGGTTTCTGAAAGTGCAATGACCAAAAGTTAATTCAAAGTCAATGACAAATTTTTGTATGATAACAACATAATGAATCCAAAGTATTTTTGGCAGCGCTTGTCCATGTTGCATTGCACAACTTCTCTTCAGCCTTGGTTCTGAGCACAAGGCATGATCACTTTGCACTATGCATGCCCTCAGACCAGGCAACACCAATGACCACTGCTGAACCTTAAAAAGGGGTTGTAAGCAGAAAAAATTTAAGAAACCCTGCTCTAGGAAACATATATATTTTAGATAAATATAGAAAGACAGAAATAGTAAACACATGCCTTATTTATAGACCATAGCTCAGTTAAAAAAAAAGTAATCAATTTCAGAAAGTGCAAACAAAAGACACAGAACAAAATGAAGATTTAACAATGAAATCTATAATACTGAGTGAATCAAAGAACAAATTATATAAAAACTTAATAATTATGTGAAAAATGATAATAAAAAATAAAACTTTTTGGAGGCATCTAAATGTTAAGGGAAGATTATATTTATAAAAATATATATTAACAAAGTAGGAAAAGAGATGATTAATAAATTGAGTATCCATTTAAAAATTATGAAGTCAACCAATAAACCTACCCAAGTAAGCAAAAAGAGAGGAGCTACTGAAAATCAGAATGGAAAAAGATAAACTGGAAAAGACTATAGAAGTGATATACAAAACTAAGCTGGTTCCTTGAAAAGCCTAACAAAATTGATAAATCTTTAGTCAACCTGATTAAAAAGAAGACAGAAAACCAAATCAATAAGATAGAAAATGAAGAAGGTGAAATCACAACAGAAGGAATAAAAAGAATATGCTAACAAAATTAAGAACACAAATGAAATAGTGGAATATTTCTAAAAATAAAAAAATACCAAAATGAACAGAAAACCAAATAAAAATCTTAATCTAATATCAGAAAGGAAATAGAACTAGCTATAAAAAGAACTATTTAAACAAAAAAGCTCCTGGTTTTTACAGGATTTACTGGAGAAGTCTATCAAATTTTTAAAGAACAATTAGTACCAATATTACATAAATTATTTTCAAAAACTGGGAAGTAAATTAATATATCAGACTTTTTTTTTAGGAGACATAGTCCTCATACTTAAACATGGGAAGAACACAGCACAGAATATCATTAATGAATATTGATTTAAAAATCTAAATAAAATCTGTCAAAGAGACTCCAACAATCCGGGAAATCAAGCATATGACCGAATTGGATGTATACCAAATATGGTTCAGCATTAGGAAAACAATCAACATAATCACATTTTAAAAATTTCCAAACATACGATCTTAATAGATGCAAAAAAAAAAAAAGGTTTTGACAAAGTACAACACTCCTTTATGCTTAAAAAAACTCTATAAAATATAGGCATTGAGAGACCTCTCAATCTAAAACTAAAAGCAAGCATCACATGCAATGTTGATACACAAGAAGTTTTCCTGATAAACAAAAGTAAAGAAAGCATGCCTACTCCACTATTATTTGATATAGCTTTGGAAATTCTAGAAATGATTAAAAAAAGTTGCAAAGATAAGAAAAGAAGAGATAACACTAATTCTATTTTCTAAAGATATGATAGTTTACATAGGAAATTCTAGGGAATCAGAAAAGTATTAATAGAAGTCATTAATAGCTACAGTAAAGTTGAGGCTACAAAAAGCCCATAAAAATCAAGCATTTTTAGATAATAATGAGAAAATTTAAAGAAGCAATAATAGAAAGGGAAATCCCATTCAAAATAAGTACAAAATTGATATAATATTCAGGGATCAATTTATCCAAACACACAAAATACCTGTAGATATTAAATTACAAAGTGCTCTTTAAATAAGGAACAACTTAAATAGCTGGAAGAATATGGCATGGCTGGGTCATGCCAATGTAAAAAAAAAATGACAAGACGACCAAAGTTAATTTATGATTTTAAACAATCAAGCTGTCAAACTTGATAAAGTCATATCAAAGTTCATTTGGAAAAATAAAAGGTCTAGAATATTAAGGGAAATAATGAAAAAAGATAGGATGTAGTGGGAATAGCATTTCCAGACCTTAAACTATATTATAAAGCAGCAGATATCAAAATCATTTGGTACTGGTTAAAAATTAGAGAAGTAGATCAATGAAACAGACTAGACGAGGGAGAATCAGAAACAATTGAACACATTAACCTAGTGTTTGAGAAAACTGGAGACCAACACAATTTATTTGAGAAAGAACTTCCAGTGTAAAGTAGATAGTTTTGATTACATTAAATTTAAAAGATTTTGTACAAATAAAGCCAATTTAGCTAAGATTAGAAGGAAAGCAGAAATTTGGGAAAAATTTTTTATTGAAATTGATATTGATTGATATTGATAAAAATTTTTATCTCAGATAAAGGTCTCACATTTTAAGTATATAGAGAACTTTGTCATATTTATAAGAATAAGAATTATTCCCCAATTGATAAGTGATCAAAGGATACAAACAAGCAGTTTTTCTATAAAGAAAAGAAAACTATATGTAGTCATATAAAAAAAGGCTCTAAATCATTACTGCTTAGAGAAATGCAAATTACAACAACTTTGAGATATCATCTCACACCTAACAGATTTGCTAAAATGATAGGAAGGGGAAATGACAAATGTAAGAGGAACAATACACTAATGTAGAAAGGAGAAATTAGAGAGTAGAATTTGCTATTTTTAGTAATTGGGGTATAGAAGAAGAGTATATAAGCATGGAGGAAGGGATGAGGAGAATAGTTATCAGTTGAACCTCATTTTTAGCTGAAATAGAACAGGAGGATTTCCCTGATGTTTCACCTCATACCCTGCAAATTGACAAAAATGACAAAAAGTGGCAAGTCATCATTAGAGGGGTTGTGGAAAGATTATGCAGTATTGGTAGATTACATTGTTAGTGGAACTGTGAAATGGTAAAACCATTTTGGAAAACAATTTGGAATTATGCAACTGAAAGGACTAAACTATCCATACCCTTTGAATCAGAGATCCCTTACTAGGTACTCTAAGGCAGCCACCAGCAAATATATAGTAGCACTTTTTGTGATAGCTAAGATTGGAAATAAAACAGATGTCCACCAATTGGGGAATAGCTAAACAAATTGTGGTACATGAATGTAATGAATACTATTGTGCTACAAGAAATGATGTATATGATTTTATAGAAAAGCATAGGAAGATCTATATGAACTGATGCAAAATAAAGTAAGCAGAGCCAAGAAAGCAATATATACAGTAACTAGAATAAAATAAATGGAAATAAAAATTACACACCAAAAATCAAAAGCAAGTGTAATGAAATTACAAGAATCAAACAGGGCTTGAATGAGAAGACACTCCAACCTACTCTTTTGTGGAGGTGGGAGGTCCATAAATGTTACACATTGTGCATAATCCTGGACTTTTTAAAAATGTCTCTATTGTAACTTTTTTTCTCTAAAAAATATTATTTGTTTTGTAGGATAACTGTGGAAGGGAAAGGGGAAAAGGTACTAGGGATACTATGATAATGTAAAAAACAAAATATCAATAAAATTTTATTTAAAAACTGCTAGAATAACTGGAAGTAGTCAGGCTGAAATTAGGCTTAGACTAACATACTGCATGATATGCCATAATAAGTTCAAATTGGAAAAGTGACTTTAATAGGAAAGATCATACTAAAAAAAATTAGGAGAGAAGCAGATGATATATTTTTCATAGCTATCGGGTAGGAGATGCATTTTTAACTAAACAAGGATAGAGGCAATTACAAAAGACTAGATAATATTGATTATAGGAAACTGGAAAGCTCATGCACAAACAAAATAATTATATATAGGTTAAGAAGGGAAATAGCAAATAGGGAAAAAAAAATCTGTATCCAGTTTTTCAGATAAGGGTTTGGCATCCAGGATAGACAGGCATCCCCCACCCCAACACACACATTAAAGAACTTTTGGAGCATGCCCAGATCACCCTGAAGGGGCTTACCTGGGTATGCCCAGATCTCCTAACTTGGAGACATCCTGTTCCTGGGAAGGGTTCCTCTTCCATTCTACATTTTCCTATCACATGGATAGGAGTAGCCTCCTTACCAGAAAAGGCTGTATTTTAAAAACTGGCCAGACTTGGACAGTCACTTTTTTTCCTACCTGCATCCAGATGGTGAAGATCACAGTTCACCTTCAGCACAGGTGCCATGAATTGAACTAGTAAGGGGAGAAGGACTTCTTTCCTCTGCTCTCCTTTTTACTGTGGCTTCAAGAAATGGGATTGGGGGTGTTTGTTTCTGTTGTGTGCTGTTTGTCCTTCTCAGTTTCAAGTGGCAGAGGTGATCCCTATCAGAGTGGGAATTGGAGCCATGGAGACCTTAGAGCCAGAATTCCAGAAGTAATGCCAGCCAGCCTGGTAGGGAAGCCCTGAGAAGACAGGGTACCTGGGACTGTAGTCCAAGGAAGGTTTTGGACCTTTAAACTGGGAATGTGCTCTATAGGAATCGAATTTAGCTACAAACCTAATCCCCTTCCCCTCCCTTGAGACTGAGGTGGTGCAAGTAGGGAGGAGAATTAAGATCCATGTGTTGAGGAGTAAATTTTATGTTTGAGATAATACCTTTGGAAATGAATACTCCTTTGTAAAATCTAATCTGTTAGTGGAGAAGTGGAACTGGGGTGACAGGGACTCCACCAATTTGGAGAATACCATCAGTGGGGGCTGGACCCAATGGCAGAAAATTCAGATACCTCCCAATCCACCTTAATGGTATCAGAGTACTCTGGGGGAGGAATGAAATTTAATTCATCTGGCCTTCCAAGAAATGAGGCCCAAGGGGGTAAATGTTATACATTGAAACCTTATCTGGGATAAAATTGGGCCCTTTGCTTTTGCACAGAGTTGATTTTTTTTGGGAGATACCCTACACTGGTGTTTCCCCAATTATAGGGGGCCATCCCTTGCTTTTGTCAATGAGGCTACTCCCATCCTGAGGATGGGAGGGGACATCTTCCAGGAGAAGGGTGCCTCCATGTTACGTGATCTGGGAATACTCCAAAAACCCCTTATACATATATAACCAAAAGCTATTCCATAACAGGTTAGTGATCAAAGGGTATGAAGAAACAATTGCCTGAAAGATTGCTCTGAATCATGAATAATAAAATAAATTCAAATAAAAACAACCCTGAGGTTTCACTTCACAACCAGCAAACTGTCAAAGATGACAAAAGATAGGAATAGTCAATTTTGGAAGAGTTGCATGAAAATAAGCATGTTACTGCTTTGTTGATGGAATGTGAATTGGTATAAATAATTTGGAATTATGAAAATAAAATTACTAAAATGTACATACCCTTTGACTGAGAGATTCCACTAATAGGCTTATACACTATGGAGGTCATTGATGAGAAGAAATAAACACAAAAACATCTATAGCAGAACTTTTTGTAATAGCAAAGAGTTAAAAACAAAGTAGATGCCAGCCATATAGTGGAATTGCTAAACAAATTGTAGTACATGAATGTAATGAAATATTGCTGTACTAGAAAAAATGGTGACTCTGGAGAAGCATGGAAAGACATATGCTAACTGATGCAGTTAAGTAAATCAAGACAAGAAAACAATATACACAATGACTACAACAATGTAAATGGAAAAGAACAACCACAGTATCATAAAAATGAATGTCACAAAGTTATAAAGAACAATAATGACCCCCGAGAAGAGAAATGAGAGGGCGTCTCCACCCACTCTTTTGAAAAGGTGAAGGCTCCATGGATGTGGCACATTGCATATCTTTTCAGATTTTGGTGTGTTGATCAATTTTGCTGAATGTTCCCTTCTCCACTTTCTCCAATCCAGTTTAGAAGATACCATTAGCCTTTTAGTTTTAGTCTCTCCAATTTGTGAAATTCTACATTTCCCTTTTTGTTTATCTTTTGATTAGATTTGTCCAAAACAGAGAGATACTTTAAAATATTCTGCCACTGTTATATTTCTGCCTATTTCTTTTTGTAATTCAGTTAATTTTTCTTTTATGAATTTAGATGTTAAGGCATTTGGAGCATATAAATTTAATATTGATCTTGCTTTGTTGTCTATGGTTCCTTTCAGTGTAATAGTTTCTTTTTTAAATCTTTTTTTATGCTATGAATTTTAATTTTTACTTTGTCAGACAGAATGTCACATAGAAATTAACCCGGCATATAATAAATTTTGTTCCAGTCCCTAATTTTTATTCTTGGTATATTTTTGTATTTTTTTTGTAAGCAACAGATTATGGGATCCTGTTTTCTTATCAAATGTCACTTTTTTCATTTTTATTGGATTATTTCATCCATTCACATTTAAAGTTATGAGTTAGGTTTGTTTTTCCTCCATTTATCTCTAATGTTTTTTTTCTAAATGAGAATTGTTTCCTCTCATCTTCTATAAAGATTAACTTTTCTCTTCATTTATTTCTGACTAATTTACTTCAAGGCAACCTTATTTTCCTTATCTCTCTTTCCCTCACCTTCATTTCCTGGCCCCCCCCCCCCATTTTTTATCCCTTGCTCTAGTTTCAAAATTTTTACTGGCTTGTTAATTACTTTTTCTTTCTTTCTTTTATCTAGTTATCCAATTCTACCCCTGTTTTTTTCCCATTCTCTGTTAAGTAGCCAAGTAAAATCTCCTTCTCCTTCTCTTCAATTCCTTTTGTTAGTTTAAAATGTTCATTTTCTGCATCTTTTTTCTAAAAAAAATTTCTTTCTCTCATTCTCTTTATTATTAGCATTCCTTTTTCTCTGTTCTAGATTTTTATTCTTTAATCCATAACCTTTATACTTTTTTATTCTTTCTTGAATCTATATATTCCTTATGTAATCAGAGCTTCTAAGGTATTTACCTATTTTCAGTTCTCTCTTGAAAGTTCCTATATTTTGCCTTGTAGATCTTGCCGCATGCCCTCTTTTTCTGCTGTGACTCTCTCTTAGAGGTATCTATTCCTTCAGGAGATAGGGAAGGTAAAAACATTGTCACTTGGTAAGATTTTTTTTTATGTCTATGTGCAGTTCATTACTATTCTTTGCTCTTCTTATGATCATTTCCATTTGTCATGAAATCTCCTCTCTGGGTTCATGTCTTCTCACTCCTTTGAGAAACTTTGCTCTTTTTTCTTTTAAATTAAATTTTATATTTTTCAATAAGCAAAATTCTGCCTTCTCTCCTGCCCAACTTTTCCCCTCCCTTTCTCCCTGAATTGAGAAAGAAAAACAAAAACCTGGTTACAAACATATATAGTCAAACAAAACAAATTCTTGCATTGACCATGTCCAAAAAAACATGTCTAAAGTTGCACTATGGGACCTTTTGTAAGGAGGTCAGTAGCATGCTTCCTCATGTCTCCTCTGGAATTGCCATTGGTAATTTTGTTGATCAGAGTTCTTAAGCTTTTACAATATTGTCGTCACTGTTTAAATTTTCTCCTGGTTCTGCTCACTTCACTCTATATCAGTTCATACAAGACTTTCCAGGTTTCTCTGGAAGCATTTCCCTCATGATTTTTACAGCACAATAGTTGATATGCTAAACCTTGTTTAGGCTTTTCTCAAGTGAGAAAATTAGTTTCTAATTGGTCATTACCATAAAAAGAGGAGCTATAAATAGTTTTTGTCCATCTGAGTTTATTTTTGCTTAGAACTAATTCCTTCCTTAATCTTCACTTCCTCTGATTACCCCACTTCCTCTTCCTTCCTTCCTTCCTTCCTTCCTTCCTTCCTTCCTTCCTTCCTTCCTTCCTTCCTTCCTTCCTTCCTCCCTTCTCCCTTCCTCCCTTCTTCCCTTCCTCCCTTCTTTCCTTCCTTCCTTTCTTCCTCCCTTCCTTCCTTCCTTCCTTCCTTCCTTCCTTCCTTCCTTCCTTCCTTCCTCCCTTCTCCCTTCCTCCCTTCTTCCCTTCCTCCCTTCCTTCCTTCCTTCCTTCCTTCCTTCCTTCCTTCCTTCCTTCCTTCCTTCCTTCCTTCCTTCCTTCCTTCCTGTGTCTCCTTCTTAGAAATATCAATTCCTTCAGGAGATAGGGAAGGTAAAAGCATTGCTACTTGGTAAGATTTTTTTGTGTGTCTATGTGCAGTTCATTACTACTCTTTTATTTCCTTTTAATCATTTCCATTTGTCATGAAATCTCCTCTCTGGGTTCATGTCTTCTCACTCCTTTAAGAAACTTTGCTCTTTTTTGTTTTAAATTAAATTTTATATTTTTCAATCAGCAAAATTCTGCCTTCTCTCCTGCCCTCTTCCTTCCTTCCTTCCTTCCTTCCTTCCTTCCTTCCTTCCTTCCTTCCTTCCTTCCTTCCTTCCTTCCTTCCTTCCTTCCTTCCTCTTCTCCTCTATAGTCATTAGCACTTTTCCCTTAAAATAACTTTGTAAGAAATCAAAACTATCTATAGTCATATGAAAAAATGCTCTAAATCACAATTGATTAGAGAAATGCAAATTAAAACAACTCTTAGATACCACCTCACACCTATTAGATCAGCTAATATGTCAAAAAAGGAAAATGTTGGATGTTGGAGGGGATATGGGAAAACTGGGACACTAATGCACTGTTGGTAGAGTTGTGAACAGAACCAACCATTCTGGATAGCAATTTGGAACCATGCTTAAAGGGCTAAAAAAACCTGCATACCCTTCGATCCAGCAATACCACTGTCAGGTCTATATTTGTACAAAAATATTTATAGCAGCTCTTTTGTAGTGGCTAAGAACTGGAAATGAAAGGGATGCCTGTCAATTGTGGAATGGTTAAACAAGTTATATTATATAATTGTAATGGAATATTATTATGCTATGAGAAATGACAAGAAGGATGATTTGAGAGATTTACATGAATTGATGCATAGTGAAGTGAACAGAACCAAGAGAATGTTGTACACAGTAACAGCAATATTGTTTGATGAAGAACTGTGAAAGACGTAGCTATTCTCAGCAATACAATGATCCAAGACAATCCCAAAGGACTAATAATGAAACATACTATCTGCTTCCCGAGAAAGAATTGATATTGTTTGAATACAGACCGAAGCATGCTACTTTTCACTTCTTTCTTTTATTTGAGTCTTCTTGTACAAAATTATTAATATGGAAATGCTTTACACCTATATCTAACCACTAACCATCTCAGAGAGGGGGAAGGGGAGAAAAGGAGGAAGGGATAGAATTTGGAACTCAAAACTTTAAATAAAAATGCTTAAAAAAGAAAAATACTCACTTTGTATTACTTTATAATTGCTCCTCTCTTCTCTTTGCTTCTCTTTTTTCTCACTTTGTTGGGCTCTTAAAACTGAGAAAATGTATGTTGAAGTGTTACATGTCAGCAGGGCTTTATTTTATTTGATTGAGGTTTTTTGTTCATTTTCACAGATGGCAAATAACTACATTCAATATTTTGATATTGGAGAAAATCAATAACAAAAGGCAAGCAGTGTTTTATATTTGTATGAAACCTTTTATCAAGAATTTTCAAGTACTCTTAACATTACCTGATGGTAGGTGGAAACATTGAGGTCTAGAAAGGTGAATTTACAGTGTTTTATCTAGGTCATAGATGTGTCTGTCGTGAAGCTGGGAATAGAGATAAATAGATCTCCTGTGTTGTATCCAAGTTGTTTCCTCTAAGGAAAAGCAAAATACTCAGAAATATGACCCACCATATTAACCTTGAATTTTGTTTGCCTTGTTTTATATTAAGACTGTCCAATGTTGCTGTGATTTATGTTACTCCATGGAGCTCTATTATATTCAATGACGTGCTGTTAAGAGTATGAGAGCTGTATTCTAAGTGACAAAAAAAAAAAAAAGGAAAAGTGAATCAAAGACGAAGAAGTAGAACCAAAGCTGAGCCAAAGCTCTTATCTGTACAACCCCAGATTTTGGTCAAGAAAAGCTCAGGGAGATCAGAGACAAATTGTAATCTATGATAAACAGACAGGGAAACACAGTGGGTTAGTTTGGAGGAAAGAAGCTCAGGGAATAGATTTTTGGAATGGAATATTCCAGGCCAGGTCACCTGACATAATTTTCTCTGTAAGGAACTGTAACACCATATTGGAACCATAGTAGGTGCCAAATAAATACAGGCTGTCTTTTAGTCACATATGATTAGCTAATACACATTCTCTATGTATGTCTAGCCCCCTGAGATCCACTGCTGGCCATGAGAATCCTCTTCTCTCCCCAATGCTGCTTCTTGGAATTTCTATTCCTCTTTTTTTCACCTTCCTTTTCTATTAACTATTGTCTGGAACTGTCATTCTTTCTTTTCCCACCTCTATTTCTCACATCACCCCAAATATAGGGTCAGGGCGGTTTTTAGTGACAGATTTTTCATTAGACAGGTAGAAGGGGAGAGAAAAGGAAGGAATAGCCTTGGGGGGGTTATTTTCCCTTCATCTTTCCTTCTCCTTACTCCTCACTAATGCCATAATTGCTGCTGGTTCCTTCAATCCACCACCTAACTTGTCAGTAGTGACCCCAGAACCATCCCACCTTCTCATTCCCAACCTAGAGAACCAGAATTGCCTCCCTTCCATCATCTGTGATGAAATATTCAAGACAATCTGTTTGGTTTTTCTCTGAATTACAGACTCATAGAATGCCACGACTAGAAGGAACCCCCAAAGCTATTTATTCCAACCCTGCCACGTAGGGTCCTTACCAACAATATTCTTCAATGATTCAAGCAATTGATCATTTAGCTTTCTCTTGAGGACCCTCAAGTGAAAAGGAACCTTCATGAATTAAGCCATTTTTGGATAGCTGTAACTGTTAACAAATTTTTCCTTACATTAGATTTGAATTTGCTACTGTGAAATTTTTGCCATTGTTTCTACTTCTATCTTGTGAAGACAAATAGAACAAGTTTAAGTTTTTTTTTCCAAGCTATATCTCTGCAATTCCTTCATCCATTCCTTATGTATATTCTTAATAGGACAAAGGAGCTGTGCCTGTCAATGTAGCTTTAGATTACATTAGCTGTATATTAGGGTACCTGCTAAATTAAGCTCAGATTTTCTCTCCTCTAAGATGAATTTGAAGACTGAGTGGTCAGAATCAGGTTTGGGATAGCAGTTTCATTTTTTACATCTTGATGTTTTGAAGAATAAAATTGTCATTGAGGCAAGCCAGATATTTATTAACCCCTCTGCTTTAGTAATTAAGCAATTATTAAGCACCTATTATGTGCCAAACACTGGGGATGAAAACAAAGGGAAGGGCAGCTAGGTGGCATAGTGGATAGACCACTGGCCCTGAATTCAGGAGGACCTGAGTTCAAATCCGGCCTCAGACACATAACACTTACTAGCTGTGTGACTCTGGGCAAGTCACTTGACCCCATTGCCTAGCCAAAAACCCCAAAAACCCAAAGGCAAAAGATAGCCTCTGCTATTACGGAGCTCACAGTTTAATGGGACAGACAGCATGAAAATGTAGAAGGAAGGCAATAGCATTAAGGGATAGAGAGTTTTGGTAGATGTTCAGATAATTGAAACTCCCAGTTACTTTTCTGTCACGTTGCCATGACAGGTTTGTGATTTGTCTTTCAAACTTCTTATCTTTGCCCTTCTTCTAACTTGGTAGTCTATAATATATGTTTTGTTGTTGTTCAGTCATTTTTCAGTTGTGACTGACTCTTTGTGACCCCATTTGGGTTTTTTGGCAAAGATACTGAAACAGTTTGCCGTTTCCTTCTCCAGCTCATTTTACAGATGAGGAAACTAAGGAAACCAGAGATAAGTGACTTTCCCAGGGTCACACAGCTAATATGTATTTGAGACTGGCTTTAAACTGAGGAAGATGAATCACCTGTTTTTCTTTATTCACTCATATTCACCAAATATTTAACACCGTGCATCCCCTCTCTAGTTCCTAAATTTCCTTATGTAAGTATATGCTAATGTATAATTCTTGAACCTTCCCTAATCTCCCATGGCTCCAGTTAGGATATCTGGTTCAACTTGTTTGTTATCAAAACTTTGTGTAGTTGTATACAGACCTCTGAGGTTATGGGTTTTATTTCTGGTTCTCTTTTTGGTTTTTGTCTCCTGCCAATTCATACGTTTTTCTACTTCTATTACTTTTATGCTGTAGTTACTACTCTATGATAACTAGCTTGGCAGATATAGTAGACAATTTTTTTTCCCATCCCTTCCATTATTTTAGCTTAGAGTATAAAAGATTTGAAATATTGATAAATCTTAAATCTTTTGTTTATAATAATTTACCTTCTGAAGTTTTCTTCAAAACTCAGCTTAAACTGTACCTCCTACAGGAGTCCCTTTATAGTTTCCCCACTCCCCCAAATTATGTTGTTACTTTGAATATATTTTGTGCAAACTTCTCTGTTTACATGTACCACTGCCTCCCCTCCAAAGATGTAGACTCCTTTAGGGCAAGAATTGTTCCATTTTTGTCTTTGTATTCCTGATATGTGGCACATAGTAGGCACTTAATAAATGCTTTAAATTTTTTTTTTCTATAGAAGCAATGTCACACACAGTAGTTAGAATCTATATAATACTCTTAGTATTGGATCACACTAATTTCCTCAACACTTGTACTGGTGGAGTGTATATGCAGGTAGGGGAAACAAAACAACTCTGAGAACCTGTTGGAAATGATTATAAGAATATTACAGTGGGAAAGACAGGAAATAATGTTCCAGTATGAGTATAAAGGGGACAATAAAAATCAGATTTTTAATGATTCTTCTCTTCAGATAGTTTATCAGTTGTAAATGAATAAGGATATTTTCTTTTTTTTTAATGCATTATCTATTTATTTTTAACATTCTTTAAAAAAATTTGGGTTCCTAATTTTCTCCCTCCCTCCTGTCCATCCCTCAACCCATTGAGAAGGTAAACAATATAATATCAATTATACATGTAAAATCATGCAAAACATATTAGCTGTATCACAAAAAATCAAGAAAATGAAGAAAGTGAGAGAATTATACCTTGTTACTCAGAGTTAATTAGTTTTCTCTCTGGAGGTGGATAACATTTTTTTTTCCCATCATAAGTTTTTTGGAATTGCTTGGATCATTTTGCAAATCAGAGAAACAGGGGAAATACTTATTTGGAGAACCTCACCACTACTTTCCGCAACTTTATCTGAAATATTTATAGAGCACCTATTTAATTTTTTTAAATTAAAATTTTTTTTATTTTTAATGGGGCAATGGGATTAAGTGACTTGCCCAGGGTCACACAGCTAGTGAGTGTTATGTGTCTGAAGTCAAATTTGAACTCAGGTCCTCCTGACTCCAAGTCTGGAACTCTATCCACTGTGCCACCTAGCTGCCCTAGAGCACCTATTTAATGTGAGACGTTGCATTGGGTGCTTAAGGGAATTACAGGAAATTTTGTTTTTCTAGTATACTACAGACCACCAGGACAGAAGAAGGTAATAGATAAGAAGTTCAGGAAACAGATCACAAACCTGACATGGAAATATGATAGAAAAGAGTAATTGAGGACTTCAATTATTTAAACTCTGCCAAAACTCTGTCTGCTAAAGCAGAAAAAATTAATATATTTTTGACTTGCCTCAATAACAATTTCATCCTTCAAAATATGGAAGTGACAAAGGACACTGCTATTCTGGACATAATTCTGAGGAAAGAAGAGAAATTTTCCCAAAGGAAAAAAATATGGGAACATTGAGAAGTGATATGAAATAATAGTATAATATGGAAGTAAAAAATGATAATTTGATGTTAGTTTTCATTAAGGGACATAGTCTTCAGGTATAGGGATATTATACTCTTGTTATTTTCTGTCCTAATTAAACCACATGTGGAACTAGGTTTAGTTGTGTGTACCACCTCTTAGGAGGATGTTGATAAACAGGAAAACATCCAGAAGGTGGTGACGTAGATGACAAAGGAACCTGAGACCATGCCATATGAAGATCAGTTCAAAGAAATGAGGATGTTTACCTTGTAGAGGCAGGGGTAAGCAGGTGGCAAAGTGGTTAGAGGGTTGGCCCTGGAATCAAGAGGACCTGAGTTCAAATCTGGTCTCACACATTAGCAACTGACTTAACTATTTGCCACAGTTTCCTCATCTGTAAAATGAGCTGGAGAAGAAAATGGCAAGCTACTCCAGTACTTTGCCAAGAAAACCCCAAATGGGGTCATGAAAAGCCAAACATGACTGAAAAACAAGTGAACATTTGTTGAAGGGTGGGATGTGCGTTATAGAAGTTTTCAAGTATTTGTAGTGTGGTCATGAGGAAGAGAGAATAGGCTTTTTCTACCTAGTCCAAGAAGGCAGAACTAAAAGCAGTTAGGAGAAGTTGCAAAAGGGACAACTTTTGAATAGACATATGAAGAAAATTCATATTAATTAAAGCTATTAACAAATGAAATGAGTTGCTTTGGGAGATAGTGGGTTCTTTCTTGTTGGAGATTTTCCAGCAAAGACAAAATGGCAGCTTATTGGGAATGTTGTCAATGGAGCTCTTATTCAGATATGGGTTGGACTAGATGGTTTGGTTTTTTCAACTGAGATTTTATGATTCTGTAATACTGAACTGATTTTTTCCAGTTCCTTGAGAAATCCATGAGTTTGGCAGTCTTCATCAAATTTCCCTAAAGCAAAGTTGCTCTTTTATTCAATGGCACTGGGCTACCAATTGTGCTATGGCCTTTAGAGAAGAGTTGGCAGTCTCATTGACAGGATGAATGTGAAGATTACATCTGAGTTATGGCTGTGTGGGCAAGAGACTAAATGGATGTGATGGTCAATGATATTGAAGTTGTTGAGAAGATAGGAGAATGATGTGTTGGAAAATTCTTCTATAAATATTCTGAAGTCCTTCAGGATAATATCAGGAGATAGGATGAAAAAGAAGCCTGTGAATTAGGTGCTAAAATAATTTTGGAAACCAAGAGTCCTAGAGGTCAATAGATAATGTGGATAGAAGAGGGGAGGATGTAGAAAAAGGATGGAGTAGATTTCAAAAGAAGGGAAGTTATTATGGCATAACCATAGTGGGGCAATTCCAGTGGGGAGCAAGGATTATGGCAACCTTTTTCCTTGCCCTCTGAGTTAAAGGGTGTGGTAGAGAAGCATATACTGGAAACCAGAGGCTGAAGTCAATAAAAAAAGGAAAATGACCTGGAATAGAATGATCTGGCAAATAGATAACTGTTGAGGTTGGGGAGGGGGAGAGCACCATTCCTCATTTCTAGGCACTCAGTATCTTCATGTTACTCTGTTTGTCCAAGGGATCTTCATGAAACTGCCTCATTGGTCTCTGTCCTTCCCCAGGTGACATCTTATGCTTTGAATCTTTTCATCATCCAAACTTAACCTGCTATGTCTCCTCTACTGTGGAGTTGTGAGATGACTGCCTTGTTAATTTCTAACAGAAAAAAAAAGGAATTGGATTAGATAACTTCAGAAGTTCCTTTTATTTCTATATTTATGATTCTAGTGTTTGACACAGTAATTCATGTTATGGTATTAGCCTTTCTACATTTCTTGGAGAGAGGATAGAGCAATAGCCTTAGAGTAAGAAGGACCTGGGCTTAAGTTCAATCTCTGACACTTACTTGCAATGTGACCATGGATAAGTTAATTAATTTTAGTCTGTTTACTCATCTGGAAAATATATATACCTGTAGTACTTACCTCACAGACTTGTTGTAAGGCTTACATGAGATAATGCTTTGTAAACTATTATACTGAACCTGTAGTATCAATGGTAAAGGAAACTCCCAGTGGGAAGACTTGCTACAAAGTTAGGTTGGAATCTGTTCTACAACTTATAGTTAGTTTCCTGAGGCACTGAAAGGTTAAATGAATTTCCCAGGGTCACATAGACAGTATGGAGTAAAAGTAGAACTTGGACCCAGGTCTTTCTGACTCTAATCAGCTCTCTAGTTATTATACCACATTATTTGTTTTTTGAATACCTATTATAGGCATCCCAATGATAATTATTAATTTTAGTATTATTACCCTTTTCAGAGCTGTTTATCCCTTAAACCATGATAATTCCTTAATCCAAAGAAATGAATATCTAATGGTGAGAGTTTCAGGTACTTTGGCAGGCTGGCAAGAGATTTTTTAAGGGCAAGGGCCTTTAGGCAGCCCTCTTAAATCACACCATGTAGGCAGGTCCCTACTCTATCTACATATTAGGCCAGCTTAGCCAGTTGTACAGATATAGTTTTCTCGTGGGAAGATAGAAGAGGTGTTATGATATTTTGGTTCTTTGATATTTTAACTTGCAAGAAGTTGATTTGACAATATGAGGTGCTAATTAAGGTTTATATGTTTAAATTCAATCAGTTAACTTTATGCAGCTATATCTACTAGCATAGATGCTCATCTGTCTGGGAGGGAGGGAAGTGTTAGATGACTTCTCAAGATTCTTTGCAAGCCCCAGGATTTGGAAATATCAGGTAGTGATATAATGAAAACAAAATTTAATTAGGGAGCAATGGGCTTGGGCTCTAATCATAGCTTTTTCATTAAATAGTTAAGTGATCTTGAGGAAGTTGATTAAATTTTTTTGGGCCTCAATACCATGATCCATAAAATTGGGAGGCTGAACTAGCTGAAATCTAAGGATGCAATGGATAGAGTGCCAGGCCTGGAGGTAGGAAGACTCATCTTCCTGATTTCAAATCTGACCTCAGACATTCACTAGCTGTGTGACCCCAGAAAAGTCACTTAATCCTCTTTACCTCAGTTTCCTCATCTGGAAAATGAATTGGAGAAGGAAATGGCAAAACCCTCCAGTAACTTTGTCAAGAAAACCCCAAATGGGGTCATGAAGAATCAGAAACAACTGAAAAATGACTGGACAGAAAAGACTTGGAACAGAAAGTCTCTTTAAATGCCAACTTCCTCTTTTTATACACAAGAAAAGTGAGGCATGGAAAGGTTGTGATTTGCCTACCATCACACAGATGGTAAATGAGCTTGGACTTGGACCTTTGACTCCCAAACTAAAACTCTTTACATGGTACCATTCTCTTCTCAAGGTCCTTTCCAGATATAAAATTTTATGTCTAAGTAGAAGATATGTTAAGTCAATTTAGAGGCTTTCAGGAAAGGGGAGAGTACTTGTTATCATGATGTGATACAAAAGATATAAGATTAGTAGTCAGAAGATCTAGCTTTGAATCCTAACTGCCACTCACTACTTGGAATATATTGGTCACTTCCTCTCTCTGGGTCCATTTCCTCAAGTATAAAAATGAGGGAGTTTTACTGGATGATTTTTAAGGTCCCCTACAAATCTAAATCTGGCCATCCTATTATCCTGCTTGAATGTAGAACACACTTCAACCCTGCAAAATCTGACTTGTACATACACTTTTCATGTAGAGTGCCTAGCACACTCCATAGGCTCTTGCATTCCGAGAGTCAATGAGCTATAAATTTACCCCCAGGAAGAACAGGGATTTGGCTCTGCATGTCATGTTTCTATGATGGGAATCTTGTAAGTGGGGAACGATTAGTGTTCTACCAAAGTGCTAAAGACAGCCACTGCCAATATCAAGTCATTTGGGGCTCAAAGAACTGTTTTTATTTCAGTGTTCATGTCTTAGCACACTTATCTGCTGAACCACTACCATATGGTGTTGCTGTCCTTGTAAGTCTTCATCACTCCAATTTGCATGTTTGAGTCACATGTAAAAGGTTCAAAATAAAATCAAGTAATGCTCATAAACATGTTCAGAAATTGGGCCTTTTCATTCTTCCAAGGCACATTTTAAAATTAAAATGAAATCCCCCTTCCTTATGGTCAAGCCTAAGAGCTTTGTTTAGGGCAGCCTCCTTGTCGACTGTCTAAAGTGAGCCTCCAGAATTAGATCATTTCACAGTTTTGATTTGTTAGAAGTATCCCTGATGACTACTATAGTTCACTCAATTTCAGATAAAATATTTTCTGTATTTCTTAAGAATTCTAGAATAAAAATGAGAGCATTTGGAACTTTCTGTGTTTTTTTTTAATCTAGAAAGGATAAAAATATCTTACCTTTCCCTTCTCTCTATCTCCCCAAAAGTCACAACTCCTTTTACACAGTGAAAAGATTTAGGGCTTAAGTGATCTTAGAAATTTAGTCCAATCCTCTTATTTTACAGAAGTGGAAGCTAAGACCCAAAGTGACTTGTCCAAGGGGAGGGTGGAGCCAAGGTGGTTGACAGGGACACTTGAGCTATTTCCAAAACCTCTTCAAATACCTGTAAAAAATGACTCTAAATAAATTCTAGAGCAGCAGAACCCACAAAAAGACAGAGTAAAATAAATTTCCAGCCCCAAACAACCTAGATGGTCAACAGGAAAGGTCTGTTGCACCAGGCTGGAAGAGGAGCGCAGTCCAGCACGGGCAATGCTGGCACAGACTAGGCCCCAGCAGGCCAGATCAGGCCTCAGGGAACTGAATCACTGGCAGCTGTGGCAATTTCCAGACTTCTCAACCAACAAATGCCAAAGACAACTTAGAAGGTCAGTAGGAAAGGTCTGTCAGACCTGTGTGAGAGAGGAGCACAGTCCAGTCCCAGCCCCAGCACAGCTCTGGGGTGGTGGTGGCCCTGGCTGCTGCTTCGGGAGCTCTCAGCCTACAGACAATAAAAGGATCAAACAACTGATCAGAAGATTACAGGAGTTTCTTTGCTGGCATTGAGGCAGGATTCTGTTGCTTTGCCTATACTTGGTTCTGGGTCTCAGTCCTGGTTGGTAGTCCTGGGGTGAGGAGGAGCACTTACAGCTTGTAGCAGCAGTAGAGAGGGAACCCTTCTCACAGTTCCAGGGCAGAAAAGAGCACTTGTGGTCAATTACAGACAGAGAGGAGTATACACCTCTCCTTAGATCATGCCACCTTGGAAGAACTGAAAACTTACAGCTCCCTAGAAGTTTCTCTGAAAACAGCTGCACAAAACTCATTAAGCTTGGAACAGTATGCCCCCCACACTAAAAGCAGAGTCCTACCTTAACAAAGAGTTAAAAAGTTGAGAAATTGTCTGGGAAAATGAGCAAGCAATTGAAAAAACTCAGAATACAGAATCTTACTTTGGTGACAAGGAAGATCAAAACATATATTCAGAAGAAGACAAGAAAGTCAAAGCTCCTGTGTCCAAAATCTCCAAGAAAACTATGAATTGGTCTTAGGCCATGGAAGAGCTCAAAAAGGATTTTGAAAATCAAGTAAGAGAGGCAGAGGAAAAATTGGGAAGAGAAATAAGAATGATGCAAGAAAATCATGAAAAATAAGTCAATAGCTTGCTAAAGGAGACACTCAAAAATACTGAAGAAAATAACACCTTAAAAACAGACTAGGCCAAATGGCAAAAGAGGTCCAAAAAGCCAATGGGGAGAAAAGTGTCTTAAAAAGCAGAATTGACCAAATGGAAAAGGGGGTGTAAAAGCTCACTGAAGAAAATAATTCCTTAAAAATTAGAATGGAGCAAATGGAAGCTAATGACTCTATGAGAAATCAAGAAATTATAAAACAAAACCAAAAGAAGAAAAAATAAAAGACAATGTGAGATATCTCATTGGAAAAACAACTGACATGGAAAATAGGTCCAGGAGAAATCATTTTAAAATTATTGGACTTCCTGAAAGCCATGATAAAAAAAGAGCCCAGACATCATCTTATAAGAAATTATCGAAGAAAACTGCCGATATTCTAGAACCAGAAGTTACAATATAAACTGAAAGAATCTGCCAATCACCTCCTGAAAGATATTCTGAAAGGAAAACTCCCAGGAATATTATAGCCAAACTCTAGAGTTCCCAGGTCAAGGAGAAAATAATTGCAAACAGCCAGAAAAAAATAATTCAAGTATTGTGGAAATACAATCAGGATAGCACAAGATTTAGCAGCTTCTACGTTAAGGGATCAGAAGACTTGGAACATGATATTCTGGAAGTCAAAGGAGCTTGGATTAAAAGCAAGAATCACCTACCCAGCAAAACTGAGTGTAATCAATGAGGGGGGAAAATTGATATTCAATGATATAGAGGAATTTAATGCATTCTTGAGAAAAAAACATAGCAAAATAGAAAATTTGACTTTCAAATACAAGACTCAAGAGAAGCATGAAAAGGTAAACAGGAAAGAGAAAGCATAAGGGACTTATTAAAGCATAACTGTTTACATTCCTACATGGAAAGATGATATTTGTAACTAATGAGACCTTTCTCATTATTAGGGTAGTTGGAGGGAATATACATAGACAGAAGGCACAGGGTGAGTTGAATATGAAGGCATGGTATCTAAAAAATAAAATTAAGAGGTGAGAGAGGAATGTACTGGGAGAAGGAGAAAGGGAGAGGTAGAATGGGGTAAATTATCTCATGTAAAAGAGGCAAGAAAAAGCTTTCACAGTGGAGGGGAAGAGGGGGGAGGTGACAAGGAATGAGTGAACTGTACTCTCATCAGATTTGGCTTAAGGAAGGAATAACATACACATTCACTTGGGTATGGAAACCTATCTTACTCTACAGGAAAGGAGGGGGGAAGGGGATAAGAGAGGGAGTATGATAGAAGAGAGGGCATATTAGGGGGTAATCAGAAGCAAATACTTTTGAGGAGGGACAGGGTCAAAGGAGGGGATAGAATAAATGGGGGGTGGGATAAGATGGAGGGAAATACAGTTAGTCTTTCACAACATGACTATTATGGAAGTGTTTTGCATGACTACACATGTGTAACCTATATCGAATTGCTTGCCTTCTCAATGAGGGTGGGTGAGGAAGGAGGAAAGGAGAGAATTTGGAACTCAAAGTTTTAAAAACGAATGTTAAAAATTGTTTTTACATGTAACTGGGAAATAAGATGCACTGGCAATGGGGTATAGAAATCTATCTTACCCTACAGGGAAATAGAAAAGGAAAGGGATAAGAGAAGGAGGAGTGTGATAGAAGGAAGGACAGATTGGAAGAAGGGGTAATCAGAATGCAAGCTGTCTTGGGGTGGAGGGAGGGGAGAGTTGGGAAGAAAATTTGGAACTCAAAATCTTGTGGAAGTGAATGTTGAAAACTAAAAATAAATAAATAAATTTTTAAAAAAGTGACTTGTCCAAAATAACACAAGTAATAAATAGTTAAGATGAGATTAAAATCTGGATCTTTGACTCCAATAACAGTTCTTTCTAATGTATCATATGGACTCCATTGGTAACCAAATATAATGTTTGCCTTATAAATAATATGTCTAATTTTAGGCCATATCCAATTAATGATCAGTAAAAATTTCTGGAGTTATTATTCCCACAGAATTCTTTAGGAGGAACTGTATTTAAACAATTCAGGATGGAAAGTCTTAAATTCACCATTCTATGTGTAAGATGCCCAACACAGGAAAAGGCAATACAAGATACCTCATGTGGTTTATCACTGAAGATTCAGACTATCAGATCCTTGTAAACTCTGCTTTCAAATTGCTAATCACTTTTGTATTCTCCCAGTGTGAGAACACTAATGCTCTTGAAATGCTACTAAATGTCTGAATTCGATTAAGTGGTGTCCATGAGGGCTGTCTGATTTATCTTCAACAATTGTTCCCTGGAGAAGACTGAATGTAGCACCTATTCACTGAGACTGGTAAAGGAGCCTTTGATGGTTGTTATCAATATATCAAATATAATTACAATTTACAAGTTCATACCTCAGGCAGTTAGCGGTTTTCCATTTAGGAATTTTTCCTATAATTAGGGCAAGATGTCACCAGGTAACTGAAGATAACTTGATGTGGTTCAAACTGTGAACTATATATTTTGTCATATATGTAAAAATATGTGCACACTTATATATACACACATGTGTATGTATGTATGTATGTATGTGTATGTGTGTGCATACGCATGTATATATACATGTATGTGGTATATAGTGCATGGGGCCCGGAGTCAGGAAACTCAAGTTCAAAGATAGCCTTGGATACTGATTAGCTATGTGAACCTGTGCAAGTCACCATACCTCTGTTTACCTCAGTTTTCTCATCTGTAAAATGGGAATAATAATAGTTCCTACCTCTTAAGGTTGTTATGAGGATCAAATTAGATAACAATTGTAAAGTACTTAGCACAGTAACCAGCACACAGTAAGTGTTATATGTGGCTATTTATTAGCTATTATTATGTAATGGGGCTTTGATGCATATATAGAAATACATGTCATATGTGAGCATATAAAAATGACTGTTTTACAGATATGCAACTCTTAATGAAATAAGCCATGTGTACCAACTACAATATTTGTGCCCTTTGAAAAATGCCATTCACAGAAGGTTTTATGCATTCTCAGTAATATGTGACAGTTCAAAATAAATATGTATATGATTTATGAGTATTTTAAAGCATTAAAATATATACATTTATACAGCAGAATATTTTAAAATGCTCCTTATTGTACTCTATTGTGTGTCACACAATAGACAGCTACCTATACTTACCACTCCTAATCCTGGATATGGTACCAATCATTAAATAAAACATTAGATAATTGTATGAAGCATACTTTTAAAGAAAAGAATGGTAGATACAATTTGATACATTTCTCACAGATCCTCAACTCTTATATGTCAACTCTTAATTCTAATTTCATAATTGTTCAGTTAAGTAGTCAGTGGCAGCACAACATTAGTCAATTTGTTCAATTGATGTCTTTCAAGTCTGGACACCAGCTGTTTTTAGCATGAGAATGACACATTTGTTTCCACCATATCAGTCATAGATATTTGATCTATTAGACTATTGGAGTTAATTACAGGAATATCCTTATTCAGCCTTTGAGAGTTCTAAGCCACTAGAAAGATCTGTAATATTCCCTGTAACTCTTTTTTTCCTCATAGGAGAAAGAAACAATAATCCATATTACATGTGTCTTAATTTCAAAAGCATATAATTCATTTCATGAAATGGTCCTCTCTAATCAGACATAATTTTCTATTTTATTCTTAAAGAAGTGCTAAACATTCTCCCTGGCTATGAGGGTATTTTCAGCAGTAACTGAACTAAGTTAGTAAGATTCATATACAAACAGTAGCAAAAGCTATAGCTTCCTTAAATTATTTTTCTTTTCTTTTTTTCTTTTAGGCAATTAGGGTTAAGTGACTTGCCCAGGGTCACACAGTTAGTAAGTGTCAAGTGTTTGGTCTGAGGCCAGATTTGAACTGAGGTCTTCCTGACTTCAGGGCTGGTACTCTATCCACTGCGTCACCTAGCTGCCCCCCCCCTTAAATTTTTTTGTTTTGCAAACTGTTTTGAATACTAAAGCTTCCAAAAATTTTAAAATAAGAGTTTGTGTTCTTCCAATAGCACATTTAAAGTGAAATTTAGGGGCAACCAGGTGGCATAGTGGGTAAAGCACTGGCCCTGAAGTCAGGAGTACCTGTGTTCAAATCTGGCCTCAGACCAAACACTTAACACTTACTGGCTGTGTGACCCTGGGCAAGTCACTTAACCCCAACTGCCTCAAAATAAAAAAAAAATAAAGAATTAAGTGAAATTTAAACAAAGATTCAAAGACAAAACATACATCGTTCATGACAAGGCCCATACCTTTTCTCACTGGAGTAGGGCATAAGGTGAGGAGAGTCTAACACCAAAATCAATCAATAAAAAAGTAAAAAAAAATTCAGTCAATTAACTAACTGATTTATTCACCAAGAATTTATGAGCAATTCGTATATGCATAAAAACGATGAGGTGACAGGGAAAAACAGTAAGACTTGAAATCCACCTTCTATATTTGGTACTTTTCCAAGAATCATGGGATGAGAAATCTAAAGCTAGAAAGGACCTCAGTTACTATTTAGTCTAACCCCATCATTTTGATAAAGAAACTGAAGCCCAGGGAGGTTAACGGACTTGTCCAAGGTCAAAACCTGACCATCATTTAGGGTCACAACTAATTATGAAGAGGTAATAGCAAAGGTCAACTTGGGCTTGGATTACAATGAGTGACTAACTGCAATAACTTACATTATATATATATATGTGTCTATATATATATATATATATATATAGTTATATATGTGTGTATATATATTTATATATATGTATATTTGTATATGTATGTGTATATATATATATATATATATATATGTGTGTGTGTGTGTGTGTGGTGTGTGTGTCTTTAAGGTTTACAATGCAATTTCCTTTTTTATTTGTAATTTTTGTTTTACCATAGAAGACAAACATAAACAATTACTAGAGCAAACCAAATACAAAATATACTTTTCCACAGTTAAACGATCAACACGAAAGAGGAATTGTACATGACCATATACATTTCTGCAATTTACCATTCCTTAGAGGAAAGGAAGGCTGTGTGTTTTAACCTTAGCCATGCAGTACCAATATCATTTATTGAATTTAACTAGAATTTTGTTGTTGTTAATTATTTATTTCATTTACATGCTATAATACATGTCTACATTATTCTCTTGGATCTGCTTTCCTCACTGTGTTTCTTTATATGCTTATTCCTATATTTATATGAATTCTTTGTATTTATTATTCCTTACTGAACATTAATATTGCATTAAATTAATATGCCACAAGTTATTTAGCAATTGCATAGTTTTTGAGCACATAGTATCTTTCCAACTTATTTCTCTTACAAATAGTGCAAAACACTTTCCCCATTATAATTTTGGAAGGCAGGTAGCACAAGTATTATTTCCATTTTATAGATTTAGAATACTGAGATTCAGAGAGGTTAGGTAATCAGACCATAGAGAAACAGCTAGTAAGTATCAAATCTAACATTTGGATCAACGTATCTTGATTCCAAATCGAGAGCTCCTAATCTACAATGCTGCCTCTTATACAGGGTCATTTGTGACAAGAAAGATCTTAGACTGGGGAAAACTGGCTAATTGTAGGTGTATTCAAAATTAAGAGGGCAAGGTTTAAGGTAGGTAATGGTATAGTCAACTACAAAGACAGAGGGGTGTTAGAGACTTGCAGGCAGTCTAGTACCTTGGATAGCTCCCTAAGAGACATTGTTCTAAAGGACTAACTCTATTGAAACTTTTCGTCCTTATACTCTGACTTACCCAATTGGTATTGTCCTCTTGTGGAAGAGTGTGCTAGGTGGTTGGGATACAGATACAAAAGTGAAACCATCCCTGCCCTCAGGAAGCTTACATTCTAATAAAGGAGTAACAGCTAGGGAAGGTAGGTTTGGTCTGACTTCGAAGAGACTGTGAATAAAGCCATAAGAGTGTCACATGTCATGCTTTTGCCAGTAAGAAAGATAGTATTTATTTGATGACTTTTCCCACAGCAAGGGCAGCAGATGGAAAGGCAGGGATATTATACTTGTGGTGTGGCAGGTCAATTCCTAGGAAGGTCTTTATTTTTGGGTTAATGGTTAGATGAACTGTGAAGCATGGACTAAGGCCAGCTAGAATAGTAAAAAGTAAGGTTGTACTCACTTACCAATCAGGACAGGCCAGCTTGGGACAAAGTTCCAAAGGTGAATTGAGTACTCTGATTGTCTTACATCTGCATTCCAGGTAATGATCACCTAGAAATATGATTGAGTGACCAAAAATATTGCAAACAAACAGACAAAAACATAAGGGTTTGGCAAAAATGAAAGCAAAAAACTTATGTAGGCTGGACTAATTGAGGAAGGCTTCAAGAGTTTTTAGTGGGACTAAAGAGAAGCAATATCTGGAAATGTAAAGGAGAACAGAACAGCAATTCTAAGTGGAGAGAATAGTATGAACAAAGTCTAGAGCTATTCATTAACTCAATAAGTCAGAAAAAAAGCATAGTAGGTATTTGGTAATAATGAGAAGACTAAGTTGGTTGAAGCAGAGGATCTATGTTAGGGAGTAGAGGGAGATAAGATTAGATAGGGAGGTTGGGTCTGGATTGGGAATAGTCATGAATGTCAAGCTAAGTTTGACATTTCCCTCTTTAGTAATGGCCTTTTCCCTCTCAGACCTCATAAAACTTTGACCTTAGTTCTCTTACTCTCTTTCATCTATAGATAGCTGATGGTACATTGAATAGAGTGCTGGCCCTGGAATCAGAAAGACTAGAATTCGAATATAGCCTCAGACATTTACTAGCTTCATGACCTTAGGCAAGTTATTTAACCTTACTTTCCTCAACTAAAAAATGGAGATAATAATAGCATCTGCTTCTCAGGGTTGCTGGGGTATCAAATGGGATAATATTTGTAGAAGCGTTTGTTACAATCCCTAGCACATAGTAGGTGTTATATAAATGCCTATTCCCTTTCTCTTCACTTATCTGTATATATATCACATCCTCTATTAGAGAATAACATCCTTGAAGTCAGGTAACTGTCATATCTAATATTTTTATGTCCCCTGAGACATAGCACAAGAGGTGTTAAATAAATGTTTGCTGAATCAAACCCACCTGAAGTGAAGTGATTTGAAGTAGGAAGAACTTAGCCACAAAGCATCTCAGAAGCTGTGGTAAGATATAAAAATCCTAATAGCTAGATAGGTGGATAAAACATTTATTAAACACATATTGTGTTCCAGGTGCTATGCCAAGCAATAGGGATACAGATACAATCGAGCAAATACAGACCTTGTCCTCAAGGAGCTTATATTCTAATGGAGGAGGACAACATATAAAGGAGATGTGGGAAAAAAGGGACACAAGAGGGACACATGTAGCAACATGGTGTGGAGATGGCCAAGAAGTGGCATGGAGATCTTTCTCCAGGAAAGGTAAGATGAAAACTCATCTGTTAGATCCCAGAGTCCCAGGGGTGAAGCATAACATTCTGATTGGAGAGGGGGGAGGGAGATATGAAGAACTTAAAGACCCATGACACATACCCTCCTTCTGGTAAGTTAGTCAAGGAATGTATTCCACATCTTTACAACATGCTCCAAATCAGACTTGTACTTTGAAAAGAATTAGAGAAAGTGAATAATGGTATGGATGGGATAGCACAGAGAGGGCTATGCATCTTTACAGAATTCTGGTATGATGCCCTTGGGAAATTCTGTTGCTTTGGAACTGGGCGGTTCTGACATTGAGAACACATTCATCAATGACTCAGTCCGTACAATGTCCTTTTATCATCAAATCCAGCTGGATAGTGACACTCCTTACCCCAGTGCAGGTGCAGTATTTTTGACTCAGTAAGAAAAAAGGTTGATTCTAGATTTAAGGTGCTGGGGCAAGGGGGAATGGGACTATCAGGAATTAAAGGAGGAGTACATCTCTCTTTTTCTTCCTCTATAAGTTGCAGGAAAGCATGGAAAATGCAAACTAGGCTGTTATCCCCTCTCCCCTCCCATGCCTTACAAAATTGCCAGGAGAAATGAAAGTGTATTACTGACTCACTCCTATCCCTCACCTGTCCTTGTGAAAAAGAACAATATTGCCCTGGAATCAGTACCTACCCTGGCTCTGTGGACATATACTGTAGTCCTAATCAGCATAACTAAAGAAATCCCTTGATGTAATTCAGGATACCATGATTGAGACTTGTTCATGCTTGAATATGTTTCTATTTTATTGTCCATGACTGAAAAGCTCTTCAGATAAATGGGGCATGTGATAATTAGGGCATTCATGGGAGTAAGGAAGTTCATGACGCAGGCACACTGGGAGACATGGCAGTGTCAGCTTCTCCACATGGTCCTGTCACCAGGCCTGTTCCCAAAAGCTACAAAAGAGGCTTTGAGCAAGCTTAATGAGCAGGGAAGAGTACCTTATATCATATATACATACATATATATATATATATATACATATATATATGTATATATACATATATATGTATATATACATATATATATATATATTTTCCCTCCCCCAGCTTAGCCCAATCCTTGGCCTGTGTTGAAAACAGGAATGCTAATTACAATTATCTTTGCTTTTCTATGGAGCAGACAAAGTTCCTATTATATTTGTACTGGGGTTTTCTTTAAGGACTGAATGGATGTCAAATTTAGGTCTATCCAAGTAACAGTTGTACAATTGGTCTTGAATCACAAGTGCATTTTACTTTGATCACCAAAAGATCCCCATTAAGAAGCTGTTTCTGGATTGGTGTCAAAATTTAGCTGGGATTTGTGAACTTGAGTGATTATATAAGCATATTACTGAAAGTAGAGTTGTATAGGTTAATTGTTACTACTTATTCAGTCACTAGCAGAAACTATGGGCTACAGAGTCTCTTTTCAGGGGTTTCATTAACTAGAGGATTGACTCTTCTGGAAGATATTTCTATTTTTTAATTCTATTCAATTCAATACATATTTATTAAATGCCTATACTATGTGTCCAGTATTGTCCAGGTCCTGAGGAAACAAAGACAAAAATGAAACAGTTCCTGCCTTCACAGAACTTACATTCTACTGGGGAGAAACAATATGTACATAGATAAATAAATGTAAAAAAATACATGATCAATTCAAAGTAATTTCAGGGAAGGGGGAGAGCATTGACAATTGGGCAGAATCAGTAAAAGTCTTATGTGAGAAGCAGAACTCAAATTGAGCCTCAAAGAGATCTGGCGATTACAAGAGGAAAAAGTGAGGAAGAAGAGTATTCCAAGCTATGCAAAAGCATGGAAATAGGCTATATTGAATGAGGAAAACAGTATGTAGGCCAGTTTTATGGGAATTTAGAGGGTGCAAAGGGGAGTGATGTGAATTCAGTCTAGAAATACAATTTGAAGGGAGATTGCAAAAAGTTTTGAATGCTGTTGCTCTACTATAGCTAATAATTTATCACGGAGGCAATAGGGAGCCACTGAGCCTACTTATCTTTGTATTCTAACTTGATGGCTCTCTAGATTTTAATAAATTTATACACTACTTAAAAATGTTGCAAATTTCCTGGTTTAAAGATATTTACGATATTTTCAGTCCTTCAGAAAATCTCTAATTTCATCTGTGCGTCCTCCTTCCTCTGACCTGGTTTACACAATAATAAGTGATCTTTAGGACTTTGGCCCATAAAATTCATCACCAGGTATCCAATTTCTTAGTGCTGAATCTCTCTGAACTTTGCTGAAGTGGATCTTAGGCAAGGTACGCAGACCATCACCAGGTTCATTTTAGTAGGACCTGCCATAGCATGTAGCAGGCTGGGCTGGGAACCCAGGGTCACCTCTAAATCACAAAGATACATTAGACTAGCACTTATATTCAAAACTCCATTAATTTATCAAAACTCAATAGGCAATTATTAAGTCCTTTCTACCCACAAAATACTATGCTAGCCTTAGGTGATAAAAAGATGCGTAAGGCATATTCACTCCCTCAAGCAGCTTGCAGTCCATTTGGGGAGGTAAGTCAAGTATATAATTAATTAGATTATAAACTAGAAAATGATAAATGTATTGATATATATGACATGCTATGAGAATTCTTTTATTTTTATTATATATGAATGGTATTTCTGACACAAAGTTTATTCTGATACCTTTTTGTTGTGTGGAAGTGACCTTGTATTTTCTCAAGGATTGTACTAGTGGAGGGTAAGCTCTGACATGCTACAAAGTCTGTGAGTACAGGCCCAGCAGTAGACTGAGTGTGCTTTCTGAGAACCAGCATGGCTAAGTATGGAGAGGTTCCTCATCACCGGTTGTGCATGTGATGATGAATTCTTTGGTTATGGCAACCTACAAAGCAAAGAGAAATACAAAATAGTCCTCAGGTTTGTTTAACCACCTTCTTCTTCTACAGTGATGGTAGCAGAGTACAGAAAAGGGAACAGAAAATGCTAAGAATCTAGACAGTCCATAAACTTTAACTTGATTTCATACTAAATAACAAAATCCTTGTCTAATGACCAATGAGTGAACATACTACTAGAAGAGCTGCAAATGATTAGAGTTGGTAAAAAGATAAAAGAAAGAATCTTAAAGAGAGATGTATGGCATACAATTTTAAAAAATCAATCCTGAGCTATTGTAACAAGTAATTGATCATGAAAAATAGATAATGGACAACAAAAATAATATCTGCATATATTAAATTTATACAGAAATTTAATTGACATGTCAACTGCCATATAAGGAAACCAAAAGAGTCTAAAGAGTGGGTTAGTCATCAAACCCTTGACTTACTTGCCAAGTAGAGAGAGAAGCATCCAGTCACATAATTTAAGAATTGGAAGCAACCTCAGTGTCTACCTTGTCCAACCTATAAGTGAAAAGACTCTCCACTATAACATACTGACAACTATTCATCCAGTCTCTGGTTGAGGACCTTTAAGGAGGAAGAACCTATTACATCTTGAGGGAGCCTACCCTACTTTTGCATAGCTTCCATTTCCCATGATCCTTTGTTTTTGTATTCTATCTCTGACAGTAACTCAGAAATCCCCTCTGTTAGTTCTTTCAGGACCTGAGATAAAGTTTATCTGGACCAAAGGCATTGCCAGTTTAAAATATAAACTCATTTGTAAAAAGTTATGAAGAAGGATTATGGAAGAAAGATTAGTATTTTCTCACCTTGAGAGAGAAGCAATAGAGAGCGAAATCAGTTTAAAGAAAGCTTAGAAAGTTCTTTAACTAGGCAAACTGACCCCAGGACATTTGAATACAGAAATGGAAGGCTGATAAACAGAAGAAAAATGGAAAAGATATATAGACTACAGAAGCAACCTTGTTCAATGACCTTGTGGTGACAAATATTAGAAGAGGCATAAAATAGGGAGAGGTGTATTCACCAAAGGCTTTTTTGACAGTGATAGTGTAGATCCAGGGCAGCATTCAATTAAAAAGGCCTTCCCAAGATTAATGTAGTCCAACAGACGCAGCCACTTGTGGACAGATATTATGCTATTTTCATTAAGTCCTGAGACATTGCAGAGTCACCTGGAAGAGATTAAGAACCATGCGAAATTTCTAATCATTCACACAGGAAAGACCAAGTGGATGGAAAATGTCTATTGCCAAAATTATAAAATGTAGCTCAACTTCTATGTAATTGAAACCTATTGAGTTTGTCAGTTTCAAATCTGGGACAGATTATACAAATGCCCAAGTTGGACCCAGAATTAAGATGGCAAGAGGAGAGCAGGATGAATTGCTTTAAGGAAATTACAGAGTTCCTTTGATGATTCCATTCTTTTCCTTGAATAGAAGTCCCATTTTTAAAAGTACCAATATTCTGCTTATGTTGTCTGGCTACAAGACATAGAACACTCCAAAGAACTGAAAATGAATATCACACAGAAGACAAGAGGTACATGGGTATGAGCAGGCTGAAATACATAACCAAAGAGGAACTTTCAAAAATAAAAGGCGTAAAGAATGTCATCAAGGAAATGTATGACAGGAATAAAAAAAAAGGTTTATCATGTAGGAAGAGCAAAAGATGACGTGTGGATAGACCTATAGGTGGATAGTGCTCCACTGATATCCTGTCATGTCTGGAAAAAGAAGTGAGGAAAGCCTTAGACAAATTAGGCAAACTCTCTGTCCTGAACTTAGAGGAGCACTTGGACAAGAATTAAATAGAATAGCTAGGTATGTGATCTGCATTTTTGGAAGGTGCAAACGAATCAATGGCATCACAGATCCTTTTGCATATTTATGTATGAATGAGATTTAGGCATTAAAAGCACATTTGTGATGAAGATACAAGGAACTGAAAGTATAAGTAGACGGATGACATGTTTCAGTTTATATCTCTGTGATGAAGATGGAGATTGAAGTTATTTGGTTGAGCAAGACAGCTATTTACTCCCTCTTAGATGATGTCCCCCACCTCCCACATAAGTGGAACCACTCTTTCCCAGCTACTCTCCAAGGGGTCCCCTTAGGGAGACTTTTCCCTTAGTTAACCCTCTCATTTTGCCCTTCATGGTATGATAGGGGGAAGAGAACTTGTGGCTGATTGCCTCAGAACAACTTAAAGAGAAAGCATCTCCTTACTAAGCCTCTATTCCCATCTAATATCACTACTTGGATTATTTTCCCAGGGGGAATCCATGACAGCCCAGATTTAGGTAGCTTAATATTGTTCTGATTTATCAATAAAAATCTTTTTGATTTGTCCTGAACTCTAAGCCCTAGGAGAACACCAATGATTCAGAAAGAGGATTTTCTTCTCTCTAGAGAAAACACGGAGTTGTTAAATTTATATTCCTGAAACAAAGGTATAACCATGATGTTCCCTTGCTAAGAGAAGTTTTGGCTCTTTATTACCTTTAGGATAATAAAAATAGGTATATAAAATAAGTATAAAATAATAGAAAATAATAACTGACGAACTTCTCTTTTTGTCATTTAAAGCCCTTCTCAACTTGTCTCCAATCTATCTTCCTAAAATGATTTCACATTACTACTCTTCACACAGTTTATGTTCTAACCAAAGTGGCCTTCTTGCTGCTCATGATACACAACATTCCATCTCTCACCTCTGTGCTTTTGTGTCAAGTGGGACCCCCTAACTGGATTGTCCTCTCTTCTTATTTGAACCTCTTGAAATCCCAGGCTCTCTTTGAAGCTTCCTGCATGAGACCTTTCATGATATACACACATGCACACACATGTATACACACACATATGTTTTGTATAAATTTATCTGTGTACATTTTATTTCTTCCCTACAGAGTGTAAAATTCTTGAAGACAGGGAATGTGTGTGTGTGTTCATATCTCTTGTACCTAAACACATTTCCTGATAAATAGTAGAAGCTTAATAAATAGTCACTAAACTGAATGTTTAAGTTCCTTGTTTTACTCAAGTTTACTGTTTTACTTAAGTTCCTCGTTTAACTGAAAGAACTCCTTATTTTCATTTATTTATATAATTGGCTAGGTGAACATCTGTTCCTTTTTCTGTCCTACTTTTTAAAAAACTGACATGACTTCCTGTTCTCTCTAAACTCTTCTCCACCTTTACACACTTCATTTCTGCATCCAGATGCTTCTTTGCTTGGGAGTTGTCAGTTCTATTAAATCTGTATAGGTACGTGGTGTAAAAAGAGTAGCTTATCTACACATGTCAGCACCAGAGCTTTGGGTATTGCCATTTTAAAACAAAATCAGCCTTAGGAATTTCCAGGAGGAACCTCAGCACGTCAAATAACGTTCCTTGTCTGAGACTATTAGTGCTCTCTTGGAAATAACACATTTTGTATGTAGAAAATGCTGTGAAATAGAAGCCACAAGAACTGAGAGAAGTGATGGACAGTCTAAGTTATCTTTTTTTTGCACCATCTTCAATTCTGAGATATTAGAACAGCATTAGTACTATATTACTAATGTATGCAATACAACAGAATGAAAATGTTTGTTCAATAATTTCAATAATTCAGTTTGTAACTTAACAATTATGTCCTGCATCTGAAAACATGGGTGATAGTGACAGGTGAACAGAAGAAAGATGCCCAGGACACTCCTGTTACTTGAACACTGCAGGGTGAGATTACTATGTATACCATGAAATGCATTGATAATCAAACCCTGTTCAGTCATTTACTTTGAGACCCTGTGCAAATCCCTTACCTTCTTTGTGCCTCTGTTTCCTCATCTGTAAAGTGAGAGATTTGGTCTCAGTGGCTTCTGAAGTCCCTTCTAGCTCTAAATCTATGATTCTAAAATTCTATGTTTCTTTCTGTCTTTGGATGAAGTCTGAAAATCCTTTTATTTAATTCTGCAAGGAGAGTCGTACTATTTTGCTTTAACTTCTTTATATCTTGTAGTTTAGCTACTGGCAAAAATGCCCATACTCATGTGATCCAAGCATTATGTCAACCATTAGAGGGATCTTCGGACAAAAATGACTTATTATGAATATCAGTTAAATAAATGTTAGTAGACAAGCTAAAAACTTTGTGATTCTTACCACTTACTGCCTTAGTACCTACCTTTGATTCCTCAAACCTGCCATCATCCTGGAAGCAGAAGGAAGACACATAGATCTAAAGTTCATTTTGTGTTTTTGTCCTTTTCATGAGTTTCTGTGGCAAAAACAAACCAAAAACATTATGTGGTATGAACCCTCCTAGGGATTATCCAGTAAAGGTATGGGTGTCTCCTTTAATGCCAAAATATCCATAAAGAACTCTAGAAGCCAATCTGTTACCCTCAATTGTATATTCCTTGTATGTACCCTCACTAATTTATTTATGTAGAACTTCACAATTGACAATGCATTCACATGCATTAATTCATTTTATCCACACAGCAGACTTTTGGGGGAGATAATGCAAGTATCATCTCCATCTCCATGCTAAAGAGTATTTACATGGCCATTCAGGTAGCAAGTGGCATAGCCAGAACTCAAACCTAACTCTTCTAATCCTTAGTTTTCTACTCTTCCCATGATACCATGCCGAGTGAATATTTAGCCACTTCAGGCAAAAGGAACTCTTCAAGATGATATATTTTGGTGAGCCAAAATTCAGGCACATTGTGATTTTTTTTTTCTCGCTTGATCACTGGTGCTTGGACAAAAATGCTTTGCTATGCTCTGCCTGTGGCACGGGGCCAACCTGACCTCTAAGTTCTTATCAATGACTTATATGAAAGATACCACAAACATAGTGAAAAGCAATCAAGAGAATACATGCACATCTGGCATCTCTGGCTCTCAATCTTTTATTTTCCATGAAACTATGAAGTATGGATTCCTGAGAGTCTTTAAGTGACTCATACCAATGAAGGCGGTGATAGATTGGACCAAAACACCATTGGAAACATCTTTGTCAGCAGGGAGCAGAAGTTACATTAATTAAAATGTTCTAAGAAGGTACAGGGTGCACTCCAACTAGTGTCATAGCTATTTTCATCCTAATTAAGTGTGTTCTCTCCTTACATCGTATGGAGTAGGGAGGCAGCATTATACAGTGTGTAACTTCCTGAAATGGGACTAACAAACTCCTCAGAGACTGCAGCGATTCAAAGATGGGTCCTGAAACTAGAACTTGGTACTTGAGGGTACTTGATTCAGAAAACTATTGTTATTCTTCAGATGTATTTATTTATTGACATTCTACTATCTCCCCCTTCCCTTATTTATTTGTATGGAATGTTCCTTACTAGGGGTACAGTGAAATTAGGAAAAAGAGATTTGGTGGGTATTTTGAGGGGGGAAGAATTAGGAATTGAAGGTGACAAGATAAGAAAAGTGAGAAGCTGTGGTTATTGTGAAATCTATGCCAGCTATAGTAAGGAAGGCTATGATTTCATGGGCATTTTTCTCCCCATACAAGAAGACTGAAGGTTATGGTGAGAGTGTCATAGTCATGGAAGGGAGTTGAGATCCTGGCAGATATCGTATTGTTCTAGGGAGAGCTGAGGACTGCAGACTTCTACAGTTCCTAGACAGAGATCCAAATGAGCCCATTATTGTCCTAGTTTTAGGGTAATTTAGTGACTCACTAGGGGAGCTTATTATTTTCTCTTTGGGCTCTGAAAACCTAATAAAGCTGCTGAGCCATCTCTTCACTGTGCCCTACTCAGAGAGCTTGAGTCCAAATCAATGGAATCAAGTGCTAGTTGAACTGACATGTTGCCTTTAGGAGTCAGTCTAGCAAGAGTTATAGAATCATTCATTTAGCTTTTGGCTCTAGAGTCATGTTGATGAGTAACCATGATTTTCACTATTGGACAGGAGGACAAGGTAAATTGGAATAGGTTGGGGAAAAGGAGGGCAGACTAAGCTTCTCTAGACCTCATATCTTCCTTAAGGTATAGACCTCCAAAGGATGGATGACTGGCTGGCTCATCTACTACGTGTGTTGACTGATTAGAGTGCAATAAACTCAGTCTGGTGAAAATGAATATTCTTTTTGAGTTAGTACTTCTAAAAGACATTTCTTTGATAAGAAGACAAAACTAAAGTAGCTGATTTGATATTAATATTGGGGATATCAAAAGATTTTTTGAAGACAGAAGAACACAAAAATAGGAAGGGCTTATATCAGTGCAGGCAGAATGGAGAAGGAAGCCTTAAAAATACCTCCTCAGATTAGGTCATAAGTTAATTGAGCTCTATGAAAAAGCAGGAAGCTTCAATAAGGCCTAGTTCTACTATCCTTATATATAGTTAGTTAACACCCTCTAGAGCAGAACATAGAAAATGGGAATATATCCTACACATTGATCTGGATGTGTAACTCTATCAATTAAAAGACAATAAACAGGCAGTTTAATAGGAAACTATACCATAGATTACTCTAATCAGTTCAACATATTGATCTCTGAGCATCCTCAATTTGTTTATTTGAACAAAGTTTATTCTTTTTTAATTACCTTGCCAATTTATAGTCTGTGTACCATGACTTTTGCTGTATTCATTTATCTGTAGCTTCCCACTCCAGGAAAATTTCTTCTGTCATTTAGGCTGGACTGGTTATCGTGCGTGGTTTAATATGATCAAAATGATGTTGACTGACTTTATGTTGTCAGATAAAGTTGTGGTTATGGATAGTGGATAAAGAGATGCAAAACAGTTATAAGGGGGATTTTGCTTGAATTCCATCTAAATACATCTAAAAAATTGTGAAATAGAATCTACCAGCTCAAACTAATGAGCACAAAACTGCATTGATTTGGCCCAGGGTGGACAAATAGAACATCTGGCATATTTGGCACCAATGACACAGCTGGCATTGTTGGAACCGTTTCTGCAGAAGGTACAGATGCAGAAATGGGAGAATTGGTACAAACAGTGCAGATGGAACAGTTGGAACAGATGACAGTGGGCAGAGCTGGCGATGCTGGCACAGGTGTCATAACCTCAACAGCTGGCACAAGTTGTGACAATCCTGGGATTTCTTAGTACAAGGCACATGTTCATTTTGGCTTTGGCTGCAGAGAGATAAGAGCATTTTATAATTAGTAAATGTGCCATTTAAAAAAGAACTTTTTTCCCCCATCCTTAAGGACATCCACCTCCAACTGTTAAAGCTTGGAATATAGAACATTTTTGCAAATTATAATTTCCCTGAGAAAGTCACAATTAATAAATATAGATTTAATAAAAGGTAATTAGACATTTTATTCTGATATAGGTAATAATCATGAACAGGATTTCTTCATACAAGAGTTATTTTTTAAAGGGTCACATCTTTAGACTAATCGTGAAGATGAAAATAAGTTTTGTCTTTCAACTGTATCTTTTTTAACTAACAGATTAATGGGTTATATTTTTCTAAAGTATAATGAGTGCTTCAGAATTATATTAAATTTTCTGTAGCATCACACTTGCAGAAAGAATGCAGAACTGGAAATGTGTCTTCATAACTCAACTCTGATTGGAATGAGACAACAAATGGTAAAAGACAAAATATGGAAAACCATGTTAATGTCAACTTCAAATACACTAGTATTTGGGTCTTAACAATTTTCATTTTTTAAATGGTATAATATGGACTTTATTTAAAAAAATGCTGTTTTCTTCTTCTTGCAATTCATTTTTAATGTGATTATGGTGTTAAAGTAACTCTTTCTGCCTGTCTTTTATATGAAGGTAGACTCTATGTTCTTAGAACTGATAAAACAATAAAATGATTTGAAGATTAGAGGTTTGAACAAGAAATTGCTATTTTTCCTGAGACCATTGTTACATTTAAGATACAAAATATATAGATGCACACAATTATCTTATACTAAATAATTCAAATCATTCATGAGCTGGTTGGAAAAGAACTATGCCGTAACAAAACTCTAAATGAAAGGAATCATAGCTGTAAGGTCATCATCATTTTGAATAAAATTAACATTCTTCAGTTTGGAAAATATAAATGAACATCACAAGTCCCTAGATTTTTTTTTCAGTCTCTTGTATGAACAGTCTCTTATGCAGAAGAAACCAAAAGAAGTTTAAAACATTTTTAGTAAAAGATCTAGCTTGTCTTCAAAGAACCCTGAGCTGAGCTGTGTTTGTGAGGCAATTTCCTTTCACTGGTGAGAACCTAGCAAAATATCAAAACTCATCAGATCTTCAGTTTTCTACTAAGCAAAATAAGTCAGCTTCTACTCAAAGGAATTGAAATGTGGTAAAGTATTTTAAATATTATTTGCGTAGAATTGTGGTAAAGTGCAAAGAACTATGGATTTGTTGTTAGAGGATGAGAGCTCAAATCCCCATCCTGTTATTGGCTATATATATGTCCTCAGTTATTCATCTTCCTTCGACCTCAGGTTTCTAGGTTATAAAAGGAAGCATTCTGATTAGACAGACCCTCCCAGCTCTGAACTTAGCTTAAGAAAGCACCACCTAAATATTACTTATTTCTTAGGATTTCTACAAGTACAATTTTTTTTAATAGGGAGAGCCTCAGAGGATTCTCTAAGACTCTAAATTATAAGTAAGTTACTAATCCACCTCTACCATTGGTAAAAGGAGTTTCTACACCAGGAATTTCCTATCCCAGTATCAAAAGAACAGGCCGAAATAAATAAATGAATAAATATTCAAATTTGTATATGTATGTATGCATATCAGAAAGAGTGATGATTTTGGAGTGGGAAAGGAAGAACTGAATTCAAATTCTGACTCTGCCATTTATCTGTATCACCTTGGACACATTACTTCCTCTTTCTAGGCCTCAGTTTCTAGGCCTCTCTGTAAAATGAGAGAATGGTACTAGATGAACTCTCCAGTCTCTTCCAGCACTAAATTTATAATGTTATGAATTATTCTGACTACTGTTTTGAAAATTGGACCTCTTAGTGTATATTTTTCCTCCCATTTTAACAAGACCAATTGTTTTAAACATATGTTTCTTTTTTAAAAAATTCTGTTTCATTATAGCCTGGTGTTGAACTATTTTATCTTAGCTTTGGTTATTCAGCACTTCATTTCTGCCCCCCCCCCCCAACTGTTCTTTACCTCTCAACTGAATTGGCAAAAACTGCTTCTGTTTTAAACAGATAAAACACCTTAATTTGTTATCTGCAGCTTTAAGGCCTGCGGGGACTAACAGCCAGAAGAGTTGGGAAGAGGACTTACTGTTGCCTTTGGGTACAGCCTTGATGACAGATGTCTCTGTTTAGGTGAGCAGACTAGAAATTTCTGCCCCACTCTTCTTTCTATTTGGTTGAAAGTACAGTTCCCCAGCTGACATTCACAAAGCATCTCTTCTGATTGACACCTGCCCTATGCGAATGATCAGTCCAGGTTAGAGTATAATAAGGGCAATTTGGCATTGGGGAGGTGGGACAAATCTTTGCCTGTGGTGAGGAGGGGGAGGCTGAGATGCATTGCTACCCTTTTCAGTCTCTGCCTTCATCAGGAATTAAAAAATCTAAACACTAAAGATGCAATCTGCTGCAGTGATTTGATTCCTCTGTCATTGTCTCTGCCTATGCTGATTGCTAAACACATTGAACTTTCCAATTTATTGGCGGCTCGTCTTATGTAAATATTCTTTTCCTTCTCTTTGCTCCAAGACACCATGATGTGCTTTAATTCCACCCTTCAAACAGTTGTTCCCCATTATGCCTTTCTGCAGTCCCTGGAGAACTTTGGAATGATATGTGAGCTGGAGAGTAGGGGGATGAGGGGTGTGGGCAGGGAATTCTTTCATGTGGGGCAGCTTATACTCTGTGCATATGGCAACCTGGGATACATTTCCCCCCCTAAGCTTTTAAAATAAATCTGTCATTTTTGGAGAGGTGGTGAACAGAAATAAAGCATATGCTTTCTAAAGCAGCTTTAAGATGCAAAAACAAGGCAGTAAACTGTGTATTTGGTTCTAGGACTGAGAATGATTTGCATTTAAATTGTACCTCCCTCTACCCTCTTCCACATTCACATTCTCTCACTTAGTCAGACTTTGGGTTCTTGGTTGATGGACACGAAGACTCCTTTGCACCATGTTTCCTTTCAGGGATTGTACGTGCATGTATAACATGTAGAGGAATTGAGTGTGGATGAATGCAGATAATAATTTTCCCTCCCTAGATCCCATTACATAAAATTAAGACCTCGTGATATGGCTTTTAGAAGCTTATGCTTTGTGGCAGGGATGGGGGAGGGGCAGGAAACAAAGATAGGGAAGCAAAAGTAGAGGCAGGGACAGAGGGACGAAAAGGAGATAGGTTGAGGATAAGAAGTAACCTGTGCAACTTTTTCTTTTTGGAGAAGGTTGGGGAGAGGACTTGTCAGGAAATCCTGGGTTCAAATCCTTCCTCAGATATTTACTAGCATACTTTCAGTCTTAGTTTCCTCATCTGCAAAAGGAGAGTTGTTAGACTCTGTGACCTTTAAGGTCCTTTTCAGCACTACATCTATAATCCTATATTTCTGGAGATAATTTGACTATTGTTTTTCATTAATATTTGAAAACAGCAAGATGAACCACTTTGAACACAGTACAAAAGAAAGACTTGGAGTCAGGAGATACCTACATTTGAATCTTGCCTCCATCACTTACTAGATATGTAACTATTGGCAAGACAAAAATTCCCTAAATCTCAATTTCTTTATCTTTAAAATGGGGCTAATTCTTGTACCACCTACCTCACAAGGCTATTGTGAGGGTATACAAAGCACTTTGTAAGCCTGAAGGTGTCATAAAAATGTTGCTACTATCACAATACATTATCTCATTTGATCATCACAACATGTGTTTTTATGCTTATTTTGAAGATGAGAAAACTAAGATTTAGATAAAACAACTTGCTTGAGATCACACAGTTGTTAAATTGCAGAGTCAAAACTTGAACTCAGGTCCTCTGGTGAAAAATCATTGCTTTTCCCATTATTACCATACAGTACTTTGCTATACTTAACAATGGTCAGGTGACAAAGCTTATTCCTCTAATAACATATTTACATGAGACTTGCTAGTTGAGTCTTTCCTGATATAGAACCAGCAAGAGAATGGAGATTTAACCTACAAACCTACTTTCTTATTTTGTTTATTTATTTATTTAGGCAATTGGGGTTAAGTGACTTGTGCAGGGTCCCACAGCTAGTAAGTGTCAAGTGTTTGGTCCGACATCGGATTTGAACTCAGGTCCTCCTGACCTCAGGGCTGGTGCACTATCCACTGGGCCACCTAGCTTCCTCCTCAAACCCACTTTCTAAAGTTGCAGTTCTGATATCTGTCATTGCTTATGTGAACAAGCAGTTACATTAAGAATAATCACATTTACTTTTGAAAGAAACATACTAAAATTTACCTTTTACATGACCTCACTTGTCAGCCTCCATTATATCACTTGTAAGCCCCCATTCACACATGACGACTTCTCATTCTTTTTCTGTTTCTCTGTAGAATCATCAAAGATTATTAACTTTTCTATATATATTTTCTGATATAGCTCTTCTGTAGTCAGAGTCCCAAGGAGTACTGTGGACTTTATTTCCCTGAATGAAGACTGATATCCATCTGTCTGGATTGTACTTTTCCACAGCACTTATTAGGATTGCCTTCTATTCCACAGGACCCAAGAGAGTAAATCTAGCTTTCCACCCTGTTTTTATTCACACCTGCATTGACTCTCTGTAGTTAGGTTACTGAATGGTCATTTAAAATAATTGAAATAGCTAGAATAACTGTTTGTGGCCTGGTTATTTCAAGTCATCTTCACAACCAAATTGTATCAGTTGGTTGGCAGTATCTACCCAGACTGCAAGTGGTTGGTCTGGGTATTTCAGGCATCTTAACAACCAAATAGATTCAACTGTTCTGCTATCTGATCCACTATCTGGCAATTCACAGTAGTGGTTATCCAACAATGACTGGTTTTTGATTGATTCGAGTGCCATGTAGACATGGCCTAAGTCCTACTTCAGATCATTAGTAAAATAATGGGATGTATGAAAATGAAGCAAAATATCTGCAGACACTTAGAGGATAGCATAATCCTCAATATGAGTTCTGATAAAAGAGTGCACAGAACAAAGCATGCTAAACCCAAATGAGTTTGCCAATAGATATTTATTATTAAATTAGGGATGATGAGAAAATTTTATGCACCTAGATATTTTATGGACTTTCCAAGTGGTTTATTCTTTGTATCAAGTGATTTGTTTAATTCTGATCTTGTATTCTGTAAGTTACATATGATTAATGGCTACAAAATAGCATTAATCTTATGATATTGCTCTGGCCCTAATTAATAATAGCTAAAGCACTCTTGATATTAAAATATCTAGGTATCTTTTAAAATCATCCTTGCCTAGTTCATTTATTTTAGATGATATACATGGTAAATTACTTCACCTCTCCAGACCTTAGTTTCCTCATTTAGAAAATGAGGTGGTCAGACAAAGTGACCTTGAATGTCCATTCTAGGACTAAGTCTATAATCCTATGACACTACTATGGATTGGAGAATGCTTAAATGTCTGAAAACAAAGGATTAACTGGAAAAAAAGTGCTTCCACAGTCTTCTTGAATGATTTTGTATAGCCTCACATCCCATAAAGAACAAAAAAAAATTACGATTTAGTGGTCTTGGTAACTGTGAGAACCATCTCACATTTAGAGGGAAAACATCCTAGACATTTTAACTAATGATTAAAACTTTGATATATCAATCAATACTGTTCAGGGTTAGAAATTAATAGTTTTACTTTTTAATATGCCAATATTATATATATATGTATATATATATATGTATATATATATGTATACATACACATACGTACATATACATACACACATACACACACAAATATTTGAACTCAGGAGCAGTGTGATAGCGGGGACAGTTCTATATTTAGATTTTTAGATTTAAAGGACTTGGGTTCAAATGCTGATTTTGCCATGTATAACCAGTGCGACCTTGGACAAGGCACTTGAATCCCTGTGGGCCTCAGCTTAATTGTAAAACAGCTTGCTTGCTTGTTCATCCTTCATTTTTGAAGAGGACCAATGACATCATGGGGTGATGTCTTGATTTGTGGGAAAATTGGATTTAAGTGAGGCAAAGTTGCACAAGTCATCAGCCTCACTCTCTCTTCCAGAGTCATCAAAGTGTAATGGCAAGACAAAAGTCATGATGATTAGCAATGACCTGGTATGTGGTGAATGACCTTGGTGTCTTCATTATCTGACCAAGTTCTAAGCAATCTACAGTGCCTGCTTCAGCAACCTTCATGACCATTGGAACAAATTGTTCTCAACTGCCCATTCCACTAGGGTAAGTCTTCACATGCTTGGGGTAGACATCCCCTGACCAGACCATATGACCTCTGAAGTCCATTCCAATACTAAAACTATTATTCTATAACCATGGTGATTATACTAAAAGAGTTAAAGTGTAATAAAGTATAATATTTTTGTTATTTGGGTTCCAAATGTTAATTTATTATTAATTTATTAGTGATTTATTAGTAGCATCATTTCGAAATGGAATGGTATTGCTATTATTGGAATTAGAGCAAACCAGAAGAGAAGGAGGGATATACAGACGAGAAAAGCTAGAGTGATTTAGGAGTATCAATGAGGGAAATCATAGGAATTCTACCAACTCATTGTATTTAGTTTTGTCTGGCTTACTCATGATTTAACTATACAGTGGCAGGGGAGGTTGGTTCACCGTAGCTTAGCCCAAAACTCTCAGCCTGGGAGCATGGGACTGACACAATTCTGCAGTAAGCAGAATTAGATTAAAATGTAATTGAGAAATGTTCAACAAAATAAATTAAAATGCAATACAACATAGACAATGTTAATTTGTGGTTTTCTAAGTCAATATTTATTTCTGAATTTGACACCACTGTTACCACAAATTTTATTAGTGACTTCAGATCCTTTCATCTACCTCCCTATATGATCCCAAAGCCCCCTAACATTTTTGAGCCATTCAGAACTGGTCAATTGCCTGGACTGAACTAGTTTCCTAGGATTCAGTCACACAAACACATGTAGCTTCACATCCCCAGATCAAATCCTGGACATAGGGATGACATTGAGGTTCAGAGTGTACATACATTATGTACTTTGTTATGAAATGGTATTTCAAGAGTGGTTTGTACACTATCAATGCACTTTGTAGTTAAAGCAACTTAGTCTGAAACTTTGTCTATATTCCTCAAAAGCCCTAATCATGACTATCGTAAGTACCATGAAGAATAAGAATAACAACCAAAAAAAATGGAAAAAAAAACCCAATGGATAAGTTAATATCTGTCATAGTGAAGAGACTAAAAATGCTGATGAAATCACAGACTTTGAAGCACCAAAGTAAACATCATATCCGTCTAACTTTGAAGAAACTTAGGCATATAGCAAGTAAAGAAATGGCAAAATTAGAACTTACTTTCTTGTGCAACACATATTTGATTCCATCATAATTCTCTAATGATAGATGAGGACTACTCACATTGCCTTCCTAATGCTTGAGTTGTGTGGTATAACACTTTGGAGCAGTAGGTAGGAGACCTAGGGGAGTTTCAGCCCTGTCACTAATTAGCTAATGTGCCCATAGTCACACAGTTAATAAGTAGCTGAAAGCTAATACTTGAACCCAGATCCACTGCAAGTCCAATGTCGTTATCACTTCTCTAGGTTGATTTTAGCCAGATAATTAGTAATAACACTACCTCTAATGACACACTTGTGATTTGTTAGCAAGACAGCATTAATTTTTCTCTTTGCAATCCTACCCAAGGGTTAAGAATAACACACTAAAAATCAGAGTGCTACAAGGGAAGAGCACACTGATCCTGTAGTTAAGGAACTTTGGTTGGAATCCTGACTCTGATGCTGATTTCCATTATGACCTTGGGCAAGTCAATTGGACTCTATGTATCTCCATTTCTTGGACTAGATGACCCTGGAATGTCCTCTATCTCTAGACCTGTGAGAATAGTTCTTGAAGCCCTATCACCATAATTATAATATTCTCCTTTTTCATGAAATGAACTGGCTTTGCTCTTCATACAACTTTTCTTTTAGATAAGACCAGAAAAAAAGACTATGGAGAGTTTTTAAGATATATGACTTAGGAACTACAATCTGTATAAAACTTCATGATAAAACCTTTTTTACAGTTAGAAACAAGTTTCTTTTAGGGATTAGCCTTTTAATGTGCTCAATTTTCCCCTCCCTTCACAAGGGTTTACTTAACTTTGCCATTTTACAATCTGTCCCCTCAAAGATATCTGTTTTTAAAAGGTGATTTGCCTTTTGTATTTTCTCTGAGCATTCAAAAACACAGTGAAACAACAATTTTAGAACAAAGATAATTCAGGGAAACCGGAAGACATTAGGAAAAAAGGAAGCTAATAAAATTTGCTCAGAAATGAGTTAAGTGATGAGAAAGGAAGCTAGGTGGCTCAATGAATATAGTGCTGGACCTGGAGTTAGGTAGACCTGCTTTCATATCTGGCCTCAGACACTTTGTGACCCTGAGAAAGTCACTTAACCTCTGTTTGCCTCCATTTCCTCATTAGTAAGGTGAGATTAATTAATAGCACCTAATTCCCAGGGTTCTTGTGAGGATCCAATAACATATGGTTTGTGAAGTGCTTTGCATAGCTTAAAGTGTTATGTAGATGCTAATTATAATTATTTCAAGGAAGGAATATTGAGAAGTGGTTAGAAGTTGGATTTCTGCTTGAGATCTTCTTGTAGATTGCTGTGAAGTGCTTTTTTTTTTTAAAGCATTGTCAGGAACCAGTTAATTGCACATCAAATACACTCGAGCACATGATCAAGTTATATCACATCATGGGAGATACAAGAAAGTGCCAGTAACAGGCAGGAAATTCTGCTACAAATTAAATCCTGTTTGATAATCCAGTTCATCCCTATAGAAAAGATAGTTGTGAGCTGGATGATAGTACCATTAGGGTTGGGTGAATTTGGAACTGGTTGAATGACAGAGAAGAAATTGGGATAGAGATAGAGACTTGGGAGTCATCCACATAGAGATAGTAACTGAATAAATGTGAGAGGCAGTATAGACTAAAGAAATCAAAGGACAGAATCTTAGGGCATATAGACATGTTTTAAGTGGGTAGAGGAAGGAAGAGGGCACAGAGAAAGAATTGTCTAGGAGGAAGCTGAAGAACTAAGAGAGTTTAATAGCCACTGAAGCCAAGGAATGAGACCATATTCGTAAGAGGGGATAGGGTGATCTATAATATCAAATGTCTTGAGGGGGTAATGGCGAGTTTGGAAAAAACCATTGGAATTCATGATTAAGAGACTATTGGGGAGACAAGAGAGTAGTTTCAGTAGAGTGGTGGGTATGAAAATTAAACTGCAAGAGATTTAAGAGTGGATGAGCAGTGTGGTAAAAATCAGTGAAAGGAAGGAGTTAGGATATAGCTGAGGTAGATTGGAAAGGGTAACAGAGTCACGGAAAATTTCATTTCATAAGGTTAGTGGATACCAGACTATGATAATAGGCAGAAAGGTAGGGAACCAATGTATAGAGAGAGTTTGAAGATGCAAGAAAGAAAAGTGTGATGAAATGAGGTTCCAGAGAAGACAGGAGGGGAATTGGACCAAGGGCACAGGTTGGGGAGAGCCACTTCTTCTATTGATCCAGGAAAAAGAAAGCAGAGAAATCTATGATCTTGCAGAGTCATCCTTGTTTGGGCGCTGGTAGAAATGTTTTTGATATTTAACATTGTTGTTTAGGTCTAAGTTTTAATTGACTATCTAAATTTTGACCATTTCTATGGCCTATCATTCTCCCTTCCTCTTCTCACTGTCTTCACAATGACAAGCTGACTTTGTTAACTGCTGCCTTTTGTAATTGTTTCATCTCCAAACTGGCTGGATTAGGAAGAGACAGCTGTCCATCAAAATAGCTTAAAGTGACTGAAACAGTTGTCTGTTCTCTCTTCCCCTCCCCCTCTAATTTCCCCCAGCAATCCAGTTGGAGAAAGTTAAGTAATTATAGTTTCCTAGTATATTGGACTAGGAAAGGTGTGGAGAAAGGCCATGGGAATCACTGTGAGTGTTGTTCACTCTGAACGTGCCCATTTATAACCTGGAAAAGAGGAGTAAACAGCATGTTAATTAGATTTGCAAATGACATGGAGTCAGAAAGTGTTGCAAAAACAAGTGAATAAAGAGAAATGATGTGCAGAGTTTCTGAGGTTAAAAATATGGAAAGGATCAAGCAAAATGAGAACTGGAAAGATATAACCAAACACTTTCAGGAAAGAGAAGAATCTGTAAAAATGAGCATCAAGAGGGTAGAATCCAGAAACTAGTAATGCCAGAGCAACCTGGGGTATAGTGGGCAACAATTGGATGTGTTTACAACATGGCATGGCAGTTAATGTAATTTGGGTCTGTAAGTGTAGTGACTTTGTTTCCTATAGGAGAGGTGGTAGTAATTTAGTTGAGTAGGCAGAAGCACACCTGGACTATTGTGCTCAGGACTTAGTACCTTGGGAGAAGAAAGATGTAGAATAACTGGAGAGAGAGCAATGTAAAACTACCAAAGTGATTAAGAGGAGGTGGACTGATTTATGAGGAAAACTCATTGTGTGTTTTGGCATCTAAACAGAATCACAAGTAGGACACAGAATTCTGCCTAGGAGATTTGCCTGATCTGACATCTCTAAGCATCCATGTTTGAGTGGGAATACCATGCTTGGCATAAAGCTATATGGCTTTGAATGATGGCTAAACAAAACGGAGAGGCAACTTGGCCACATGGCATGGAAAACTTGAGACAAATGAAAGCTATGAGATCGTACAAGTATGTTCTTGGAGGAGTGAAATGATAGACTGAGTGCTGGGATTGAAATAGGCCATTCAGTGCAATTCAACAAATAGTGTTCTAGGTACTTCTTAGGAGCTGGGGATACAAAAACAAAATAAACATTCCTGTCTTCAAAGAGCTTACATTATACTTTGTTTCCTTATTTTTCCTTACTGTCATACTTTTCATTCCAAAAGTTTTCAAATTGTGTCTTTCTTATGAAATTTAGAACCATATAAACAATGAGCTTTAGAAGGAATAAAGTAGGATGTATTTTTTTTTTAATCAAGAACATCCAAACAACTCCTTACCCCTTATTTATGGAACATGAATTATAAATAAATATACACTTTTCTTATGCATTGGTACTTAAAACTATCTTACTCTTTTGAATGGTCACCTTTTAATTTATTTTACTTCTAATCCCCTCTTTCCCTCTGTGTGGAAGGTACTTTTTCTGAAATTGTGGAAGGATATGAAACTAGTCACTAAATTGTCGTGAAGCTCAAACGAGAAAAGGGATATAAAGCCATTTAAACTTTACAGCATCATTTAATGCCAGTAATTATACTCTGCAAAAGCATGAACATTCATGATTCATACAAATCAAACAAAAGCACAAAAGTCATTCCATGCTCCCTAGTTCCTTGTTCTATGTCCCTCAGACCTGGACATCTGGCATAGCTTCTTTCCTAAGATGGAACTTTTCATTTCAGAAGTCTATTTTTATTTGGATTTAGTACATAGCCTAGATCTATGCTTGTGTCAGACAATTTATTTTTTTTTCCACCTCTTTGCAGTGTTCTATAATGTCTGGAAAAAATAGTGGCCAAAGGCATATATTGATCTGTTAAATTGTGTGTATGTATAACTTGAGGGTGCCATCTAACTCCAATATTCATCTCTGGGTCTGGTGAAAAATCTTGAAACAATAAAGGAGATGCAGCATCTTGTCTTAGCTAATGAGGCTAATTTGTTCTTAAAATACAAGTTGCTGAGATTCCTAAATTAAAATGCATTTTTCTTGATATAAATATGGAAGATATAAATACAGAAAAAATGTGTGCTCTATCTGTCTGTGTCTTTTATATTTCATTTCAGAATACATTCTTGGATAAGCTGTTTAGAAAGATAACTAGTAAATTCAGGGAATCTTTATTTTCTGTATTTAAGTCCATGTATCACCTTATGGAAAATACTCAAGAAAGGCTAGTAATTGTGTTTGTTTCACTGGAAGAAAAGAAGATGAGATATTTTTCTTTTGGACTGGAGGTCACAGCATTCATTGTTTTTGACTGCTCATTAAACATTTTTGACCCTCAGTTTTCTTATGTAGAAAATGAAAGGGAGAGAGTGATGTTGGTAAAGTCCTTAGATATTGCATTGATATATTCCTTATTAATTTATTAAATATGAATTACATTGGGTCATTTCCAACTTCTGTATGGGTCCTTTTCTCTCACCCTGCCCCCCCCAAACTATCCCATGTTCAGGTAGTTGACAGGTACACATTCACACAAAAATCACAGCTCAGGAGCCCCCAGTGATATATTTACTTTTACTATTCAGGCTGAGGACCCAATTAGTTAAAGGTAAAGGTATTTCATGAAATAATAATAATGATAGCTAACATTTACATAGTGCTTTAAGGCTTTCAAAGCACTTTATAAATATTATCTTATTTAATCCTCACAACAATAGGTGGATGCTATTAATATCCCCATTTTACAGATGCAGAAACTGAGGCAACAGAGGTTAAATAGCTTGACTAAGGCCATGCAAGCAATATCTGAGGCTGAACTGATCTCAAGCTTTCCTGATTCTAAGTCCAGATCTATCAACTGCATCGCTTAGCTCTTTAAATAGCATAGAAAGAAAAGTAGCATAGAACATTACAACTCCTAAGCCTTGGGTACTTTCTGTACGGTTGCACACAATACATAAACAGTACACTTGGAGGGACAACACACAGGGAACCAGGTGTTATAGCTATTTAATGAGATTTGCCAAAGGGGAACCTCTTATTCCTACAAAGGTTTCCTTTGGAATGAAAATTATCTTCTAATTTCTATTATCTTATGATGGACAAGAGAGGCTTTTGTCATTGGTTTTCATCCTGAAAGCAGACTTTCTCATTCTTCTTACTCTGAGTACAACAAATAGCAGAAGACATGCTTCAAATAAATTAAAAATAAAAAACCTTAAAATATATGACATTAATGTTTTTTAAAAAGTTTGATAAGTTTTGTGATATAACCATTTTAACAATTTTAGGAGAAATAGATACTCTCTAATAGGGCAATAACTTTTAAAGCCATAAAATAACAAATCATATAAAACAATCACATAAAGTACAATTTGTTGTCCAATTTATTTAAGAGATTAGTGACACTGCTTTACTACACACTTTGCAACCTAATATTGGGCTACGTTTTTAGCCCATAAAAGAGAGAAATTATGTTTTTAGTTGGTTATTTCAAACTTACCTCCTTTTTCCAACATAAGTTCAAATATTGGAACTAGGAAAGTGCCATGGTGGGCATAGGATGATTAATGCTAAATGACATTTTGGTTTAAGAACTAATCCTTACCAGCTAATAAACTTTTCTCTTTCTGATAGCAATGATTAACAACTTGAGTTGCTGTCTGATTAATTTTTGACTTGTAAAGATGTCACCTGGTGATAGACATTTCTGCTTTCTAAATTTAGACTCTCCATAAGCAAGCAAACTTGTTCTTCCCTAAATTCCTTCCTTCATTAATTTTTTCCCTTTCTCTCTTTGATCCTTCATTCCATCCCTTCTGAGTTACTATTTCTTCCTATAGTGTTTTCTAAGTCTCATATTTATTATATTTATTGTTAGTGAAAGCGTGTCCTCTCCAAAAAGATGGAAGGTTCTCTCTATATCTACCACCTAGTAGAGAGTAGAAGGTGCTCAGCCATTTTCAAATTCATGCTAATCACATTCAGTAAGACATTTAAAAAAAAATTTTCCCAGTTCACATTTTTCAAATGTTCCTACTTGTGGGAAAAATTAGATTCAGGCATATTTCTTAACTACAGCTGCACAAAACTGCTAGGATATAATAAACATTGTCACCTGCAATGATGTCTTCAGATTTCACATATAGCTAGAGCTACTAAGGCCTTATACCATATTAAAAGAAAAATAGTCAACAGTTTGAGATTTTAATTGAAGCAAAGGAAATTTGGGTAATCATAAAAGGAAAAAAAATATCACAAATTTGTTGAGGGTAGAGTACATGGCTAAGCATGATTTGAATCTCTTTCTTGGTGTGTAAAAAATAGATGGCTCTTCTTAATTTGAATTGAGTTTTCCTAGATTCGTGATAGAGAAAAGTCACAGGAATTCTTAGATCTGGAGCAGAAAGGGATTTTAGAAGTCATCTAATCCAACCCCCTCATTTTACAGTTGAGGAAATTGAAGCCTATAGGGGATAAACAACTTGTCCAAGGTCACAGGTAATGAGTAACAGAGTTGGGGCTTGAACTCAGGTCCTATGACTCCAAGTTCAGCACTCAATCCATTGAACCACCTTACTTTCTAAGTGATTACCATTCTTTAGTAGTAAGTATTCTTAACTACTAGGCACTCTAAATCATCAGGTCCATTTCACATGAACAGCAGCCCAAACCAACCATCTCTGCTATCCCACTTGGTGATTTCATCAGTTCCCAACTCTATGAAGATGATTTCCAGATCTATGTATCCATTTCATTTCTTTTGTGAACTATATTCACCTATCACCAACTCTCATGGGAATATCTTGCATTAGATGTCCTGAAGGCATCCCAAACTCAACATGTCCAAAACATAACCCATTGCTTTCCCTCCAAACCATCCCCTCTCCTAAACTTCCCAGTTACTGTTAAGGACATCATCATCTTCCCAGTCACCCTGACTTGCAACTTCAATATCATATTCAAATCCTCTCTTATTCTACATTTCTAATAGGTTTCAAAGTATTGGTATTTCTAGCTTCATGATATCTTTCATATGAACTAACTTCTCTCTATCCACAGAGTTGTTTAGTAAAACCTCTCATCACTTTATAGTTGTTAAGCTATTTTCAGTCATGTCTGACTCTTTGTGGCCCTGTTTGGGGTTTTCTTGATAAATCTATTGAAATGGTTTGCCATTTCCTTCTATTTTACAGGTGAAGAAGCTGAGACAAAGGGGATTAAAGTGACTTGTCTATGGTTACACAGTTGGTAAGTATCTGAGCCTAGATTTGAACTCAGAAAGATGAGTCTTCCTGATTCTGGGCCTGATACTCTATCCACTGAGCCACCTAGGTGCCCATCATCACTAACATCTGGACTATTGTAATAGCTTTCTGATTGACCTCTCTGTCTCAAGCCTCTCCCCACCCATCCATCCTCCACTTAGCTGTCAAAGTAATTTTCCCAAAGTGTAGATCTGAGCATTTGACACTTCCCTCCACCTACTAACTACCAGTGATTCCCTATTATCTCCAGGACTGAATCCAAAATCCTCTGTTTGGAATTTTAAGTCCTTCACAATCTTATCCTTTCATTTTTCCAGTCTTATTACACTTTACTCTTCTCTAGACACTATGAACCATCAGCATTGAGCCTCCTGCTATTCCTCACACAAGGTACTGTCTTTCAACACTGTTCCTTTTCACTGGTTGTTTCTTACACCTGTAATGCTCTCCCTCCTCATTTCTACTCACTGACTTCCTTGAATTCCTTCAATTCAGCTCAGATCCCATTTTCTGCACTAGCCTTTCCCCATCACTCATACTTCTAGTGCTTTCCCTTTGAGATTATCTTCGTTTTAATCTATATATCTTGCAAATGCATAACTGTTTGCATGTTGTCTCCTGCATTATAATATGAGCTCCTCCAGTGAAAAGACCATGTTTCTGCCTTTCTTTTTATCCTCAGCTCTTAGCACATTGTCACATAGAAAGCTTGTAATATTATTAACTGATATAACCATAAACACAAAGAAGAAAAACTATGTGCATTTCAAAGGTGTAACATACAGGAAACAAAGCTGTAGCTTCAAAGTCCAGTTTTTTTTAAACAAAGCAAAACTCTACAGTAAGAAGACAGTTATGCTATGATGCCAATTCTGTCCTAACCTTATAAAGGCTACAGTCTTTTCTCATCAGTCATGCCATTTATGAAAAGAGGAAAGTTGGAAAAAGATTTAAGTGGGACTTTGTGGGCTAGAATCGCCATGATTTCCCTGTGTAGGCTCTGCAGAATACTCATTTAGCACACCAATATACAGCATCTGTTCCTGAAGCAGTTTGGACCTTTAAAAAGGATCCAGTAAATATTATTACATTGTATGTAGATCAGAATTTTAATAAAAATAATTATGACAATTCATTTCATTGTACTTTAGGGTTAACACCTGTGTGAGTTAAAAAATGCTATTTAACTTCCAGAGTATATCTCAAATAGCTCTTTTCTTTTCTCCTTTGTTCAATGTTCAAAATGTTGCCTTTAGCACCAGTTGGGCTAGGCCTGCATTAGACTGCAATCTCAGTGATAAAGACTTGGGCTCACTTATATAGACCTTCTGTCCAAAAAGTCAGAGTGATCAGAGTGAAATTTTCCATTAAGGTATGTGAAAAGTGCCAAGCATTACCACCAGATTGCATTTAACTGATGTGGATCAAGTGGCATGGTAATGCCAAGCCTTGAGCACAATTCCAATTTCAAGTCACTAGGGTCAACACCAATTTTGTTTCCTTTGGTGTTGCCTCAGTGTTAGCGATCTGAATACCTGCTGACCAAACTTTGGATTAGAGGTGATGGAGAACAAGTGTCTATCCTCAATAGCAAGTGCCAAGTTGAGTCAATTAAACTTGTTTTTTCCCCTCCAGAGTCCAACAGTTGTTTCCTAAAGTACAGTGAGTTTCAGTGATAGTACATAATGCACTGATAATGAAAATAACTCTGTGAACAGCAAGGAAGTAAGTTGGGGCTACTTCCACCCACACAGAGATGAATTTCATGTGCAAAAGCCCAGTGGAATATAAATGAACTGCTGTATATGAGAAAAGAAATGAGAGTCTGAGGATCTGGGCCATAGCCCAAGAAGGAGCCTGCCTACTTTTCCTCTCCTCCTTTTCCTCTCTATTTTTGATGTAAGGTCGTGGATATGAATATCCTTGTCCTACAGGGTAACAGCTGGTTGTAATAAAATGCCATGTGCAGTGTAGGTAAGAGCTTGATGTCTGAACACACTCACTATCAAGATCCTCTGGTCCTTGTCACAAACTGTTTGGATGCTCTTAACTGTGTCCTTATTCAGGGCACGATTCACTGGCAGCAGGTGTTTGTTCATTTTGATAAATGTCAGCTTCTTAACATTCGCTTTGGAGAGGGAAGTGTGACAGACACTGATAATGCCCTTGCTGAACTGAAGGTACCCTCCCCGAGCATGCTAGAGGGCAACCAGCTTACAAACTTTATAGCCACATGCATTTGAGCTGGACCCAATCTTCACTTTCCTTGCCAATCTCAGAATGGCTCTGTATCTGCAGACATACCCCAGATGTCCTGCAATCATCTGACTGATCTAGACTCTGGGGAGTCTACAGCCTCCAGTGATGTAAAATTAGACGGGAAGCCAAAGTCTTCCAAGTAGTACCCCTGGGGATTTCTCAAGTGCACTAATGTACTAATTGAGTATTGTTGCTATGTTGCCAGTCATGTTCCTGCATTTACAACCAATCCCCTCTTTCTTAGTCATGTTGCCTTCCTCAGGCTAACTTAATAAAAACTCTCACAAAGTCAATAGAAGAGCTGGTGTGGCACATGTGTATAGCTAGTGTGACAGTGCTGTCCAAGGTACTGCATCCTACAATGACTGGAAGCAGGGTGATAACATGCAAATAGAAAACTATGAAACTTGATATTTACTACAATCGTTCAGACTCTATTGTTGGCTCTCTGAAGCCTATTCCTTGCAAATGTGAAGTGGAAAAACATATAAAGAGGACATACCATGCATCAGGAGAAGACGCTTGAAATAAAACATGCTACTGTGTTCAGATTACTATTACTACTACAACTATTACTGATACTACTACTACTACTACTACTACTACTACTACTACCACTGTCCCCATTACCATCACTACCACCACCATCATCTTTCTATTTATATAGTGCTTGAAGGTTTTCTTCACAAACCCTCTAAGATTTTGCAAGTATTATTATAAAATATGAACAATATAAAATCAAAAGGATATGTGGTACAGCAGAACCCATATTATTTAGTTGAGAGAGTGATGGATTTGAAGTCAATGTTGCTAGGTCTGGACCTACTTCTGCTATTTACTATCTATGTAACCTGTAGGCACACACTGATTGGCCAGACCAGTTGAACAATAGCAAGTATTTATTAAGTACCTACTCAGTGCTCATCATTTTCTTAGACACTGTGAAGGGCAAAGAAATAAATTGGAGTATGAGAATTAACACATGAATCAAACAAAATGGTGCACATAAAAGTGCTAAACTTTGTGTAGGAACTAAAAAGGAGAGAGAGAGTAAGAGGAAGGGAGAGGAGAAGAAAGAAGAGAGATGGAGACACACACACACACACACACACACACACAGAGAGAGAGAGAGAGAGAGAGAGAGAGATGACAGCTAGAGTAATAATGAAAAATTTTAGGGAGTAGGTGAGACATAACATTGACTGAGGAAGATGCATAGAATGTGGAGAGGTGGCAGTGAAAGGAGTGAGCATTCTAGCTAAGGAGTTACGAGCACAATATATCTGTAAAAAATTGAGACTAGCTTATGCGTGGGTATCTAAGTTGAAATCAAGGAAATGATAAATTTTCACCCATTCTTTGTGAGTATAATTTTAAATAGGGAATCATTAAGCAAAAAGAGTTTGAATAGGAAGGAACCATATTGATTGCACAAAACATGAAATTTTAGAGAGGAAAATCTTAGTTTAAAAAATCATGAACTTGGAAATTACTTCATAATTTGATTACTATTCTCTTATTATCAAGAACCAGTCTTTTAAGCATAAGTTATTAAATCTTGCATTAAACATAAAAGCTGTTTTAGTTCTCCCTTTCCAGCTATGTAATAAATAATATTAATTAAATAACTATCTATTAAGAACCTACTATGAGCAAGGAAAGTCATAACCAAACTTCAAGGAGCTTACATTCTACTAGTGAAATTTATTCACTTACATGAATAATTAAATTCTCTTGAGTAGGGAGCAGCACTAACAACTAAGGGGATCAATAAAGGCTCCCTAAAGATGTGGTAGCTGAGTTGAGTCTTGAAGAGAATTAAGAATTTTGAGAGTCAAGGTAAAGAAAAACTGTATCCCAAACAAGTAAGGCAACATGTATAGAGTCATTGAACTGGGAGGTGGAATGCTGTTTGGGGAACAGCAAAAAACAAACACAAGCCCCCCAAAATAAAACCAACTTGTTTGACTGGAATGAAGAGAGCAACAAGGGGAGAAATGTGGTATATACACCTGAAAATGAAAGATGGAACCAGACCATGGAGAGCTTCAAATTCCAAGCTAAGAAGTTTGCATTTTATTTTAGAAGAAAGGAGGAACTATTGAAGGTTCTTGAGCATATGAACAACATGGTCAATAACACCTGTGTTTTTAGGACAATTATTTCAACAACCAAATGGGAAAGGAGATTGTAGAGAGGAATTACTACCTATACTAGAGTGGCAGATGTATATGAGTAGAGAAAGGAGGAAAGATGTGAGAGATGTTGTGGGTATAGAACTGATAAGACTTGGAAAATGATTGGATATGGGGAGGGAGAGAAAGAAAAGGAGAAATTGGGGAAGATATTGAGGTTGCAAACCTGAATGCTTGAAAGGATAGTAGTGCTCTTAGTGGAAATAAGAAAGCTTGGAAGAAAGGTAGGTTTAGGGGGAAAGATATATTTTGGTTTGGACAAGTTGAATTGGAGATCCCCATGCAATATTGAGTAGAAATAATTGCTATATCTTCTAGATATTGACATTGCATTAGAAAAACATTCAAATTGATTTTTTTTCAAATAAAAAAGATCTAGAAACTATGAACTTTAAAAAATTAGAATATATAGATTACTGGTGAATATTTTATAGTTCAGTTCATCCATGACTGTTGCAGACATGTAATTTTATGCAATCATAGAATCTTAGAGCTGGAAAGTACAGAGTTTATCAAGTCAAACCTGTATCTGCATATAAATCAACTCTACAATATCCTCAACATTTGGTCATCCAAGCTCTCCCTAATAGGCTCTAGTGATGAGGAAGTCAGTTGCCCCTGAGGCAACTGATTCCACTTGTGGATAATTTTTTTGAATAACTGAGTGTGTGTGTGTGTGTGTGTGTGTGTGTGTGTGTGTATGTATATATGTGTGTGCCACATATATATATATATATTCTTCCCTCTTTCAACCAATTCCAATGACAGTGAGGTACAACCCCTGCCTGTCACCCCACCCCATATTTCCCCCTCCACTGTAAAAACTCTTCCTTACATGCCTCTTTTAACATGTGAAAATTTACCCCATTCTACCTTTCCCTTCTCCCAGCATATCCCTCTTTTTCACTCCTTCAACTTTTTGGAGATCATTCCAATATAATCAACTCACACCTGTGCCCTCTGTCTATGTAAACTCCTTTTAACTGCTCTAATAATGACAAAGTTCTTAGGAGTTACATGTATCATCTTCCTATAAAGAATGTAAGCAACTTAACTTTATTAAGCCTCTTATTACTTTTTCATGTTTACTTCTTTATGCTTCTCTTGAGTTTTCTGTTTGAATGTCAAACTTTCTATTCAGCTTTGGTCTTTTTGTCAGGAATGCTTGAAAGTTATCTATTTCATTGAATATCCTTTTCCCGCACCTGAAGAATTACACTCAGTTTACCTGGATAGATTTTTCTTGATTATAATCCTAGTTCCTTTGCCTTTCAGAATATCCTATTTCCAACCTTCCACTCCTTTAATGTGGAAGGTGTTAAATCTTGAATGATCTTGACTGTGGCGTCACAATATTTGAATTGTTTCTTTTTGACTGCTTGAAGTATTTTCTCTTTGTCCTTATAGCTCTGAAATTTGGCAATAATATTCCTGGGAGTTTTCATTTTGAGATCTCTTTCAGGAGGTGATTGGTGGATTCTTTCAACTTCTATTTTATCTTCTGGATCTAAGATACCAGGGCAGTTTTCTTTTATAATTTCTTGAAATATGATGTCTAGGCTCTTTCTTTGATTATGGCTTTCAGGGAGGCCAATAATTCTTAAATTATCTTTCCTCAATCTATTTTTCAGATTAATTGTCACTATGCTATCAGATAGCAGCATTTCCTTCTATTTTTTTCATTCCTTTGACTTCATTTTGTTGTTTCCTGATGCCTCATGGAGTTGTTAGCTTCTACTTGCCCAATTCTAATTTTAAAGAAATTATTTTATTCAGTGTGATTTTTATACCTCTTTTTGCATTTAGCCAATTCTGTTTTTTAAGGTGTTATTTTTTCAGTATTTTTTTGTGTTTCTTTTACCAAGTTGTTAATTTTCTTTTCGTAATTTCCTTGTATCACTCACATTTCTTTTCCCAATTTTCCCTCAACAACTCTTATTTCCTTTATCTCTTCTAGGAAGTCTTGTTGGGTTTGGATTCAACCAGAATCTTTCTTTTAGGATTTTTTTGTAGCTATTCTCACATTGTGGTCCTCTTTTGAGTTTATCTCTTGATCTTCCTTGCCACTGGGTCTCCTTTTATGGTCAAATTCTTTTTTGTTGTTGTTGTTGTTTGCTCATTTTTCTTAGCCTATTTCTTGAATTTGAACTTTATGTTAAAGTTAGGCTCTGTTCACCTTGGGGTGGGGAGGCACTGTGCTAAGCTTCAAGCCTTTTCATGCTGCTGTTTTCAGAGTTAGTTTTGAGGATCTGTAAGTTTTTGGTGCCTCCAAGGTGGTATTATCCTGAGATAGGTATGGTCATTGCCCTCCTGGTCTGCTCTGTAGTCTTTACCCAGGAAGGACTCCTGCTCCCGTGCAGCCTTGAGTACTAGCATTCCTCTTTGCTTTGGAACTGTGACCCTGGCCCCTTGTGAGCAACCACCAGTGCTCCTTTCTGCCCTGAATCTGCAACCCAGAACTGCATATGGGCAATACAGTTGCCAATTAGCACCAGCTGTACCCAGTGCCAGCAAAAGATCCTTTGTAATCTTTTTCTGATCTATTGTCCCATATCCTTACTACCTGTAGACTGACAGCTCCCAAAGCAGCATTCACTACTACTGCTGCTGTAGCCACTGTTGCTGCCACCCTGTGTGTAGGCTCTAGAGAGGCTTTCAGCCTGATGTCACAGACTTCTATTGACCTCCTAAGCTTTCTTAGGCTGGAAAAATGTCTCAGCTGAACTTCTTTTGGCTCTACCACTCCAAAATTTGATTTGAAGCATTATTTTAAAGTTGTTTGGAGGGGAATGTTGGGAGAGTTCAGCTGAGTGCTTGTTCCTAATCTACCATCTTGGCTACTCCATCTGTGGATAATTTTAATTGTTAGACAGATTTCCTCTTGTTATCAAGCTTAAACCTCCAACTCTGTCACTTTCATCCTTGTCTTCTTGTCTTATACTCTAGGGCCAATAGGGCTGGTGGGGAAGTTGACTTGAAAACATTAGTCCAAGGAAATTTCTGAAAGCAAATCCTATCACCTCACTTCAAAGCCTTGTAGAGATTTTAATAAAAAGGTCATAATGTGAATGAAGTGTGTCCTGACATACTGATGGACCATATAAAGAATATCAAAGGGGCAGCCTCAATGCAATTGGATTGCATTAAGGGGTAGTAGAATGAGCACTAAATTTAAAGTCAGAAGACCTAGATTCAAACACCAGTTCCAAAATTTACTATGGACCCGAGTTTCCTTATCTGCAAAATTGGGATGTTATTTGCACTAACTACCTCACAGGAGTATTTTGACAATCAAATCAGATAATGTAGGCAAAATATTTTATAATGGTAAAGCACTACATGAATGTGAATTATTATTAAGACTATAATTTAGCCACAACTGTGAACACAATTTAATAAGTTCTACCTACCTGACTTCTGACCCTTTGACTTTTCAAATGGACTTGGTTAGAATCCATTGACATAAATGTTAACTGCCTATCTCCCAGTACCTCTCCCTCTATATAAATGCCACTTGGATGACATTTAGGTTGTATGGAACAATTTGTGTTTTCAAGAGGGGAAATTTTACAAATTGTGCTTCTCTTTTCTTTCAGCTTGAGCTGTTTTCTCCTGGGAAAACAGCTTTTTGCTTGGCAAAAATGGATGTGAAGCATTGGCGAAAACGAAAGGCCGTTTTCATTGCAAAGAAAACTGCCTTTTGCTTTTGCCAAAAAAAGCAAAACATATGAGACAAAACCACAAATATTTCCCTGTTTGCAAACCCTGTGAAAACGTGATTTTTCACCAGCGGTGAGAATATTTTCCCACACAACTCTTCCAACTTCTAAAAATTATCCTTTCATATGGTAAAATTCATAATTCACACCTGCTGCACCTCATAACTCTCATCAAGTGTTATTAATATTGTCACTTAACGGTTTTTGAGGAGCATTAGTTCTATCTAGAATGCTAGATCCGCTACCTGGCGTGCTTCTAATTTTAGCAACACAAAGATGGTAGAACTACTACAGATTGATGAATGGCTGACACCACAGTAGCAAAGCTAACAAAAGGAAGATGTTAATGGGTTGAATTTGGTTTCAGATAGTGATATCCAGCAGGCAGTTGATATATAGTGAGCATTGTGTGATGAAAAAACACTATCTGGAGTCAGGAGGCCTGTTCTAATATGTTTGTATTAGCTATGTGCACATGTGCAAATTCTATGACCTCTCACTAAAATGAGGAAAATTATACTTGTATTACCTGCGTCACAGAGTTATGGTGCATATAAAGGGGAATTATTGTTATGGAGAAATGCAGAGTAGTGTAGTGGCTAGACCTCAGTTCAAGACCTGGCTGCCTTTGCAATTTAGTCACAGTGTGACCCTGGGCAATTAATCTCTCAGTCTCTAGGCAACTTGGGTCCATGGATAAATTTCAAAGGGTCTATGATCTTGGATGAGAAAAATTAAAGCTTTATTTTCACTGACCTCTAATTGAAATTAAGTATTTCCTTCAATTATTTAAGCTATGTTATTCTGAAAGAGGTCCATAGGTTTCACTTAATTGCCAGTGTGATCTATAACACACACAAAAAGAGCAGGAATCCTTGCTCTGAGGCTTTAAGATGCAAAGAAAATGATCTGCCTTGGTAGCAAGAAGTTCCTCACCTGTTTGTTCCTTATACCAATGAAATGATAGGTCCAATCCCTATTCCTATCTTATTATATGGATAATATCAATTATTCTGTTTGTCTTAGGGACTTATTGTGAGGAAAGCATTTTGTAAACCCTTAAGTGATGCACACACACACACACAAGTAAGTTATTCTCCATCAGTTAAGAATAACATGACAGAGAAAGATTAATAAAGAGTAATAGAATCAGAATAAAGAGATGGTTAATAATGTAATGAAAGAACACTGACCAGGGATAGGGCACACCGATTTTTGTATAGGTCCTGCCATTAAATATCTGTATGATCTTGGAAAAGTCACTTGACATATTTGATCATCAGTTTCCTTGTCTATAAAGTGAGGGGTTTGCAGTAGATACTCTTTTATATCTTGTTCACCTCTTCAGTGTTGTGAGTTAATTAGAGATCCATATGGAAATATAGAAATAATGGACAACAAAGAATGAATCTCTTCCCTGTTCTGTTGACTTTAAGCAACTTCACTTTAACCATTATAAGTCAGTGGATATATACTATTCTTCAGGATGTGTATCTCCCCTAATTTCCTATTCTGAGTCCTATCTCATTGTTTTCCAAGGGTAAACTTTTAAAGGGTCTGTCAATGGAGAAAGAACTCTGACAGGTCCTACCAATCTGGCTCATTGACAAAAGGTTGGCATTAGATGGTGAATTTTTTTGGCTACAACTCATGGAACATCTACTAAAATCTTGAGGGAATAGAATTTACATCCATGCCAGGAGAATCCACACAGATGAGATCAAAGATTTTTTGATAAAATTAAAGTGAAAGTGTACAATTTAAAGGGATTCCATTACTTCCCTTGTTAAAATGTTCAATTTTGTTATTATTCTAAATGGACTTCATCTCTCTACTGCAATTTAAGCTAATGTCTTCTCATTATGCCCTCTGAAAGTAGAGGTTAACTGTTCATCATTCATTATAAAATGTCAAAATATAAAAATAGGTGTGCCTTATTGTATACAACAGATGTGTCCCTGATAGCTATACGAATCAAATTTACATTTTGGTCTAGTTGAAATAGGAGTGAACTGGGTCGCCTCTAGGTTCTTTTCAGGAACTTACTAAAGCAAATCTATGATGGAGGCAGCTAGGTGGTGCAGTGGATAGAGCATGGGCCCTTGAGGTGGATGGACCTGAGTTCAAACCTGGCCTCAAGCACTTGACACTTACTAACTGTGTGACCCTGGGCAAGTCATTTAGTCCTGATTGCCTTGCAAAAAAATTTTTGATGAACATTTTATAAAGTGGGGGAATCCTTTTATGAAATGTCTAACTTGTTAAAATACCAGACTTTTTTATATTGAGTTTGCTTAAAATGAAGGGCACCAATAATTTTCAGAAAGTTTTGGATAAATTCATGGCTGGTGTACCTATAATGGTTTGGGAAGAAGGTTTTTCAGCTTTTGGGGGTACATTGGGAGAATGCCATTATGGAAGGCAACTATTATGTTCTATGTGATCTTTGCCAACACTTCATAGGTTAGGGTTTACAAAGCTAACTGCTTATGGTCTTTTTATTTCCCAGTAGCTACTATGCCTGTGATTTAGATAGCTGCCACCAGCTGGGTAATGGTGTCTGGAGGGGGCTACATAATCCAAATACCTAGAAGCCCAATAAGAGTAGATAGTAAAGAGGGGGAACCCAGCACACAATCTAGTCAATTATTCTTTCCCATTAAAGTGTCACTATTAAATTGTAAAGCATAATTGTTAAGTAATAATTATGTATAAGAAAGTGATTCATTCTTTATAGTAAAATTTAGGGACATGAAAACATCAATGCCCTATCTGATAGCCTCTTCAATAAAAATTTTTCAATTAAAATTATCAATAAATTTATCAAATAAATTTATCCTCCCCCCCCCCACCTTCCCCATTGGGAAAAAAGGAAAAATAAAACCCTTTTAACAATATGCATAGTTAAGCAAACATATTCTCACATTGTCCATGTCCAAAAATATATGTCTCATTCTTCACCACGAGTCCACCACCTGTAAGGAGGTGTGCAACACGCTTCATCATTGGTCCTCTGGAATTGTGGATGGTCACTGCATTGATAAGAGTTCTTAAATCTTTCAAAGTTTTCTGTCTTTACAATGTTGTTTTTTTTCCTCCTGATTTGACCCACTTCACTCCACATCAGTTCATACAATTCTTCCCAGATTTTACTGAAACTATCCCTTTCATCATTTCTTACAGCACAATACTTTTCAATTACATTCATGGGGGCAGCTAGGTGGTGCAGTAGATAGAGCACAGGCCCTGGAGTCAGGAGGACCTGAGTTCAAATCCACCCTCAGACACTAACACTTACTACATGTGTGATCCTGGGCAAGTCACTTAACCCCATTGCCTAGCCAAAAACAAACAAACAAACAAACAAACCAACCCCAACAATAACAATTACATTCATATACTACAATTTATTAAGCCATTCCTACTTCATGGGCACTCCTGCCCCCTTGTTTCTAGTTCTTTGCCACTAGAAAAAAAGAGCTGTCACAATTATTTTGTATATGTGAGTCCTTTCTTTGATCTTTTTTGGAATACATGCCTAGTAGTAGTATCATTGGGTCAAAGGGCATGGACAGCTTGGTAACTTTTGGGAATAGTTACAACGTGCTTTGCAGAATGGCTGGACCCTTACATCTCCATTAATGATGCAAAGTTCCTTCAATATTTGTCATTTTTCTTTTTTGTCAACTTTGCTGGTCTCATGTGTGTGAGGTAAAACCTTAGAGTTGCTTTAATTTGCATTTCTCTAATCAGTGATTTGGACATTTTTCTATGTGACTATTGATAGCTTGGATTTCTTCCTTTGAAAACTGCCTTTTTGTAAACTTTGACTAATCAAAACTTTAGATTAAGTTAAAAAATGTCATTGGAAGAACTAGAGTAAGGTTACATAGGAAGAATGTTCAGATAGGGTGAGAAAACTTGAACTTGGTCACATCTAGGGTCATTTCCACAGCATAATGAGGTATTAGAGGAAGACCTTAAGGGTATGCACTTACTTACTGTTGAGTACAAGTGGAACCCAATTTGTAAATGGATTGTGTTCTAGATGTTTATTTCTAAATATCTAATCTGTGTGTATATACATGTATATGTATATATATATGTATATGCACATATGAAATTAGAAATATAAACATATTTCTGTGTAGTTCAGCTATGTGTAATAGATAGATTATGCAGCCAAATCTTAACTGTCTGTAACTTTGGAAAAAGGATGAAATTTTTCTCTGACTCAGGAAATTTCTCCTCTACAGCTGAAATTGTCTTAGTCCCAGTACCACCACCTTGCTCCCATGGTCTTTCTCCTTGCCCCTAAAATCTCTGTATGCCATTGTTGCTTCCCCTCTGTATATTTCTCCTCGGACTAGGCCTTCAGGTCCAGGGCTGTATGCCTGGCCTCCTTGGGCCTTTCTAAGATCCTCTAGGGATCTGCTTCCAGTGTTGTGAATGTCAGACTTAAGACAGAGTTCAACAGGGGATTACTTGAATGGCACTGGATGATTCTAGGGAGTGAGAAGCCTAAGAATTGTTTCCAGGTTAGATCACATCGGAGACAACCAGGGCATTTGCCTAGTGATGTATAAACTATTCTTTTGGCACTTTTTCAGGGTAAGAAAAGAAGAAAGGGTAGCAATGATCCACCTACTAGTCCTGGAATCACAATCCTATCATCTGACTTCACTGGAACATTTTTTCTCACCCTAGAAATTCCCTCAGAGCCAGTGGCCTGCTCACTGCGGAACATTCTTCTGCTCTTGTGTACTCCTGCCACTGGTGAGGTCTTTGACGAACCTCCATTTTGTGGAAGGGCTCAGGCCATTCATCCTTCATTTCCTCTCTCCTCTCTGCTTCTGACTCTCCAGATTTTGCCACCATGCCCCTGCAGAGTCCCTTTCCCTCCCTTAGCTCCCTTTTATTATGTTGTCTTCCTCCATTGGAATGTAAGCTCTCTGAGGGCAAGGACTGTTTTTCATTTTTTTGCTTGTAGTTGTATCCCCAGTGCTTAGAATTATTTGACACATATTAAGCACTTAGCAAATGTTTGGTGACTGACTGACGATTTACTGATAAATCAGATTTACTGATTTACATGCCCCCAGCTCTGGATCTCTCATTTTCCCTCTCATGGATCAGATTTTGATGCTTTTGCTTCAGCTGTAACTGGTCTATAGAAAGATACAAATCCCTCTGGGAGAACAATGTCTGAACTCATTTATCTCCATTTCAAGGTGTAGCATTGAAGACTGGGAGGACAGAGGGTGCTACCTTCAAAGCAAAGTAAAGCTTTTTTGAGTTATTTCATTTATTCAAAGATGTTAATAACAATGAGTTATTAATTTGATTGGCTTGCATTTAGAAAACAGTATATCCAAGTTTCCATAATGACAGATAAGGCATTTTCCAAGTCCCTAACTCTCTGCTGTCTTTCCCTCTGCCAGAAAAGGTAACCAAAGTGCACGTGACCTCAAAGGCCATAGACAAATTCCCACTCACCTTTTAAGATAGTACAGTCTTAGATAATAGTTTTACTAAATGGTAAGGGAAAAGAGAAAAGGTGGGAATTAGGTGGGATATATTTGAAATTATCATCTTGAAGTTTTCATGCCATAGACATACTCGTAATTATAAATTTGTTTCATCTTTGTATCCTTAGTACTTGAACATAGTGCCTTTCATTTAATAAATGTTTGTTGAGTTAAATGAAAGGACTTCCTTGTGTTGATGCTTCCAGTACATTATAAATAACTGCTGCTCAGAAATGATTCGAAGTAGGCAGATTCAGGAGATATAAAGGACCTGTTTATTTGTTTGTTTGTCTATTTATAGATATATGGCCTACTGAAGAGCTATCCACTCATATCTGAATTTCTTGGGACCACAAATGCTGTCATGTGGGTATGTTCCCCCACTGCCACCAACTGCTTTGACAGCTTTAATCAAATCACCACCACCATTGTCCCTGGAAAGGGTGTGTCATTAGACTTCTCAAATATTCCTAAGAGACTTCTAACCAAGAGGCCGTTCCCTAACCCCCACTCTGCTGTATGTATTAAAATTTAAGTTCCTTGAGAACTGGGAGTATCCATCTTTCTTGTTACTTGTGTCTTTGCTGCTTAACACAGTGCTGGAAGCATGGTAACCATTTAATAAACGTCTTTTCATTCATTCATATTTCATTCACCTATCCTTTCATGATTCTGAGGTTAACTCTCTATCCATTATACCATGTCCTTTTTTTTAGTTATATAAAAATGTAAATTTTTATTTATCCAGATTTCAAAAGTGTGTTCAGTACAAATGATACGGAATACATGGAAATGACATGTGAACACAAAAGCAATTCCCAAGATACATCACAGGATCGCTGTCTTTCAGAGGACTTTCTATTCCATCTAAATCTAAACAGTGATGTTAATAATGATGACCTTGAGGTATTTCAAGATATTGAAGTGCTTCCTAAATCAATAATGTCTCTAACTTTAAATAGATAATCTTAAATTGTCCTGATTTTTTTTTTAAAAGAAGAGAGGATGACATTTTCAATGTATAGACCAGGTAGTTTCACTTAATTCCTAGAAAAATTCTGGAATGTATTATTTAAAAAATACATTTTTATTGATATTTTCTGTTTTATGTGGCCTTTATTTTCCACTGTATTCCTCCTTCTCCCTCCCTCACAGAAAGCCATCCTTTGTAAGCAAGAATACAAAATAGATAAAAAAAGTTCAAAATAATGAACCTACTCAATTAAAAAAAACTCTTAATAAAGTTATGCTGAGTTTCATACCCATAGGCCTATATCTCTGCAAAGAACTGGGAAGATGACTTCTCACATCAGTTCTTTGAGACAAGTTTGGTTTTAATTTAATTTCAATTGTTTTGTTGTTCTATTCATACTGTTGTAGTCATATTTAGTGTTTCTTTGGCTCTGCTTAATTCACTTCATGTCAGTTCATATAAATCTCCCCATGCTTCTCTGTGTTAATCATATTCATCATTCATCATGCACAGTAATATTGTATCATATTCTCATACCACGACTTGTTTAGCCATTGTACTCATGGATACTATTTCTGTTTCTGGAGTATATTCTATATTCTACAGTATATTCTGGGTTATGATGATTCAAAAAGAGAATTGGTGATCATTAAGAAACAGTATGACTTCATCAAGAACAGGTCATACCGAGATAATCTTATTTCATTATTTGAAATGGTTACTAAACTAGCAGATCAGGGGAAAGCTGTAGACGTCACGTGCCTAGAAATTAGTACAGCTTTTGACAATGTCTCTTATGCTGTTCTTTTGGGGAAAATCAGAGATATGGATTAGTTAATGGTATGTTTGTGGAGTTTTATATGAGTTATTAGTCTAAGCCTAATTTCTGCCAGACTGCTTTCCACTTTTCCTAGCAGTTTTATCAAATAGGGAGTTTCCCCCTAGGTAACTTATTTTTTTCCATCTTATTAAACACTGGGTTATTGAGTTCTATTGTTTCTTAATCTCCCTTGTCTAGTCTGTTCCATTGATCTATCTGTACTCTTTAACCAATACCAGCTGATTTTGATGATTGTTGCTTTATATTATAGATGGAGGTCGGACATGCTATTTCCCCTTCTTATTCCTTTTCATCATTTCTCTTGATATTCTAGATCTTTTGTTTTCCCACATGAATTTTGTTATTATTTATCAAACTCTGTAAAGTATCCTTTTGGTAATTTGATTGGTATAACATAAAAAGTATTAATTAATTTTGGCTGTATTGTCATTTAAATTATATTGGCATGGCCTAGCCATGAGCACTGAATATTTCTCCAGTTATTTAGGATGTTCATTAATTCTTTAAGAAGTACTTTGTAATTGAATCTGTACAAGTCTTTTGTGTGTTTTGGGAGGCTGATTCCAGCTATTTTGTGTATTTTGTAGTTTTTTTAAAATGGAATTTCACTTTATTATTGCTTCTTATGTTTCCCTATTATTATGTAGATATATTATTGATTATTTTTTTGAGAGGCAGTTGGGCATGAGTGACTTGCCCAGGGTCACATGGCTAGTAAGTGTCAAGTGTCTAGTCTAAGACTGGATTTGAACTCAGGTTCTCCTGATTCCAGAGCTGGTGCTCTATTTACTGTGTCACTAGCTGCCCCTATATTATTGACTTTTAAGGATTTATTTTGTAGCCTGCAACTTTTCTAAGCTAGTAATTGACTCAGTTACTATCTTTGCTGATTCCCTGGGGCTTTCCAGATAAACCATCAAATCATCAGCAAATAGGGATAAATTTATCTCCTACTTACTGATCTTTATTCCTTCAATTCCTTTCTTTTGTCTTATTACTAGCAATTCCAGAATAATATAAAATAATTGTGGGGACAGTAGACATCCTTACTTCTCACTCCCATATTTATTGGAAAAGGTTCTAGTATATTCCCATTGCATATGATGCTTGCCTTTGGTTTTCGATAGATGCTTTTTATATTAAAAAAATGTCTCTTTATGCCTATACTTTGTAGGATTTTTTTTAAGCATAAAAGAGGTTATACTTGGTTGTACTTTGTCAAAGGCTTTTTCTACATCATTTTAAATGATCGTGTGGTTTTGGATGTTTTGGTTTTTAATATGATTAATTATGTTGATTGTTTTCTTATTATTGAACCATCCTTGAATCTTTCATTTAAATCCCTCTTCATCATAATGAACGATTTATTGGATAAATCACTATAATTTGTTTGGTAGAATTTTGTTTACAATTTTTGATCAATATTCATTAATGATATTGGCCTATAGTTTTCTTTCTTTTTTTTTATAGTTTTTTCCCCATGTTTTATTTTTCCCTGGCTTAGGTATTAGGACTGTATTTGTCTCATAAAAAGGTTCTGGTAAACTCTTTCTCAATTTTTGAGAATAATTTGTGAAGCATGAGGAGTAATTTATTTAAAAGTTTGATAAAATTCTCCTATGTATCTATCAGGTTTAGGAGTTTTTTCTTTGGTAGTTCTTTTATAGCTAGATCTATTTTCTTTTTGGAGGTTAGACTGTTTAAAAACTCTGTCTTGTCTTCTGATAGTTTAGGTATTTTATATTTCAGAACGTATTCTCTATTTCTTTTGTGTTCTAAGTTTTGTTAGCATATAACTGGGCATAACATGTTCTGATTGTTCTTTTTATTTCTTCTGGTTTTGCTGTGATTTTGCCTTGCTCATTTGTTCCTTTATTGATTTGATTTTCTGCTTTCTTTTTTTTTTTAAACAAATTAGCTAAGGATGTGTTAATTGTATATCTTCAAAAAACCAACTTTTAGTTTTATCACTTTATTTTTTTTGTTTTCAATTTCTCTATGCCCCCTATAATTCTTAATATCTCCTCTTTTGTGCTTATTTTAGGTTTGTTTATTTTTAAATGTTAAAAATGTATATTTAATTCATTATTCTTCTCTTTTTGTATTTAATTAATATTGCTTAAAGGGATGTGATTTTCTCCCTGAAGACTGCTTTCACTACATCCTAGAAGTTTTAATATGTTGTTTCAACCTTATCATTTTCTTTTATGTAGATATTAATTGGTTTGCTTTATGATTTGTTCTTTGATCCACTCATGATCTAAGATTTCATTGCTAAGTCTCCATTGGGTTCTGATTCTTTTGCTTGTGGTCACTGAACCAAAAGATGCATTGACTATTTTTGCCTTTTTACATTTGTCTGCAATATCTCTGTACCTTAATATATGGTCAAACTTTACAAAAAATTGTTGTGGTGCAGAGAAATATGTATATTCTTTTGCTGTCTCATTTAGAAGGTGTCAAATCTTTTAACTCTAGTTTGTCTAAAATTTTATTCGGTTCCTTATTTTTTCCTTTTACTTGTCTATTAGATTAATGCAAAAATGATAAGGGATATTGAAGTCTCCTGTGACCATTGTGTTATTGTCTATATCTTCTTGAAGCTCAGATAATATTTCTTTTATGAATTTGTCTATTAAGGCATTTATAGTATGTAAATTTATTTCTGATATTAATTTTTTGCCTATGATTCTTTTCAGCCTAATATAATTTTTTGTTTATCCCTTCTTATTTTTTGAATGTTTATTTTCACTTTTTCTGATAGCATGATGGCAATTCCTGCCCTTTTGGATTCACTTGAATCATAATAAAAATATTTCCATCCCTTCAATGTTATATTGTGTATATCTGTTTTAAAAAAAAAATTTATAGCTACAGATTGTAGCATTTTGCTTTCTTATCCAATTTGTCACTCTTTTTCATTTTGTTCTACTGTCTAACCCATTCACATTTAATTTTGTAATAGGTTTATATTTTCCTCCATCTATCTCTAAAATTTTTTTTCCCCAAATTTTAATTTATCCTCACTTTTCTGCTATAACACAGTATAATCTTCCTTCAATTTCTTTAATGTCCTGTCTGCCTTTTCACGGTCACTTCTGCCAGATTTCCACATTTACCTTTGTCTCTTCGTGTACATTTAGAAAGTAGTATTTTTCTGGTCTTTCTATTGTCACTATGTTGCAGTTGCTGTATGCATTTGTTCACTCTTCTTGCATTTCTGTTCCTTGGGGCATTTTAGAAGAAAGCAATCTCTTTAGTTCTTATTTTCTTTCTAAAAAGGTTTCAAACTCTTCTTTATTATTTGAACTTCTATTTTTTTTTAAAAATCCTATGTGTTAAGCTCAGATTTGTAGGATAGTTCAACCTGGGTTTCAACTTGAGTTCCAGTGCTCTTCAGAACACAATATTCCGTTTCCTTCTCCCTTTTCTAGTGAATGGAGAATAGTCTTATATTATTCAAATGTCATTTCACTTGTATTTGAAGGTCTTTCTGCTGATAGTTGCAGAACTTGTTTCTGAATTGAATTGTTAAATTAAACTACTATATATTTTGGAGTTTGCAGCCTTGAGGTTTTTTTTCCCCCTGTAAAGTTCTCTTCTATTATTTCCTTCACTATGGTGTTAAGTTTTTTTGTCCTGTCATGTTCTTCTGGGAGACCTATGATGTTAGGTTGTCTCTATACATCCTGTCTTTGTGATACATATATTTTGCTTGCATAGTGAGCTTGTTTTCTTTTAATGTTCTTGTTTTTTGCTTCTCTTCTTCTAGGTTGCCTTTCATTTCTGTGTATTTGCATCCCTAGTTTGTTGTTCTTTCTTTTGTTTCTTTGGTGAGGCTTGCTATTGCAGATTCAAGTTTTTTTTTATTTTGTTCATTATTTTTGCTGTGTAGGACATAAATTCTACTCATAATTCTTTTTCTCTTTCAAACCTTTCAGAAACATTGTTGTGATTCCATAAAGTTTAGTAATTTTCAGTCATGTTGGACTCCTCTTGACTCATTTAGGGTTTTCTTGGCAAAGATACTGGAGTCATTTGCCATTGTCTTCTACATCTCATTTTACAGATAAGGAAACTGAGGCAAAAAGGGTTAAGTGACTTGCACAGTGTCACACAGCTAATAAGTGTCTGGGTCCATAAATTAAATTCAAGATAGTGAGTGTTCCTGACTCCAGGTCTGGTACTCTATCTACTATGTCAACTCTCATTCCATGTTTCATGTCTTCTTCAAATTCCATAGCGTCCTCTGACTCATCAAGTATTGGGTTTGTTTTCCTTCATTTTGCAGTGTTTATTCATAGATATCTAAACTCATTTACTAAATCTGGATATCATATTTCCTTCCATTATTACTGTTTTTTCCCATTAATTTATCTGTGTTCAAAGTCTTTGAAATTTCTTCTTCCTGGAATCTTTGATAATTTCAATGATTTCCTTTCTTTTATTTTTCTTATCACTCTCTTCTGACTTCCTTCTGATTATAATTTCTTTGAGGGCTGGATTTCAAAGTGTCTCAGCTTCCTTCTGCACTGGGCAATTAATAGTTCACCTGCCTAGTCACTATCCCACATGACTTTTGGGTGGCCAGAACTGGCCCTAACTGGATGCTCTGCTCTTCCCTGAGGCTCAGTGGAGCACAGTACAGCTCTCCATATGCACAGTGCCCTGTCCTAGTTACCAATTCCACTCCCTATGTACATTAGTTCTCTGGCACCATGAACAGTTCAGGACCTACTTTCCCAGGCACTAGCAGAGTATGCTTTTCCTGGTGCCAGCACTTCTGAGCTACTGGAAGTTCAGATCTCTGCAGCATTGGTGCTTCTGGGTTGCAGCCTCAAGCAGGCTTTTGTTCCTGAAGGGATATGGTCAAGCTGGGTTTTGGGGCCTGGGGAAACTTCCACAGCCTAGACCCAGCATCTTTATAACACTAGAAAGAAGGAGAGAAAACCAAAGTGTAGGGGTATATTTTGATGCATACTTGTGTTGGGTCCTTGAGTCCACCAGTACATCTTTGCTGCCCATAGCATAGGAGGTAGTGGAGGGATCCTGAGTGAGTACAGGGTCAATGAGCATCAATTCCTAGGTTTGGATTTTTAAAAATCTCTTTTAGATTCTTGGTGTCCTAGACCATGGAAACAGTGGAAATTGCTTTATCTTTGGTGCATACTTTCTGTTTGGGGGAGGTTTGACAGGTCATGGGGATCAGAGAAAATGTCTCATCTGCTCTCTTGCTGTTCGCATGATCTGGAAGTCATTGATTTGTTTTTATGATCCATTTGTCTTGTTTTCTTTGGCTCAAATTTAATACGTCTGTTCAGTGTATTTCTGAAAGCACTTAGTTGTAGTCAGGGTGCCAAAAATATACGACTCACTAATTCATCCAATTAATATTTGTTGAATGCCTACTACATGTAGAGTACTATGTTTGGCACTATGAGAGATCCAGAAAAGAATGAGATGAGATCCCTCTTTCAGGTACTAGTTTGAAGGTAAATAAGGTAAAGAGTATAAGTGTAATACAACAAAGATAATAGGTTAAAAAAATGTTGCATAACTTCAAAGGAGAGAGAGGTGAGATAAAGATATTTCAGCTCTAGGGAAAAGAATGAGCAAAGTTCTGAGGTAGGAAAGTCTGGGGCATGTTTGGGGAATGACTTGTTTAGCTTGAGTGAACAAATGGATGAGTGAATGAATGAATGAAAAAAGAATTTATTAAGAACTTTCAGTGTGCTAAGAATGACTTAAGTGCAGAGGATACAAATATACAAAAGTGAAGATAATCCCTCCTCTCAAGGGGGTAACACTTAAATAGGGGGAAATAACACATGTAGGGGAGTAGTGACTAGAGAGATGTATTTTGGTTTGGAAAGTTATGTGGGTGGTAAGTGGAACTTTGAGGAAGTACGTTGACACATTCTCTCCAGGATTAATGATCTAGCTGATTTAATTATGGTTCCAGAACTGGAAAGAGTAGAGGATGAGGTATATACATGACTGGTGAGGAGATGTGGAAGTTCACTTCTATGAAGAAAAGTTCTGAAGCCTAAACATAAATCTGGTAGGCTAGTACAATACTAAAGTAAATATAAATGACAACCACCAATCAGGTCAATGAGGCCCCACGGCAGAGGTTTTGGCCACGAAAAGGGCAGAATGACATGGAAGCTAGTGAGGAGATGTCTGGAGAATGCAAGGTAAGTGAAGGAAACTAATGTAATATAAGGATAAAGAAAAGCCAGAGTGCATTCATGGATTCAGAGCTAGAAGAGATCTTATGTATCATCTAATCTAATCCCTACATTTTATAGGTAAATAAACTGAGGCTTAGAGAGATGAAATGACTTGCCCAAGGTAATACAAATAAATCCGAGAGCCAGAATTTGAACCTAGGAAGTCATCTGATTCCAGTTCCTTTTTACCACACCGTGGAAGGCCTTGAGTGTTAAGCTGAGATATTTAGATAGCGTTCTACAAGCAGGGCTATGTAACATAGAACTTTGAAGTCTATCTAGATCATGAACTTAGTGCAAGTGCTTAGGAAGATTTAAATATGTTGGGGCAGCTAGGTGGCTCAGTAGATAGAGCTCTGGCCTTGGAGTCAGGAGGACCTGAGTTCAAATCCAGCCTCAGACACTTGACACTAACTAGCTGTGTGACTCGGGCAAGTCACTTAACCCCAATTGCCTCAACAAAAAGCAAAAAAAAAAAGATTTAAATACGTTCCTCTTTAAAAACAAAAAAAACCCTGTATTTTATCTGCAGTCACTCCTGCTACACACACACACACACACACACACACACACAATCACAATGGGTTGGCCACCTGTCTGGTCAAGTATACTGTACCCACCATCTCTTCCCTTGGATGTTCCTGTATGGGTAGTTTAGGAGGACTTGTAAGGGAAAGAATTGTATTCTGGGAAGAAGCAAGAGTTTGTGTGGCTCAAAGAGCTAGAGATAGTTGTAATGAATAAGTAGAATATTTGTGATAATCAGGATCACCATCCAGTCCAGTGCAACTAACAGGAAATGATGTTTAGAGGTGAGGAGTCAAGGGATTATTTGTTTATTGCTATTAGTGCTGTTGTTATCTACCATCTATATAGTGCTTAAAGGTTTGCAAAATGCTTTATGAGTATTATCTCACTTTATCCTCACAACAACCTTGGGAGACAGGTGTTATTATTATTTCCATTGTAATGATGAGGAAATTGAGAGAGACAGAGATTAGGTTATGTGACTTGCCCCGGGGTCACAGAGATGGTCAGTGTCTAGTCTTCCTGACTTCAGGTTCAGTGCTCTAGCAGCCACCTTTGGCTGCCTCTTGATCTGGAACAGGTAAACAACAGGCTAGTCATCTGAATGGAGAGACTGTTCCCTTTTGTCACACTCACAGTACTATGAGTGAAAAGTGAGTGGTGAAGTCTAGTTGTGTGTGATTGGCTGTATGTTCCAGCTTCCTCTGAATTTCCTTTGGCTGGAGAGGTCTCACTACTTCCATTACATTCCTTATCTTTTATAGCAACTGTCCATGGTATATGGCTGTGGACAGCAAGAATGTAAGTAAAATCTGGCTCTTTAACTTAGTAGAATTATGCCTTTGCCTCAGTCTCATCTGTTGGGCTAGACACAAAATAGAATATCCTCATTAAAAACACTTTTTTCCCTTCGGTATGGAGAGATGGGGACTACAGCTATGATTTCGTAGATAATGATTTCATTAATTTAGAAATTCCCTGGCATAGAACTCCCTCCACTGATACAGATCAGAAACTCTTGTATAACTTATAGCCTTAGAGTTGCTTTGGGACATGGATAGGTTAAGTGACTTGTGTGTGGTCACATAACTTCCAGAGGAAGGACTTGAACCCCAAGGTCTTCCTGACTGCATGCCCAGTTCTCTGTACAGTATACCAATGTATTTTATTAGACAACTGAATAATGAAGCAACTGAGATCTATCATCTGCCAAAACCCACTTGAAAATCTAAGTTTGAGACAGTTTAACAGACATGGTCACTATTTGTTTTTTTTAGAAACTCTAATTTCTATCCATGTATGTTGGATGTTGGATCATCAGAATGGAAAAATACTTGGACCAAAATGCCTCAGGTTTTCCTTTCCTAATTCTCTATTTTGGAAGAAATTTCAACATGTTATGATTTAATGATATGGCTTCTTAGAAGATCAATATTGGAAGTATTCCATTTGGAAACTATTTCTCTGTCTTTTGCAAAGTTATAGTTTATGATATTGTCCACTATATTACCCAATATCCCTTATATAACAACCTATACTACCATCAGCTGTCTCTTGATGGAAAGGCAGGATCTGAGAATATACCTACCTTTAATGTTGATGAGAGAGGGATTTGTTTAATGGGACAGGTAAAGGAACACAACAAAAGTACTATTAAATAAAAAATCTATAGTCTGCTTTTCATAGATACTAGTGTACTAGGACCTCACTGACAAAGCTCTTGTGTTTCTATTAGTCACATGCAATCCCTCTTTTAATAATAGCTAGTATTTATAAAGTACTTTAAGATTTGCAAAGACACTTTACAGATGTTAACTCATTTGATCCTCTCAACAGCCCTATGAGGTAGTGTTATTAGTATCCCCATTTTACAGATGAGGAATCTGAGACAAAAAGACGCTATATGACTTGTCCAGGATCAAATAGCTATCTAGTATCTGAGGCAGGATTAGAATTCAGGTCTTTCTGACTCCAAGTCCTATACTCTACCACTGTATCACCTAGCTGCTAACCATCCCCAGAAGTCCCTCCTCAGTTTTCCCTTATGCCTGTATATATAAACAGAAACATACTTGTAGGACCATAGGTTCTTAATTTAGAAATGGAAGTGACATCTAGTCCAACTCTTAAATTTTTAGAAAAGGAAACAGAGCCAAAGAGGTTAACAAAATTAAGTAAGCTTTATGAAATGTGGGCCTGCTTGTACACACGCACACACACCCACACAGACAGAGACACACACACACACGCACACACACACACACACACTGCCATGTTAGTGGTTATCTTAAGCCTCTGTTATAGAGAAAATAATATGACTTGAAATTACAACGCAAATCTTGCTTTCCGTTTTTGTTTTTCCCTGTGTAGACATAGCCTCTGACTCAGGAGGTCCATAATGAAATATGGTGTCCCAGTAGGTCATGAGTTTCCATTATTTTTGAGCAGCAACATCCAAAGAAAAGACAAATGAAAACTTTCTCTGCTTGACACTGAAAAAATTACTGGCATGACATATGGTAATTCATTAAAGGATTCTCATTCATCAAAACAATTCATTTTTGTATGAAGAGACTGAATAAGCTGTTTTTCCACTGATTTCATTCTGCAAGACTTTCTGGTCACATGTGGCTTCAGTTATTTTGTTGCAATTGTGATCTTAAATATTGAGAACTATTTGAAAATTTTAAAATATACAATATCAAACAGGACAATTTGTGCTTAGATACCCATGTATAAGCTCGAATCTTACCCCCTTATGTTTTCTTTTTTGAATTTCAACAATTTAAGACTTGAATTTGTCATGACACTTTTTAGAAATCACTGAGTAGATTCCTCCTTCCTCTTCCCGCCTCCCAACTCAGGCTTTCTTCATAGAAATGCACATTGTGCTGCTTTGGATTTAATATTTAATCCTCAAATCCTTTGCAAATGGTCACAGTGGAAGTGATAAAGATTCTATTGATGATATTACTAAACTAGAGGAAAATTGCATGTTTCTAAGTTACTTCCAAACCCAAGACCAGATTGGAGCTATGAAACAATTGCCTTATAAGATAATAGAGTTAGGAGGGAAACCAAAGGATTCTTTCAGTTCGTGTAATATAGGGGTTCTTTTGTGGTAGGAGGAGTGTCATCAAAACATAGTTGTTTCTTCTTTGCTTAGAAATTCCCAGAGAAGGGGATGCTGTCACCTCCTTATCTAATACAGTATGTTTAAACATTTCACAGCTATGAGATTGCGTTTCTCAACCTCTAACCTATATCCTTCTTGCTGCAGTTTAAAATCATTCTTTCTTGCCCTGTTCTCTCAGCATTTTCTCAACTGACCTTTTTGGTTCATTTTCCCCATGCTTGAAATTTTTTCTGTCTTCATCTCTGCCTCTTGGCTTACTTGATTTGCTTCCAGCTAAATCCCACCTTCTACAAGAAGCCTTTCCTGATCCCCTTAAATTCTAGTGCCTTCCCTATGTTTATTATTTCCAGTTTATGCAATATATATCTTTTTTGTACAAGTTCCTTGTATTTTTTCCTCTCTTATTAGACTGTGAGCCCCTTGGGAGTAAGTGCTATCTTTTGCCTTTCTTTGTGTCCTCAGTGCTTTATGTAATGATTGGCACATAGTAGGTGCTTAACAAATGTTTATCTATTGATTTTGGAGGTGTCCCTATCTGTGATTTTATTAGTGTGGGAGAATTCTTTGTGTTAAAACACACTTCTTTGATATTGATCAGAAACTTATGTGTAACTTAAAGTCACAGAGCTGTCTGAGTATACTTAGAGGTACAATGACTGGTGTGACATGATCACACAATCAGTATGTGACAAAGGCACGACTTGAACTCAGATCTTCTCGGCCCTAAGCCCAGCCTTCTGTCTATCCCATACTGTCTTTTTTTATTAGTTTTAAAGACTATTAAATGCCCCCTTTTAGCTTTTATTCTGACTATATAAATCCAGTTTTCCCCCAAAACTCTATTCATTCTTATTGTTTCTGAACCCACCAAAATTTCCTCATACTGTGCTTCACTCATTTTCAGGGCCCCAAACAGAACATATTTGAACTAAGCCCTAATTATCTTGTATTTGTCTTGTATTAACTATAGCACCTTGTGCAGTACCTGGAGTAGGAACACATGAAATATTTGTTTGTGTTTTATCTGTTGATTATTTTTTGGAAGCTCTTTTTCCCTCCCCCACCTAATACTTAACCATGTCTACTATGGAATGGGGATCAGAATTAATTTTGAATTCAGGAAATTAGTGTAACGGACACAAGCCCTACATGTTCCCTGGCCTGATGTTATTGGCAGCTGAACACAGAAAGATATCTGACAAGAGAGAAAGCAAAGCTTACAACTAGTGCTTTAAGAGTTCCAGAGGCTTAAGTTAAAAAAAAATAGCCTATAATCATTCTACCTCCATAACCAACACATATAGCCACATAACCAACACCTCACAGATTTGTCCTTCATTCTTGAAGGGGACCATGACATCAGGAAGGTGATGCCATGACTTGCAAATGAATTGGATTAAAGTGAGAGAGGGCTGTGCAAAGCTACCAGCCTCACTTTCTCCTCTGAAGCCATCTGGGTCCAGTGGCAACATATAGATCAGGATGACTGGAGATGGTGCCAGATGCAGTGGGAGACCTTGCTCTTTTTAAGTTGAGGTCTTTTTTAGGTCTCAGTTTGACTGAGGCAAGGCCCATTCAGTGATTAAAGCTAGATAAGAAATGAGCTCATAGTACTTAGTATGCAGCAGAATGCCTTGCTCATAGGAGCTGCTAAATAAATGACTGTGGAATTGAATTGCTGATTTTGTCCTTACATTTATCATGTTGGCTTTTTATCGTACTTATTTGTGCAGTCTTGGGGCATTTTTGAAAGCTCCCCCAGGTTTAAGGCCCATTTTGGATCAATCTCTTCCTAAAACCATAGCTCACAAGTCCTCACAATTTTACCAGACCAATAAGAAAACCTGTTGCTGTTGTTCAATTGTTTTTCAGTTGTGTCTGACCCTTCATGACCCCGTTTGGGGTTTTCTTGGCAAAGGTACTGGAGTGCTTTGCCATTTCCTTCTCCAGCTCATTTTACAAATGAGGAAATTGAGGCAAACGGGGTTAAGTGACTTGCCCAAGGTCATATAGTAAGTGTCTGAGGCCAGATTTGAACTCAGAAAGATGAGTGTTTCTGGGCCTGGCACTCTATCTACTGTGCCACCTAGCTGCCCAAGATAACCTATTAGTTCAAAGCAAAGGGCAAGTAAAGTACATATAGACTCTGGGTTTATTCTCACAACCCTATCAACAAAGGCAGATTGCATCCGCAGAGCTACTTGTCTTTTAAGTCTAGGAGTAACCCTGAATGATTGGGGGTGGTTTTTCTCATAATGTAGCTCATGAGCCCCTCACTAATGTGCGTTATCAATTGATATCAATTAATCAGCCAAACAGTTTTTATAAAGGGAGTATTTACTAAGGTGGTATCATAAGTCCAAAATGCTATCCCCTAAAGTCTGTGGCATACTTTCCTACTGGTATATACTTAGTTTCACGGAAAGTGGGCTGAAGCTTGGCTGGCACTTGTGGCAAAGGGGTAATTTACAAATTTTGGTTGCTGGAAATCCTTTTCTCCACTTCATGGGACTGCTTACAAATTTCTACTTAGATATAAGATTGCTTTTCTGCTTGGGCTCTTTGTAGAACCTTTGTAGAGTCTTTCATTATTGGGTCTAGTTTGTTCTCACCTTACCATGCACATACTGCTTTCGGTTACTGCTATAATAGGGGATATTGCCACAATATGGATGAAAAAGTCCAAATACACTAGCCCTCCAAAGTTCACGAAGTCTTCCTCTAGCCAAGGGAGAGGAGGCCAAGAGCGAGGACAAAACCTAGCCAAGGGGGGTCTTATTTTACTCCTTATCCCAAACCATTTCTTACCAGGGACTTGGATCTTCTCACTCCTGGCAGATGCTTAAATTCCTGGGTTCTGAACTAGTCTGCTATTTTATATAAACCCACAGAGCATGGAAGTATGTGTAGCCAGGGCAGCTCATGCCACTAAAGCAGTGTCTCTGCTAATTCACTTCTTTGATTCAAATAATGGTGCTTTCTGATCCTCCAGCACCATTCCCCACAAAGTCACTGATGCCTTTTCACTGGTCTGATGATGTCCTTAAGCTATAGGCTATTGTACTACAAACTAGCTGTGTGATATTCCTTGGGGTTGTTTCCAGTGAAATTCTCCCTTCAGGTTCTCTGCTACTCTGCTGAGTTTTAACTCCAACACAGCCTTTCCACAAGAAGGTGTCTTTACTTTTTTAGCCATAGCCTGAGGCTATTCCAGCTCTTTTTGTGAGTTCAGTTGCAGCTGCACCCAGTCAGCAGCAAAGCCAGCAGAAGCTCTTAGGCTTAGATAGTCTGTCTTTCTAACTCCTTTGATTCTCCCTCAGTTGTCACTCTCTGACCTCATTCCATTGTTGGATTTGGCATGTTAAAATTTGTTTAGATTTATTTTAACCTCTATCGGATCCTATTATGTCCACGCATATCACCTCAGGAGCTTTACTTAGTAAGACTAAAGGAAACTGTGTACTTTTAGTCCTGTGTTCCCACCAGCAGCAAATCATTACCCTCTATAGATATGCCCTATATCCCTATGATAATATCCTTGGGGATATAGATTTTATGTCATTTTTTCATCTTTGCATTACAAATGTCCTGTAACATAGTAGGTGCTTAATACAAATTTTGAATTGAATTTAATAAAATCATGAAACATAGGGAACTTCCTTTATCCCTTCCACATTAAAACATTTGTTAGGCTGACTTTTTGTAACTTCTTGTCTCTTTCAAGATTACTTTTAATGTTCATGTTAACCTATTTTAACCTACATACAAATTTTGGCAGGTCTGTATACCTATAGCTTTTTGGAGGCTACAATACTGCTACTCTGTGACAGAAAACTGAGCTAATTTTGTGGCAATTGAGAATTAACTTTACAAAATATTAATATCTTAGATTCATATAATACTTCCAGATTTTCAAAGCACTTTAATATACATTATCTTTACATCAACCCTGTGAAAGGTAGGGCAGAATTCCTCATTTTACAGATGAAAAGTTTGAGGCACAGAGGGATCAAATAACTTTCTTATTCTTATATTAGTGGTATCACTGGTCTCCTTGTTTCCTATCACAGAGTTCTTTCTACTAGAGAGACCATCATAATACAGTGTAGACCAGTATCACGGTGGACACTCTCGAGCCAAAGGACTAGGCCCAAATCTCACCTCTGACACTACCTGTGTGATTTTGGACAAAGCATTGAACCTTCCCTATACCTCAGTTTTTTTATCTGTAAAATAAAGTTGTAGGTTTACATGGCCTCTGAGGTCCCTTCAAGCTTTAAATCTATGATCCTGTGAATGAACTGACAATTCATAGTAAAAGGGAAGTGTGGTTAATTCATACTTAAAATTAATGCTTAAATGATCCTGTTTAAACATGACATGCTTTTCTTGTAACTACATTGCTAATTCATGTTTAGCTTATGATCTGGAAAGATGGCTGAATACTTTTCTGACACTAATTTAATTAACTCTCCCAGTTTGTATTTGGCAAATTTTGTTCTTCACTGAGTGAAGGGTGGTAGAGCAGAAAAAAATCCCCACTCAGCTTAGAATCAGTGGACCTGAGTTTGAATCCCAGATTTGCTATCTGACACTTCTTCTAATCACTTAACCTCAAAGGGCCTCAGTTTCCTCAGTGGTAAAATGTGAAGGGATTGGATTTGGACATTTTGAGATCTTCAACTGTATCTCAGATGAATCTGTTTTAAGAGACATCATTTTTATGCCAACTACTCCAATCTTTCTGAATTGTTTTACAAGGTTGACTTTCATGTAGAAGGACCTTTCTTTTTAACTGAGTGCTGCTTCTTACCCTACTGACTCAATAACTTCTCTTAAATTTAATATGAAGGAGAAAACAGCCTTCTTCTGTGCTTTAAATTCCTCAGAGGGCAAGCACTTCTCTATAATGGTCTCTCATCCTCCATTATTAGGGTTCTGGAGGAATCCAACAAGGTAAAACAGTTCATCACTGAGGTTGAAATATCCAACAAATCTACTTAATGTGTCCCTATTAGGATGACTAGACAGCAGTAATTGGTAAATGCCACTTTTCTGAACTAAAACCTAAAATTCCCCATTCTTTGTGGTTGTATATGGTTAAACAAGTTTCTCAGATCTGCAATAAAGTTGTCAGACACAGGTATGAGCTGCTCAGTTTTTTTCCCTGCCAAAGTTCAAGACACAGTAAGCTTCTTGGAGGAGTATAATGTCTATCATGCTGTGAGAAACTATTACATGCTCAATATTTGCTTTTAAATTAGTAAAATATTCTTCAAATGCTGATGGAATATCCTGGAATACCCTAGTTCCCAAAGAATAAAAACTGAAAATCATGCAAAGAGGAATAGAGAGGTGCACTGTGAACAACAGGAAAGATATTACAAAAGAGGAGTGATGTGAGAGAAATGATATAAAGGACACCATCTGAGAAATGTAGGATCAGCAAAGAACATAGGCCTGCCGCATAGCAAAAATCAGGAAAAGCTAATGGAAAGCCCGTATGTTCCATTGGGATTCTATTCATGCCAAAAGAATTCTAGGAGGGCTCCTAGTACGTCAAATGGATCTCCTTCCACAGATTTATGGGGAGATGGGGACAAGTCACGCAGGGTGGGAAATCATGGATGAGTAATGATCTATATCTCTGAAGGGAGAATCCACATTGATGAGATCACACTTTCATTGGATTATAATGTTAGATATGGTAGACTACTTGAGACTTTTTTGTATGTGTGGGGTAGGGTGAGGATGGTTGGCTAAAGCCTAAAATTAAACATGAAAACCATTTACATAAATTTGAGTAATAGAGCTCAACTTCCTCTGTTCTTCCTTCCTTTCTTTTCTTCATGATCCTTTCACATGGAAATACATGTACATATTCCTAGCCTTTCTTACTTATGTATCCATGGTTTACTTTGTCTTGAAGAAAAGTTGAAAAAAACTTTAATAGTTATTACTGAGTCCCTTGAATCTTCCTCCCATAGTAGCAGCCCCCTTAGTAATATAGGACAGCATGAGTGTTCCAGTGGTGTGCTAATGTTAAACAACCAGCTCTCTGGGAAAAAAAATACACAGGACACACTTTTAAATTTAATCTGCATCATTAACCTGTTTTCTATAATTTTCTTAAGTCTAGGAATCAGCAAAACAATAAATCAAGTTTAGATTTTTAATAGTTGCCAATTTATGAGAGCAAAGTAGGATCATATCTGTTGACTTGAATTTGAATTTCTTAAAAGGAAAGAAAAATCCATTCATTTGAAGCTTTCTCTAGAAAAACCTTTTGGTCTTGAACTTAAAAAAAAAAAAGGAGCAGAGTTGGACTACATCCATAAAACAGGTCAGGCAAATTGCCATGATACTTGACTACTGGGCAGAGTTTCTGTGGAGTTAGGGTACTGATACACCCTTCTCACTTCCTCTCCCTATCTCTCTTCTCCCAAAGTATAGAAAATGTCTAATTAGCCTTGAGGTAGACTGTTACTGAAAAGATATAACTTTTAGAAGACAAAAGGTGATTGGGAAATATAACTTAAAGGAATCCCAAATGCCTTTTAAACAGACTATGTTCACCAAACATGTAAAGATTTTATGAAAAAGAAAATGAAGATCATCGTATTTACAGCTTGAAGGTACGTTAGTGACCGTCTGGTCCAAATTCTTCATTTTATAGATAAGGAAACTGAGGCCTAAGGGGATTAAATGATTTGCCCAAGTTCACACAATGAGCCAGTATTAGATACTATCCAGAGTAAGGGGGCGGAGGGGAATGTGAGGTATGTGGCAATAAGGGCAGCTAGGTGGTACAGTAGATGAATTCCAGGCCTGGAGTCAGGAAAACTCATCTTCCTGAGTTCAAATCTGGCCTCAGACACTATCTGTATGACCCTGGGCAAGTCACTTAATCCTGTTTGTCTCAGTTTCCTCATCTGTAAAATGAGCCAGAGATGGAAATGGTAAGCCACTCCAGTATCTTTCCCAAGAAGACCCCAAATGGGGTCATGAAGAGTCAGACATGAGTGATGATAACTGAACAACAATGAGGGGAGAACTTTCTAAATAAAATGAATTCAGCCTTTCAAAATAATTTGAAAAGCAGCTTTTAAAAAAATTATCACTACTATCTCATAATGGCATGGTGGATAGAGGGGGTCAGCCTTAAAGTCAGGAAAACTTCTGTTGAAGTTCTATGTCTGAAACATATTGGCTACATGACCACAGGAAGCATGTAACTTATCTGTACTTGCAGGAAATTCAACAGTGTTGTAAGTCACAGAGGAGTTTCTAATCTACATTGGTAGAGGAGCTTCCACCACATAAACTTCCTATACTGATAAATTATAGGTCTAGATACTGAGCCATAAATACTACCAAATAACTCCTACCTAAATTGTTGTATGGAGAGGTGCACAAAAGATCTCAGGATCATAAATTTAGAGCAAAAGGGACCTTAGAGGTCACCTGCCCTACCACCTCATTTCTTAAAGGAATGTGAGGCCCAGAAAGGTTAATACTCTATTCCTTCAACTCTGTTTCTTGGTTTCTCTGGCCTCCTTCAAGACTGCTCAAATCTCACCTTCTACAGAAGCCCTTTCCCAGTCATCCCACCTTCTACCTTAGTGCTTTCTTTCTAGAGTGTTTGTTGTTGTTAAGTCATTTCAGTCATGTCCAACTCTTGGTGACCCCATTTGGGGTTTTTCTTGGCAAAGATACTAGAATGGTTTGTCATTTCCTTCTCCAGCTCATTTTAAAGATGAGGAAACTGAGGCCAACAGGATTAAGTGACTTGCCCAGGATCACACAGCTGATTAATGTCTGAGGCCAGGTTTGTACTCATGAAGATGAGTTTTCTTGATTTCAGGCCTGGCACTCTATTCGCTGTACCACCTAGCTGCCTCTAAGAGTACCTTCCACTTACACTGTACATATTTTCTGTCTATACAGTGTTTTCTTGTCATTCTCCCTATTAAACTGCAAGCTCCTTGAGGGCAGGGATTGTTCTCTTGCCTTTCTTTGTGTCCCTAGTGCTTAGCCTGGCCCACAGGAAGCACTCAATAAATATTTGTTGACTGACTGATTTGCCCAAGGTTGTATAGCTGTAAGGGACAGAGCTGGGTTTTACCTCAGGTTTTCTTACCTCAAATCTAATAGTCTTTCCACTACCTCTACACTAACTAGTAATTTTTTAGTTGATGAAGGTGGAAGAGGCCATTTCTGAAATTTTTGTTAGGGTCTCAGCACTTAAACTTAGAAAACTTATTAAAATACAGGAGAAAATTGGACAGCAATATGGAAGACAGATTTAGACCAGCATGTTACATCTTTTAGCAAGATAAGATAATAGGTATGCAACTTAGAAATAAAAGGTCACATCATAAACAAATTAGAGAAACAATGAAAATATTATCTATCAGATCAATGGAAAGGAGAAGAAATCATAATTTAAAAAAGAGACAGAGTGGATCATTAAAGATAACATGGCTAATTTTTATTACATAAAATTTAAAAGATTTTGAACAAAGAAATCCAACATAGCCAAGATTAAAAAGCAAACAAGTAACTGGGGGAAAATCTTTGCAGTAAGTTTCTCTGATAAAAGTTTCATTTCTAAGATATATAAGGAACTGATTCAAACTTATAAGAATAAGATCCATTCCCCAATTGATAGTTGAGGATATGAATAGTTATCAAGGGAAGAAACCCAGGGTCTCTATAGCCATATGAAAAATGATGCTCCAAATTATTAATAATTAGAGAAAAACAAATTAAAGCAATTCTAACATTCTATCTCACACCCATCAGATTGGCAAAGATAATAGAAAAAAAACAATAAATATTGGCAAGGCTATGGGAAAACAGGTACATTAATGCATTATTAATAGAACAATGAATGGATCCAGCCATTTGGGAAAGGAAACAGTGCATTTCTTTTGAACCAGTTATACCACTGCTAGGCCTATGCTACCAAAGAGATCAGAGAAAGAGGAAAAGGTCTTATATGTACAAAAGTATTTATAGGAGCTCTTTTTGTGATGGAAAAAAACCTAAAAACTAAGTAGATGTCCATCAAGTGGGGAATGGCTAAACAAGCTGTGATATAAAAATGTAATAGAACACTATTGTGTGATTTTAAAAAAATGAGAAAAAAGAAGACTTAAAAGACATGTGGAAAGACTTGTCTAAACTGATGCACGGTGAGATGAGCAAAACCAGAAGAGCAATGGATACTATACCATTAATATTATAAAAACAACTTTGAAAGACTTAAAACTTCTGACCAAGTAAATGATCCACTATGATTCCAGAAGACTGATAAAGAAGAACAACATTCCCCACCCCTTCCCCCCAACGAGGGGGAGATAATGCACTAACATGAAGAATAATAAATTAATTTTTGCATATAACCAATATGGCAATTTATTTTTACTGTACTCATGTAATATAGTATCCTTCCCTCCATCCTTCCCTTCTTCCTTCCTTCTTTCCTTCCTTCTTTCCTTCCTTCCTTGTGGGTATGGAGAGATGAGAGAAAAAAAGAATGATTAATAATCAAAATAAAAAATAAAATAATATAATTTGAATTTAAAAATTGTGATTGGAAATTGATTGTGATAACTAGTGCTTCTAACAAAGTCCTTCTACATTCAAAGTATCTTTTAACAGTTTATCAATTATAATAAACTTAACCTAACAATTCTGTGATTTTTTTAATATCATATTAATGACACTGATATACTGAGACCTGTGAAAGAGATGGCCACCAGGATGACGAAGGGTCTGGAAACCATAAAGGATCCTATAAATAGTGAAGTTTGGCCTAGAGAAAAGAAGGTCTAGAGCGGAGATGACAGTATCTTCAAATATTTAAAGGGATGGAAGAGAGATTAGACATATCCAGTTTAGCTCCAGAGGGCAGAAATGGAAACAATGGGTAAGTATTATAAAGAATAAGGTTCTTTATACATACATATATATATATGTATGTATATATGTATGTATATATACGTTATATATATAATTATGTATGTGTGTATGTATGTATGTGTGTGCGCATATATATACACATACATATACATACATATATACATATATACATATATGTGTATATGTGTGTGTATATATACATACATACATATATATATATAATATATATAATATATATATATATATATTCTACTTGGTTAAGAAATAAATTTCCTCCTTTGTGAGGAAGAATATAATTTCCTTGAGGGCAGAGGACATTTCATTTTTGTCCTTTTATTTATTCCCAGTACCAAGGCTAGTGCCTGGCACATTAGTAGGTGCTTAATAAATGCTTGCCAATCATTGACTAGAAGTAGAAGCAAGAAACTAAACAAGCAGAAATTGGATGACTAATCTTTCAGGGATGTTATAGTCAAGTTAAGGTCAAGTCAAGTTAACAAGCCATTTATTAAGTACCCACTATGTGTGGGGCACTGAGCTAAACACTGGGGATACAAAGAAAGAAAAAAGGACGAGTCTTTGCTCTCAAGGAGCTCACAGTCTAATGGGGATACAACACACAAACAACAATGTATAAAACATATCTAGACAGTATAAACTGGAGATAATCTCATAGTAGTAGATACTTCTATACCATGTCCAGTCCTCAGATCTTAGCAAGGTATTCGCTTTAAAAGACAGTAGGAGGTGTATCAGGAATGTGCCAACTTGCTGTTAAAAAGGAAGTTATGCCAAAGTATGTGGCATTGTGTGGCAATATATTTTACTTTCCTGGGTCCTCTTAAGCTT